>NC_080853.1:616723-1228446 GCF_030435755.1 Ochotona princeps | reverse complement strand
CAGGTAAGGGAGCGTTCCGTGGATGGTGGCTGCGGAGGACCACGATGGTCAGGAGGCAGGTGCTGAGCAGTCACTTCCTGCACGCCTCAACACCCGGCGTTGTCTCTTGTCATGGTTCCCTTTCCTTCTTTGTGTATTGATTTTAGCCCCCTTTGCTGAATGCCTCTGCAAGATGACTGTCCTTGTCACACCCAGCATGCCACACAGGATGGCTGCCCTCGTCACACCCGCCACATCGCGCAGGATGGTTGCCCTCGTCACACCCGCCACATCGCGCAGGATGGCTGCCCTCACCAGACCCGCCACATAACAACACCACCACACCACACAAGGATGCCCTCACCAGACCCTCATCACACCCACCACATCACACAGGATGGCTGCCCTCGTCACACCCACCACATCGCACGGGATGGCTGCCCTCGTGACGCCTGTCACATTGTGCTAATGCTAAGCCTGCTCTCCTGCTCCCCGCGGTGGGGGAACTGCAGCACACAGGATTGGCACTGACTCTTCCTGCTTGAGGCTGACCATCTGCAACGAGACCCCAGACAGCTCTTCACCAAGATGAATGTTATGGAAGAACAGATCAAGTAACCTGTTGGGGAAGGCGGGCACCAAGGCTCGCTGAGTCACTGAACGTGAAGCCAAGGAGAGCTTCCCCATCCCAACCTACAAGAGCAACACCAGGTGATTTCTGAGACTTGAAGTCTTGCCTGAGAGATGTGGGACAAGGCAGAGGGAAGGGCCTGTGGGGTGACTGCACATGGCCACCCTCTCACAGCACTGTCCTGCTCAGCCAGCACTGGGAAGAAGAGGGGAGACAATGCAGGCGTGTCCCGAGGCTCCTGACTGACATGAATTCACGTATGTAAATGTGACTGGATGAGGCTATCGTGTGGGCATTCAGAAAACATCTGGCAATATGAGATGGAGGCCTGTGGCAGGCGGAGCTTCGCTATGGAGTACGTGAAAGAGGATGTTGGGTCTTTCTGAGACATGGGTGATCTGCTGTGGAACAACCCAGTGAGAGTAGATCCAGGGAATGGGGGCGGGGGTGGCTGAGATGGGGCTGTGCCCTGGGCTTGGGGTGGGAAGTCGTCATGTTGACCCAGGTATTTGGGCCTCTGGGCCCAGCTAGGAGACATAGAAGTAGTTCCTGGCCCCTGGAACGGGTCTGCCCAGCTCTGGCTGTTGTAGCCGTGTGGGAAGCAAAGCAGCAGCTGGAAGAGCTCTCTGAGATCCCATGTTCACAGTCTGAACAGGCCTTACCACCTGCACCGTGGCCACGTCGGGTGCACGTGCTTGAATTACAGCAACAACCTCACATTTAATTTCTGCTTCCACCATTGTTCCCTCCCAACTCAGAAGCAATTATTGTGCCACGGGGACTTTCGCCAGGCAGCGCGGCTCTCAGGAGTGGTACATGCAAAGGGCTCCTAGGATTCCGCAGGGCCCTGTCTGCACTTAACCTCTGACGGGAACTCGAATTTCACCAGTCCCCAGCACACATCTGCACTCAGACACAGCTGCTTCTTTTGCCCTTTGGCACCACCTCAGGACACTCGTGCAGCGGCATGCCCCACCTTGAGCCCTTCTCCCAGCATCTTCCAGCACACCTCCTTACTCCCCTCAGATACCACGTGACTGGCTTTCATTATCAGAGAGCTTTCCTGAGTGCTCTGTGCAAAACCCCAAGTCATCTCCGAGACCCTCCAAGTTTTCTTCCTTTACTTGACTCATTTCTCCACGGAACTCACCAGCACCTCATACACTACGTGGTGTAGGCTCTGTGAAGTCCGAAATTCATTCTCAGGACCTCTGAACGTGGCTAGAACGATGTTGGTTAAATGAATGTAAATATGGAGCCTTCTGTTCATGAACATAGTACACCTCGCCACACACTCCATCTTCGCTGATTTCTTCACGAGATGTGTTTCAGTTTTTTCTATAAAGGAGTTGTTCCTCTCATGTTATTTCAATTTTTAACTATCTTGCAGGGTTGCTGATATTGTAATGCCACTTTAAAATATGACCATCTAAGTGTATTTTCCAATGTTTGAAAAGGCACCTGATTTTTTACTGTTTCTGCATCTGCCTGAGTTGGTCACAGTGATTAGTTGCCATGGTTTTTAGATCAATTCTTTCAGTTTTCTGTGGAGACAGTCACATAGCCTTTGATAAATGGCCAGTATCTGCACCCCTCCTTTCCTTCCAATTCCTCTCTCTGTGCCTTGCTGCACTAGCGGGGCTGTTGAGGGCAACACTGGATTGTGTGTGACAGCATACTTGGCTGGATTCTGACTTCAATTTGGGAATTGAAGCCCAACATCTTCCATCATCTTGTTGCAGCTTGGAATCATTTTGGGGAACTTATGCAAACTGCTGATAGTTGAGCTCCATTCAGACAGATAATTCACCAATATTCTGGAGTGGGGCTGGATGTTAGGGTGATTTCAAACCTCCGCAGCTGACCCCATAGACAGCTATAATTCAGGAGCCATGCCTCGATGAGCAGGATCACCACCCTCACCTTCACCACGTGTAGACCTGCAACCTGACTTTCAGCTTCTGTTGCCCCTGGGATTTTGTGCTCTTTCTCGGAAAGTCAGTCATACATCCTAAAACACATTTGCCTTATCTAACTTACAACATCTTGGTTCTGTAGACGCGTGTGAGCATGTCTGTGCTGGCACATGCTCCAGCTCTGGGCTGGGCTGCCTTGCTACGTAATTTTCAACAGCATTTGGGACATCTGGTGAGCTCACAGCAGAGGTTCCCCAACACCTGTGCATGTGGAATCACCCCGCTGCCCAGGCCTAGCCCATACTAACCTAGTCAGGCTTGATGATCTAGGTGGGGTCAATTTGAGCACCAGAGACGTGCCACTGCAGCTGACTCACTCCCAGCCCCCGGCACAACCACTGTGAGCCAAGGGTGTTTACCCCCACTGGCAGTGAGTCTGGCCTCCCGTGGACCACGGCCTGCTAGTCAGCTCAGCTGCAGTGAGACTCAGCTTCGCTGTCGGAAGCTTTGACGTGCTGGGTGGCTCCTTGGCAGCAGCCAGAGGACCAGGAATTCACAGCTTCAGTGTGTTGGGTCATTCATCCGTTCTCCCATTCACTGAACCTGCATTGAGTGCCTGCCAGTTCTCATAATCCACTCCCTGACTTTGTTTTTCAGAGGATTTTCTTCATATGAGTACGGTTGAATTATTAATATGCCAGCTCTTCCTTTCTGTGGCTCCTTTACCCATCGGAGAAAAACAAAGCTAGTTGGAATTTTTCAGCTGCAGATGTGGAGAAAAGTTATCTGGAGCCGCCTCCCAACACACCTGCTTTTCGTAGGGAGACCCTGTGGGTGTCAGTTTGGCAAGGGGTGCTGTCTTTCGTGCACCCTGAGGTGAGATCAAAGAGAGGCTCAGGGGCCAGGCGCAGTGTGTCCTGGCTGTCACCTGCTGTCACGAGCTGCTTGCTTGCACTGTGGCACTTTCACAGGGACACCCAAGCACTCACCATGCCTTCCTGTGGCCCAGAAGACACAGAGCAGACATCGCCGCACAACAGCGAGGTGCAGAAGTGCAGGACCGTGCAGCCCCTGCTCACACCCCGTCTACCCTCTCCTCACACTCCGTCTACCCCCTCCTCAATCGAGGAAGCGGCGGCTGAGTCCGGAGAGGGCCGAGGAGGAGTCTCGGGCACACGGTGACCAGAGGAAGCACGGAGCCTCCAGGGACGCTGGGCCGACTCACTTCATCACAGCAGCCTGACGAGCAGGGTTATGAAGACACACACATAATTAATGAGGATAACTCATTAGTGAATGGGCCGCCGATCAATAAGCAGGTTAATCTCTGCGGGCACCCAAGCCCCGAGCGCCGGCTCCCGATCCGCGTGGTCAGCCGTGTGGCTGGGCTGGACACACAGTGCCTGTCACCATGGAGCGCATGATGGATGGAGCCCTGCCACAGGTGTGCTGCAGCACCAACAGCATGCTAATGGCCTCTACTCCAAAAATCCAATCCGCCTTTATCTTATTCTCCCCACCTCAGTGAATTCCTGGCTCAAGTTTATGTGTTGCAAACAAAAGGAGAAAATGATAACTTTTTAAATTAATTGCAGTGTTCAGAGAGAGTGTCAAGCCTTTTTAGTTCAGAAAGGAGAAAGTAAACTAACCCCAAAGAGGAGCTTAAGTACCCAGAGCTTCCACAGGCCTCAGCGATGGGGAGCTAGGCCCAAGTGCAAACTCCATGGACTCCAGGCAGGTGGTGGGGCAGGTCACCAGGCCAGCACACGGCTCTGGGGCCTGGAGTTGGGACGGCACGTTGCGACTTCTGAAGTCCCTCTGAGTTTCCCAAGAGAAGCCGCAGCCTCGACTGGGGGAACTCTCATGACAGAGTTCTGAGCTACTAGCAAAAAGGGATTTGTTCTGGATCCTTAGGAGGTGACAGCATTTCCAGGGAATCAAACAAGGAAGCCACACAGCCAGAGCCTTGTACCAGGAGAGCTTCCCACGCGTGCCTCAGGCTGAACTTCACCCTGCTGCCTGGACATGGGGTGACACGGAGCCCCACCTCCGCTCCTGCTGGGCACCCCACACCACCCTTCAACTGACTCTCTTTTACCCTGCAGGACCTGGAGAGGGCTAGAGTACAGCACACCTGCAGCCAGCGCCAAGGCACCACCTGCGGCTCCCAGGTCACCTGGGACCAGCCCTGAGCTCACCTGTGGTCACACCTGCAGCCAGCGCCCCGGCACCACCTGCGGCTCCCAGGTCACCTGGGACCAGGCCTGAGCTCACCTGTGGTCACACCTGCAGCCAGCGCCACGGCACCACCTGCGGCTCCCAGGTCACCTGGGACCAGCCCTGTGCTCACCTGAGGTCACACCAAAGTCACCTGCTACACCACCTGCTGGAGAGTCTGGGAAATGCGCATCCATCCATCCATCCACACTGCTAAAAAGCAAGCTACAAGGCGTTGATGTTGAGTGGAATGGGCTTATGTCCAATATTTGTCCCAGCAACCAACAACATTGCCCAAATGCTCGCTGTGACTGTGCACTGACGGGGTTCTTCTCTGCACACCCAGCTGCTGGGTGGGTCGGCGGGCCGCTGCTTGTTCAGAGAACCATTTGCAAGCGAGGATCCTGGTGCCCTCACAGCTGGGGCTGAGCACTGGGGAGGACACCTGAGCTCCTGGGCAGAGCAGGACCTGGGTAAGGAGCTGCCTCCACGCCCCAGCTCCTGCAGCCCCTGTGGCCCCTCGCCCCGGCCAGATGCAGCGGCTCCGTGCTCTCAGAGCCGAGCTTTGGATTTGCCAACACTTGAGAAACAGGCCTTATCTGAACAGAGCAAGCTTTACTCAAGTGGCTTCGCCTCTGGAGAAGCTTAGCAGAAACTGTGGATTTCAGCTGGGCATTCTACAGACACGTAAGCAGGCTGCCCTCAGCCGTGACCAGCCAGGGCTCTGTCTCAGCACAGACCCCTTGTCGACACCTTGACTCCCTGCGGCAAGATGGGGAACCAGGCCCCTTCAGAGGTCATCGAGTGAGGATGACATCACACTGGGTCCCAGGGGGTGCCAATCCATGGCAAGACCTGGCTACAAACAAGCAGGACACAGGGCAGGGCCAGGATGCCACAGCGGGCACCGAGCGTGCGTCTCCACCTACAGGGCAGGGCCAGGATGCCACCGCAGGCACGGAGTGTGAGTCTCCACCCAGGGTGTCTCGAGTCCCTACAAGCCAACTCCTAGAGGCAGCTCTGAACTGGCGCCTGCTACATGAAGCACTGGGGCCCTAGAATCTGCATTCCACCTGGGGAGATAGTGGCCTCAAGGGTGGCTTTCCCATCTCCTCAGGGAGACATTTGCTCTCCACGCCCCAGACTCCGGCATTTGTGATCCATGTCCGGGGCTCCCTGGGGAACCCTCCCCGGTTGGTTAAGGCCAGGGGCATCTCCAGCCGCCCTCACCGGCTGAAGGAAGGCTCTGTGACTGGCTTCTACTGCAGCTGTAGTGTCTCAGCACACTTCAAGGAACTGGCTACTGAGCTGTGCACTGGTGTTGTTACTGGCCGATGACCTGCCCACATGGGGCCAGCTCTGTGAGGGTCCTGGTGTTGCTGTGTCTCTCAGGATAGCGTCAGGCGGAAGCTCTGGGCAGCTGTTTCCAGGGCCTAGGTCCTACGAAGATGGCCACGGTTTGGGCCTGGGGCACTCTGCCATGCTCGCTGTGGGTGAGCTTGCTGACACATCCTGTGGCCACCTCACACACAGCTTCTTGTGGCAGGAACTGTGCCTACCCACAGCCCTGTATGCCACCTTGCAAAGGCATCTTTGAGAAGACCTACCCAGCTCAGCGGGATCCAGGTCCCAGACCACAGCAGACACGGGACAGCCCATGCATCATGTCCAGAAAGGCGCTGTCCCTCGCAGCGGGCGACTGACATGCCCACCCAGGGCAGGACAGGGTTAGCACTCAGACCCTCAACAAGGGGGAAGATGATGTCAGTTGGGTGTAGGTCAAAGGGCACACTACATGTTCCTCATTCAGTCAGTGAATCATTCCTTTATTCAGTTAGCTACTCTTCATTCGTTCATGCCTGCCGCTCCCACTGGATGCACAGCGGCTTCTGTCCACAGCGAGCCAAGGGCCGAGGAAGCTGACTAGGCATATCTAAATCATCGCTTTGGCAAGACAAGTGATCATTACTTCAATCAGCAAACGTCCTCCAGGTCCTTGGGGCCGTGCCGAGATCTGTGCTGGCCGCTGGGCGCAGTGTAGTGAGCAGGTCTCCCTGATCCTCTGCTGCACCTGCCCGGCCTCTGGCAGAGACTGGGTCTCCATGTGGCTTAGAAGGCTGGTCACCTCTGACACGGGCACCAAGATCTGGCAGCTGCAGCTTCAAGGAGGGGCGCACAGGACATGGGGCAGTAGGACGGTCGCACGAAGTCCAGGGAACACAGAAAACAAAATGACTGTCATCGTGGCTGCCCATGCAGGGCTGTGGCCCAGAGTGCCCAGCCACACCTGCGGGCACCACCTCGCATCCTGGCTCCGATGTTCCCACGCCGACTGCCTTCAGAGCTGATTTCTCGGTAGACCCAGTTCCTGGAGAGCTACCCCCGTGTTTCAGCCAAGCGCTGTGATGTGGGTCCCCGTGCCCTACACTGGGACAAAACCAGAGCCACCCCACCCAGGATGCGGGGCCAAGCTGACTCTGACGCCACCTGCTCTCTCGTGTGCCTCAGTGCCTTGACTCTATGCTGCCTCTGATTCCTCAAGTCTCCCAGAACCCCCAGCAGAACAGCAAGCTGACGCCACAAAGCCTTCGAAGGGAAGAACACAAAAGCATCCACAAGAACAGAAAACACACAACCAGCTCACCATCAACTCCACCAGGTCACACCAACCCCAACCCCCTGCAGAGGCCTGAGGGAGCAAGGATGGGCATGTGGCCAGATGGCACGGCAGACACGCAAGCGGGAAACCACTGAGCTCCCCAGGTGCGTGAATGCTAAAGACTAACGCTGAGATCTCATTTCAGATGTGAGCTGGAGCCCGCAGGCACCGCTGACGGGAGTCACGGCACCGCCAGGCTGGGACAGGGCTGCTGCTCAGGGAAGGCAGAGCAGGGCCTGATGGCATCTCATCTCTGCTTCCAATTGGAATCTTAAGAAGTAAGCCGCCGCCAGGCGCTGAGAGCAGCTGCCCGTGGACGCCAGCCGGAACCACACCCTCTAGCTCTGGACAGGAAGACAGCACCTCACCAGCCACGTGATGGCATCACCTTTCTAAGGTGTTAAGGCATTAGGTAAGAGAAGCTCTAAGTGTAAGTATTGTAGGTATGTAGGTGGGTTTGCTAGAAACAGCACCTTCAGCTAATCTTTCTCCTGCCATGCTCTCAGCCTTTCACATAAAATAAAGAGAAATGAAAAAATGAAGTGGTTATGTTTGATTGCATTTTCACGCCCTTGTTTTGAAGAAGCTTGCCCCAGTCCCTGCCTGCTCTCTGGCTTCCCGTGGACAGACTCCGAGGACATGGCCCCCGTGTGTCTGTATTCCTCACCCTCTGTGCACTGCTTGGGCAGGACAGTGAAGACAGCAAGGCTAAGATGCTTTGTGTTTCTAATGTGTGCACTGTCGGGAGTTCCAGGAGCGGTGAGGCCTAGCAGTGATGGAATGTGGGCAGAGAAGCCAGGGAAAGGTGACTGCAGCTTTGTAGGTGTGCCCAGGTTGTTCACTGTACCTCTCTTAGGATAACTTCTGTTGCTGGGGAAGCTGGGACACAGGTGTCCAGTTTAACGACGGACTTCATGGTAATGACCATTTGTTCCTCTTGGGGTTGCTATTCAGACGGGATTGCCATATGGACTTGTGGTTTGCTAATTCCTAGTGGCCCTGCCATGGCCAAGCTTGGTCAGTAAAGACCCTCAATAAACCCTAGACTTGACTGGCACGATCTCACTCACACCCCAACACCTAGGATCACTTTAGAAGGGAACTTCCTTTTCCTGTCGCCTCGCCATCAACCCGGACAGCCGGAGGTGCTGGGAAGAAGCAGTGAGAGCATCAGAGGTGGCCTTCATGCACGGGCTGTCCACTGCTGGGCACTGCGTGGGGCTTGCGCAGTGCTAGGCCCTTACAGGGGCAGACCGGCAGGATCGCCATTGGGATACGGCCCTGTGGGCCTGTCACCATATTGTGCTTGCACAGAGCAGGACCTCCAGGCCCAGACTGCAACGTCTAGGACGTCCAGGCTCCTAGGTGCTGTGTTGTTGGGCGCACCCCTTTCTGCACCTGGAGCCAGACCCCAAACAGCTTCAGTGTCACACTGCTCATGGCAGCCAGAGGTGGCCGCTTTCCCCCACCAGCCACACTGAGAGCGTTGGGGGAACTGGAGTGGACGCTGCCAAGGAGTGTGCTGGCCTCAGTTAGAGTGGGTCTCAGCTCTCCTCTTGGTTTTATAGACATTTTCAGAGGAGTGTTGCAGTCAGGGGCGTGGGTTGGAATTTGACTTGGGAGAACTGAACGCTGTGTGATTAGGATTTAATGAGCGATCAATTATTGTTACAGGGAGCTGTGAGCGCCAACGTCTGGACGTCGTAGCCGTGCTGGAGGGCCCTGGAACATGCCAGCACCCCTCCGGGAGGCGGCCGCTGCTGTCTTCCGTTTTTCCAGAGGTTCCACTGAAACGAGACTCCGCTGTCAGGCCCATGACTTCCGGGAGGCGTTTGCAAGCACCCTACAAGGGTCTGGACTGATTTCATAAGAACGAGATCATATCAGAATGTCTGATATTCCAGATAACGCCGCCCCATGCCCTTGGTTAGGTTGGCAGGCCTTCGTGATGCCACAAGGCGCCTGCCGGAAGCGCCGCCCTGGACCGTTCTCCCCGCGTGGGACCGTGTCCGTCTCCACAGGACCCCGGCCACGGCTTTGATTCCAAAGCAAACACCACAGTTGAAGTCTGTTGCTTTTTTCTTTGCCTGAAAAACTGCTTCAATCTGTTCTTCCGGGGGCGAGGGGCACCTGTCCCGAGAGGCCTCATTTACTCCTCAGGAAATGGCACGTTGTCAGAGCTGAAGGCAGTGCCAGCGCAAGCCAGGTTTCAGTGATCACCTGACGCACTTAACTCCCGCCAGCACTGCGGCTCTTGCTTGGGAAGCTCATGGCCGTGGAGACCGGCCGCTGCGTGCGTTATACATGTGCTGAGTTCACTGCTGTGGCGAGGCCCAGAAGCTCCCTGCTTCATCCTGCCACACAGAGCGACAGTGGTGCAGAGTGCCCCACTCATGTGGGCCGAGCCCAGGCTGCCAGCCAAGTGCTGCTCAGCAGCAGGAGGGCACCTCACCATGGAGGAGGCACTCCTGGCTCCACACTCCCGGGGCTGGTGTCTGGCCCTCACCCATCAAACCTCAGACACACAGCCAAGGGAGCAGAGGCTGTGGCCCCAGGATGAGCTCCCGATGCCTCCTTGCCCCCCCACCGCCCCAGTCATGGCTCTGGGGTGCCGGGACGGGTGGCATTGCCACAGAGCCAAGACCCTCCCGCCACACCCCTCACGGAACCTCGACCCGGTGGTTGGTGCTGCACCACTGCCCCACACGGCCAGGTTCACTCCTGAGCTTGGCAAATGCCAGAGCCAGGCTGCTGACCAGGCCCCCACAGACAGAGTCTGCCTCTCTGCTGCCCGCGCTGGCACCCTCTGCCCACCCTAGCCACGTCCATCTCAGTATCCGCTCCACTGGCCAGCAGCAGGGCGGGGGAGCGCGAGGCGGTCCTCCTCATAGAAACTTCCAGAGAGTTCATCCTTCTGTCACTCCGGCTCCCACAACGCCCACCTTTTCTGGATTCTTGGTACTGCCACACTTTGAAAAGTACCGGATTGCTAACATGATCCAATTTCCCTAAATTAGGAGACAATGAGTGCTAATTAGCTAGAACTCCAGATCAGAGGGACCTGCTGGGTGCGTGTCCTTCGCACTTCGTGACATGGCAGGTTCAGAGAGCAGCTCAGGGAAGGAACTCAGAGAGAGGCCTCGTTTGTTCGCCTTGTAAGCACGCCTGCCTGGCCACCGGAGCTGCAGAAGGCCTTTGTCCTACAGAAGCCGACGCACTTGGCCGGCGGTCGGCCCTGACTCACAGTTCACCTGCTGACAATTTTCTAAGATTTTGTTGTTTGTGGGCTGTGCTGTGGCTGAATGGGGTGAGCATCCCAGCCGTGCCCCACTGGAGTCCTGGCTGTTCCAGCTTCCTGCCCAGCTCCTGGCACCCCCGTGGGAGGCCTGGAGGAGGCGCTGGTTCTTGACTTCACATGGGCCTGACTCCAGCCGTGGTGGACGTCTGGGGAGGGAACCAGCTCCCTGTGTCTCCTTCTCTCATAGTTCTACCTTTCACATAGAAATAAACAAATCTTTAAAGATAAAAGTAGATCTTTGCTTATTCAGAAGGGAGCGAGTAGATGGATAAAGAGAGACAGAAATGAGAGAGACTGAGCAAAAGAAAGACCTTCCACCTGCAAGTTGGCTCCCCAGAGACCCCAGAGCTGGAACAGACAGACCCAGGAATCTGGAATTGCACCTGGGTATAAGGCCCACCCCGGTGGGTGAGGGACAGCCTAGGAGGAGGCGAACAAGGGTGGCTGATAAGGCCACACCAGAAGCAGCTTCCTCCTCGGCCGGCAGTCCAGCAGTGATACACGGAACCACCAAGGTCGCAGGGAGCCATTTCAGAATGGACCAGCCTGAGTCCCCGACCTGGGGTCCTGCCGGCACGGGCAGGACAGGGCTGCTACCGTAGCCGCCTTTTATGGGCTGTGGGGTCCGGGCAGCAGAGCGTCCATCTACGGTAATGGCTGAGTTCTGGTTAGGGCACAGGGTCAGCAGTAGGACCGGGTGGTCCTGAAGTCCTTGTCCTCAGGTAGAGCCCACTGTTCCCTGTTTGCTGGAGCGATCAATGGATGCAGCCCAGGAGCACAGTGGCTCACTGGGGAGGAGCACAATGGATCGTCAGAGAGCACTGTGAATCATTGGGGAGGAGCAGAGTGGATCGTCAGGGAGCACAGTGGCTCACTGGAGAGGAGCACAATGGATCGTCAGGGAGCACTGTGAATCATTGGGGAGGAGCGCAGTGGATCGTCAGGGAGCACAGTGGCTCACTGGGGAGGAGCGCAGTGGATCGTCAGGGAGCACAGTGGCTCACTGGAGAGGAGCACAATGGATCGTCAGAGAGCACTGTGAATCATTGGGGAGGAGCAGAGTGGATCGTCAGGGAGACTGTAAATCATTGGGGAGGAGCAGAGTGGATCGTCAGGGAGACTGTGAATCATTGGGGAGGAGCACAGTGGATCGTCAGGGAGACTGTGAATCATTGGGGAGGAGCGCAGTGGATCGTCAGGGAGCACAGTGGCTCACTGGGGAGGAGCACAGTGGATCGTCAGGGAGCACTGTGAATCATTGGGGAGGAGCGCAGTGGATCGTCAGGGAGCACTGTGAATCATTGGGGAGGAGCGCAGTGGATCGTCAGGGAGCACAGTGGCTCACTGGGGAGGAGCACAGTGGATTGTCAGGGAGCACTGTGAATCATTGGGGAGGAGCGCAGTGGATCGTCAGGGAGACTGTGAATCATTGGGGAGGAGCGCAGTGGATCGTCAGGGAGCACTGTGGCTCACTGGGGAGGAGCACAGTGGATCGTCAGGGAGCACTGTGAATCATTGGGGAGGAGCACAGTGGGTCAGCGGGAGCCGCACTGGGTTTGTTGGAGAGGCAGTGTCAGGGCTGGTGCAGCCCCTCCATCGGTGCCCCCACTTGCTGCCTTCTGGTCCCAGCTGCCCCCCCCCACCTCCCACCCAGTGTCTCACACCCCTTCAGCTCACGGCCAGTGCTCAGGGACCTCTCAACTCCCTGGAACCACTTCTCCATCCATTCCATGAAAAAGAGTGCGGCTAAAGGGTAGGAGCATTCTGGTTTAATTTTATATGAGGGCAAACATGAAAAATTCAATTTCACACAGCCCCGAGTGAGCATCCAGGGCCACGGGCAGCCCTGACACCTGCCTCTCCCAACAAACCCACCGCTGCCCGCCTCGGCTGCCCAAGCCTCTTCCACCCTAATTGGAGGCAGGACTGCTCCAGCGGTGGACCCGGCCACAGGCCAAGACCCGCACGGACCCTGCCCGGGGCTGCTACGGCCAGGAGTTTGTTTATACGAAGGTCACTCCTAATGGCTTTAATTTAAATTTTTTATGTTTTTCTTCATGAAAAATTTAAAAACTTTGTATTAGAGGTCACATTAGAGAAATTCAGAGAATTAAGGAGCAGCCCCGTTCTGCTGAAGCACCTCTTGGTGCCCGGCTGTTAGGACAGAGCTGCCTGGAGACCCTGCCCCTCCCGCTCTGAGGCACCGGCAGGTGCCTCCCAACGACCCCGGCACCAGCAGGCCAGGCCGCTGCCCAACTCCGTGTCCTCCTGGATCATGCGCAAGTTTTCTGACTTCACCTCCCAGGGCCCTGCCTGTGTCGGTCACCCCGTATCCTCAATGATCGGTGGCAGAGGCCCACCCTGCAGAGCAGGACCTTGCTGGGACTAGCCCTCAGAGCCAAGTGGCCTGCGCAAGGGTCCCGGGTGCGCTTGAAGAGGCCAGACTGACCGTACAGATTTGGGGAAGAGGGGACACAGCTCCTGATGTCTCGCTGGACAGGCAGCCAGGCGAGCCTCGGCGCAGAGGCCCTCGGGCCACGTGGACCCTCCCCCACGGGGCTTCCTTGGCAGATGCAGATGCGGTACCTGTGCCCATCACTGTGGTCATTCACTCACTGGACAAAGCAGAGAGGGGCACAGTGCGGGTCACTGCACACAGCTGCTCCAGGGGCCTGGCCTACCCCAACACTCAGCCAAGCTGGGAGGATGGGTAGGGGAGCTCCTCAGAGGAGGTACAGGGAGGTACAGGGCTCCTCGGTAGGCACAGGCCACAGATGCTGGTTCCAGAGAAGGAAGGCCAGCTTGACCAAGGTTCTGCAAGCAGCATCACCTGCTGGATCCCCGGGTCAGCTTTGTTCTGGACCACTGAGGCGGTGGATACTCTGAGCTCTCTCAGCAATAGCTGCTTGTCCCGGCAGTCACCCAGGCTTGCCCACGCTTGCTACCGTGCCCACCCACCTGGAGGCTGGGCAGGCTCCCATTGTTCTTCTCTTGATGTTTATTTGCTTATTTAAGGGGCAGAGTGACTGTAGGGTTAGGAAGGAGACGTGAGGGGAGGGACAGAGATTCCATCTGCTAGTTCACTGCGCGATTCCAACGAGCTGGGGGCTGGGTTCATCTAAAACCAGGAACCTGGAACTCCATGTGGGTGGCCCCATGGGGTGGCAGGGACTCAATTTCCTGGGCACACTTGCAACACACTGGATCAGCAGCAAGGTAACCCGCCCTGCAACAGCACCCATGCTGACTCTCTGTGGGGAGGGAGGGTGCGGGCCCGTCATCAGCACGTGCATGGGCCCTCTGAGGGAGGGAGGGTGTTGGCTGGGTTCGGGCTCAGGCCATGAGCGTGCCATGGCCATGGCTGTGGCAGGCTGGGGACAGCAGCCCCGACGGAGCCACTGAGCTCACCTTGCCCCACACCTCCCATGCTAGCTGTTAGTGTGCTTGGCCAACTCCTACCCCAAAGCAGAGTGGACACTCAGGGAGCGTGCTTGTGGGGCAGTCAGCAGCAGGCAGCTGTGCACCTGCCCCAGGCCCTGAGCCTCCTGGAGCCCAGGCTTTGCAAGGAGTAGAGGCAGGTGTCGGGGGCTGGGGTGGGGAAGGCACTACCGCCTGCAGACTCCCTGCACAGCACCTGCTCTCTGCACACCAGGTCCTGGTGGACCAGCTCCTTCCCAGACTCCAAGTCCAGCTTGCTGCCTCCTTCTGGGGTTGGCACTGGCTGAGGGTGTGACTCTCCCTACAGAGTGGCCATCTCTGAGCCGACCCAGTCCCCACTGGCTTCCGAAGGCTTGTTCTGGTGACTCAGGAGGGAGAGTCCCATGGCAGAGCGAAAAGCCCAACCATTGCCCTGCTTCCCGAAGCCCTCTCTGCCCTCGGTGTCCAGCCCCCACGAAGGGGCCACCCCACAGCAGCACCCAGGGGTGTCCAGGAATCCAGTCAGAGCGCTGGCTACTGCAGTGTGTGTGTCCTATGGGCTAATGTGTGTGGCAGCCGCAGCTGCAGGAGCCACAGAAGGGAGCCGCAGCTACCGAGAAGGGAGAGGCCCCTCTGTGCTCTGCGCCGGGCTGTGCGTGACGGGAGCACGCAGCCCTGTGTAAGGCATTGTTTGTTTGCTTTCTGCTTGCAAATCCAGACCGGGCTGTCACTTTGCAAAACCCTTCCCAACCTCCTGAGTAACAGCCAGGGTACCAGCCCCCGGCACCACCCACTCCCACGCCGCCGCCGTGTCTTGAGCAGCAGGAACTGGGCCAGAGCCCCCTGGGTTCCAGGGCCCATGCGAGCTGTGCTCTGCGGGGTGGGAGGTGTTCAGTAACTCCACTCTAGAGACCAGGGCACCTCTGAGGCGAGCCTGCCTTTATTTTCAGAGACAAGCAAGGCGTCAGATGCTTGCACGGAACACTGCTCTGCCCGCACCTGCGTCTCTCCCTGCTTGTGGGCTGAGCTCTGAATTCCACGTCAGGAGGAGAAATGCTGAAAGTAGAGGTTGGCCTGAATGGTTTTTGTTTGGTCTGGAGTTGTCTGGGGTAAAGCAAGAACAAGACCATGGAAACTTTATTCTCGGCAGTCTTCACGAAGTTTCAAATTAGCCACTCAGCACAGCGCACAGTGTTCAAGGGTCTAACCGATCTATCCATTCACAGAGGCCACAGCATATGTTAGTAAACCGTTCCAAGCAGCAGCCCAGGACCCGCCCTCTGTCACAGGTCGTCAGGTGTGTGAATCCCCTGCAGGTGTGCTCTACACACGTGGAAAACATCAAGGCTGGCGGCTCACTGCTCAACGTGGGGAGATGAAGACGGCAGAAGTCATCCTTCAGTGTCTACAGTCGCTGTGGAGGGGGCCGCTGGCCCCTGGCTGTGAGTCGGGCGTGTCCTCTGTGCCCCCCATGGCCCTGTGCTTTTCGCCCGTACCACCTACTATATTCTTACAACTGACCTCCCCTCCCTGTTGGTATATGCAACATTTATTTATTTATTTATTTATTTACTTAAAGATGTATTTATTTTTATTGGAAATCAGATATACAGAGAGAGAAAGACCTTCTGTCCACTGGTTCACTCCCCAAGTGGCTGCAATGGCTGGAGCTCCCAAACCCGGGAGCCAGGAGCGTCTTCCAGGTCTCCCACATTGGTGCAGGGTCCCAAGGCTTTGGGCTGTCCTTTGCTGCTTTCCCAGGCCACAAGCAGGGAGTTGGAAGGGAAATGAAGCAGCCAGGACATGAACCAGTGCCCATATGGGATGCTGGTACACGCAAGTGGCTACCACATCGGGCCACAACAAGTGTTTAAACAGCACAGATTCTTGGTTTCCATCTTATAGACTGGATTAAACTCCAACTCGACCTTATTTATAAGGTCAAAAGGACTTGCAGGTGTCCATACCTGGGTTAGAATCCAACATGACCTAATTCCTTTTGCTCCAGCATTGGCCAAAGGATGAGCTTCCCACAGCCTCCCGTGTCCTCACTGCGGGACCACTGGGCTACGTCCGAGGCCGTTCTTTCTCTTGGGCTCCATAGCGTGCATGCTGCAGGCTCGTCTCATGTCACCTCTGCCTCATAAGCAGAGCCAGTCCTTGCTCTAGGAAGCACTGGGGAGGAGGAGCAGAACGATTTGATGAACCATGGGTCAGTCAGGTTGTGGTTGGCCCCAGGGACGTCTCTGGACCACGTGGGATCTGTTTGACTCATGCTGAAGGCTTGGCATCTGGAGTCCTCGCTCACCCCAGTTACAGACAAGGTGTGTGGGTGGTCCTGGCCGAGGCTGTTCATGGCTTTGACTGTGGGACTCCTGAGTATTCCTGCTTGGAGGGCATCGGCGGCCACAGTCGGCATGGCCGGTGGTGCTGCTGGGGTGTGTGGCAGTGTGCAGGTGGGTGACGATGTCAATGACAGGAACTGGAGACACCAGCACCGCCCTGCGCCTGCGGGGTGTGCTGCCAGAGGACACGGAGGGGAGTGCTCTGCCCGCCACCCAAAGGGGCTGTCTGCCCACCCTGCACCCTCCCTGCCCTCGGCCCATCGCGCCTGCGGAAGCCCCCGCTGCACGTCTTTTCTTCCGTGTTCTGGTTAAATGAACTCAGTTGATGAGAAGGGGCCAATGCCTGACTCTGGGGAGTCGGGATTTCAGTAATTCCCATTAGCTCCAAATGAGGCGCTACGGGGGAATTCAGTCCACGTCCCAGACACCTGCTACTCTGAACTCTGAAGGTGAGAGGGGAGCTGGGACGACCGGGCCATTTCCTCCTGTCGTGAGAGACTCAGGCACTGGAGCAGTGACTTCTAATTTAAAAAACAACCAACCAGCCAATCAATCAACCAACCAACAAACAAGCATCTCTGGGAATGTCCGAACACCCCCTCTCTGGCTCTTTACTGGGGTGCAGAGGACCCAACCCAGGTCACTCCATGCCTGCAACGTGGGCTCCTCACCTCCAAACTGTTCTATCCAGGGCATTTTGTCACATCTATGCCTCGCAGGGGGCAGGCCTGAGCCCACGCAGTCCACTCACGGGGCAGGCCTGAGCCCCACAAATCCACAGAAGACAGAGAGAAAACTGGCAGCTCGTGCCTTGGAATACCCCATTTGTTGGGAAGCAGAGCTATTTCTCTTTTCCTCACGTCTGTTGGAACAAGCGGGGGCCAAGCAGCGGCGGCGCGGAGCGAGCTGCAGGCCGTCTCCTCTGTATAAGCAGCTCTCCTCCGGGACGACGCGGCATTTCGGGGATTACCCAGAAAACAACAGACAGCTCGCCGCTGTTTGTTCATCGCTTGCTCCTTCCAGAACTAATGTTTAGACTTTGGAAAGAGGCATAGAAAAAACACCTAGAAAACCAATGTGGACAAAAACAACAGCAAAGTACCCCAAAGAGAAATGTATTTGAAGTGCCCTGTGCGATGGCTGAATCCTCACCTTGCATGCACCAGCATCCCATGTGGGTGCGGTTTCATGTCCCAGCTGCTCCACTTCCCATCCAGCTCCCTACTTGTGGCCTGGGAAAGCAGCAGAGGACGGTCCAAAGCCTTAGGACCTGCACCCAAGTGGGAGACCTGGAAGAAGCTCCTGGCTCCTGGCTTCAGACTGGCTCAGCTCTGGCCAATGCGGTCATTTAGGGGAGTTGAACCAATGGATGGAAGATATTTCTCTCTGTCTCTCCTCTCCATAAATCTGTCTTTCCAATAAAAATAAGCAAATCTTTAAGAAAAGGGCCCAGTACAATAGCCTAGTAGCTGTTGGAAGTCCCTGAACACAAGACCCTTCGCTTTTAGGGGCTCTGAGCACAAGACCTTTTGTGCTTTTGAGGGCCAGGGAGTACACGGGCCTGTGCTTTTGGGGGGTCCTGAGCACACAGCCCTCTGCTTTTGGGGGGTCTTAAGCACACAGCTCTCTGCTTTCGGGGACCCTCAGCACAAGGGCCTCTGCTTTTGGGGGACCCTGAGCACACAACCCTCTGCTTTTGGGGACCCTGAGCACACAGCCCTCTGCTTTTGGGGGACCCTGAGCACGGGTCCATGGCGTGTAGCTGTCTGCGTCCCTGACCTCCCAGAGCCCACGCTCCCCAACCTGCCCGGCCCTTAGCACTGACCCAAAGTTCTGGGTCGCCACGTGTGACTGAGGACTCTGCCCACACAGCCTCGGGTCCCCACACCCTGCCCTGCAGGAAACCCACGGCTCTGCGCTCTGGCTGAAATGCTCCCCCAGAAGTGACTGTCCCTCCAGCGCTGAACACAGGCGGGATTTGGGAGGGGGGCTGTCCTCGGCACACAGCCACAGGCTCAGAGCGTGCACACTCAGTGTGGACGCGCCGGATCAGTGAGGAGCTGAAGCAGGTGCAATCCACCCATTCGGTAGGTGGGAAGAGCGTGGCTGGAGGAAAACGGACCTGTGCATCGCGCTGGCTTCCATTTCTGGAGGCAGCAGCAGGGGCAAGGGAATCAACAGACACTCATCAGCTAAAGCTCCAGCCCCACGCCTGGCCCGCAGCGCTTGCCTGGATCTCACTGGTGATTCACGACCCCTCCCAGCAGACACCGCTGTCGCCCGTGGGAGACTTAAACAGCGTGTGGAGGAAGAGGCAGTTGTATATTACTGTCCATAGATCACAGCTCAAACGGGAGAAAGATAAACTCATTACTATCCCTCCCCGGGCTGTGCAATAAAGCTGTGGTGCATCTAGGTCAGCCCTTCGGGGTGTGATGAAGGCAATCAGATCCTGCCTCATCCCGTCCCTTGGCTGCCGCGTTGGCTGGGAAGAAGCGAGCGGCCCCCAGTGATCAAATTACCAGGCCAGGCACTCTGGGCTGTGCTGGAAAGCTCTGCCCTCACCAGCCCCTCATCTGGGTCTCCAGAGACTGCAGATGGGCAGCCAATGAGAACACACAGACCTTAAGAAATGACATGAGCGTTGATCTGAGTCACGCACGCACAGCTTGGTACAGGCCGCCCTCTGCGTGCAGCACCCTTGCCACAGGCCAGCGCTCAGGACAACGGCTAGTAAGAACAGATGGCAGAGGTCATTTCCGTCTTCCTTCGGTCCTCCGTGATAATCACCTGCTCTTGATCAAAGAAAACCAAATTGGACACTGTCGCGGGGGAGGGATTGGAAGCATGGTGGTGTCCAGAAAGCTGCGTGACCTCCAGGATGACACCTAGCTAGGTCGGCTTCCCCTACCAACATGTGGAACGACCTCCTGCCGTCTGGGTTTGGACTCACACGCACAGGTTACGGTCTAACTTAGGGCACAGGTGTGTTTATTGATCACACGAAAACTTTTTCACTGCATTCACAGAACAACCACTGAAGCAATTAAAATGTTCATCTGAACATCGTCCCTTCTTCCTGGGCCCTGAATTGTTGGTAGCTACTAGGCATCACATAGCAGCTCGGAAGATTCCCAACACTCAGCCTGAGCACAGGGCACCCCCACACACACAACAGACCCACACACAAACATGCTCTCTCACACACACACAACAGACCCACACACATGCTCACAGTGACACACATATGACAGACAAACATACATACACATGACAGACACGACAGACACACATGCTCACACGACACACGCATGCTCACATATATACACATGACAGACCCTCACACGTGCTCACACACACACACTCATGACAGACCCTCACACGTGCTCACACACACACTCATGACAGACCCTCACACACGTGCTCACACACACACTCATGACAGACCCTCACACACGTGCTCACACACACACACTCATGACAGACCCTCACACACGTGCTCACACACACACTCATGACAGACCCTCACACGTGCTCACACACACACTCGTGACAGACCCTCACACACGTGCTCACACACACACTCATGACAGACCCTCACACACGTGCTCACACACACTCATGACAGACCCTCACACACGTGCTCACACACACACACTCATGACAGACCCTCACATGTGCTCACACACTCATGACAGACCCTCACACACGTGCTCACATACACACACTCATGACAGACCCTCACACGTGCTCACACACACACACTCATGACAGACCCTCACACACGTGCTCACACACACACACTCATGACAGACCCTCACACACGTGCTTACACACTCATGACAGACCCTCACACACGTGCTCACACACACTCATGACAGACCCTCACATGTGCTCACACACACACTCATGACAGACCCTCACACACGTGCTCACACACACTCATGACAGACCCTCACACACGTGCTCACACACACACTCATGACAGACCCTCACATGTGCTCACACACTCATGACAGACCCTCACACACGTGCTCACACACACTCATGACAGACCCTCACACGTGCTCACACACACACTCATGACAGACCCTCACACGTGCTCACACACACACTCATGACAGACCCTCACACACGTGCTCACACACACACTCATGACAGACCCTCACATGTGCTCACACACTCATGACAGACCCTCACACACGTGCTCACACACACACTCATGACAGACCCTCACATGTGCTCACACACTCATGACAGACCCTCACACACGTGCTCACACACTCATGACAGACCACACACACGCATGCTCACACCCACACTCTCTCCACACCCTCCCCGCCTTTCTGAACAGAAGCCCTCCTGCCGCCATGATCCAGGGCCTTTGGATCTTTCCAGATCCAACAGCAGGGAGGAGTCCCTCTCTCCGACAGCGGTGTGTCTGCAGGCAGCTGGAGACGCCACTGGGCGTTCTCTGCACAGCCACGAGCTGTGCTGAAAGCAGGCACCGAGAGCAGGTGATCTGAATGCGCCGGACTTCTGAGCACCCCAGGACGTGGCTGCCTTCCCTGGCCCGGGACAGCAGGCTCAGGCGCCTGGTAGGAGGGGGCCCGTGGGAGGCCAGCAGCCTGCCTGGCTCCACGCTGCAGCCCAGCTTTATTCCTGCACCTCAGCTTAAGGCAGCACATCCTCCCCCCGCACCTCCCGCCTCCTTCCCGGCTGAAGCCTTAACATGGAAAATTCTGTTTAGTGTTTGATTCCCGGAGAACAGAGAGAATCAGCAGGATCTTCCTGGCCCTCCTCATGCTTGCTGCAATTGTACTAGAAAACAAAACCACAGATGCGAAATCCGGTCCCTCTTATTTCCACTTGTGAAAGCAAGAAAAAATAAACAAACTATGAAATCCCTCGCAAGCCAGTCTTCGTGTTTGTTCTTAGTGCATATGCGAGGAGCGTTACCCTGGCCCTATCTGCTGGGCAACCTGCGAAGAAGCCCTTCTCCTAACACCATCTGCTGCTTAGAATGTTTCAGAAAAACCATAACTGTTACCCCAAGCTTCTGGAAACTGCTGGTCGCTTGGGACGGCCGGCCAACCAGCAGCTGGCACCATGATGGCCGATCTCCCTTTCCTCACGTACGGACTGACCCAGGCCCTGGTTTTGGAGCACGGCTTCGCACAAAACCAAACTGTCGCTGGCTTGCGACGCCAGCTGAATCACTTGGGCTCAGAGGTTCTGGGCGTCACCCAGGCCTCACTGCTCACCGGGAGTGTCACTGGCACAGACTGCGGCTTCCCTGCTGTCTCCTGCGCCCACTTCTGCTCCTGTCCATTTGCTTCTATTCCGAGGCACCTGTGGAGTGTCTGCTGTGTGGCAGACATGGAGGTCAGGCCTGGCCTGCTCCCAGATGCGTCCTAACAGGCACAAGGGCAGAGATGTACTGCCTGTTAACGGAAGTCGCCCTGGCATCAACTAATCTGAAATTAGGTGGGAGATAATTTGTTAAGGCTGCATTTTGTTAAGCAAGCAAAACGTAAAACCTTCCCGTTCTTTCTGATTGATTAATGCCCTTTTAAAGGACCCTGCTAAGTAGAACAATGGGAGAAAGTGGAAGCAATTAGGTGAGGCGGCTTTGCAAGGCACTTCGCTTATCAAAATGTCTTAGACAAGACTTCAGCTGGCGTCTGCCTCTTATACCTTAACTGCTGTCATCACACACAACAGCCCCAAGAAGACTATTTGGAGTACATTGGCAAAACACCACCTGATCTTTTAGCAGAAATTACAGGCTTAGCAGATACTGGACATATGGAGATTCGGGGTGCCCTTCTCCCCGAGCTGTGGTCCACAAGCCCCAGGCACCCAACCGACTCCTTTCTTGCCTTCTGCTGCAAGTAGCTGCTGGTCCCATCAGCATCTCCCGGAGAAAAGCCCTCTACTAAGAGTGAAAGCTAGCCTAGCACTTGGCTCCAGCAACGCTTCCTCTGAAATAGCAATTACTAATGTGCACCAGGCCATTTAGAGAAACAGCTAAATCAACCACGGGCTTTGAGCAAAAGCACCTCCCAGCATCCAGGCCCTGCTTTTCCTGCCCGTGCTGTGCCACGCAGCGAAGAGGTGCTGTCCCTCTGCGAGGTCTCTTCCAGGTGCCAAGCATGATGATTCAGTAAAATGTTGTCTTCTACACAGAACAGGTTGCCTCTTGAAGGACAAAACTATCCCAGCCTCTGGGGCCACCCCTTGGCTTCGAGCAGGACAGGAAGACGACTAAACATCAGCCCCAGTGTGTTCCCTGCAGAGGTCCAAGCCATGGAGTTCACGGGCAGGACTCACAGCCTCACCTTTCCCTGCCATCCGACTGCCTCTGTGAGGGCACGGCCTCCCCGTCCGTCGCCCGGGGCAGAGGGTTCTTCGTCTGCCAGCCAGGGCTCTGGACACGGACACAGAGTGGCAGCTGTGTGGCCTGGGGCTAATCACTCCAGAATCTGAGCCCCAAGTCCACACTCCACAGAGAGAGCTGGCACCCCTGGCTCATGGAGCTGGGGGCACGGAGCTGGCCTGAGCATAGCACTCAGCCCCTGTGCGGGCACGTGTGCTCACTAAGCCCATCTGTCTCCCATCCTCTCCACTCTCATTACTCTTACTACGTTGGTTACCACAGGATTGAACCAGGCAGACCCAGGACTGGTGCAGTGGCATACAAGTTCAATCCTCCTGCTATGGCACTGGCATCGAGTCCCTGTGGCTCCACTTTCCACCCAGCTCCTTGTGAATGACCTGGGAAAACAGCAAAAGTTGGCTCAAGTGCTTGGGCCCTTGGACCCACATTGGAGACCCATTAGAAGCTCATGGCTCCCAGCTTCTCACAGGTCTACATTTATGCCTTACAAATAAAAATACATAACTAAATTGATTGGGCAGAGTCAGATTGGAATGAAATGCTGGCTCAGTTACCTCCCACCAAGCACCTGCCAAGGATATGTGTTTCTGAGCTCCTGGTTCCTTACTCTGAAAGAATCAGAAATGCAAATGGATGCTTTGTTCAGCCTGGACCTGCCTCCCATCCCTGTCTCTGCTACCCTGGCCGGTGCAAGGCCAGGCACTCCAGCAAGCACTAACCTGCCCCCTTCTGCTCTCCTGGGTCAGGACTGGAGCCACTCTCCTCCTCTGCCTATTGCCCTTCAAGAATTCCCATTGTGGCCTTCCTTTCAGCATCTGTTCCTTCTGATGACTCCATCTTTGGCTTCCCTATAGGAAACATGGACAGAATTCACAGCCCTGCCCCGCCCACGGCCAGTGTGTCCACCGCCAGAATTCACAACCCTACCCCGCCCATGGCCAGTGTGTCCACCGCCCACTTCACAGCCCTGCCCCGCCCACCGCCAGTGTGCCCACCGCCAGAATTCACAGCCGTGCCCCTCCCCACGGCCAGTGTGCCCACCGCCAGAACAAATCCCAGCTTGCGAGGAGGGAGACTAGTGCCTTGCTTTCTAAATCAACATCATACAATTATAAACATGAAGTCATGTATAGAAGTGTTTATTTAGAACAAGAAATTAAGTCATAACAACTTCCAAATTTTAAAATGCTGGAATGTACCATTATCATCGTAAAATCCAGAAGATCTTTCTGTTTTAATGTTTAATTGCTTGACATCTCTGTAATGCTTTTATCCATGTATTTTTCATTGCACAATCTTTGACTATCTCTTCCTGTGACACGTAGCTTTTCATACAATTCTCTTTGGAGGGAATAGAAAGACACTTCAGCCTTTATCGTGGGTAATCACAGTTTGTGTCTAATGATCACAACTTATTATTGGCAATATCGCATACATCTCTGGAATTATTTCCAAATTTGGGAAAGATTTTTTCAAGCTCATGTCACCTGTGAGCTCCACCATTTAGAAGAATTGTGCAACAATTAGCTCTTGGTTTCTTGTATTTCAAACCTATTACTCCCTCAGTACCCGTGTGCTGCTAACACTGGGTGTCAAGGGGTGACTCCTGGGAGTGGGAGCTGGGAGACAGCGTGCCTGTTGAATTCATTCCCAGGAGTCCCAGCCAGGGCTTACCTACACTTAGCAGTAACACAATCAAAAGTCCAAATTTTAGCCAAGTGTGCACCCGCAGCAGCCCCACCTTGATCACCCAGGGTGGACTCCATGTCTGCCACACCTCTGTTCAGATAGCATCGCTAAGAGAAATGAGAAGAAACTGGACTCACTCGGTCCTGGTTGAAACATCTTCCTTGGAATTGTGTGAGCATACACACAGCCCCTTCATGCCCGGCCACACCCTCACTCCTTCTCTGGCCTCTTGCAGCTCTCTCAGCCACTGCCTTCCCTGGAAGTGAGGCCTGTGAGAGCAGGGGCCAGGCTGATGTCCTAACACAGCAGCAGTGGCCTGCAGCAAGCTCAGCCCAGGGTGCATGCTAGCCCAGTTTTGGTGGTATGAATGTGTACGTGTCCCGGGCCGAGGACCAGCATTCGGCAAGCCGTTGCTCTTGGATCCTACACGACGCTGTTGGCAGGAGGAGGCTCACAAAGAGCCCCATCGGAGCCTCCTTGCTCCCGACCCTCCACACACCATGACAATGACATGGTATCAGTATCCGTCGTGTGTTTTCCACAGAGACAATTCATGAGCGTGTGAACTGAAGGCTCCACCACTGGGAGGCTGCTGGCCTTAGGCAAAACATCCCAGCTAAGGATCAGGCAGCGGGGTGGCCTGGGTCCCCATCTCATCTTCTCTCCAAAGAAAGAATGCCACAATTAGAAGCTCAGAAATGCATTTACATGTTAGTAACCATGCACAAACATTAATTCAAGCAACACCCAATTTAGAATAATAATGACATGCCTTCCTAATGTTTCCTGCATTAATCACGCCTAGGACAGTTACTATAGCAGCACTGCTGGGCTTTACTGACGATAACATGGCTTGCCGCCGCACAGGGTCTCTTCGAAGAACGCTGCTGTTTGCTTAAGCAGGAGAGCTGCGTCGTCTGCGGCTGCTGAACTAATTTAAAGTTCAGTGGCAGACGCAGATGAAAGCAATGAAGTGCTGTTTACCAGAGGGGAGGAGGCTGGCGACCTCCGCTTTCGTGAGGAGATGTGGTGTGTGCTCTCCGACTCATCTCTGCTCGGGCGCAGGCAAGGAGCGCAGGGTGAGAGATGGAGATGAGAGGCGGGGTGGGGATGCTGTGTGTGCAGCTAAGCCGCTGCCTTCCTCGGCCTCAGCCACGAGGCAAAGACAAAGCAGAGGACACGCAAAGGTCAGCCACCATGGACATCCAGCAAGGACCCTGCCGGAACAGGGCGAAGCCAGGAAAATGCCCGCAGTGGCATGTGGTCACAGCATGGCCTCCTTGAGTTTCCACTCCACACCATGGCTTTTGCAATTCAGCCACAGCACCTTTGTTCCTCGGGTGTTCTCTGAGTGACCCTCAGGGCCTGTCCAGACCACGCGCGTGCTGGGCAGGGCAGCCGCAGAGCCCCACTGGGCCACGTATCGGCTGTGTCACCTGCAGCTCATGACCACACATCTGTCTTGGCAGCTGCTACTTCCACAGCCTGGGCACTGGTGACCTGTGCCCTGGGGAGCACCTGTGGTCAGGGCGGCCCTGTGCCCTGCAGGAGGACAACCAGGGCAGCCCCCGTGCTTGCGACAGGTGGGTGGGGAGCGAGCTCCCAGTTGGGCCGCTGAGCTGCAGTAACCAGACGGGCTTGGTCACATCCGTGGAGACAGGCTCAGGGTGTCACCCCCGGGGAATTCAGGAAAAGCCCTCAGGCGTGGAACAAACCCTTTGACACTTTCATTAGAAAAAGCTCTTCCTCCACTGAGGGCAGAAAATGGAACTCTCCCCATGAAGTGGAGAAGCACCAGGATGCTTTAGCTAGCCAAACGGAAGGGGTGAAGGGGTCACATCTCAGAAGCAGCATGTGACTTTAAGGAGGAATGAGGCACCTTGGGTCCAGGTGACACGAAGAACTGTGGTTTAACCAAACCTTTTCGTTTCAGCAAGAGGAACCCAGCTGCTCGGGGGGCGGGGGGGGGTGGGAGCGGCGCCTTCCCGAGGGACCCTTCTGTGGGATATTTTTGCTTCCACTTTTACGCTCAGTTTGGAAGATCACCCCTTCTAGTCTCTTGCACTCTGTTTTTCTTGTTTTTAAGTCCCAGAACAGTTTCAAAGACAGAACTTGAATCTTGCACTTCACTCAAGACTTATTGAATGGCAAGAATTGTTGACTGGTCATGTGCGGGCGTGCCCTTGCGCCTCCTCTCGGGCTCTTAGGCAAACACTCCTCCCACGCTGAACGCAGGGCTGGGGTCCAGAACTGTTTTTAAGACCAGCTCTCTGGACACCCACTCTTATCATGAAATTGTAGGGTTCTCCGTGCTTTGGGCCCAGGCTCCCCAAT
Source organism: Ochotona princeps (assembly GCF_030435755.1). Lineage (NCBI taxonomy): Eukaryota > Metazoa > Chordata > Mammalia > Lagomorpha > Ochotonidae > Ochotona > Ochotona princeps. The sequence continues at coordinate 1,201,561 of NC_080853.1, read as the reverse complement.
GGAAGTATCTTTCAAAACGGTTTTGTATGGCATCATTTCCTACCCAAGCCCTCGACATTGGTAAAGCGATGAAGCGAAGAACAAGAGGTCTGTCCCGTCAGCATGGAGCAGATGAAGGCACAGCTCCCCTCAGCCCTGGGATCCAGCCGTCCGCTCACCGCTCCTGTGGCCGTTCAAGCAGCACGGCGGTCCATTGCAAAGAGCAGCTTGACCCCTGCAGGTGACCGTTCTTGCTGCGGGGTCTGCGAAAGCTTCCAAGAGTGGGAGGCCCAAGTAAAGCCCATGGCCTGGCACCCCCTCCATGTGAGCACCCACTCCTTGGGGACTGCGGGTCACAGGGCGTGTGTGTACACAGGAACACGCTGCCTGGCACTGGGGTTGCCTCATTGGTTCTCCAGGGCGACTTGCAAAAGCACTGTGTGAGAGCTCCCTCCACAACCTGTCTGCTAATTCTGTGCGTGCGTGTGCACGTGTGTGTCTGGGTGGCTCTGTTCTCCGAAGCAGTTTAGTAAGGAAGCCTTGGGGTCCAGGCTTTGTGACGTGTTGCGGTCCAGGCTTTGTGACGTGCTGCGGTCCAGGCTTTGTGACGTGTTGCGGTCCAGGCTTTGTGACGTGTTGCTTGCTGCAGCCTCGGGGCTCCGCACATTCCACCCAAAGTTCTCTCTGCTTTGCTGGGTTATATTCATGCTGCGCTCACCTGTGAATGCTCACATGGCTTAAATGTGAAGGTGTTAAATGAAGTGTTAAGAATAGTTTGGGGAGTCAGCATAAAAACTCAACTGGCTAACCCTGCGCCTGCAGGGACTAGCATCGCATGTAGGCACTGGCTCCCATCCCGACTGCTCCGCTTCCCACCCAGCTCCCTGCTCGTAGCCTGGGAACGCAGTGGAGGGTGGACGTGGGGCTCTGGCCCCCAGCTTCACCGGCTTAGCTCCAGCCACTGCAGCCATGTGGGGAGTGAACCAGAGGGTGGCGATGCTTCTCTCTGTCTCTCCTCTCTGTGAATCTGCCTTTCCAATTAAAAAAAAAAAAAGATATTTTCGCGCAGGTCTTATGTGAGCGTATGCTTTTAGTTGCTTGGATACATACCTGCGATGGACCCATAACACATGGACAGAGCTCCCATTTCCCGCTTCACTGCCCAAAGGCCTGCAGTGGCCGGCCAGGCCACGGAAAGCCTGGAGTCCAGTGTGGGTCTCTCATGTGGGTGGAAGAGGCCCAGATGCCTAGCCGTGGCCTGTGCTTCCCTCTGTGTGCAGCAGCAGGGAGCTGGGCGCGTGGACAGCCTCAGGGCCCCCGGGGAATGCAGGCGGGCATCCCAGTGCACACCTGAGCCTGTGGTCCAGCATCCATCTCATGTGACTGTTAGAAGGGTTTGATTCTACGCCAGACACATAAATGATGTCCATTTTTAGTGAGATGTTTTTTAAGTGTGAGATTTGTGTGGAGTCTTATTCTTTTTGCCTGTGGGTTTCTGCTCACTCTGAAAACATCATCTTCCTCTTTAAAATTGCCCGTGCACCTGTGTCACCGGCCAGCTAGGTCATCTTTGCGAGCCTCTGTCCCTGGCACCTCTGTTCTCTGTTCCTGGTCCTTGTGTGTCTTTCCCTCCTACACTCGTGACTACTGCCGTTTACTGCACATCGTGTTTGTTGTAAAATGACTCAGAGGATTTGATGTGTAACGTTAGCTACCTCTCTACACGCCTTGCTGGAAGTTCACAGGCGTGGGGTCAGCACACCACTCGGGGAGGAGTGACTGTGATTCACCTCCGCGTCTCCCAACCTGACGTGGCCTGCCTGCATGAGGTCTCTGATTTCTCTCATCATTGTCGCAGTTTTCAGTATGCAAACCCTGCACGTATGTTGTTGCATTCAGGCCTGTTGGTTGAGCAGCTCTAAGGGTATTGTGCTTTAATTTTTGCTGTCCGCACGCACTTGCTATGTTGCATCCTATATTACACAGAGAAGTAAAATCTATTTTGTGCGCGTGCTGTGTATTTGGAAACCTTGGTGCAGCCACTTATTAGTACCAGGAAAATTTGGTAGGTTGCTTTGGAACTTCCTGCTTTGTTTCCTCTTCTTGACTTCTCACAAAGTCTGCACTGTGAACAGGACTGTGAGACCAGGTGTGACTGTCTTGTCCCAACTAGTGTGTTAAACGCCACGTTTCACCACCAAGCGTGGTGTTCACTGTTCACTGCCGCTTCGGTTTCGTCATTGTTGCCGTTGTTTTACGTTGCCCTTAGGCATGTTGGAGAAATTCACCTCTCCTCCTAGTTGGTTAAAGTCTTCATTATAGATTGGAACTGCGTTTTGATTCATGCTTTTTCTGAGTTGATTTTTATTGTTTGGAGTTTTTCATGGTATCCTCTGAATCCGGTGGGTCATGCTGAGCGATTTCCAAACATCAGTGCAGACTTGAATCAGGAAAGGCCTACTCATGCTGCACTGCACCTGCACCTTGCTGGCCCGCGCCGCCGCCTGCAGCTCTTCCCGCCGCCTGCAGCTTTTCCTGCCGCCGCCGCCTGCAGCTCTTCCTGCCGCCGCCGCCTGCAGCTCTTCCCGCCGCCTGCAGCTCTTCCCGCCGCCTGCAGCTCTTCTCACAGTCTTTGCCATGTGGTTTTCTCTCGTTTTGTTGCTTTCTTCTTTTTCCTTTTGTTTTGTTTGATTCTGAAATCACAGCATCACCAACTTCATAAAATGAACCAAAAGCGATCTTTCCTCTTTGGGCAGCTGAGAGCGATATGTGGGGTTGGTGTTAATTCCTGCAACATTTGGACCTGTAGATTCTTTCCTTTAAATTACAAGTTCAGCCCTATGACAGTTGTGTATCTACTCCAGCGATCCGTGTCATTTCAGGAACGTGTGGTCCATGTTTCGTGGGAATGGCTTCGTCCTACCGCCCTCTCCCCGGAGTGCTCACACGGGCCTTTCTGAGGCGGCGGGCTCTGCAGACATGCCTCCAGTGTCAGTCCTGCTTGGATAATCTCCAGTTCCTCTTGTTATGCCTTTGTAGGTCCTCTAGGCTTTGGCCAACTGTGATGATCATTGCAAAGCAGAGTTTGCCTCAGTTTTATCCACTGATTTTTCTCTCCTCAGTGTTTTAGATTTCTGCATCTTCATTCTTTTTCCTCATCCTTGTGATTTGGGGTCCATGTGGCTCTTATTTTCAGACAGGACCCTCTTGTGTGGGAACTTGGATGATTGATTTGAGACAAGGCTGGAATTTTGCATGTCAGCACTGCCTAACTGGGTCCTCAGCTCAGCACTGCCTGACTGGGTCCCCAGCTCAGCACTGCCTAACTGGGTCCCCGGCTCAGCACTGCCTAACTGGGTCCTCAGGTCAGCACTGCCTGACTGGGTCCTCAGGTCAGCACTGCCTGACTGGGTCCTCAGCTCAGCACTGCCTGACTGGGTCCCCAGCTCAGCACTGCCTAACGGGTTCTCAGGTCAGCACTGCCTAACTGGGTCCCCGGCTCAGCACTGCCTAACTGGGTCCCCGGCTCAGCACTGCCTAACGGGTCCTCAGGTCAGCACTGCCTGACTGGGTCCCCAGCTCAGCACTGCCTAACTGGGTCCTCAGGTCAGCACTGCCTAACTGGGTCCTCAGGTCAGCACTGCCTAACTGGGTCCTCAGGTCAGCACTGCCTAACTGGGTCCTCAGGTCAGCACTGCCTAACTGGGTCCTCAGGTCAGCACTGCCTGACTGAGTCCCCGGCTCAGCACTGCCTGACTGGGTCCTCGGCTCAGCACTGCCTAACGGGTCCTCAGGTCAGCACTGCCTGACTGGGTCCTCAGCTCAGCACTGCCTGACTGGGTCCCCAGGTCAGCACTGCCTGACTGGGTCCCCGGCTCAGCACTGCCTGACTGGGTCCCCAGGTCAGCACTGCCTAACTGGGTCCTCAGCTCAGCACTGCTTTAACCCACTCTCACAATATTTGGTATGCTGTGTTTCCATTTTCATTTCATAAGGTTTTTTTTTTATTTCCTTTGAGACTTCCTCTTTCAGGCATGGAATTAAAGATTTATTCATTTATTTGAAAGGCAGAGTGACGCCCAGAGAGGAAGGAGCCAAAGGGACAGAGATCTTCCATTCCCATTTCAGTAGATGCACTGCCGAAGCGAGCCCAGGCTCTCCCACTCCCGAGCGGCTGCGAGCCCAGGGCTGGCCGGGCCGTCTCCCACTCCCGAGCGGCTGCGAGCCCAGGGCTGGCCGGGCCGTCTCCCACTCCCGAGCGGCTGCGAGCCCAGGGCTGGCCGGGCCGTCTCCCACTCCCGAGCGGCTGCGAGCCCAGGGCTGGCCGGGCCGTCTCCCACTCCCGAGCGGCTGCGAGCCCAGGGCTGGCCGGGCCGTCTCCCACTCCCGAGCGGCTGCGAGCCCAGGGCTGGCCGGGCCATCTCCCACTCCCGAGCGGCTGCGAGCCCAGGGCTGGCCGGGCCAGCGCTCCACCCGGGGCTCTCACGCTGGGTGACAGGCAGTCAAGCACTTGGCCCTGCACGGATGCACACCGTGACATTCAGGCCACGGCACAGGCCACAGGCGGCTAACTTTACTGCTGTCCAATGTTGCTTCCATGTTGTTGGTGCCCACCCCTTGTGATGGGGGTCGTCGACCTCGGGGGGATTCTCACAGTACAGGATCCAGTGCGTCTTGGCTTGTCCCTCCCTGAAGCTTGAGAAGAACACCAACTGTGGAGCAGGCTTGGGGGTGACCTTGGCTTCCGGCATTTCCTCGTCAATGTTCTATGTGCTCCACTGGCTGTGGAGAGAGCGGTGTCGAGGTCTCCCGCTCTGCTGGTGTCGAGGTCTCCCGCTCTGCTGGTGTCGAGGTCTCCCGCTCTGCTGGTGTCGAGGTCTCCCGCTCTGCTGGTATGGAGAGAGCGGTGTCTAGGTCTCCCGCTCTGCTGGTGTGGAGAGAGCAGAGTCGAGATCTCTGGATCTAACTGTGGGTTGATCTGTTTGTCCTTTCAGCTCCATCCGATTTTGTTCCACATCCTTTTCCCTTTGGTTTTAAACGAATTGTTGTCCTCTGGGTGAACTTGGCTTTTGTATCGCACTACCACGTCCCTCTCTGATTCAGGTCATTTTATCGTCTCTGAGGTCTAGTCTCTCTGATATTAATAAAATCACAGGTGTTTCCCTGTGATTCACAATGTAACCCCCCTTAAACTCCTGCTATTGCTATCTTTGAAATGAGTTTCTCATAGCTAACATAGAGTTGGGTCACAACCTTTTATGTTAATCTATCTCTTAACTGAGGTGTTAAAACCATTTACAAAATCATTGATTTATGAATGCTTATCTTGGCCATCTATCGTTTGCTTCTGTTTTCCTGTGGATTTCTTGAACAGTTTTTCAGTTCCACTGTGACCGGTCTGTAGATTTTCCAGGTGGTATCTACGCTGTGCAGAGAACTGTGCTAAGCACACTTCCCCTGCAGTCTGGCAGGACTGTCACTCCATCCCTGAGGAGACAAGGTCCACTCTCAGCTGCCTCCAAGCTTCTTTCCGTATCGTATGAAAGGTCCCCACTGCTTTCTCCGTGGGGACAAGGGAGCGTGTCAGGCAGGGCTGGCATTCTGACTGTCCTGGTCAGAACGGCCACACCGCAGTGATAGGGGAGGCAGCACACAGATTCAACCCTCAGACTCTGGGCTGTTCGCGGAGCTTCCAGAAGCTCCCGGAAACCCACACAGGGCACTTCTGTGGGCAAGGAACCTCCCACCACACCGGGATTGTTTCATTTCTGGTCCCCTCATGCCTTTCTCTCCTTTGGCCAGTGGTTCCAAGGACGCAAGCAGCGTATCAGTCACTAATAGCCCCACATTTAATGGACTTTTTCTCTGTCCTTCTTTCTTTGAGACCATCAAGTAGAAACTCCTGAAAACGCCCAAGTTCACAGGAGGTGCTTTCCTTGTGGCCATCAGGGAGGGCAGGGACAGGGACCCTGGGCCTGGCCACTCCAAGTATTCACTGATCCCCAAGCACCCTTGCACTCTGAGGAGAAAGGGGAGGTTCAGCCTCAGCATCCTGCCGTGCCCTCCACACAAGGCGCTGAAAACGGCTGTGAGACACAGGGATAGTTCCTCTGAGCACACACGAGAGCATGACAGCCTGACTCGGGGCCCTGCTCTCCACCTGGTGCCTACAGGTGTGCACCCCAAGAACCCAGCAGCAGTTGCCCCAGTGGGCTCTCTTGGACTGCTGGTTCACTCCATCCAGTGCCCCACCTTCCTCTGAGCCCCTGGGAGGGGTGAGTCGGGGGCAGTGGGAACATGGTCACCCTCAGGGAGGGGACACGGCCGAATAACCTCCCCATGCTGCTGGGTCTGCGGCAACCGAAAACAAAGGGGAGTGGACAGGGCAGGGAAATGCTCGCTGTGTGCCCGGTGGTGTCTAAACCTGATTTTGTTTCTCAGTAACGAAATGATGTCCCAGCCAGGGCAGGCAGTATGCATAGCACTCGGTCACCACATCCCAGATAAGGCTGGCTCCCATCCAGACACCAGCTTCCCGCTGCTGCACACCCGGGGAGGCAGTCAAAAACAGCTCAAGGCCCCAGGCCACTGCCCCCACAGGGGGAGACACAGCCGGAGTGCTGGCTCCTGGCTTCAGTATGGTGGGAGTCTGGGTAGCAAGTGGGCTTGCTCTCTATTTCAAAGAGATTAAAGAAAAAATAGGTAATACTTACCTTAAAAACATGAACATGGGTCCCTGGGAAACGACAGGGCATGGCCCTCTCTTGGAGACAACAGTTCTCCTATCTCTTTCGCTCGTCTCTCCTTCCTCCTCCACGCTCCGGTTCCCTGGAAAAGCAGCTGAGGCTGACGGATCTTTACAGCTCGCTCCTCACATCCCCGGGAGGACGTGTCAGGAGCAGCCTTGCTAACGTCTCCAGCACGGGCTGCTCTGCTCTGAATTAGAGAGCTATTTATTTAGAATCGCAGGAAATGGCTTTCCTCCTTGATGGGCCTGGCAATCTGTCCACTTTCTCCCGCTCTCTATTGTTATTGCTGTGCCATTAGAACATTAAAGAGCCCCGGCTTCAGCATCTGAAAGACAGCATTGCATAATGATTCGGAGCATGCAAGCTATGGGATGTTCAACCAAGAAGAGAAAGCCACAGCTTTCCATCTCCACACTGGAAGAAGCTGTCTCTCCCCAAGGCCTGGGGAAGTGGACTGGGGCTGCTCTCAGAGGGGGAGACAGCTGCCCTGATAACGGAGTGACAGGCATGTCACCCACTCGGGAGCAAGAAAACACTGGGCTTAGCGCCTGCATGCTTTTAGAGATGTTGGAAAGAAAGCAGAGACTTGGTCCAAGGGTACACAGGAGTACATAGACTGCTGAGTCAGAGGCACAGCAGGAGGTGGGGTTGCTGAGCCACAAGGACAGCAGGGGGAGCCACTGAGCCCCAGGTGCAGGGACAGCAGGGGGAGCCACTGAGCCCCAGGTGCAGGGACAGCAGGGGGAGCCGCTGAGCCCCAGGTGCAGGGACAGCAGGGGGAGCCGCTGAGCCCCAGGTGCAGGGACAGCAGGGGGAGCCGCTGAGCCCCAGGTGCAGGGACAGCAGGGGGAGCCGCTGAGCCCCAGGTGCAGGGACAGCAGGGGGAGCCGCTGAGTCCCAGGTGCAGGGACAGCAGGGGGAGCCGCTGAGTCCCAGGTGCAGGGACAGGTCACCTGCCTTGGTTACAACGGTCACTCTAAAGTGAAGGCCCTCACTCAGAGCCCAGCACAGGTGAAAAGTCTCTCCCCTCTCAGGCCAGGCACCGTCAGCCTGGTCACTGTTGTCCAGTGGGTGGACAGCACTTGGGATGCAGCTAGTAAGTGTGTCTGTGAGTTCTCGTCTCCCTGTTCTTCACATCCTGTTGAGCATTTGGGGAGCCCATCTCCTTCGTCCCGGGAGGGTGCTGTGAATGTTCGGCTGTGAATCTTTGCCGGCACCGGCCTGCGCTGCCGTCCATGCCTGTCACACCTGCTCGTCAGCTTACAGGGTCTCTCCTGTTTGTTTGGCTATACAAGTTTTATACACTATGGAATATGACTTGCATTTCATTAAAGAAACTGTCTTTATTCAAGGCCAAAAAGATATTTTCCATATTTTCCACTAATACTTGAAAGTTCACTCCCCAAGTTCAGGTTGTTCACTGATCTGGAGCTGGCTTCTGTGTTGGCCGTAGGGCAATGCTGGGCTATGTCAGGGTCTGGGCACCTGGGCAGCCATGCTCCCAGGCCCCTGTGGAACGGTCTCTGTGCTCTGTCCTTGCACTGCCCCCTCAGTCACACTTCAGATGGCTCACTTTGCTGACAGAGCCTGCTCATTGTTTGCGTTTTTAGGGCAGCTCATAGTCAATGAGAGAGCTTGGCTTCTTCAGCAGGCACTGGCAGGCTGCGTGCCTGCTCTGGGGCCGCAGAGTGAGGGGTATGGAGCACAACTGACGTGGCAGGAAGAATCATATACTCTGGGGGTAGCAGCATTCCTGCACAGCTCAGTAGGCATGTGTGCACATGCAGAGGCAGTGGAGCGGGGGTCGGGTACAGGGAGGCGGAGTCAGGAAAGTGAGAGGTTGGCCGTGGTCAGGAAGATGCAGCCATCCCTTCTGGCCATGTCCACCCCATCCTTGTAAAAGGTGAGAATCAAAGGAAAGAGGGTGTTGGGAGAAGGAGGGAGGAGGGTGCTAAGGGAAAGGAGGGAGTTGTATTGCTGTGCTGTGTTAGCTTGGAGGACAGAGATGAGACTGGCACAGTGGGTGAAGCAGCAGCTTGAGGTTCCTGGGAAGGCAGCAGAGGAGGCCCAGACTCGGTCCGCCACATGGGAGACCCAGATGGAGTCCTACTTTCCTGCCTTTGGTCTGACCTAGATCCAGCTGTTACAGTCATTTTTTTTTTATTTTTAATGGATAAAAGGGGCCTGGTGCAGTAACCTAGGGGCTAAGGTTCTTTCCTTGCAAGCACCAGCATCCCATATGAACACCAGTTCTAATCCTGGTGGCCTCACTTACCATCCAGCTCCCTGCTTGTGACCTGGGAAAGCAGTTGAGGATGGCCCAAGGCCTTGGAACCCTGCACCTGCATGAGAGACCTGGAAGAGGCTCCAGGCTTCTGGCTTCAGTTTGGTGCAGCACCAGACATTGTAGTCACTTGGGGAGTAAACCAGTGGACTGAAGATCTTCCTCTCTGTCTCTCCTCCTCTCCATATAGCTGACTTTCCAATAAAAGTAAATTGAAAAAAAAAAAAAAAACAGAAAAAAGGTAGAGAAAGAAAAAAAAGATGTCTTCCTTGTGGATGGTAAGGACCCAAGTATTTGAACCACCAGTGCCCAGCAGCGGGAAGCTAGATGGGAAGCAGTATAGGTGGGACAGTCAGGCACCCAAGATTGGACATGGGCACCCTAAGTGGCAGCCTAACCACTGTGCTGGGCAGCCCTGCTTAGGTCTAGCAGCACGCAGCCTGGCCAGACATGCCTGTGTCATCACTGGTTTGCATTGTCGCAGAGAGCCCAACAGTGTCACAGCCAGGCAAGCACTCGCCTCAAATGCCTCTTAGCCATCAGTCGCACAGGCTTCCAGAAACACAGCCACATGGCCAGAACACTGCACCTGTCCAGGACACTTCAGGTCGGGTGCTGCGTGTCTCAGCCACTGCACGCCAGGCACTGCACGTCAGCCATTTCATGTAGGCACTGCACGTCAGCCACTTCATGTAGGCACTGCACGTCAGACACTGCACGCCAGGCACTGCACGTCAGCCACTTCATGTAGGCACTGCACGTCAGACACTGCGCACCACACACTGCACGTCAGACACTGCACGCCAGGCACTGCACACCACACACTGCACGTCAGCCCTGCACACCACACACTGCACGTCAGACACTGCACGCCAGGCACTGCACGTCAGCCACTGCGTGTCAGACACTGCACGTCAGCCACTGCACATCAGCCACTGCACGTCAGCCACTGCACGTCAGACACTGCACGCCAGGCACTGCACACCACACACTGCACGTCAGCCACTGCACACCACACACTGCACGTCAGACACTGCACGCCAGGCACTGCACGTCAGCCACTTCATGTAGGCACTGCACGTCAGCCACTTCATGTAGGCACTGCACGTCAGACACTGCACGCCAGGCACTGCACGTCAGCCACTTCATGTAGGCACTGCACGTCAGACACTTCATGTAGGCACTGCACGTCAGACACTGCACGCCAGGCACTGCACGTCAGCCACTTCATGTAGGCACTGCACGTCAGCCACTGCGTGTCAGACACTGCACGTCAGCCACTGCACATCAGCCACTGCACGTCAGCCACTGCACACCACACACTGCACGTCAGACACTGCACGCCAGGCACTGCACGTCAGCCACTTCATGTAGGCACTGCACGTCAGCCACTTCATGTAGGCACTGCACGTCAGCCACTGCGTGTCAGACACTGCACGTCAGCCACTGCACATCAGCCACTGCACGTCAGCCACTGCACGTCAGACACTGCACGCCAGGCACTGCACACCACACACTGCACGTCAGCCACTGCACGTCAGCCACTGCGTGTCAGACACTGCGTGTCAGACACTGCACGTCAGCCACTGCACATCAGCCACTGCACGTCAGCCACTGCACGTCAGCCACTGCACGTCAGCCACTGCTCGTCAGGCACTGCATGTCATGCTCTCTCAGAGGTGACATGTCCATGATCCCACTTTCATTTGCACTCTCAAGAAATGTTTTATTGCTCCGTAGTCTGAAAGTAGCTGTCTTTCCAATGTTTACTGATGAGATGAATAATCCAAAGCTTATTTTGAGCATGATAAGCCACAATCTTAAGGCATATCAACCCAATCACCCCTTTCTACTGGCAAACTATAATCAACCTCTAAATAAACACGGGCACCCTGGGAACAAGGAGGTGAGATGCCAAGCCTTAATTTCCCACAGTTAGTGGTGGATACGGTCTCTCTCTCTGCAAATGGATAGAACAGCAGAGCCCTTTAAATGTACGCTTTTAGCTCAGAGAAATGAGGAACATTTCCAAGCAGCACAGCCGCCCTTTTCCATCCCCACCGGCATGTGCGTCCCTTTGCCACTGGTGGCAAGGAGAGCACATGACTAAATCACCGTGTTTGGCCCTCTGCAAGGTCAGCTACAGAGCATGATCACAGAGGCCTGGGGACATCCCCGGAGAGAAGGGAAGGGTGACGCTGCCTGGAGGGACGCAGGCACCTGCCTCAGGCACCCAGAGCTAAAGGGAGGTTGGGGTCCAGGGCTCCCAACCTGCTCCTCACCCCTTGCAGTCATTCCCATGGAGACCGAACCCTCACTGAAGATGCTCAGCCTTCTGAGTCTGCCTTCCCCAGCAGTAGCCAATCTGAGATGCAAGCTCTCTGTCCATCACCTAAGCCTAAGGCGCTGGCAGCAAACCAGGCAGGTCCTGCCATCGGAGAGCCCACCTTCCCTTCCTGCCTGTACTGACCTAGTGGGCAGGGGCAGGGCGCTGCCATCCTCTGTGGTCACCCCCCACCTCTGTGATGGACAACCCAGAGTTGCTCCCGCTTTGTGGTGGGAGCCAGCTGCACTGCACGGCACAGTTCCTGGCTCATGGTAGCATGCCACTTGCCATGTCCAGGCCTGGGAGGTTCGATTGCTCCAGCAAATGCTGCCTTCTACCCTGGAACAAAAGGCAGAGTGTGCTGCCCAGTGACAGGCGCAACCTCCTGTGTGCACTGCTCCTCAGCGCACACAGCCATAAGGAAAGGCCACTTGCACCTAACAGCTTACACGTGGGGCCTAATGAGATGAAGGCCACGGCCGCTGCCTCCTGCGGGGTGAGGAGACACATTAAAATTGCATGGGCCCTGATAGGCTGAATTCATTTTAGCCAGCATAAATAGGACAGATGAGCTATTCAAACGTCTGCAGAGTACCACAGAATGAAATATTGATCATGTGCTCCCAGCTCGGGCAGGAGGGCCCATACCTTGTCTTCCGCTGGCGTTAGGATTGGGTGGCAACAAGAATGCATTGTAGATAGCCAGTGGCCCTCCTGAACCGAGCTTTGTTCACCTCTCCAGTCTGAAATCTCCTTCGTCACACTGAGTGTGGGAAAGAAGACACAGCGTCAGATCCAGGATCTGGCGAGAGCCCTGGGCTGGACACGCAGTGCCTTCCTTGGGTATGACAACCTCCTCTAGGAAGTCTTCCCGGGTTATTCCCACCACTAGAGAGGGCCAGGACGCCCATCTCTGGACACTGCCTGCGTCTGTTTCCCTCTCAAGGGAAGCGTGGGCTCTCACTGCCCGCCCTCACTCCCCCACCTGACTGTGCCCCGTTCTTGTGGAGCAGGCACCTCTGGCAAGGATCTCCTCTCTGGGCCTCCCCTGGGAAACCCAGGTCCACAGGCGCTGCGGTCACTCAGCCTCAGCACCTCGTGATGGGAAGTCTGCGTGGAGGCGGGACTTAGAAAGGGGCTGTCTGCATGGGGGTGGGTTTCGTGTTTTTTTTCCTCCAGAGGACAAGGAAGCTATGCCACGGACGCCCTGCGTCCTCGCCACCTATAGAGACAAATTCTCAAGGAGCAGGACCCTCCAATCTCAAGGCGTCAAGACCCTCCAATCTCCACTCCTCGCCAGCTCTCTCCTCCCCCAGGAAGCCTTCCCAGCGGCCATGCTCACCTCCTGAGATTCCTGCATCCCACAGCAGGTGCACCCACAGCCTCGAACACTGTCCCCAGAGGCCGGGGCAGCCTTTGGCTCTGAGGACAGGTGTCGCCCCCCCCCCCCGGGCATCATGTCTGTAGCTGCTACCCCTGCATTGGACACCCCCATCCCACTGCCCCTGAGTTGGGGACCACCCTCCCACTACCCCTGCATCAGGGACCACCCCTCCACCCCACTCCGCCAATTCCTGCTCATTGCCACGTCCAACGGGTTCCTACCTCCACTTGTCTACAACCTGTTGGACCTATTCTTTATTCTCTTCCCAGAGTCATCTCTCACAGTCTTCCTACCGATGGCTCCCAAGTGTGTTCACACCCTGGTGAGTCGGCACCTCCACGCTGTGTGTCTGTCCTCTGCCCAGGCTCCTCTCCCAGAAGGACTTCTTTGCCTTCAGTTGCTCTCATGAGCCACCAGCCAGACACCAGCAAAACACAAGCCAGACACCAGCCACCACCAAACACCAGCCAGCCAGACACCAGCCAACACCAGCCAGACAGCAGACACCACCAGCCACCAACAACCAGATGCCAGATGCCAGCCACCAGCCAACCAGCCACCAGCCAACACCGGCTAGACAGCAGACACCAGCCACCACCAACCAGATGCCAGATGCCAAACACCAGTCACCAGCCACCACCAGCCAGACACCAGCCAGCCACCAGCCAGCCACCAGCCACCACCAGACACACCAGCAAGTCAGACACCAGCCAGCCACAGCTGCTGTCCGCCAGCTGCTAGCAGCCAGCAGGCCCTCCTGTCTGGCTCACCATTTCCCATCCTCTACCAACATCTCATTCCCAGACCCTGCCTCACTTCCCCAACTGGAGCCTCACCTCCCAGGAAGGCCTGCCTGAGATCACCCAGTAGTTCCTCGTCCCAGGTCCCCCAGGGCCCACAGGTGGCCTCTGCTGTCATGCCTCCCACCGGGACACCAGGGGAGACAGCTGAGAGCGACCACCCAGCCCTCTGGGGTCCCCAGTGTGCTGGACAGTCACCGCCCACACACCCCCAGGTGCAGTCAGCCCCACTCTCCGTCTGCCACCACCTCCGGCACCCTCAGTCTCAGCTTCTAGAGTTCAGACCTTCTCATCTCCAGAAAAGAGACACAACACACAGGCCTCTCATGGTGCTGTGCAGACGGGAGGGGACCGGGAGGGGACTGTCTCCCAGGAAACCACAAGCAGGAGCTACTTGTCACATCACAGCACTCGCCTGGCCCTGCTCTGTCATTATGAGGATCGTTGCATCCCTCCCCGCAAGTGCCGCTTGCTTCGCGGCCAGGTGCGAAGGTCTGTAATAGGCATAAAATCACAAGTATTCATGCTGTGGCTGAGACCTCAGGAAGAAAGATAAGTGCGCTGTTCAGGAAAAGGCAAGTTAGTGAAGCCACAGTGTCCAGATGCCGCTGGGGGTAGAGATGCACTGACTGAGGGAGGACCGGGCCTGGGGCAGTTGGGACCCTGAAGGTGGCCTGCAAGAAGGCGGGGGCTTTGGCTAACCATGAGGGAGAGGCGAGGGAGTAGGCCTCTGTGGCTGAGGAAGCAGGAGGCAAAGCGGGCAACCTGCAAGAGTGGGCCAGGGAGACGGGCACCGCTCATCCAGGGACGTGGTCCTTGGATTCCGCATCCCAGTGCCTGCCCCGCGAGGGCTGAGAGAACGGCCCACCCTCACCAGCTCGTTCAAGCGCCCGTCTCTTGGATGTGAAGGGGCTTGTCCACAACTGGCCGGAAGTGAGCAGGTCTGAGTCTGCAGCCCAACCACTCTGGCCTCCGTTTTCCCAGGTGGACAAGCCCACTTTAATCCTTCACCTAGTGCTCCCAGCTGGGAGAAGTTTGGGGTGCAGATGAGCTCCAGCCTGGGGGGACGAGAAGCTCACAAGGCAAGGAGACCAGAGGATCCGGAGTGGACAGTCCACAGCAGGAGCAGCCAGGCGGAGCAGAAGACGGACACCAGGAAGTACAAAGGACGGGACGACTGGGCCGTCGAGTGGTTCACTGGGAGCCCTTGGACCTGGCCTTTACATGACCAGCAGGCACAAGGACACATCCGAAGGCCTGTCCCAATGGCTCAGTTGGCTAACACTCCACTCCAAGGGTCAGGATTCCGTATGGGCACCAGTTCATATCCCAGCTGCTCCACTTCCGTTCCCTGCCTGTGACCTGGGAAAGCAGTGCAGGATGGCTCAAGGCTTTGGTACCCTGTACCCAGTGGTGAGCCGCAGAAGAAGCGCCTGGCTCCCTGCTTCAGATGGGTTCAGTTCTGATCATTGCAGCCATTTGGGGAGTGAATCAGTAAATGGAAGATCTCCATCTATCCTTTCTCTAAATCTGCCTTGCCAATAAAAATAAATCTTATAAAAGAAGAAGAAAGAAAAAGCAAAGGGAGGGAGGAAGGAAAGAAGGCAGACGCCACACACCAAGCTGTCGTGTTGAGGGGTGGAGGTGGCTGCAGGGCTGGTGTGGGGGTCCTGCCTGCCGCAGGACCCCAGCCATTCACACCATGGTCCCCCAAGGGTGCCCAGCCCTCCAGAGGCCCCCAAGCCACAGTGACAGGAAGCTCTTCCCTGATTGCAAGCCATCTTATGTGCACCGTGCTTTGCACCTAGCCTTGTTTCCATGAAGAATTTGCATAAACTCATGGAGAGAGCAAAATCAGTGAGGCGTTTTCCCAGCTACACATCACAAAATGCTTCCTTAGAATCTGGCTTAGTGCATACCACGCCCAGCCCAGCCAAACAACACCCAAGCTAGCATGCCCTGTCTCCAGCCTTCGTGGCCCATGGGTCTGACCTGCCACGCCCAGAGGTGCTGCCTGCTGCTGCTGCCGAGTCCATGTGGGCCTCCGAAGGGACACAGGCTCGCCTTGGTCACCTTTAAATGGCAGTGACTCTTCAGGCAGCTGACTAGCTGAGTCATCATCCCAATAGCGTCCATCTCCCTGTCAAGGGTCCCACAGGGTCCCCAGGGGTCACAGGGCAGCACGCATATTTATTTGAAAGCGCATGGCCCCATCGCCACTGCTGCAATCCTGAAGTGCTGAACTGAAGTCAGTGCCTTCAAATTAGCTTTTATTTTTAAAATCCAAGGAGCCCACTGATTTCCCAGGCTGCAAGGACACTGGCTTACTCATCCAGCCCCTGGGGAGCAGTGAATGCTTCTGATCCCAGGTCTTCAGAGAGCATCAGACAGACTATGTGCTTGGCCAGGCAGCCAAGACACTGGCTAAGGTGCCAACAACCCCCAGTGGGCTTCCTGGATGCCAGCTCCAGCTCCAGCTCCAGCTCCAGCTCCCAGTCCCAGCTCCAGCTCCCAGTCCCAGTCCCGGTTCCAGCTCCCAGCTCCAGCTCCAGCTCCCAGTCCCAGCTCCAGCTTCCAGTCCCAGCTCCAGCTCCCAGTCCCAGCTCCAGCTTCCAGTCCCAGCTCCAGCTCCCAGTCCCAGTTCCAGCTCCCAGCTCCAGCTCCAGCTCCCAGTCCCAGCTCCAGCTCCCAGTCCCAGCTCCAGCTTCCAGTCCCAGCTCCAGCTCCCAGTCCCAGCTCCAGCTCCAGCTCCCAGTCCCAGCTCCAGCTCCAGCTCCCAGTCCCAGTTCCAGCTCCCAGTCCCAGCTCCTACTCCAACTCCCAGTCCCAGCTCCAGCTCCCAGTCCCAGCTCCCTGCCAATGCAGACCTGGAAGACAGAGCCAAGGGTGCAAGCAGTTGGGTTCCTGCTACCTCCAGGAGGACTGAGTGGAGTTCCTGGCCAATGGTCGCCTCTATCAGGATGTCTCCTTGGTGCTTTGTCTCTCAAAAAAAAAATCATGGAAAAATGAAATTAAATGGTAACTTGATTTTAAAATTATAAAAAGCAGGCCTACTGTGACAGCTGTGTGTGCTGTCAGTAACCAAGCAGGGGCCAGAGGAGACCTGCCCAAGCAGTCCCCTGCAGCATCACTGTAAATTACTGCTGTTACCAGGACGATGTCTGCAGGAATGTTCTGGTTACAGAAGCAACAAAGCAGGAGGGCTGCCAGCAAACGGGCCAGAGGCCAGCTCGTCACTGGCCATCAGTCACATCCAACACTGAGACGGACTCTGAGCCACAAGGTCTGGATGGGAGAGTTACACCCCTTGATTGGCCAGGCAACTGGATAACTCACGGGAAACAAGGAAGAGTGCTGGCCGGCAGGGGGACAGCTTGACTGCATGTCGCAGATGAAATGAGGGGCCGCAAAATAGCATGGAGAACCATGCTGCAAGAACACACACACACTCCCATGCAGTGTACACACACACGTTCGCACATGCCCATGCACACACACATACATTCACACACACAATAACCTGGAGAACCTCATTGCAAGAACGCACACACACACACACATGCAATGTACACACACACATTTACACACGCCCATGCATGCACACACCCACAGGTGCACACACACACACACACACACACACACCTTTTCTCCCTGACAAGTGTCTGCTGTCTTTGTGGTAGGTTCTTCTTTCACTGTATGTAGTCACGTGTGTTTCCATTCTTTTCTGTGTTATCTCTGAATAAAGCCCAAGGATATAAAAATATAATAAAAGTGAGCTTCTATAATAAAATTTTGATGGCTATTTATTTTTAAATATGTAAGCCTGTAAATTCTACTGTTGGAAATGAAAATATTTGTGCTTGCTAATGTGGCATTTTTTAATTGGGAATAGGAGATTTAGCATTGCTTTTTAAATTTTATTTTTAATTAAAAACAAAAAATAGATTCCATGCATTTTGTCCCCCCAAGAAGGCCCTCCTAGGAGCTCCGATTATGCGTGGGCAGCACGTGTACATGTAAAGTGCAAATAATTCTACCTGCATTAATGCATTGTGGAACTTCTCTCACGAGCAGCTAGCACATCACAGTGAAAACATTTAGAACACAAATAGGCAAAGTGAAAAAAATTATTATACTGTTTACCAATAGAGTTATAATTACAAAATAAATTAACCATGAAATGAAACACTTTTGAGTTTTCTGCAATATTGTTGCGAGCAATTGGTAATTTTTTCCCCAAAATTGATTATGGACAAGCCTGAAATACTGCAAGCAGCATGGTGACATCCTCCCAACATCGTCCCCAGGCCAAGAATGAATGCCGCGTGAAACAAGTTGCCGAGCACAGGACTGGCCTCCTGCAGGCCACGGACCCTCCTCCAACAGGGATGTGGCTTTACCCAGCTGCAAAGCCAGAATTCAGAAATCTCATATCGGTTCCATGGAAACAAGAGGAAGACTGATCTGTCCCCTCCCAGCTAGAGAATGCCAGTGGCCAGAAGACAACTTCGAGACAGACCTCCTGGAGCAGAAGCCTTCAAGGTGAGCAGATGGGACGGGAGCCAGGAGATTCCCAGGCCCTTTGTGGAAGGGGCCAGGGCAGCTCAGTTCCTGTCCATCCTCTAGAGAAGTGTGGGAGTGGACTAGCCATCCCCACGGTGAGCTGCGCCCTTGGAGCCACGTGGCTCCAGCTCTCCTGGTTGCTGAGAGCACAGAGTCCTGCGAGAGAATCCCTGCCTGCACACTGGACACTCGCAGCGTGCCTCACAGCCCCGAGGTGCACGTGACCGCGTGGCCCTGTCCCCACACACCTGGGACCCTCTGCATATGGAACTCAGCTGTGGCGTTAGGAGATACAGGCCTGTGATGTGCAGGGTGTAGGAGGACCTCATGTCTGCCATAGGAGGCAGAAAATGGATTCTGATGGAGCTCAGATGGGGGGGACTGCTCTGCCTCCCCTGGGAGACGCCATCCCAGGGCTCCAGCTCAGATGGGGGACTGCTCTGCCTCCAGGGGACAGTGCGTTAAAGGCCATGCCAGCGTTTGCAGATGCTGGGCACTTGCTCACACCCCGTCCTCATGCACAATTCTCCAGCTGCAGCCCTCCCACCTGGCTCCATCCGAGAGCCTGCCCTGCATGTGGTTGAACGAGTCACTTAAAATGGGGGAAGTGTTGAAAACGGCCCATCAGTCTAAAGCTGCACAGGCACCTTGCCCTGTGTGCACACTCGTCCATCAGGCCCCAGTGTGGACTTGCTGATGGCAGCTTTGGGTGCCTTCCCTTCACCAGGCCGCAGCAGCATCACCACTGCCGCCCCTTTCACACCTCCAGTCCCTCACAGGACAGACAGCCAAAACCTGCAGACCCAGCAGGTGCACGGCCACTTCTTGCTGGCCTGGCCCCACCCCGTAGGCTTTCCTCCTGGAAATTCACCTGCCTAAACACTGAGCTTAGTTATCACAAACACAGCCCTCTCTCTGCACTTCCGATCATGGGTTTACACAGCATCTAGTCCAATCGCCAACCTATGGCAAGTTGCACAACTGCACGAACCGATTTAGGAACACACACAGCTGTGTCTGCTGAAGCTGCAGGTTGTGCTGTAGGAACTGGCATGCGGCTGCAGCCAGGGGATCTCTGGGTGCCCTGGTATAACACGATGGAGGAGATGGCCAGAAGTGGCCACCAGGGACCTGGGTAAGCAAGGAACAGCCTCCAGTGCACATCTGTAGGCCTTAAGAGGACCCTGCCTGCTCTGCACCTGCCCCCAGCAGGAGCCACCTTCTCTGTCCCTGCAGGTCACCTGCAGCATCTGCAGCCGCCAAGTCCCCGCAAGGCTTGCACCCTACGGCACATCAGTAACCTGCAGAGACCTACCCAGCTCCCTGGCCCTGGGCTATGATGCTCTGCACAGTCCTGCCCCACAGCCTCAGGAAGTGATGGGGTCTTCATGGGGTGAGATCATTGGAGGGGCCTTTCCCACTGTGACAGGGGCTTCAGAAGAGCGACAGTAGTGGGACTCCACGTGGTCCCGGGGAGCGTACAGCTGTGTTCAAGCCATGGGTGACGCCCAGACAGGAGCCCGTCTGCCCTGCAGCCTCAGATACTGTGACAGGGCAGTCATCCACACCTGCCAGCCTGCCTGCCACAGCCCAGCAAATGCATGGACTGCTCTCCCCACACCCAAACCACAGGCAGGAGGGGCTGCAGGGGCTGCCTCCCAGCTGAACAGACACCAGAACCAGGCCTGTGGGCAGAGCTCCAGGCCCCCTGCATGGGAGCCCCTCTGGCTGCCGGGCGGAACCAGCTCCCTGGGTGCTCTCTGACCTCCGAGAGGACTGTGTGTAGATGGGAGCTCTGCCCCTCACCCCCAGGTCTTCACAGGAACACTCTGTGTCTTCAACTCCTGCTGCCTGAGGCTGGAGCCCGCAGCTGGCCGCTCTCACCAGCCTGTTCCTCCTTCCTCATGCAGGAGACGGGCGGGTGGAGGCCGCTGTGCTGAGTGCAGCAGGGGAGAAGCTGTCGCTGCGCTGACAGAGCGTTTTTCTCAAACCCAGCGTGTCCCCTCAGCTTCGGAGGGTAATGGAGGAGCAGAGGGGAAGCCACAGACCCGAGGCCAGCGTCCCCACAGCCGTGCAGGGCGACCATGTCTGGACTTCATCAGCCAGGAGCCCTTGGTGTGGGACAAACTTCCAAGAGTCAGAACAAGATAGTATCAGCCCCGAGTGAGGACGGCACAATATAGGAGAAGAGCTTAACGGAACACCTGCTCCTATTTTAGTATATGTGCTGCCGAAGCGAGCACGAAACGCCTGCTCCTAACAGGCACCTGACAAACAGCAGATATGACTGGATCGTAGACCACAAACACACAGCGAAGAGAGGAAGAGAATGGCGTAAAATACAGATAGCCAAGGAATAAGCACTCCTACTTGCACGGGCAAACCTCACTTGATAAGGGGGCTTCCATCCTGCAGAGCCGGGAACAGTCTTGGATGGATACAACGATGGGGACAAGCCATTGCACACACCCCAGGACGAGCTAACAGCCAAGAGGGGAATCCTCCAGACACCGGAGACACTGCCAAGGTGACCATCGGCTCTGGCCAGTCCTCCCACTGAGAATTCTAAATGCTGAGCAGACATCTTGGAAGGAAGAGAGGGAGGAGATGGGGAAGGCATGCCTCTGCAGGACAGAGCAAAACCAGGACAAGCAGGGCACAGCCCGGATACACAGGCACACTGACGGGACCAGGACAAGCAGGACACAGCCGGATACGCAGGCACACGCCGACAGGACCTCACAGGCACCCCTGCTGACACAATGAAAATTAGAAAACACTTTTGGCTGAAAAACAACACAAACACAATACAGAGATGTGAGGAGCAGCCGAGGCTCACGTGGAGGGAATGCAGGTCCCGAGAGGTGTGTGGCAGGAGGACAGGGAGCTGAGCACTCCTGGCAGCTGAAGAAACTCGAAAAATATCCACTTGAAATAAGGCCAATAGGGCCGGCGCGCTGACACCCCCGCCCTGCAGCTCCAGCCTCCCATAGAGGCCCTGCTCCCTGTCCTGGCTGTGCTACTGCTCCAGCTCCCTGCTAACAGCTTGGGAAGGCAGCAGGGGGCAGCTGAAGTGCCCGGGCCCCTGTACTCACATGGGAGACCCAGAAAAGCTCCCGGCTCCTAGCCTAGAACTGCCACAGCTCTGGCCACTGCAACCATTGGAGAAGTGAACCAGTGGATGGAAGAGCTCTCTCTGTCTTTGCAACTCTGACTTCCAGCATAAATAAATAAATAAATAAATAAATAAATAAATAAATAAATAAATAAATAGATATTTTTGAAATAAGGTAGATAAGGAAAAAGTAAAAACAACAGCCACTACCAGTGGAAGAGAAAGTGAGAACCAGGGGCTCCGACAGAAGCTGAGATCAGAAAAGCTTCAAACGGAGGCTTCGTTACCGAGACCACCAAGGAAAGGGGGCAGTGAGGACTGGAAGACCCATGACGTTCAAGAAGCAAACGAGGTCGTTTGAGCGCCTTCTTGGTTGTACGTGCGACAGTCCTTGGAAGACCAAACTTAGCAAAACTGAGGCAGGAAGAAATAGAAAATCGAAATGGTTCTTGACGCATGACATGATTACAGTCTAATTTACATTCTTCCTTAGAACATTCTAGAATCAGTGCCTTCACCAATTAGGTCTCCAAAACACTCAACAATACTAATCACGGTAAACTTGGGGATTCTCTACATGCAGCGTAAACTCAGCAAGCAGATCACAGCCAAAGAAAAGTGCCGTATTCCAGAGCACCGTTAGCTAATTGAGTTCACATTTAGGCACAGACTTCGTGCTCCAGAGGCAGCAGGGCTGGAGTGTAGGACGGACCCTCGACAGATGCCAAACAAGCGTTCACACATTCTCCTCTCTGCTGAAAAGGCGCTCACGCATCCCCCTACCGGGTGAGCACCCCGGCGACGCAGGCCGGGGCAAGGTCTCTGGTCCGGCAAAGAGCAGCTTTGCCCAAGGCTGCACGGGCCACGCTTGCAGGTGGTGTGCCACGGTCAGACACAGGATGACACCTGCTGACGTCACGGTGACTCCTAGGGCCCTGACGCTTCTACCAGCACTGCGAGATCTGAGTCCCAGTTGGCTCAGCCTCTCTGCATTAGAGGAAGCTGAACCGAATCCCAGCTGGGGCAGCAAGGGGTGTCTGGAAGAATGTCCGAGATGACCGCCAGGCGCTAGGGCTGCCTACACTCCCATCGCTGCACAGCAGGCAGTGTGGTCACGACAGAGCACTGAAGAGCAGAGTGGGACCGCGAACACTTGAGCAGGATATTCCTGCACCCCACACCACCGTCCTGAGATCCCAGGGGCAAACCTTGCAACAGGCCACTGGAAGAGCCCACACACACCGCCTCGTTCGTCATTGCAGACACACTCGATGAGACACACAGGGGGCAGAAGGGCACACGTGTGAGCCCTCCCCTGAGGTCTGAGCGACGCCACAACCCCCTGGCAGAAGCAGGAAGGGGGCTTCCCTGGATGGGTCTTCAAGTGGCACTTGGGGCAGGGAGGGAACGTAGCCTTGCCCTCGGCCACGATGGTGCACAGATGCATGTGTTTGCACACCTTTATCAAACTAGACACCGAATCTGTGCCTTTTGCTGTTTGCATGGTGCACTCTAATTAAAGGGGTTTGTCTTGGAGCTACTGCGGCACATTCATTAGCTGTGTGTTAGGCGCAGACTCTGTCAGTGCATAGGAAAAGGCAGAAACCCCAGGGAAGAGAGCTTCCTCTCGCTCTGTTGCTAGGCAACGTGCGGGGTGGGACAGCATCCCAGCCTCACAGGCTCCCCATAAACAGATTCTTATTTCAACATCCAATGAAACCCCCAAATTGGAAGCAACTTAAATGTTTCCGAACGTGAGCATTATTACACAAATTGGGGTATGTACATATTATAGAGTATTATGTTTCTATTGAAATGATTTATTAAGGAAGACATAAGCATATGAGAAAATCCATCCCCACCACGATATGTCACACACATACACAGAGTTTATAAAACGCACACACTCACAAACATTGGCACAACATCAAAAGCCGAGCTGGAGTCCTAGCTGCCTTTGTGAACTGGCCTGTGTGTTCTGCCAGGTTTCCACTCCGCCCTCCCATCTAGAGTCAGGACGACGGAAGTCTGGCCACAGAGCCTCAGTGAAGACTGAGGAACATGATTCTGACTCACGAGCTTCACCTTGGGAAGTAAAATGTCCTTTAGATCCCGGCAGAAAAGTGCAGCCCCGCCACTTCTTTTGGAGAAAGGGATTTTAAAGACAAACCTTAAACGGCCCTGCCTGGAGAGCAATGTTTCTGATCAGCAAGGTGCAAGGACAGGAAACCAGAGGGCAGCTGTCGACGCCTTCCTGGTGGAGGAGGCCGTTCTGCTGGTAAAGTGCCTGCCATGGCCACTCGTCTCCCGCGTGCTGCCTGGCACCTCTTGGCAGCGGGTATGCGGGTGGGCAGGCCGTCATGCCCTTCAGGAGCTCGCAGACTGGTGGGAATATAACCAAAGATCAGAAAAATCACGGGAATGAGAAATCAAAGCTCCACTCTGACACAGGCGAGAAAGCAGAGAGGATCATCAGGAGAGGGCTGAGGTGGCTCTGGCAAGGCACCCCGGCTGCTCGGCGCACACCTGCCTCGGCGGCAGCCCGGCCAACTCCATACAGCCCTCCTGGTGTGCCTTGGAGCTATTGGCACCCACAGCACGACCACGCGTCTGCCACGGAACGTGGAGGCGGTTGAGTTAAAACCTCGCCAGTGTCGGTGGGATCTGACGTGGACTGACGGACACGGGTGCTGGGCCAAAGGATTCCACAGGCACACACGTGGTTAGTGAGCTTACTGAAGTTGAAGAAACCGGGCACCGTGTCCTCTTGCGGTGCCGGGAGAGGGAGAGCTGGAAGAGTCACGGTATGTCATGTTGGTGAGCTTGAGGTGGACCTCAGGGGCACTGCGAGCGTGGAAGACCTCAGCCCTACACCACCAAGGGCCACGTGGGGACAGCAGCTGCCCGAGCCCTGGGCAGCTCTTCTGTCGCACTGCCCATGGCACTGCTGCCGTCACAGAAGACAAGCTCCAGGTAGAAAGGGCTTTCCCAGGCCGCAGCAGGTGAGAGGAGCGGCCACTTGGGCAAGCGCACAGAGAGGAGTTGAGAAGACCTTTCACACCACAGCTCCCTGCCGGGCCCACTCACGGATGTGACAGCCCCAGGCCAGGGCCTCCCAGTGTCCTTTGCCAGGTCCCTCCCTGGAGACAGGGCCTCTCCCTGCTTGCACATCAGCCCCAGGCCAGGGCCTACGTCCCAACACGCATGGGACAGGGAAGAGGCAATGCGCCACCTCCCCAGGCAGCATCACCTTCGGTAGCAGAGAACAGAAAGTGACAAAATTGGAGGCAAATGATGCCGTTTCCTCCCTGCTCTGCGGGAGCTCATTGCATCTGGCCACATCTCGCCTGAGGCGAGCCCCTCGGGCTGACTGACAGCCGTCTGGCGGGGCCCTGATCTCGGGAGCCGCACTGACAGCACATTTGATTCCGGCTTTGCTCCAGTACTCTGCGCTTCCTGCAAGTGCCAGGCCGGGCTGAGCCTTCCTTGACAGGTGCTTGGCCCCCACCATCGGTCATCACAGCGGTGGCCGCTGAGGCTGAGACAGCCCAAGAAGCCGCCAGGAATACTGGCCGCGCAGTCCTGTGGGCACAGCCCTGAAACAGGTGGCTGAGGAAGCCCATGAACATGGGGACTTGCTGGCTTCCCCTGAGGCCAAGGGCAGCAGGAGGGCTGGCCCAGGGGCAAGGCTGTGGGGTACATCTGCACTGCTGCCTCCGCTTAGGAAGATGACCCAGACACAGAGGGCATGGTGTCCCCGAGGCCCGTGAGCCGGGGCACAGCCCAGGAGGAGACACTGCACGCAGGGGGTGGACAGGGGGTGAGGCAGCGGAAGTGGCTATGCTGCTGAGGAATGTACCAATCTAGGGGATCCCCCCTTCACAGCAGGCATCAGGTCTGGGGGAACGGGAGGACGGGGAAGGGTCGAACTGGCTGGGGTGTCTCTGCATGTCGCTGTCCAGGAAGTAGCTTGTACTTGGGGAAGCCTGGCACACACGCTGCTCTTTCCAGTCTGCACAGGCCCCCGGCAGGAGGAGCAACCGGGCGGCTGTGGCTGGGCACCCCTGAGGACTTCAAAGGCGGAGACAGCACTGCCCAGCGGACAGGACACGCTTCCTCCCCCATCCTCACAGGTGCGCCCCATGCACACATGATCACACATGTGCACACACATGATCATACATGTGTACACACAATGCACTTGTGCAAATGCACGCCAAGTGCACACACACAGGTGTGTAGCAGACACACATAGCCTCTACCCATGCCCCACACACGCACACCCAGTACGTGCTCACAGACTAACATATACAGCACTGATAATGACATCAGACTTCTCAGAATTTCTTGACTTTAGATTATGTAACAGAAAAGGAATAAAAAGAAAATGTGTTAGTGTTACTTGGAGTATCAAATGCTGCCCTGCCCAGTTGACGGCATTGCCACCCCGCCCCTCCGTTTGCCCTCCCCCCTGGCCCCAGCCAGCCCCCAGGAGCGCCTTCTCCTGCTGACATGGGGCACCTGGGAGGGCCAGTGCACGTTGTCTGCTTGAACGCATACCAACAGCCTTGGGACACTTTGAGGGGATCTCTGGGCAGACACCCGTTCCTGTCCTTGAGGCAGAATCCACACACTGGCTCTACGGAGGCCCTCCCTGCACAACAGAGCAGGGCGGCGGCTCCAGGGCCGTCCCAAGCCAGCTGCAGCACAGCAGATGTGCACAGGACGCACTGCAAAGCGAGCCTTCTGGGCCTCACAGGCCAAGGATCCCCGGCAGCACTGGCATCAGGACCACATTCACCCGGGGCACGACCGCACGAGCAGACACAGGGAGCGCTCGGGCTGTGCTTGGCTGTGGTCTCATGCTGGAACTGCCTGAACTCGGCAGGCTCAAGGACAAGACTGGCTCATTCCAAAGCTGCCTGGGCCCACGGTACTTCTCAGGGGAAAGCATCTCCGAGCTGGACCAGGGCAAGCCAAGCCCTCACACACTGAAAGCAAACATTCCGCTGGTAGGCTCTCCTTGCAGGCACCTGCCTGGGTCCTGCAGGCAGGCAAGGTCACCGCACACATTTGGCTGACACACTGCCTGCCCCAGGAGCACCACTCCCAGGCACACACGTACCTCCTAAGGGCATGGACATCCCCTCCTGCTGGCCACGCGGGTGGACGTTCCGCCAAGCTGACGGACAGCCGTCATGCTGGAGTCTGAAGTGCAGGAGTGAGGATCCGTCCCAGGGAAAGGGTTTGAAATTGCTTCAGAGACCCTCAACACAGGAGGTGCTGCCACGTGAGGCCGAGACAGGACCCTGGGGTGCTGCCTGAGCCCTCGAAGTCAGCTCTGCTGCACTTGGGAGTGGGCCGCGGAAGGGACACAGGCCTTGCATCTGAAGCGGCAGCTGGACAGTGGGAGCTGGGGGCCTGCTTCTGCCTTTCTGGGCGCTACGCACGCCTGGCACACCAGGCACCAGCCTCAGCTCGCTGGGGGGACCCCTTGGGTTACCCGGACTTCACTCGGCCCAGCAATTAAGAGATTGTTTGGCATGCCTGCCTCCCATATCCCGGCCCCGTGCTGGGTCCAAGTGCAGCTTTGGGGACCTAGACTGGGTGCTGGCTCTCGATTCCAGCCTGCCCCAGCCCTGGATGTTACAGGTGTCCGTGGAGTGACCCTGCAGGTGGGCTATATTTTTCTGTCTGTCTCTCTCACTCTGTGTACTTACCTCTTAAATAAAAATGAAAAGCGAAGCCTTAAATACTACAGCAGGGGCCGGCACTGTGACGTCACCTACAGCACCCGCATCCCGTGTGGATGCTGGCTGAAGCCCTGGCTCCTCTGCTCCCGACCCAGCTCCTTACTAGCGTGCCCGAGGAGGCAGTGGGAGATGGGCTCGGTCCTCAGGCCCCTGCCATCACACGGGGAACCCCAATGGCCCTGCTGGCTGCCGGCCTGGCTCAGTGCTGGCCGTTGTGGCCCTTAGGGGTAAACCGGAGGATGGAAGACCTTGTCATCTCTCTGCAACTCTGCCTTTCAGCTAAATAAAACAATCTTCAAAATTAAACATAAATACAAACATAAGATGTTGCTTTTTCCTTGCAGTACCTCTGCCTAAAAAAAGCCCCGCCCCCAGCCGCTCCCCCGCCACTCGTTCTCGGGGTTCAGCCTCCTCTGCGCCACACTCAGCTCATTTTCTTGAGGGGGACCACTACAGAAACCTCAGGCAAAGGGACTCCGCGGGATTTGCATGGTGTAGAGAGCCTCTTCGTGCCCTCCCTCAGCCGTGCCCTTTTGTTTCCACAATGGCCCTTGGGTGAAAGCCCAGATCCACTTCCTTAGAGACGTAAATGGAATGGGAAGTGGGGGAGAGGACACCACGGCCCAACAGCTGCACCTGCCTCGACGGCGTCCCCCAGGGTCAGGAAACCGAGTGTTCTCACTCAGCTTCTCCCTCCACTTCAGGGCACTGGCAACAGCCACGCTTCGTTCCAGGCAAGCGTCCTGGAGTTTATTGTCACATTAAGAGAAGCCAGGGTTCCCTTGCGGAGCCAAGCTTGTCAGCAGCCAGCCTAGCACCAGGGACGCTCGCTGGGCAAGGACTCTGGGATCCCCAGAAAGCCGCAAACCCAGCGTCCTTCGCAAGCTCTCCAGGGAGCAAGCCTCGCACTCAGCTAACCCAGCCCTCACCCCCACGCCCGCACTAGCTGCAGTTTCCAGGGGCGAAAAGAAGGCGTGCGGGTTGAGGACGGTGGACAGGTCATGGCCAGCCGTGTGAGCCAGGAGCACTCACCTCCACAGCCTGGGGTCACACCAGGGATGTCCACACGGTGGAGAAGCAAACAGGGCATACTCAGTCCGGGCGGGGAAGGGACCTACAGTTGCATTTTTACCAACCTCAGACACATGCCAAGCAGCTGTGAGCTACAGGGCGTGCTGGGCAGCTCTGAAGTGAAATATCCCTTCACACCGATGGACCAGGGTCCCTTGTGATCTGGAGACGTAAAAGCAAACTAGCACGCACAGGCCAGACACTCCTGGCAGGAAGCTCAGCTGTCCTAGCAGTCAGTGCGACAGCTCGGCATGACGTGGCGGCCCCAGGACCTGTTCTGGAAGCCAAGCCCGACTCCCGCATCTGCTTTCTGACGCTGCACTCTTGACTCCAGTCCCAAAACACCCTTCCGCCCCTGCAGGGACCAGAGCTACGTGCTGCTGTTCCCTGTGGCCTGTGTCACATGGCGCCCGTCACACTGCCTCGCAGCCACTGCTCTGGCCGGACGTCCTGGCCCCGCTCTCCCAGTCCCGTTCTTGCATTTGGGCGGCCCGTGAGACTTGAGACCCCCTGTGCACTCATTTCCTATAGCTAACTTGGAGCATTTTATTGGTTTCTATCTCCCGCGCTTCCGGCCGGATTTGTTTGGGTCCGTGTGGACTGGGCTGAGAGCAACAGCGTTCCCAGTGCTAGATCGTGTTCATCCTCTGCAGTCGTGTCAGGAGATGAAGGAGGGCAGGTCTGTGCAGTGAGGGAATTCACACTTCTGTCCTGAAATCGGGGCTCATCCATTCCCCTAAGCGCCCGAAGACCCCACAGAAATGAAGCAGCAGGGTGAGTCTGCAACTCTGGGAAGCAGCGAGAAGGATCTGGAAAAACAACAGTTCTACAAGATAGTCATTCAAATCCATTTATCGGAGGATCCTTGTACACATGACAGTGACAGACTGCTAACCACAGCAACGACGCAGCGACTCAACGCAGAGCCGGGCCGCCTAGCGCAGAGCCCGGCTGCCTAGCACCCTCAGCACAATTTCATTAAGAAGACTCGTTTCCAGGAACTCCACATGCAGTTCGTGTCCAGCTGACCCACGTTGAACCCTGCAGGCAGACCTGCGCCCCAGGAGGCCGACGGAGCACAGTGGTGTGGGCCGCCCACCCGTGGCAGCCCCAACAGGAAGGTCAGGGCGGCGGGGCCAGCCCGCCTTGCTGGACACCCCGAGACCCATGCAGGACTCTGCTGCCTCTGTTGTCACGGCTTCCAATCTCCACAGTGGCTTTTCCTGCAGTAGAGCATTCTCCGCTCTCCTCACACACGCATTTCTCACTGTTTCTGAAAATGAATCTTCAAGTCCCTGACACACATTTTAAAGCTACTTTAAATATTTCAACAACAAAATGGAGTAAAACGGTGGGGAAGAGCCCAGGGCGATGTGGAGTGTGGATATCTCACTGCCGCGTGGATTTCCTGCTCCCTTGAAGCAGTGTGTGTGTGCACGTGTGTGTATGTGTGTGTGTGTGTCTTTAAACCATGCATGAAGTGATGGCTCAGTGGTTAAATCCTCGCCTTGCAAGCACCAGGATCCCATACGGGTGCCAGTTTGTGTCCATATGGCAAATGCTACACTTCTCAAGCCACGCCCTGCCTGTGGCCTGGGAAAGCAGTAAAGGGTGGCTCGAAGCCTTGGCACCGCACCAGCATGGGAGACCAGGAAGGAGCTCCTGGCTTCAGATTGGCTCAATTCCCAGCGTTGCGGCAACCTGGGGAGTGAACCAGTGGATGGAAGATCTTGCTCTCTCTCTCTCTCTCTTTCCATAAATTTGATCTTTCCAATAAAAATGAACAAATCTTTGAAACGTCATGTGATGATCCATTGTAGAACAAGCAAGAACTCTTCTCTGGTTTGAACAGATTCTCAAACTCGGGTGAAAATTCAAATGTGGGGATCCTGTACAGTTCACCCCTCTTCCCCCAGACTCTCCGTCCAGCCCTCGGCTCAGGAAAGTCCTCCTGGCTGGAGGAGCGCGGAGCCCCTCCTGCCCCGGCACCTGGCACATCCCCTGAACTCAGCTCCCTTCCAGGAACTGTCCTCCCTCCACACCCTGCCATTGCTCTGTGCTCAGCTGCCCTAGGAGGTCCGCACAAGCTCCGTGGGCCTCTCGCCCAGTCCCCCAGAACTATGGCTAAAGTTAGCTGAAATGACTCAGCCCCTCACTAGACACACGACAGTGTGTGCGCAGCCCGGGACGAAATCCTGAGGGAGGCTCATTAAAGCGCAGACCTGCAGGCAGGGCCTCCAGGGACCGTGTCTGGGGACTCGTGTTTCCTTTACCTTCATCCCGTCCTGGCCGTGTCCTGGGGCGTCCCCCAGTCCCGAGCTGCGGTCTCCGGTCCCCCAGAGCTCCGTGTACCTGCGCGGACAGTGGACTAGGGGACTGCACAGTTCATGGTCCAGCAGCCTGACCTACTTCTCATTCTCCACCCTGCAGTGTTGTCTTTTATCTCCACATTTATTGATTTTCGTGTTTCCGCACACACCGCGTAAACCAGAGCTTGGATTTCTTCCTCCCTCTGTGGCATCCATGCACTGTCGGTCGAGCCTCCTCGTCTTTGCCAGGTCTGTCTAGAAAAGGTTTTTGAGGTTGCATTTCCCAAAAAAGAGAGCGTTCTCTGGGCAGAACCATCCTTGTCTACCAACCCGCAACCCCTGGCACAGCAGCCACACATCCCTGGTGCACCTTGAAGCTGTCTGCGCCTGATGGGACTGTCCTTGGGGACAGCCCAGGCATGGATGCACAGACCCCAGCTGTCCAATGGGAACTGTGGCCCGCCCCCGTGAGGCGCTGGGGCAGAGGACGCTGGCAAGGAAACCGTCATCTCTCAAATCATTTTGGCACGTGGGGCTTTCTAGGAGACTCCTGGAATTCTTGCCAGGGAAAACAACGAGGCAAAAGAGCAGACGCAGCACCTGCTGGTGTGCCGGGGCCCGGGAGTCTGGGCCATGCAAGCACGGGGAGCTGGCGCTGGCTGACAGGGAGACGCGCACGGGCCCTGGGCGTGCACCTCTGGACGCCGGAGGCTGCCCTCCGTGGCACAGAGCCAGTGCCCACAGACAGCTTTCCACAGGTTCTTCCGGCATCACACCTTGTCCTGCCATGGGGGAGCCCAGGAAGGGAAAGGGGCCCTGAATTTTCCAAACGTCTCCCTCATCAGCAAGGGGGGTTGGTGATAAAGACGTCATGATCTTGTGGCGCGAGCAGAAGCTGACCATAGCACGTGCATACATACAAAGATGTGTGTGCGTGTATGTAGACATGCGATTGCCCATGTGTGCTGCATGTTTGTCTCCTGCTAAACACACGCACGGCCCCATGTAGGCCTCCGTGCTGCCAGCTTTCACACAGCCTCCAGCTTTGCCAGGGGTTCAACAAGATTCTCTTTATATCCTGGATTAACCTGGGATTTGCAGCGATAAGATATCGAATTTTCTGGCCAAAGGACAATTTCCTTACAAAAACTACTTCACATATTATTGAATGTTTCCAGGATTTTCATGGTGTTTTAAGCAATGCAAGGTTAGCA
Organism: Ochotona princeps; assembly: GCF_030435755.1. Taxonomy (NCBI): domain Eukaryota; kingdom Metazoa; phylum Chordata; class Mammalia; order Lagomorpha; family Ochotonidae; genus Ochotona; species Ochotona princeps. The sequence goes on along the minus strand of NC_080853.1, from coordinate 1,170,014 downwards.
ATCGTTCCAGAAGCGCCAAACAGGGAGAATACAAGAAGGAAGCAGGAGGGGAGAAGGAAGAGCAGAGACGCCCATGCTGGCGCCCCACACCCAGGGCATCGCCCGCCTCTGCTGTCCCCTGCCTGGCGCCCGAGCCAACTCAAGGCTGGTCAGCAAGCCAGATTCCACCACTAACTTGTTGCATGCTTTTCTTAAACAAAGATTCACTTATTGTTCATGTGAAAGGCAGATTTACAAAGGGTTGGTTCACTTCCTAGTGGCTGTCCCAGCTGGAGCTGGACCAATCTGAAGCCAGGAGCCAGGAGCTTTTTATGGCCTCCCATAGGCGCACAGGGGCCCAGTATCTCAGGCCATCCTTTGCTGCTTTTCCAGGCACATTAGGGGGAGCTGCGTAGGAAGTAGATCCATGGGGCTCAGACCAGCACCCAGACTTAAGCTTAGCGTACCAGCTTACGGCTCTGGCCCCTGCAAGCATTTTCTAAGCTGTTCCGTGCTCCTTCGATGTGCATCGCATGTTCTCATTATTATGCTCATAATTGCACAATCACTCAAAAGAAAGTGGGGAAATGTTAACCTAAAGGAACAATAAACGTGAATTATGATCTCATCAGTGACGAGTGCAGGCCATGATGATTTTTGAAACACAAACGAGAAACCGGCTGGCAGGTGCACACAGCCCCACCCCTCCCTTCTGGAGATATTGAGTGATGTCACGCAGTGCCCCCTCAGTGTGAAGACAGAAGGCAACTCTCAGCCACACACCAGCCTCACTTTACAAAATGCCACGCAGTGTGGCTGTGGTGTGGTGGCCAGGTGTCCTTCCGTTTATGCACACTGCCTCTGGGAGGGGCAAAGGCCCATCCGCTGGGCTCCTCCGGTCAGGTTAGACCCCTGCCACCGACCACAGGGCTGCCGAACAGCCGACCCCCTGCACTGTGCTGAGGCCTGGGGAGCTGGTCCTGCCCGCCTGGGCATCTATGCTCTCCTGAACCCGAATCCTACTATACAGGTGTGAAAGATAGAGTGTGTTGGAGAGCATCCCTGCCCCAGAGCAGTGAAAGTCAAAATTGATTTAAAAAGCAGCCATTTGGCTTCCGTCTCTGTTGAGTGTCCACTGCCTGTCCCCGGGAGGCGTGGCCTGGGGCCACCTGTGAGTGAGGTGCACAGCGGGCAGACACGGACAAGGACGTGGCCATCCTGCCCTGCAAAGGAAGCCCTGGCTAGTCAGTGCGACAAAGGCCGCAGAGCAGAACCTGACAAGAGCGACGCCCCCACCGCAGACTCCCTCTAAGGAAGCCAACACTGACGGGCCAGCGGCTCAATCCTCCCCTTGCAAGCACCGGGATCCTGTATGAGCGCCAGTTCATGTCCCGGCTGCTCCACTTCCCGTCCAGCTCCCTGCGTGGCCTGGGAAAACAGTCAAGGACAGCCTAATGCCTTGGGACCCTGCACCTGAGTGGGAGACTTGGAAGAAGTTCCTGGCTCCTGGCTTCAGATCAGCTCAGCTCCAGTCACTGTGGCCATTTGGGGAGTGAACAAGCTGATGGAAGATCTTTCTCTCTGTCTCTCCTTCTCTCTCTAAATCTGATCTAACTTTCCAATAAAAACAAACACATCTTTTATAAGATAAAAAGAAGCCAACACTAACACAGTACAGCTGAAAAGTCGGAAGTCATACGGGTCGGGGGGAGCCTGGACCCCTGTGGGTGGCTCAGACGGAGAGCAGGGGAGAGGCTGTGCTGTGGAGAAGAGGCAGGGGTGTGCTGTGGAGAGCAGGGAAGAAGTGCAGGTGTGGAGAGGAGGGGAGGAAATTTTCAAAGAGTTGGTTCACACAGAATTAGACAAGAGCTCAGTGACAACTGGCAGAGAGCCCGCACCTGTGGTGTCACACACACCAAGGACAGCTGAGAGCGTGGGGACTGTGCGTGCACACAGCCCGTCTCCAAGGGGACTGTGCCCGGGGCAGCTGAGAGTGTGGCCACAAAAACCACCTGTGGGAAGACGGCAGGTGCTGAGGGGGGCCAGACACACACCTGAGGCAGGGAGCACTCCCTCCTGGTACACACCTGAGGCAGGGAGCACACCATCCTGTTACATATCAGAGGCTGTGAGCACCTCCCTGCCTGAGGCAGGAAATGATAGACCCCCAGGGACCCCCAAGCCTCGCCTCGGAAAGGCACCACCAGACGCAAAAATCAAGCTGACTTCGAAGGTCTAAGATTCCCTTCATCCTCCAGTTTAACCCCCCAGAAGAGAGCTGAGCAACTCACACACACTCGAAGGCAATCGGTTTCCAAAATGGAACAGGCAGCCTCATTATCTCGCTTGGTAAAAACACGCAATCAAGTTAAGGATATTGAGAGAACAGCGTCCCCGATTATAGAGCGGTCCCTGGTCGCCATGGCCGGCCAGCATCTTGGTGAAACACACACAGAGAGGACGACCCTGGAAAGACAGGGGTGGGGTGAGTCTAAGTCCAGCCAGACGAGGCACAACCACAGCCCCCCAAAGCTATGGAGGCAGGAAGAAGCCCACCCCAGAGCCTCCACAGAGCCATGGTCCTGCCTACACCACGACTTGGGTCTTCCATGGCCAGACCGCGAGAAATGCAGGCTCCAAGTTTCAGGCCTTCCAGAGGTCGGCATTTGCTGCGGCACAGGCTGCCCTCTCCCAGCGCCCGTCGGTAGTAAGCCCCCTTAGTGGACCCCTCCCCCTTGCTGAGTGCTGTCCCCGTACTGTTCCAGGCCGCACAGGATCACATCCAGCGGCTGGCCCTTCCCCTGTACCGGAAGCTCCGAGTCATGCTGTGAGTGTGACACCCTCGCTGGGCTTCCCGCTAAGCCGCCCCAGAGCATCCCCAGCGTGAGGCAGGACACTCAGGGACCTTGCAGAATCTGTCTAACTTCCTTCATGTTATCTAATTTCAAGGTAACCAGATCCATTCAAAAATGACTAGCTCTGATTCCCAGGAATATGTGTGGGTGGTAGGGAGACTCACGGAAGCGAGGACCCAATACAACGCCCCCAACACTGAGTCGCCTCCTGTTGCCATGGCTACTCAACAGCAAGGCCCCCTCTATAGAGACACCTGCAAACTTTGGTGAAAATGAAAAATTAACTGAATGCACTTCGTTGGAGCAAATTCCCGCAGGAGCAATACGGGGTGGGGTCGGGTTATGGCGCGTCGTGCACGCAGACGGCCATGCGCGAGCAGTGATTGCAAGAGAAGTTAGACAAGCCCTGTGGAAAAACCGTGGAGATTTACTGCAACACAGAAAACTGCTGGCTGAGAGTGTAAGGACCCATTCAGGACAATAAAAATAGGATGAAACTGCCACTCCAATGGTGCTGGTGTGAAGGGCGCTGTCTGAGAAACGCCTGCATTGCTTGCTGACTTCTTCAGTGAGGTGTTGACATTCCCATTTTTCAGCAGAAACTATGAGCGGCTTCCAGCCCTGGAGCCACACCTCAGAGGACAGCCTTTGCACTGCTCCATCCCGGGCTGTGTGTCATGTGGGCCCAGGGACACTTTACCATGGCCACTTGGTGGCAAGTCACATAAACATGCCTGGACATAACGCCTGGAGTGGGAGCTACAGGCACTAAACGTGATACTGCAAAAAAATGTCAAAGTCAGATCAAACTCTCAGTTCCACATTCAGTGATAATTCCTGCTGCGGGCTGGGATCTGAGGCCACAGCTTGGTCGGGGGTAGGGGTCCTACTGCGGGCTGGGATCTGGGGCTGCAGCTTGGTTGGGGGTAGGGGTCCTGCTGCGGGCTGGGGTCTGAGGCCGCAACTTGGTCGGGGGTAGGGGTCCTGCTGCGGGCTGGGGTCTGAGGCCGCAACTTGGTCGGGGGTAGGGGTCCTGCAGTGGGCTGGGATCTGGGGCCGCAGCTTGGGGTGGGTAGGGGTCCTGCAGCGGGTTGGGGTCTGGGGCCGCAGCTTGGGGTGGGGTAGAGGGCAGGGTGAGGGAAGAAGAGAAATCCTTGTGCTCAGGAAGGCTGACTCCGGGCTTGGCACACACACTGAGTGGTTTTAATGTGAGCCCAACCAAGGCCTTCTTGGCTTAAACCTCATGGCCTTGAAGACAGTGTTCCAAGAAGGTTGAGTGGCTGACTATGATGAAGATGATTGTAATAATGGTGATGGTGATGATGATGATGGTGGTGGTGGTGATGATGGTGGTGATGGTGATGGTGATGATGGTGATGATGGTGATGGTGGTGATGGTGATGGTGATGATGGTGATGGTGATGGTGGTGATGGTGATGATGATGGTGATGGTGGTGATGGTGGTGATGGTGATGGTGATGATGGTGATGGTGATGATGGTGATGGTGATGATGATGGTGATGATGGTGATGGTGGTGATGGTGATGATGGTGATGGTGGTGATGGTGATGGTGATGATGGTGATGGTGATGGTGATGGTGATGGTGATGGTGATGGTGATGATGATGGTGGTGGTGATGGTGATGATGATGATGGTGATGGTGGTGATGGTGGTGATGGTGATGATGGTGGATGATGGTGATGGTGATGGTGGTGATGGTGATGATGATGATGGTGATGGTGGTAGCAGTGATGACAGTGATGAAGATGAGCATGGTGGTGATAATGCTAGCCTTGGCAATGATGATTACATGTATAGAAGGTAGCCTTGCAGCAGGTGTTGGCAGAATACAGCACATGGGACAGCTCTGACTCCCTCCAGGAGTTAGTGAATGCTGCCCATTGGCATTCTACCCATGCATTGGTTTGTTTAGTGTTTTCCACTGTTGTCCCACTATGGCAGCAGAGCTAGGAAGTGGCAGCAGGGATGGTGGGACTCACAAAATCTAATGTGGTAACTGAATGCTGACACCTGCTGCTGCAGGGGCAGGAGGGAGGCTCCAAGTGCTCCACGGGGGCAGGAGGGGAGCTCCAAGTGCTCCACCGGGGCAGGAGGGAGCTGCACATACTCCATCAGGCCATAAGGGGGAGCTCCACATGCTGTTCTCCACTTGTTGTGCGCATTAGCAGCATCTGGAGGGCGCTGGTGCGATCCTAGACAGAAATCTTGGTCCTTGGTTTCTGGGACAGAGCTCCTTAACCGCTGTGGTGTCTCGGGTGGGAGCAATTCCCAATGTGTCTCCTGCTCCCCTGTTTAGCCTCCAGCCTTGGTTCCGGCCTCAGGCTCCCGGATGACGGCAGCTCCTGGGTTTGCATGAAGCCACTTCTGAGCGAGTCCTAAGGAGAAGCTGAGAATGTTCAGTCCTGCGTCCTTCCTTGGCTAAAGGAAGAGAACCGGGGAGCAGGTTAGCTACGTGCTGGGCCTCCAGGATAAGTAAGGCCTCCATAAGTTCCGTGATCTGCAGGACATGGTGGACATCCAGGCTGCTGAGCACAGCCAGGGTCCAGACAGGCAGCACAGTCCGGGCCATCACGACAGGGCCCCGCCCTCCACCATTCGTCCAGCTGCTCGCCACACCCTCAATTGCACCATTCGCTGTGTTATAACAGCGCTTCCCCCAGTTCTGGGAGCCCCGGGCAGACGGTGGGACTGCTGAGAGGGCTGTGGGGCCGCTCCTCTGCAGTGATTCAGAGATGTATGTGGTACCTCAACTTGGGTGGGATCAGAAGTGGGCCAGGCTCGCGGCCACTCGGTGAGAACTGGGTGGAACCTGGCCGAGCTTTGGCTATAGACAGAAACACCCCAGCAGTGAGGTGTGAGAGCGCCGAGGCGAGAGGTTTGTCCTCTCTTCACGAGAACTTGCTGTGACAAGAGACAAGGACAGTGAGGGTGGAGGGCCTTTGGTTAAGACCTCCTGGGGCCCAGCCGGGCGGTTGTCAGGCCACGTGCGGTGCCTTAACTGGAGTGCATTTGATCTACACGTGCTGGATAATGTACGTCACAAAAACTGAAATTCCAGCACGGTGTCGATTCAGGCAGCCTGAAGCCAGAGTGGACGTCCAGGAGCTGGTGGCCTCGCCGGAACCGTGGACCAGAGTTTTGGAGGCTGCGTCCCACCTCTGCTTCTGAGCAACTTCCTCCCGGGCGACCTGGAGGCAGCAGCTGGTGGTCCAGGCACTTGGGTCTTTGCCAACCCACACGGGAGACCCAAATGGGGATCCCGGCCCCGGCTGTGGCAGTGACTTGGGGAGCCCTCTGGAGTTTGTCACTTGCGAGTGACACAGACCCACTGGACAGGACCGGCCGGTGCCTTTGGGGGACTGATTCTGCACCACAGGACCACGAGTTCTCCAATGTAGGGATGGATTTCTCGCAGAGCCACAGTTTGTAATTTGCACATTTTTCTGGGAATTTTCTAAGATATGGCTAAGTTAAATACTTCTTCACACCATGTAACATGAGTTATGGCCTCAGCCTAATTCCATGATTTTCTCAATTTGTCACCATTAAAAACAGCCCAGAAGGACCCATCTGGGTAATGGCCCCCAGACTTCGGAATCCTCTCGCTTCCGACTGCCGTCCACAGACTGTGGTGCTGTCTGAGCCACACACGACAGGATCCTTGCTGCCTTCCTGCATGGGAGATGACTTCTTGTGCAATGAGACAGGGGCACAGAGCTAACACCAGCCACCTGCCATGGCTTCCTGCTGACATTGTCTGCAAGTAATGGAGGGCGAGAAGCGAAAGTCCCCAGCCATGTCCCAGGAAGGCACTGGGACCAAGGAAACTCTAACAATGCCAATTCTTCCAGCCCCCACAGCCGTCGCATCCCATGGCAAAGGGATGATATCGTTCTGGGATTAGGCAGCTGCAAGAGCAGAGATAATGAGACACGGGTAAGACCAGGAAAGGTTGGAGCCGACACCTGTATCAGAGATGACAGGTGCAGAAAAATGGCAGATACACTTAGGGAAAACATTTTTCAGTTTGACAAAGAGCTGTATGAAAAACAGGGCTAGCGTTCGAGCCAAAGGGGATACAGTGGCCCCTGCAAGGAACAGGACTACCAAACGTGCACCTGTCTGCCTCCTGCTAAACGTCCATCTGGGTGTTTTGCTGCTCCACAGCGCCTCTTCATTCCTGGCGACATCGCTTGGCCCTCCCAGCTGCTCTTCCTGCAGGGAGAGCCGTTTCCTGGGGGCTGCGTGCAGGTTTGCAGAGAATCCCAAAAGACGTAGAGAGAGAGAAGGGAGTGGCACCGCCTGAAATACACAGCGAGCACGCGCACGTTTCATGCCACCTCTGTGGCTGCTCCCTGCGCACACCACATTTCCAAAGAGGGGTGCATGGTGAGAAGTGAGGTCCCGCCCCTGCCCAGCCTCAGCTGCTTTCACTGAACACTCCATGCTCCTGAGTGACCCCCCCCCACCATCACGGTAGGGAGTGAGCTGAAACCCCTTCCCCCTGCTACCCCTCTCCAGGGAGTGGAGGGGGTCCTGCAGGCAACTCTGCATGACTCAGGATGGGAGTTACCCCTGAGCACTGAGCCTGGGGGGACCAGCAAGGAGCCCACTCTCCTAGCTTTGTCTGTATTACAAAATAGCATGGCATTCCTGAATGCTTTGCCTCTGCATACAATGGATCATCTTCTGGGGTCAGTTGAGCTCTAGTTGTCACCACAATCCCACAGTGCAGGCCAAGTCTGCTGCAACATCCCAACTTACCCATGAGAAACACAAGAGCCCAGAGTGAGTGGCAGAACCCAACCAAGACAGGCAGCGGCCACTTTCCACTGGGTGGGTGGGAGATCTGGCGTCTCTGTGGAAACACTTGCACCAAGCAGGGCCAACAAGATGGAGGCCAGTACAGTGCCCTCCAGGGAGGTCCCACTTACAGCTCACACCCAGGGCCAGTTCTGGACTGCCATGTTATTGTAGAGAGTCTTTCCCGGTTCCCTTTGCTTTAGACATGCAAGGATTGGTGGAATCCCACAAGGTGTTTCTGCAGACTACCTGTGGTGTAGGATCAATAGCAAGGCAGCCTGCGGAGGCTCCAGGCTCAGAGCTGCATCTGAGCAGGAATGCGGTGTGAGCCAGCATGGGGCTTCCCTAGTACAGGGTGTGCTCAGATCCTGTGTGAGAGTGTGTTAGTGTGTATGAGTGTGTCAGGTACGAATGTGAGAGAGTGTGTGTGTGTGTGTGAGAGTAAGCATGAGAGTGTGTCAGGATGTGAACATGTGAGAGTATGTGTGTGTGGTGTGTGTATGTGTGTGTGAGAGAGAGTGCATGTGAGAGTGTGAATGCGTGTGTGTGATGTGTGTGTGTGATGTGTGTTGGGGGTGGCAGAATTGTTAAACACAGCTCTGAATTCTCAAGATCTGAGGTGGCCCCACCAGCGGAAGCTGACAGCACCCTTCAGAGCCTGCACTCCAAGCACCGGGGTCCACAGCACAGCACTGCAGCTGCTCTGCATGCATACGGGTAGAACAAGTACGAGGAGGCCACTACGACAGCAACTGAACAAAGGCTTCTCTTGTCCAGTGCACTCAAGGGATGAGGAAGCCAAACTCCTCATCTGACTAGGGACAAGTGGTCCACCTGCCCACACCTCGTACCCTTGTCTGTCGCATGACAACTTGCCTTGTGCCATGCTCCACATTGGAACAACAGAACAAACAGACTCAGCAGAGTGTCAGGCTCAGAACAAGCACACAACACATGAGAGAGGACAATGGGTTGTCGTTGCTGAAAAGATACGGTGGTGAGAATGATGGTGGCAGAAGAGGGATGGGAAGGGTACTGATGAAGATGACAATGGTAGTGGTAGTGATGATGACAGCAGGTGCAGATTCCCAGGTGTGATGGTGATGATGGTGATGATGGTGATGATGGTGGTGATGATGGTGATGGTGGTGATGATGATGGTGATGGTGATGATGGTGGTGATGGTGATGATGATGGTGATGGTGATGATGATGGTGATGATGATGGTGATGGTGATGATGGTGACGATGGTGATGATGGTGATGATGATGATGGTGATGATGATGGTGATGGTGATGATGGTGACGATGGTGATGATGGTGGTGATGATGATGGTGATGGTGATGGTGATGATGATGATGGTGGTGGTGGTGATGATGGTGGTGATGGTGATGGTGATGATGGTGATGGTGATGATGATGGTGATGGTGATGATGGTGATGATGGTGATGGTGGTGATGATGATGGTGATGGTGATGATGGTGATGATGGTGATGGTGATGATGGTGGTGATGGTGACGATGGTGATGATGGTGATGATGGTGATGGTGGTGATGATGATGATGATGGTGATGATGGTGGTGATGGTGATGGTGATGGGTGATGATGGTGATGATGGTGGTGAAGGTGGTGAAGGTGGTGATGATGGTGATGGTGGTGATGGTGATGATGGTGACGATGGTGATGATGGTGGTGATGATGATGGTGATGGTGATGGTGATGATGATGATGGTGGTGGTGGTGATGATGGTGGTGATGGTGATGGTGATGATGGTGATGGTGATGATGATGGTGATGGTGATGATGGTGATGATGGTGATGGTGGTGATGATGATGGTGATGGTGATGATGGTGATGATGGTGATGGTGATGATGGTGGTGATGGTGACGATGGTGATGATGGTGATGATGGTGATGGTGGTGATGATGATGATGATGGTGATGATGGTGGTGATGGTGATGGTGATGGGTGATGATGGTGATGATGGTGGTGAAGGTGGTGAAGGTGGTGATGATGGTGATGGTAATGATGGTGGTGATGGTGATGATGATGGTGATGGTGATGATGGTGGTGATGGTGGTGATGGTGGTGATGATGGTGATGTGGTCATGTGGTCATGAGGGTGATGTGATAAAGCTGATAAAGATGGTGGTGATGCTGAGGGTGTTGAAAGGACCACAAGAAGAATGAGTACAGTGGTGGTGAGTGTGATGCAAGGATGCCAAGGGCTGTGGTGTGGAACAACGGTGGCTGTTCAGTAGGCACAGTGTGCCACCAGGGAGAGCTAAAGAAGCTCACAGCACAGGCAGCAGAGAATAAGCAGAGGGTGATTCCGGCTGGAAGATGTGAGGTGCAGAGAGGGAATGGAGGAGTCGGGGCAGCCGACGTGCGCCTGCAGACGCGGCCCGGGTCTTGGTGCTTGGCCCACAGCCTGCACCTCTTGGGGTGTGCCACTGCAGGCCCTGGCACCCTCAACTGGCTGACTGGGCATGACAGAGGCGGCCTTTATATTTCAGCTGGTGTTATGGATGGTGACTTGCTGTAACTGCTGCCAGGGTGTCGGGGGCAGGAATGACCTGTGTCGTCCCTAGAGATGTGGGCTACATTTATCGGTTTGACTCGTTGCGTGCATTTCTCAGAGCTGATTTATTGAGAGTTATTTGTTCTGCTTTGTCACATGGTCACCTCACAGCAAGACTTCATCCTGTGTCATGTGGACATTCCAGGCTTCCCTGCCACACGCGGCCCCACAGAAATGATCTTTCCAGAAATCCAATCACTCAACATGGAAAGAAGTTAGCTCCTCTTTATTTCTCCAATCCACTACGCCTCTGATTTTAAAAGAAAGCAGATGCACCTCTTTTATGAAAAAGAAAATTGAAGAAGTTGCATATTGAAGAAGTTAAAGAATTATAGCACAATAATTGCATGGGTGAATAAATAATGCTCTCATCATCCTCAGGTGGTCCTTCTGCAGTTCCCACTAGTCTATGCAAGGCCAGGCTTGGAAAGCACCTTCCTGTGTCTTCATGCAGCATCCTCCCTGGGAACGTGACTGTGTTCAAACTCCCTAGCTAAAAACCAGACGCCTGCCACGTTGAATTAGGGATGCCAGCTTCATCCGCAGTAGCCCTGTTCTCAGGGAAGGAGCGAGAATGTCCACACGTGAACTTCGGGGAGGTTGGAGCGGTACACAAACCAGCCCATAACCCGGCATCTCAGGACATCAGGACGGCCGCTAGATTCCCACCAGATGCCCACCGGATGCCTCCTGGAATGGATCTCCATGGAAACACGTCTGACTTTGCGTATCTAACCAGGGCCTTGCCTCCAGAATAGCTCAGGAAACGATCATTAGGCACAATACTAGGTTCGCCCATGCGCAGCACATGCCATCCCCTGTGGGAGTCTGGCACACGTGCTCCTGTCGTGTGCCTCCCACATGGTCATGAAAACCAGCCAAGTCAAGATGGCACCTGTAACGCCCAACTGTGACCCACATGTGCCTTGTAGGACCCGCAGGCCGGGGTGGGACACAGAACATGCTGGAAATGCAGACTCTGTGATCCAAGACCCCACAAGACAGCAATAGTGGCGCGAGCGGCTGGGCTCCTGCCATCCCCACGGGCGACCTGGTGGCAGACCTGGCCCAGTCTGTCATGTGGGCATTGGATGTGGCACAGTGAATGAGAGCTCTCCCTCTTTCTCTCTTTCTGCTTCTCAAATGAATTTATTCTTTAAGTTTTACAAAGCTTTTAAACAGAGCAATGGAGCAAGCATATATCCCGTGTTCCTAGAAGAACCAAGCGCATGATTAGCTGCCAAGTCGAGTAATGGCAGGGTTGTCACTAGGCCAGTGACCTCAAGAGTCTCATGCAGCCGCATCAAAATTTGAATGTAAAAAGAGCCTTCAAAATGCTAGAAGAAAACTTACAGAGTTTCCAGTCTTGCAAAAAGAGGGTGGATTTCCAAGCAGAATACAAGAAATGGCGAATATAAAATATTGGCAGATTTAACAAAATAAAAATAAAACACCTTCATCTTCATCACACACGAGGGTGCTTCAGACACTTCATGAAAAACAGAATGTAAAGATAAGTTTCATTTTGTTCCCCCTTCCAATTTGGATCTATGCATAGCATTTTCATAATATGCATTTCATGAATGTTTAAATACCCATAGACACAAACAACTGCAGATAGAAGAAAAGTGGGTGATCTATTTGCATTCTGTACAGCAACAGACTAATAACATTACCATAGAACACCCTGACATATGTTGCCCAGTAGAAAATGGACAGGGAACTCAAGCATCTTCTTTTTAAAAACAGGAAATACATTTAGGCTATCAATCAAAATCAATCAAGGAAATGCATCTTTAAGCCAAGTAAGCAAACTATTTCCACTCAAGAGCTTGCAAAACTTAACAACGAATGAAAACAAGTGGCGAGTTCCCTCCAGTGCGGCTTCTGTCGCATCTGCACAGTGGGAACACCTGCACGGCTTAGTGGGCACCGTCACCCTGCCCACAGCCACCGTCAGGTGTCGCAGGGCACTCGAGGGGACACATGGAGACCAGCAGAAGGAACACATGGCGCTGCCAACAGGAGCCTGTCAAGTTCCAGAAGGACGGGAGAAAATTCCTTCTCTTGTAGCTCTTCTGCGGGGACTCAAGCTGCCCTGCACACGGGCACCGGAAGAGCTGCAAAGAGCTCCTGTGTGCTGGTCTCCCCGGGGAGGCCTCCTGTGGGGGGTGCAGGCCCCTGGAAGCCCACCGACTCCCACCACATTCTCAAAGACAAGTCTCCAAAAACTGCCTGAAATTACGCATCGTCTCATTCCGCGGGATTCTCGGGGTCATCCTTTTCCAGTTGAACCGTGTTGATCTTGAAGTTCTTTTCTTATTGTCCGGTTCATCTTTCTTCTTTTATCGCTGCTGTTTGCTCTCACTGCTTCCTCAAGGCGCAAGGTTAGGGCAGTGATTAGAAACACAAAATTTGTTTTAAGTACCTCATATTTTGGCAGGTCATGTTTTCGTTTCATTTCAAAGTATTTCGCGATTTTCCTTGCAACTTCTGCCTTTCCTGTTGCTTGTATATTGCGTGCTGTTCAACCCCTAAATGTCGGTGAATCCCCGGAAGCCTTCTCGTTGTGGATTGCTAACTGACTCCCGTCCTGACATAGAGAACTTACTGTGGACGACTTGGAAAATCCTTTGCAACTGGACTCTTGCTTTGCGGCCTCCCGTGCAGCGTTTCCTGTCGCGGATCCCATGCAGGGGCGTGGAGCGTGTGTCCCGCCGTGGCTGAGCTCTGTGGGTGCTTGGCACACTGGCTGCTGGCGGTGCTCCTCGAGTCTTCTGTGCTTGGTCTGTCCACTGTTGGAAGTCAGATATGGGAGTTTGTGTTGTGACATAGTGAGTTAAACCCCTGCCTGTAACATAAGCATCCCGTGTGGGGACCCACTTGAGTCCCAAATATTGCACTTTCGCTCCAGCTCCCTGCTAAGTAGCGAAAGATGGCCCATGTGCCTGGGCCCTGAATTCGCAAAGGAGACCTGGGAGAAGCTCCTGGCTTCCGGTTCTAACCTGGCCCAATCCTGGCTGTTTGTTACCACTTAGGGACTAAACCAACAGATAGATTTCGCTCTCTCTCTCTCTCTCTCTAATTCTAACTGTGCCAGTCCAATAAATAGCTCTTTGATAAGAAAGTGAGCAGCTGTGTCTGCTACAGCACAGTGCCAGCCCTGCAGTAGCTGAGTCCTCATCGCTCACGGGAGAGACTTGGACTGAGCTCATGGCTACTGGCTCCACCCCAGCCCAGCCCAGGCCAGGGCAGGCATCTGGGGAGGGAACCAGTGGGTAGAAGATCCTTCTACCTTCTGCCTTTCTGCTTTTCAATAAATAAATGAATTTTAGGAATTTAAAAATCTGTCACTTTGAGCCTGGCGCAATAGCCTAGTGGCTAAAGTCCTCAACTTGCATGCTCTGGGATCTCATATGAGTGCTGGTTCTAGTCCCGGCCATCTCCTTCCCATCCAGTTCCCTGCTTGTGGCCTGGGAAAGCAGTCGAGGATGACCCGAAGCCTTGGGACCCTGCACCTGTGTGGGAGACCTGGAAGAAGCTCCTGACTCCTGGCTTCAGATCGGCTCAGCTCTGGCCATTGCAGCTCACTTGGGGAGTGAATCATTGGACGGAAGATCTTCCTCTTGGACTCTCTTCCTCTCTGCATATCTGACTTTCCAATAAAAATAAATATTTTTTTAATCTGTCACTTTATGTTTTGATGCTTTGTCCACAGCATGTGCACCAAGTTGGAGCTTATAACTTCATATTTTTATCAAATCTCAGCAGTTATTTCTTCCAACATCCTTTCCTTTCTGCCTCCTTCTGAGACCCCTTCATGCATGTGCTGGTGCACCTGATGGTGTAGCACCCCTTGCTTCTTACTGCCTGCTCCCCGGACTGGCTGGCGCCAGGAGATGTGTGTCCAGCCTCACAGCCTGGCTGCCTCACTCTTCCGCCAGGAGCCCACAGTGGCGTTTTCATTTTGATCATTTACTTTTGTCAGTTTGACCTTTACTGCCCCTTTCTGTTTGGTGATGTATCGTTTTCTTTAATTCTTCAGAAAGAATTTCTTTAGTTCCTGTCGACCGTGGTTTTGCAAGCATGCTAGTTGGACACGGCGAGCCATTCCCTCCGGAAGCAGCGTTGCTCCCAGTGCCGGCGTCCCGTGCTGCTGCGCGGACCCCCGCACTGCTCCGGGCTGGCTGACGTCTACGGATGCTGACGACCGACGCTTAGTTAGGGGACCAACGCACGAGTTCATAGCCAGGAGCAGTGAATCTTCCACTCTGCTCCACAGGCTAGAGAGTGTGTGTGTGTTGATGTGTGGATGAAGGAATATGTGTGTGCACATGCATGCATGGCTGTGTGTCGGTGTGTACATACGTGTACGTGTGTGCACGTGTGTGTTATGCATACATGTTCATGTGTGCTTATGTGTATGTGTGCACTGTGGATGCACATGTGTTGCGTGTATGTGTGACCTGTGTGGGTGCACATTTGTGTGGCTGCATACGTGTGTTATGTGTACATGTTCGTGTGTACCCATGTGGATGCACTGTGTGTTTGTGCGTGTAGATGCACATGTGTGCTGTGTGTACATGTTCGCGTGTGCCCTGTGTGGAAGCACACATGTGTTCATGTGTAGAGGTGTTTGTCTGTGAGAAGCACACTTTCTGCACTTGCTGTGTCTTGCCTGCAGTTTGCTTTCTCCGTACAGCAGCTGGACAGAGCGAGGCTGGCACCTCTCCATCCCCGACGTGCACGCATTCCCGCTCACAGGTGACCGATGTGTCAGGGCAGTTCAAAGCCCCTGGTGGTCACCTCCGCTCTAAGACTCCACCTACGGAGCGCTTACTCGTCTCGGCTGCCACTGCAGCATCTGACACCTGCCAGTGACTGCCTCAACCCATTGCCCCCTCCAAGTCACGTGTGACCTCTTCTAAGGGGCAATGAGCAGGTCAAATCATGGGCAGGCTCTGCGGAACCAGGGTTTTCACAGCAGTGTGGCTGTTCGGTCATAAGCCGCTGTGGAGCCAAGGGGGCGGGAGCAGGTCAGATGATTGACACCCTGCTGCTCCTATTGAGGCTTAGCACACGCCTTCACTGTACCCCCAGTTAGTTACAAAACTTATTCTAAAAGTTGATTTTGGAAACCCTTGCTGGTGTTTCCGTTGACTGCATGAAGATTTCTCTTCCTCCCTCCCCGCCTGATCACTGTCTCCCCTGATAACATCGACTCCCTAGAAGACACACTCTCCGGGGAAGTGTCCTGCCCTGGATGTCCTCAACTTAATTCCACACTTGAATTCCACATGTTGGAGCCTTACCTTCTGAAGGGCCCTCGCAGGGACATGAGGAAAACGTGTGAAGACAACTATGGCCCCAGCTGTGACGCGGGTGTGGCAGCAGAGGGTACAGCAGCTGAGAAACGGCTCCAGGGACCTGGGAGAAAATGTCACTTGAAGCGTAAATTACCAGGTACATGGAGCGTGAAGCGTCACCTTCAGCTCTCACGCATCCACTCAGTACAGGGGGGCAGCGCCGCAGTGGGCCCTGCGGGGTTCTGGGTAAAGCCACAGGCCAGGGTGCTGGGAGAGCCCGGCGTCCGCAGTGCACCCGGGCAAAGCACCAGGTGAGCGCTCCAGTGCCTGGGCTCCTGCCGCTGCAGAGTGAACCAGGAGATGCGCCACATTCTCTGCCTTCCACACTAATAGGCAAACAAATATCAGGAATAAAAGGAAGAAGAAATTAGATCAATTTGAGAACAGCCTGTGTACCAGTCAGTCAGTTCTGGTCTCTGGGCCTTACATCAAAGCACCCAGAGCAGAACCTTGCTGAGTAAATTGCATAGCGCGTAGCACTGCTGCCTTTCTGCTGAGGTTTTCACTATCATTTCATTTAAAACCATCCATAGGGGAAATAACCCATGGCTTTAGAGTGAAGTCTCAAGACGGCATTAAACATGCTCTTGGGCTGGCTGCCCCTTCTTGGCGCCGTGCGTTATGTGGTGCCTTGTGTGGTGCGAAGAAACTCCCATGGAGAATCTGAGCGAGAACCCCTGGAAGTTAAGGTCTGGGGGAGCAATGTAGGCGGGCTCAGAGCACACCCGGGTCACTGAAGGGCACCTGGACTGTCCCCCCAAGCTGGGCTTCTTCTCAGAAAAGGGGGGTAGGCGCCCAGGAGGATGGCATTCTCCAGCCAGGGCCCCGCTGCAGCAGGGTGCCCAGGGGAGTGGCACCCTCAGCCAGGGCCCCGCTGCAGCAGGGTGCCCGGGGGAGTGGCACCCTCAGCCAGGGCCCCGCTGCAGGATGGCACCCTCAGCCAGGATCCCACTGCAGGTGTGCCCAGGGGGGTGGTGTCCGCAGGCAGAGGCCCACTTTGGGGCTTTAAGAGGTGAGCCGGCCCCAGCGCCTCGTGCTGGTGGAGTTGCAAGCCAAGGCCCACCTAGGTCTGGAGGGCGTCTCCCCCAGCAGCGGAGGAGCGTCTGTTCACAGCGCAGTGCAGAACAGCTCGTCGTCTGCACGTGTCAGTGGTAAATCTCTCCCCAGTGGATTAGGTGTTTGTGTGTTTTGTTGAAAACGCTATCTTTCCTAAAAGATTACTACTTAAATAAAAATGCTCCAGAGATCCTAATACAGAAATAAAAAGATGGTGCTGTCAACCTTGGTGTCTCTTTTAAAGAAGAGAAATGCGATATTCTGCTCTCACTCTCTCTCGCTCTGTCTCGCTCTCTCTCGCTCTCTCTGCCTCCCTCTCCCCTACCCTCACCCCCTCAAGTTCCCACCGCATCCTTCTGGAGAGCTCCAGGCTGTGCCTTCCACAGAGAGGCTGGGACAGATTTACATATTTTAACAAGGAGCCACAAGTGTTCTCAATGGGCACTGGTGGGGCTTTCGTTTTCTGCGGCAGCGCCCCCGGTTCCTGCAACAATTACAGGCCTGCACAGCAGCCCCTGTGAGCACTCAACAGTGACAGGAAAATGAAAGGTAAGAACCTTTGTGGGCTGCGCGGCGCCTCAGGCCTCACCCGGGAGCCTACCCGTCCCAGTTTCAGCAGGATGGATGGAGCCTGAGGAAGGCCACAGCCGAGAGGGGCTCGGTGCATCACCCCCATGGTGGGAGACTCGGCCAGCACGACCTGCCACACCCCCGCTGGAGCGCCCTGAGCTCAGTGCTGTATGTCAAGGAACAGTGGGAGTTCTGTTTTTGCTTTTCAAAGCAGACGCATTCTGTGGGCGCCACCTGTGAAATAAGATCAAAATAACATCTCCCTCCTGTGCAGTGCCCAGAAAATTGCACGTCTGTTGTGGTTTTGATGAGGGACTGATGGGGGTTGGGAGGGCTTAGAAGCAGGGACCCGTCAGCTGGATGGCACCTGGGAACCAGGTCCTTCACAGACGTCACGGGCAGCTCTACCAACAACCACACTACTTGGAGTTTTGTTTCAGTGTTATGTCTTTTTTGGTCTGGGCCCTACAGCTTGTGAGGTGAGCTTCAATCCCCTTTCCTCTTAGGCCCCTCCCACAGAGGGCACGCATCTAACGGGGCACCCACCTGTGCCCACCTTGCAGGAGACACATCTGCTTGGAGGTCCGGCATCCAGCAGAGCCCAGATCATGGACCAACATCCACCCATCCCACTTCCCACTACCGTGCTGGGCTGCTACGGAATGCACGGCAAGCAAACAAATCAACTATGTTTTCTGCCTCAGAGATGGAGAGCTTGTGGGGGACTGCAGGTAGATATTCCTCCAGGCTGCACCATGTCCCCAGCTGAGTGCTGGGCTCTAGAGCTTGTGCCTTCTGGGAGCTGGCCGCGGTGCTGAACCAACTGAAGCGAAATGGTCCCGTGGTGACCTCTGCATAAACCCAGCCTCCAGCCGCAATCTGTCTGACCCTGGCTATTTGCACACGCTGCAGTTGGTGTCCAGCTGTCTGCCCTTGCCCTGTCCAGCTGTGACCCACTCTCCAAACACGATTTTCTAACCTCAACTCAGTGTCATGTACAGCTTCTTACCATCGACAACTGATTCATTCCAACAATGGTTTTGAGACTGCCTGGGCAAGGCTCAGTAATCAGCCACAAGTGTACTCAGTTTGATGCTATTTGACCCGAAACCTGGATTTCTCATCTCCAATGTAAAGAGGAATCAAAGCCTCAAAGAAGCCTTCATCAAAGAGGTGGCACCTAGCCACGGAGTGAGAAGAATCCAGCTACTGTGGGTTACTCCAGGTGCAGTGGGGTGGACTCTGAGGACGGAGTACCCAAGACCGAGATGAGCCAAGGTAGCGTTAGGCTCCAGCATACTGGGAGACAAGCGTGTGGACATGGGAATACCAGGGAGCAGACAGCCACACATGGGGCGGGCGATTGTGGAAAGGAGAGGCAATTACAGAGCCAGAGACACCACTCAGGAGATGGTCACCAGAAAATGCCCCAAGTCCTTGCCAGCCAACATAACTGTCTTAGCATCCTAATGTGTTTACTTGTTGCTGTTTTAGAACAATGTCCCTCCTGCACTCCTCACACACACAGCACTACTGGCTTAGGGTCCACCCACATAAACGGTTATCCCACAGAGAAGCACGCACCTGCACAGCCACTGGAGACAAAGGCACCACTTGCCCGCAGGTCACCACGAAGCTGAGGCCTTGGGCTGACCAGCGGGAAGGACAGCAAGGCGCAGCATCACCTTGGAGTCAGATCTTCCCAGCTCCCACGTCTTCTCTTTCATACACAACCTTTCCTTGATTAGAGGACCAGGAAAAGTTAATTTGTGGGGCCATTTCCTCCCCTTCTCCGCATTATGAGTGTCATCAATAATTTAGCGCAATCTTTCTTCTGATTAGTGCAAGTTATTTATAACAAAGTCATTATCCAAACAATTCACCACATTTGGGGGCATAGCATGTGCTGAATCCCTAATTTCCTTTCCATGGACATGACCTGCATGCATAGTGTGACCAGGGCACGTGCCGAAAAGCCCCCCTTGCAACTCTCAGCGGTGTTTAACCTGGGATTGTTCCGTTTTGTGGCTTGAGAGACAAAGATCAGAGGATGAAGTACCATTCTCACCATGAGATACCAAACACACCCTGAGAACAGCACAAATGTTGTGTCCAATGCACACCAGATGTATAACGAGTTAGCAGATGAAAGGAGGAAGATATTTCTCCCATACCTTTTGCCAGACCCTGCTTTAGCCTAGAACTTTGGATCTGCGTGACCCATTGAAGTGCTCAATACAGGTGTGCTGATGTGAGGGACAGGAAAAGAAGAGACTTATTCAAGCATGAGGACTACACCTGGAAGTGTCCAAGAAGCAGAGCAGGTCTCTGATGTCTGAAGGTTCTTCCCGTACAAGTGTAATGAACAGTGAATGCAAAGAATTAAAAATAAAACGTTATGCGTGTTATAAAATCGTAGGCTTTCCCTCACGATCATTTCCTAAACCAGAACAGAGGACAACAATGTGCACACTGCTTGCATTGTGTTAGATATGACAAATGACGCAGAGAAGCATGAGGTCAGGCGAGAAGATGTGTAGGATCCTGCAAACACTGCGCCCGACTTAAACGTCCTCAGGGGACGGGATCTGCCACCCCTCGAGGATTCAAGGATTCGGCAGCGGTGCGTGGTGGATACAAAGGAAACCCGTCGGTGTGGTTCCCTGCTCTACCGCAATGCCAGAAGCATGCTGACACATGCAGCCACTTTATGCATGTTACGTGAATCATCAAAACTCAGAATTCATCTGAAAAGTCTGCCCAGCATCTGAGCAATGCCTCAGGGGGGCTTGGACCAGCCCAGTTCCCCACCACATCTTCCTTGCTTGCAGGAATAACTGTAGATTGTGCTAGAAATGGCATGTCCTGAGACAGAGAGGAACTGCATGAGATGACCGGGCCTTGCTGTTATCTCCTGCTGGGATCTGGAACCTCGTGGGTCAATGCGGAACAGGCAGATGGCCACAGCTCCACCCCGTCTCCCTCAGACGTCCTTGAAGCCTTGGCCACTGCATCCTGTGGCCCTCAAGAGAGTGCCTTGGCGGGGCAGGCTGCACTTGGGGCTCCCTCAGCTGGGGTGCGAGTGGGACAGCACAGTCAGGACCGGCCTGCAGCCTTTGGAGGCTTGGGGACCAGCGCACGGTGTCCCGGGTTTCTGCTGTACCTTGAACAGGGACAGAGGTTTTTGGGAATCACAGCCCGAGTGACTGTTCAGCACCAAGCTGGGTGCTTACATGGTGAGCCCGCCCACAGGTGGACACGCTGGGTTCCTCCCCTTGCTCATCCCGCATCCCCCCCGCCACCCAGTGTATCCATTGCTTTTTATCACGAGTTATGCTTTTGGTGCCATATAAAAAACTATTGCCAAACCCAAGATCATCCAGATTTTCTTCTACGTTTTTTTGAGATCTCTGATATGCTCTCAGCCGTGTCTGAAGGATCTTTCTCTCCTGTGCATGTGGACACTCCCCTGATGGAAGACCGCTCTTCGCTGGCTCGTCTCCACTCCTTCGTCGGAGATGAGCCACCTGCATCCTTGCGGCTCTGTGTCTGAGCTCTGGGCACCCATTCCCATCCAGGCCGCCCCGCCTGACTGCGGCTTCTTAGTCTCAAAGTGGTGTCTGTCTGCCAGCTTGCGTCTTCCACATTGCGTCAACTGTTCTCAGATGTTGCTTTGTGTAAACTTTCAGGTCTGCTTGTCGATTCCTAACCAAGTATGAAGTATAAGTTAATGACTGAGGGAGTACGCACAGACATAAACGGGGATGATGAGACAAGCGTGTGCAGAAGGCATTCTAAAAAACATGTAGGGCCCAGTGCGATGGCTCAGTTGGCTAATCCTCACCTTGCAAGCACCCATGGGCACCAGTTTGTGTCTTAGCTGCTCCACTTCCCATCCAGTTCCCTGCTCGTGGCCTGGGAAAGCAGTGGAGGACAGCCCAAGCCCTTGGGACCCTGCACCCACATGGGAGACCTGGAAGAGGCTCCTGGCTCCTGGCTTTGGATTGGCGCATTGTTGGGGTCAGTGTGGGAACGCAGGAGCAAAGCCATTACCACTGAGCACTGTTGGACCGAGCCATCTGAGGGTCCAGGCTCCTCCCCACCCACAAGAGCTCTGCCTTTGCCCCGCCCACTCTGAGTTATGACTCAAGATGAGAGCTGTCACGCCTGTGACCCATGTGCCAGCCCGTCCAGATGAGATCACCTTCCTGGCCTGGCTAGAGGACCGGCCCCGCAGGGACTCCCACCTCCAGCTCACGGTGTGGCAGACTCAGGGACCGCGACAGGGGCTCCTCACACGTCCTTCCTGGGAGCTCCTGTGGCTGCACAGTCAGAACTTTCACACAGGAAGCTGTCTTCACGTCCTGTGGGCACACAGCCTGGCTTCCTCAAAGGTCAGGATCCCTGCATCTCAGGGGAGCGGGGCATGGCCAAGTGCAAGTGCATGAAGGGCAAGCGGCCCAGCCCCTGAGCTGCAGAGCCAGGACGCTGTCACACCCCCCGCCAACCGGGGCTGACCCAGGGCCTGTGCAGAGCCAGGACGCTGTCACACCCCCGCCAACCGGGGCTGACCCAGGGCCTGTGCAGAGCCAGGACGCTGTCACACCCCCCGCCAACCGGGGCTGACCCAGGGCCTGTGCAGAGCCAGGACGCTGTCACACCCCCGCCAACCGGGGCTGAACCAGGGCCTGTGCAGAGCCAGGACGCTGTCACACCCCCGCCAACCAGGGCTGACCCCAGGGCCTGAGCTGCAGAGCCAGGACACTATCACACCCCCGCCAACCAGGGCTGACCCCAGGGCCTGTGCAGAGCCAGGACGCTGTCACACCCCCACCAACCAGGGCTGACCCCAGGGCCTGTGCAGAGCCAGGGCGCTGTCACACCCCTGCCAACCAGGGCTGACCCAGGGCCTGTACAGAGCCAGGACACTGTCACACCCCCGCCAACCAGGGCTGACCCAGGGCCTGTGCAGAGTCGGGATGCTATCATGCCCCCGCCAACCGGGGCTGACCCAGGGCCTGTGCAGAGCCAGGGCTGCTGTCACACCCCCGCCAACCAGGGCTGACCCCAGGGCCTGTGCAGAGCCAGGACGCTGTCACACCCCCGCCAACCAGGGCTGACCCCAGGGCCTGTGCAGAGCCAGGACGCTGTCACACCCCCGCCAACCAGGGCTGACCCAGGGCCTGTGCAGAGCCAGGGCGCTGTCACACCCCCGCCAACCGGGGCTGACCCAGGACCTGTGCTCCAGCCCGCCCTCTCTGTCCTGCTTCCAGGAAGCCATGTGTGTCACACACAGCCTCAGCATGGGCATGTATTCTATGTATCCCATGAGATCCTCACTTCCCAACAGGAGGAGCAGGAGACCCTGGCTGGGCCTCCACATCCCCCCACCCAACATGAGGCTATGACTAGGCCTCCACATACTTCCACAAGGCCACGGCTGGGCCTCCACATCCCCCTGAGGCCACAGCTGGGTCTCCACATACTTCCACAAGGCCACGGCTGGGCCTCCACATCCCCCTGAGGCCACGGCTGGGCCTCCACATACTTCCACAAGGCCACGGCTGGGCCTCCACATCCCCCCCTGAGGCCACGGCTGGGCCTCCACATACTTCCACAAGGCCACGGCTGGGCCTCCACATCCCCCTGAGGCCACGGCTGGGCCTCCACATCCACCCTGTTTCATTCCCCCACAGCCCTGCGAGCTCTCCCAGCTCAAGCTGTGCCAGCAAAATTTGACAGAAACGATCACCTTTGCAATGGTAGAAATGTCTGGAGCAACTGCTTCTCTCCCTGGGGTGGGAAGGGGGCGGTAGAACACCTTAAAGTCAGGAAATCCAAATTTAGGGAGTCACCCAGGAAGCTGAGAGGTTCCTGGGGGCAGCCACCTCCGATTTCTGCAGGAGGCAGAGGAGGGGCCGCCCAGGCCACCCTGCTCTCGGGGCACCTTCGTGCTGTGTGGGGCTGTTCCTGACAGGGCACTCCTAACTCAGAGACAAAGCAGGGATGGTGTCGACGCGGCCTTGGAGGCCAGCGTGTGAGTGAGCACACCTTCCCAGGCCATCACCTCCCCTCCCCCTCCTCCCTTCTCTACCAGCATCTTCAGGACCAGCATCCCCTGCTGTTCTGTTTGCTAAGAGCCACGGGGGGTCATCCCAGTCCCCCAGGTGAGCAGCTGTTCAAACAGCTATTGAGCCACAGGTCCCAACACATCTAAGGACTATGTTCTGCACTTCCAGGAGTCAGCCTCGGCTCTCTTCAATGGGAAGAGAGCTGCACAGCTCTGCCCACCACAACGGACGTCTCCCCTGCACCCCTCAAGTGAACCAATGCTTCCGTGCCTCCGACTGCTGCCTGAACAAACCCTTGAGTGGGGGAGGGCTTTACCTCCTCAGCTCCTCCCAGGTCAGCAGAGGCCTGCCTACCTCCCACGGCCAGCTCAGGACCCTGTGTCCTTCCTAAGCCTCGACACACCTGTGATGGTGTAGCTATGTATTGCCACACCTGTGCGTGTGCTCGCTGTTGACTGGCCTCTCCCGACAGGATGCCTGTGCTCCACAAGGCCGACTCTACATCACACACCCACACAAGCCAATGCCCGGTTTAGCACCTGGCACCCAAGCAGTGACCTCCAAATATTACTTAAGTTAGTGAATCAGGGATGACAGAGAATCCCAACCTAGAGCCGGAAGCCTGCTGTCTAGCAGTGCCGTGGCCTCTCCTCTGTGGGCTTTCTGCCCATTTGCAGCCCAACTGTAGTTCCAGAAGAGGCCTGAGGGCAGGGAGGCACAAGCCTACCACCCAGGACCCATAGGCTTTATTCTCCAGCTGGGCCCAGCAGCTGCCAACAGCGCCCCCACCCTTGGCCACGCCCTCCCGATGTCCAGGGACTTGTTTTCCTCCTGCCAAAGGGAACCTGGGTCGCTTCCTCAACTTGCTGTAAGCGCACGGCTCTCAAGGGAATCCGGCTAATGGTGAGGATGGGGAAGGGGACCGAAGCCTGAGTCCCTCCCCGCAGGTATAGCACCATGCCCAGAACTCTGGCCAGGGCAAGAGTTCTCTGTGACCCAGAGAGTTCAAGTCTGAGAGCCCACGGCCAGGCTGCCCCGTGGCTCGGCGTCCGGGGAGGGCACCCTCAGTTAAGTCATACAATGATTGTGTCACATGCCTGTGTCAGATGGTGGCTTGTCCCACGATGGTTGTATCACATGGTATCTGTGCTGAGTAGCTGCACCACATGGGAATTGAGACAGGGAGCCAGAGGGCAGGAAGGGCTGTCCTTGCTCTTTCCCAGCAACCATGTGTCCAGAACTGACCTGCATCCTGCATCCTGCAGCCCCCAGCTCACAGCCCACGTGCCCCTCGTCGCTCTCACACAGAAGCCTGTGGTGACTCGACATTTGTCTGGGCGGTTGCCTGCTCAACACCAACACACAAAGGCACACCCCAGAGCCTGGTGCCTCGATAGGGAGTTACAAGCAGAGACGGGGAGGCATGGATCGGATCACCAGGCAGGTGGACAAGGCGCGGGTTCACGTGCAGGTGGACGCAGGTGTGAGTGTGGGCATGGGTGGCCATAGGTGTTGACATGAATACAGACCCTCCTTGGCACGCACGTGCTGCCAGCGGGGTCATCTCACATAGGTGACCTTGGAAGCCCTTGTCCCCTTCCCTCCGACATGGGGGCTCTACAACCCATTCAGAATGTGGCCAGGCAGGTGAGTGGGGCAAGCCTGGGCGGCTAAGCTAGTGTTTCTCCTTGTCTGTGGCTCCAACACAAGAACCCCTGGAGATGCCACGTCCAAAGCAGTCTGCGGACCCACCCCAGGCTCACAGCTCAGAACCTCCACGACCTGCTGGAGTGTGTCTTCTGCCTGAGTCTCCGCTACCCACACACTCAAGTGAGTCTGGGGTCCACCTGCTGAATGCCCTGAACCTCAGACCAAGTGGGCCCTGGAACAAGCCCGGTGTGCCCCTCACTCACCTCTGTGGAACAGAGCCACGGGGGTGGCCAGAGTGGCAGAGAGCCGAACTGACGCTGGCGCAATAGAAGTTGATTGCTCCAAATCCGCTCCTTCTTTCCCGACTAGCCACCGTCACACACAGGGGCTGCCAGCCCAGCTGACTCTAGCAGGAGTCGGAGTGGATGCCACAGCCCAGTGAGAGCACCCACACCTTCCCTCCAGCTCCAGCGGCTCAGCTGCAAAAACCGCTCGATGCGAAACTGCGCTGCATGTGCCGTAGCTGCCAGTAGCCGCAGGCAGACCTCAGCAGATGCACTGTGCACTCCGTGCGGTTTCACCCAATTATAAATCTCATAGGGATGCGAATCAAAAGGAAGCTGGGAATGGGGGATGGAAGAACCCAAGGAGCAAGAGCTGTCTGGTTTTCCCAAGCTTCTAAGGCCTCCCACCATCGCCCTCCAGCCTACAGTGCTGGGAGGCGTTCAAGGCCCGGCCATGCTGGAGGTGAGAAGCACAGCCCCTCCCCCAGTCCTCAGGCTGCTGTCAGGTGGTCCTCCACACCCCCACGCCCACCCGCCCCACCGCACTCTTCCAAGCCGAGCTGGGGAGCACCTGTCACGATGAGCTGTGCTGCTGCCATCTAAATCAAGGCTGGCAGATCTTTTTCTGCAAAGGGCCAGAAAACTGCTATTTTGGGTTTTGCTGACCAGACGTTTGTGTCACTGCCGTTCAACTCCGGCTCTGCAGTTTGGATGAAAGAAAATCGTGTGCCCGTGTCCCAGTAAAACTTTATTGGCCCTGAGGACCCCTGGTCTGCCGACACCTGTGCCCTGGAAGAGGCTGCGGCGCCTCACAGTCAAGGCCAGCGGGTCAGCAGGCTGCTCCAGAAGCCGCTCCTCTGACCCCCGGAGGACCAGCGGGCCCGGAAGCGGGCCCCGTACCCCTGGAGCAGGCCATGCGGGCAGGAGCGGACACGGAGGTGTTCCCCCAGAGGGCGAGCTGTGGGGACCCCTGTTCCCGGCATCTGCCCCTCAGGACTTGCCCACATTCAGAGTCCTGGAGCCCTTGTGAGCCAGGTCACTGGAGCCATATGGGCATGCCAACCCAGTAGAGCCTTCTTAGTGGCAGCAGGATGGTAGTGGGTAGCACCAGGTGCCGGGGTGGGGGCTGAGGACAGTGGTGCCAGAGTAAAGGTCGGTGGTGGGTGGCAGAGGTGCCAGGGCAGGGGCTGAGGGCGAGTGGCGGCAGGTGCCAGGGCAGGGGCTGAGGGCGAGTGGTGGCAGGTGCCAGGGCAGAGGCTGGCAGCATGGCAGAAAGCAGCCTTCGCCGAGACCGCAGCATGGGGGCACAGGAACACAGGGGAGCCCTCAGCAAGAGGCTGAGGTGGGCTTTCCTCTAGCACCTGTCACCCCGCTTCCTGGTTCTCCAACCTGGGAACCACGGGCAAAGCGTTGGTGCTGAGGGCTGGGAGCATAGCCCGGGACTTGTTGCGTGGCACCCCACACAGGAACTCCAGGGACCTGGACCGTCGGAGCACCGTGCATCCGGCCTTGCCCTGTGGATCCACTGCAGGGAGCTCGGCTCCTGGCTCAACCTAATCCTAATGAAGGCGGAGATGGAGCGCTTGTGCAATCAAGAAACTAAGGAAGATGTGGCTAAGAAACTTGAGATGTGGTCAAAGACACCAAGCAAAGAGGATACACTGCAGATGTAGCCACAGTATGAAGGCGTATGATGTGGGGGCCTGCAACGCTTATGCCACTAATGAGAGCGCCACGCCGGTCCTGCTTAGCAGAAAACTCGAAGATGTGTCTGGCCTCCTTGCCCAGGATTCTTAGCAGAGCCGATTCATCTGCTGCTGCAAAGTGGAAAACTCCTGGTCGGAACCAGGGCTGCTTGTTAACGGTACATGTCAGCTCCCAGCACTGCGTGCGGCAGCTGTGCGTGCTGGGAGCCGCCCCTGTGATCTCAGGGATCTGCCGCCTCAGCAGACACCATTAAACCGAGACCTGCACCCTACTCACGCGACAGCCCCACAACCAGCCCACAGGCCTGCAGCCCAGCCTACCATCCCCCACCCTCGCCTGCACTGGACATGCTGCGGCCCAACCTTCCCTTCTCTGTAGTCCTTTGTTGGCCGGGCTTCTGGTCATCTTTCCAACCTGCTCCAGGCCCCTGCATGAAGTTCTGACCCCCGGCATGGACCCTGTCTGTGTGGGTAGTGAGTAGGCTGTTTCTTGACCTCTCTCTCCAAGCATTAAATCAAGCCGAGTACCCAGTGGCTGTGAGATGAGGCTTCTGGAAGCGGCACAGGCAGAGCAGGACTGGTAGCTGAAATCACACAAAATCCATTGGCATGACTGACACTCCCTCCAGGCCCCCAGGGCGAGAGTCGGTTCCTGGGTGCGCTGCCCCACGAGGCGATTGGGGTCAGCAGGGCCATGTGGTGCGTGGGGACGGCCCTCGGCCCTCCATTTCTTCATCAGCTGTTTGTGTGTGGATAGGATGGGAGGAGTGAGTCCGGGGTTCTGCAGTGCAGGACTACCCCCCGAGTTAGGACACATTTCAGCAGAAGCAGAAGCCGAGATCCCACTGCTCCTGGAGAATGAACAGGGAAGAGGCCAGCCAGCCGCTCTGGCACAGGGAGCTGCCCTCACGCCAGCACAGCTGCTCTGGCCTGGGAAGCCACCCTCAAATTAGGTCAGCCTGAAATTTTGGGGAAAAACTCCAACACACAACCCCAAAAGCAAATGAAAACTTGCTGAATACTATTAGTCACCAGAAAAATGTAGATTTCAATCTACATGAGATGCCGCCTCCTCCTATTAGAATGGGTAAATTATAAAAACAAGAGTAAACAAGAAAGGGTAATGCTGGGAGAATGGGGAGGCACAGAGTGGCCGCCATTGCCAGCAGGTGGATGGCACCTGTGCTCCAGCACTCCGAGGGGAGAAGAGGATGTGTTTGTTTTGGACGGATTGAGGTGAACGGCAGAGCGACACACACACAGAGGGAGACATCTTCCGTCCACTGGTTCACTCCCCAAGAGGTCACAACTGCCAGGTCTGGGTCAACATGAAGCCAGGAGCCCGGAACTCCAGCCTCTCTCTCACAGGGGTAGCAGGAGCCCAGGACTTGAGCCAGGAACTCCAGCCTCTTTCCCACAGGGGTAGCAGGAGCCCAGGACTTGAGCCAGGAACTCCAGCCTCTCCCTCACAGGGGTAGCAGGAGCCCAGTACTTGAGCCAGGAGCCAGGAACTCCAGTCTCTCCCTCATAGGGGTAGCAGGAACCCAGGACTTGAGCCAGGAACTCCAGCCTCTCTCTCACAGGGGTAGCAGGAGCCCAGGACTTGAGCCATATCTGCTGCTCTCAGGTGGGTTAAGAGAGAGCTGGATGGGAGGTGGAGCAGCTGGGCTGGAGCCAGCTCTCTGCTGTGATATGCAGGTGCTCCGAGGGCGGCTAAGCCGGCTATATCACCAAGCCTGCCCTGAGAGCTTCTTATGAAATCAAATTCAGAGGGAACCGAGTGTTACAGGAAGCCCGCAGGCAGCTCCTCACGGAAGCTTGGTTATGCAGCAGCCCATCTCAGAAGGGAGCTGCGTTCCCAGTCGGGGACCCTCAGATGGGTTATGCTCCCTGAGAGAAGCCAGATTCAGGGCAGCTCATTTGACAGCCTGCAAAAGTCAATACTGCCAGAACAGAAAATGGATCAGAGGCTGCCAGGGCTGTGGGGGAGAGGAGGCTCCGGGTCTCCACAGCGGTGACGACCCCTGACTCCATACACTTGTCAAGACTCTGCTGCACCCCACGGAGCTGGCCGCACTGTGTGTAAATCCTGTTTGCTCAAGCCTCCAGCTCTGCCTGCAGTGGGGATTCGCAGCGGGGCCTGCCCCTGCCCAGGGCAGCTCTGAGCCACTCTGGGTCTTGGGAACCCCAGCTCCCTCCTGGCCCCGAGTAACTGTTGCATCTCTGCCAGCTCTGCCAGGGAACCCTTAGAGCAGGCAGATGCGGCAGCTTCTCTGGGCTGTCATCCTTAGCCAAGCCAAGGTCCCGGACACCCCTCCCCGCTGAGCCAAGTCCTCCACCTCCTACAGGAGGGCCTTCCTGGATTCCCCCTGCACTACTCAGCCTGGGCACATGGGGGACGGGAAGATACTGGCCCGAGTCGGAGCTCGGGGGTCTGCTCCAGCATGGTGCTGCTTTAAAATGAACATGATAGCTGAGCACCAAACGAACCACAGCCTGAACAGGTCGGAGCGGGGCGCCGGGGCAGCTAGGTTTCTGCACGATCTTTGCCCTGTGGCGCAGGACGCATTTGCCTAGAGCAGGTCCTCCTGAGGAGGGGAGCAGAGGAAGGGGTCTCCAGAAGTTCATGGAACAAGAAGTGAAAAAGTTTATTCTGCTGCCAAAATGTGTTTGAAATTCATGCCAAGTTTTTTCATAATGCACAATTTCCACGAACATTTGCAAGGCCTGCGTATCCATGGTAACAAGATGCTGAGGTCCCTGGTTTCTCCTAAGCAAATGGCTCCCTGAGGAATGACCACTGTAGTTTGTTCTTACTACCAGAGGTGTCTGATGACAGCCCATGACCAACTCCAGGGTCCCTGGCCAACCCTTGGTGGGAAGAACTCAGCAGAGGGGCTGCATCTGGGGGCTCCAGGGGACCACACTTGCCCGTGGACACCACTGACCATTTGGAGGTCCCGACTCCTCTCTGTCCAGATGGCAGCCCATCCTCTTCTTGGCTCTGTGACCACACCCAGCACCCTGCCTGCTCTCAGGGAGAGTGCCAACAACAGCGCCTCCACACCCACCCAGAGCACTGGGCACTGCTGGCTGGCTTAGGCTGCAGAGGCCCCTGCCTACACGTCAGCTGTCCCAGAAGGAGAGAGGCGAAAGGAGGAAGGAGGGAGAAGAGAGAAGGAAAGCTGGAAAGAAAGAGGGAGGGAGGGAGGGACTGACGGACGAATGGTTGGATGCATGCATAGACGGATGGGGGCTAGGGGAGGGTACTGGGCACGTTAACGGAGTAGGAGAGGATTAGGTAGAAACTTTGAGGGGAGCCACATAGTTGGGCCGATGGCTTAGTCCTCCGGTAAGAAAGATGTTCTCGCCCTAGAGCTGTCAGCTTCCCGGTAAGATGCCACACAGCTCTCGTGCAGATGCAGTTAACACCCCGCGTGTAAAGCCCACTTCCTGTCGTGCAACGGGCCTCACAGCGGTGGAGCAGACCGCTTTGCGACAGAGATGTGGACAGTCCACGCAGACACCCGGAGCTGAGCACGAGCCTCGTCCCTGGGCCGTGCAGCGGTTCCTGATGCCTGCTCGCTGCCTGTGCTCGCCAAGCCTTTATCTTCACAATTACACAGGGACATATTTCTCATTACAGACACCAGGAGGAACCATAAGTGAGCAAGTAGCTGGTTAAGCAAGAAAGAGCAAAGCAAAGATTGACCTAGTTTGGATAAAATGGGATCTTACCCAAACCTTCCCCAGACGGAGCGCTCTGAGGCGAGCTCTCTGGGCGCACGCACACACTCTTCCCCTCACTCTCTCATCACAGTGATTTCGCGAGGTTTGTTCTGTTTGAATCGAGCAGAATTACAAAGGATGAAAATCACTGGGAAACTATGGCTGTCAGCAGGCAAGAGGCCCAGGCACACAGTCTTCCCCAGCACGCCACCCGAGGGAGTGGGCTTGAACCTAGCACAGGTCTCCAGAGCTGCCCAGGCCCAGGAGAAAGCAGCGACGGTGCAGCGGTGGTTGGGAAGGCGCCGGGGAGAGGCCGCATGTCCACCAGGCTCCCACCCCGTGGGAAGGGCTGGCCAGAGGAGCAGCGGCCCTCTGCGACACTAGCCAGTCCCCGAGCCTCATCCTGAGCTGGCCCTACTGGGACACAGAGCTTGGACGCCCAGGGGGGTTCCTGTGAAGCATGGTTTCTGTCTTGGAAAATCCTGCAATTTCTGGCAATTTTGTTATTTGATGCTTCAAACAATCATCGGTAGCTCCGTCAGGGGTTTCAGCCAGGACCACATTATCACCTGCTTTCTCTCCACATGTGTTTGTTCTGAATGCAATCCATAGTGTTTCTAACTCTGCCTCACCCAGGTGCCTGCTCCGGCTGGACAACGTCTCAGGGCACGCAGGGTCAGGAAAGGAGCGTCACCTCCCACCACCCCATCACCGCCTCAGGAGCTGTCAGCCAGACAGAGCCAGGAGCTCACCACAACCCGACCTCCAGCAGGTGGGCGTGAGGCGACAGTGCTGGTATACCGGGGCCCCCCAACAGGTTCATGTGTGGGTGCGCGATACTCAGGGTGGCGGTGCTGAGCTGTGGGTGAGCCCTTTGAGAGGCAGGGCTTCCTTGCAGTCCTGCAGGCTGAGTGCAGGCACACCAGGACTCCAGGCCAGCTTCCAACGCCTCCTGTTCAGCCCTGTGAGCCCACTGTCTGACACACCCCGCAACCTCCCACCCAGGAGCTCACCCATCACGCAGGCTCTCACGCACACAGCGACACTCGACAGCCCGCGGAGATCATGTGTGTGCACACAGCCCGCAGAAAGCCCAGTTCCCTGCTGTCACAATCTGATCCTTTGGACAGACTGCATGCAAACCCTGACATCTCCTATTTGTCCCAAGGACTTTGGGAAATCACAGCTCATTTTCAAGCAAAATTTGCAAAATGCTCGCTTGGCTCCTGGTTTCTGCACAGCGGTTAATTATCAGCCGAGGAAACCCGGAGAAAATCCCGGTAATCTCGCCCCCGGCTCTCGGGAAGGATCAGCGTCCTAGCCGGCTCCTGCAGGCCCACGGGAGCTGTTGGCCACGGCCTCTCATTACCACGTCTGCTGAGAGAACTCGCACTCAGCGGCACCGCAGAGCCAAGCTCCCGCACACACCGCACAAGGAGAGGTGAAACTGGTAACGCTGCCTTTCTTTCAGGTGCGTCTGCCTTCGCCGAGGCAGAGGTACGGAGCGGCACCGGCTCTCAGATGATCTTTCTGAGAAGCAAGCTCAGACGCTGCGCAAGCAGGCACAGCAGCGCCAGCTCTGCGCCGGCCACCTCCAGCCGCAGCCCCGGCCCGCTGCCGCCCGCCCTGCCAGGGCTGCTGCACGGTGCCAACTCCTGTGCTCCGGTGGCTGCCGTGAGCACACGTTCCCTTCCAGGCAGCTGGAAGACCTTAAGTCGACTTGTCACTCTCTCAGCATTAAATATAAATCTGCCCTCTCCACAGGAGTAGTTGATGAAGCACAGATTTGGGATTAAATGGGTACTTCTTGTGCCTCAAGCCCTATCCACAGCCTTACAGTCGGGCCAGACATTTGTGAAAATTTGCATGGAGACTAACGAGCATTAGGGATTAGGACGAGCTGAACAGGGGCTGGGGCATGTGGGCAAAGCTGGCGCTTTTCCGATCCAGGTCCCTGCTAACAGCCGGGGAAGACAGGGCCCCTGCACCCACAGGGAGAACCTGGAAGCTCCTGGTTGGGCCTGCCCTAGCTCTGGTCACTGCCACCATTTGGGGAACGAACTAGTGGAGGGAAGACCTCTCTCCTCTCCCTTCTCTGTATTTGTCTATCTGTAATTCAAATTTTTTAATAAGTAAAATAAATTCTAAAGTGTAAATCACTGAGCAAAGCCCAGTGGCCCTCTTGAGCGTGGCCAGGGGTCGTGCAGAATGTGAGTGGGGTGGGGAGGGCAGAGCCTCTCCACACGGAGAAGCAGAAGGCGCTGTCTGCCGCAGCTTCACACTGAAGCCACTGGTACCATCTGTGGGTGGCAGGTTTGCTGCAGCCCTGGCCATGGCTGCCGGGATGGGCAGACTGAATGCAGACCAGCTTGCCAGAGCGAGAGCCTGGAAGCCAGCCGTGGAACCACCTGCACGTGGGCAGGATCCAGGGGTTCCAGGGAGTACCTGCTCTCCCCTGCACCCCAGGTGGAGGGCTCCCAGGCTGGCACATGAGGGACCAAGCCCCCAGGCAGCCCAAGCTTAACAGGACCCCCCCCCACCAGGCCCAGCAGGACACACAGCCCACATCCCCAGGCCCCAATCTTCAGCCAGGCGTCCCCTCGGGTCCTCGCAGGGCTGGATGGCCTCTCCAGCCAGAGAACACACATGGCCGCAGCCAGGGCGTGGGCACACCGCCTGGGGCTGGTGTGCAGGGCCCGGGACACAGCTCTGCAGGGCTCTGCTCGGACGGGCAGCTCCTCAGCTGTGCTGTGGGAGCACGCGGGCCATCCAAGCGCCCAAGGCCATCACGCAGCTGCCAAGCATTCGCCTTCTCACTTCATTGTCTGACTGCAAGCTGTCTTCCTTCAGCAGAGCTTGTGTGTCCCAAATCGGGAATCAAACGGATTCCTTACGGAACCAGTTCACAGGCGGGAGTGCAATTTCACTGTGAGAGTGACACACGGATCCCCAAGTGGTCACAGTTGGGACAGGAAGGAGGGTTGGCAAAGCCCCAAACCGGAACCCGCACCCATCTAGTTGGAGAAGGAGCACCACAAGCAGGAGCTACGACTGAGCTGGATTTAAAAATCAGCACGTGTGTGTGACAGTCCAGGCTGCCCAGAGAAGCAGAGCGGACAGGTGGCGCCTCCCTGGGCAGGCAGAGATCTGCGAGGACTTGGTGCCATCGCCCCGGCCTGACGGGACTGAGCCCTGGACCCTGAAGCTCCGGCATGAGCACCGATCTGCAGGAGACCCGGGAGCTGCCGGTGGAGCCGGAAGCCGGGGCGCCCTGGGCCGGGGAAGCCCCTCTCCCCCGGGGGAACTGGGTTCCACTGTTTGTTGTGTTCTGGCCTTTGGTGGACTGGAGGAGGCCTGGCACCCACCTCTGGACATGCCCTGGCAGACACACCCACAGGGACAGTGACAAAAGCTGGCCAAGCCCAGCCTCATCCTGCGACACAGGAAATGGGTGATTTAAACTTTCACCTTAAGAAGCCAGAAAAAGAACAAATTAAACCTAAACCAATTAGACAAAGAAGAAATAGCAAAGGTAAGATTGGAAATCAATGTAATAGAAAATAAACAAGGAAGCCAGAAGGACAAACTATTTCAAAAGGCTAAAGTAATTACTACCCGCTGCCAGGCAGAAAGAACATAAGAGGAACTGCAAGTGACCAGGGTGAGGGGTCAAGGAAGCCTTGGCTCTGACAGACAAATTCATCGTAATTCATCAAAAACTTACCCAGAAAGAAACAAAACCCGAGCTAAGAAGTGGATCATTCAAACGCAAGCACCCCTCAGGAGGCTCAAATCTGCAGCTAGCGCCTCCCGTGGGGAAAGTTCCAGGCGCAGCAGGGCTCCTGCCATCTCCCCAAGCCCCCACCATCTTCTGTCCCACCCGTGAGAAGCAGGATGTGGCAAGCCTTCTGGAAGCCTCTGTGCCTGCCCCTCCACGCACTGCTGGTCCCACAGCCAACTCAGGAGCCGAGAAGGAGCCACTGGCACTGACCTTGGCGAGGCCTGGGTCGCTCTGAATGTCAAGGTCACAGGAGACAGAGCAGCCAGAGTCTTGGGGACTGAAGGCAGCATTGATGGAAAGAAAACGCTGACCAGAGATTCAAGGCCCCTGGGCTAGAAGCTAGGAGGACTCAGCACAGCACGCCACACAGTGGTCAAGGGGCCACATCCCTGCCCTGCATGCCAGTCCTGGCTCAGGCTGCCCACGAAGGAAGCGTGCAGCTCCTAGCAGCCAAAGGCGGCGCTCTGAAACGGACTCACCAGAGACTCAGGCCCCAGATAACTGGGACTGCAGGTGTGTAAGGAGGGCCTGGGGTTCCTCAGCACCCCTGTCATCTACAGCTTAAACACAGTCCCACGCTCTGGAGCAGCCCCTGCATCAGGAGGCACACAGTCAAATGTTCCCACCAGAATACACCACAGAGACACGGCCACAGAGACATGGACACAGAGACACGGCCACAGAGACAAAGCAGAGACATGGCCACAGAGACAAGGTCGCAGAGACACAGCTGCAGAGACACGGCCACAGGCCTCAGGAGGCGGAAACTGCACCAGTTCCTGAAGAGGACTCGCTGTCTCAGCAATGCCGGGTTTTCTTCCAGCTGGATTCCCGCAGCTCACACGATCCCCTAGGACCCTAGCATGCCATGTTTGTAGGAAATCAGCTGCTTGCAAAATGTATATAGAAATGCAAAGAACTCAGAACCCCCAACGCGATCCTTAGAAGGAAAGCAAGCAGAGGACTGGGCTCCCAACTTCGGGATTCTCTCTGCCATCATTGTCAAGACTGCACAATTTGCATATAGATACATTAAAAAAAAGACCCACTAGCAGAGCACAGGCCAGGAATCGGCCTGTCTGTGCAGGCACAACACTTCTGTTCTCTCATTTTAGCAGAGATGTTGGTGTTATTTATTGAGGACTAAATTACCTTTCCCACCGCTGGAGTCAACCACCAAGACCGGAGGTCCTCAGCTGGCCACACACACGTCCAGGTGAAGAGGTGTTCCCCACTGGCCTGCCTCTGAGCAGCAAGGGCCTGACGGCAACCCCCGGGCACTTTGCATAAAGCCCCAGCTGCATCCACAGCACACAGCGACCCCAAAGATGACACCCTGTGACCGGGGAGATGGAGGGCGACCACCTTCCTTTCCGGCTCCTGGAGACTGGCCTGTTGGCCTGCTGGTGCTGTGAGGGGCAGAGCGTCTTCTGGGCTTGCCCGTGACCATCTGGGAGCCGCAGTCATCAGATGCCAGTCTGTCTGACACTGCCGGACGCCAAACACATCCATCGCTCCATAGACCGCCTGGACCCAGCCACGGTGTCCGCGTGCGGCTGTGGGAGCTGCCAGGGCTCTGACACTGCTGGCCGCTGGAAAAGCCAAATCCTGCAACCTGTCCTCATGGCTCAGCCCGCCTTGCTGCTCCAGTCCTTGCTGCATGCTGCCTCCCGGGCAGTGAGTGAGACAGGCTGGTCCTCCTCCGGGAGCATCCTCTGCGTGTGTACTGAGCCACTAGGCTGCCTACGTGAGTGGAGAGAGAGTGCGCCGTGACAGGCCACAGCACAGGGTTGCCCGTGTCCTCGTCCTCCCCACCAAGGCTGCACTGAGCCCACTCCACGTCTCAGCCACATCTGAGTCCACGTTGAGGGTTCTCAAGGACGCCTCCCTCCCCAGTACAACCAGTCACGCCTTAGCCAGGAGCGTCCTCACTGCCCAAGCTGCTCGACAACTCCACGCGTGTCTGTGTGGGCTTCCCAGCCTCGCCAGGGCAGCACAGCACTGTGTGGTTGCTGTTGGTTTGGGGTGACCGTGCATGGGTGAGCAAACCTTGCACTAACATTGCAAGGACACCAGAGAGGGGCTCGGTGGGCATTCCCCGAGACCCCAGCCCCTTGCGAGCCAGTACCCATCTCAGTGAACTGGGCGTGCTTCCCCGCCTCAGCGCCCTCATTCAGAAATTGGGCAGCAGGGCCAGCCTTCCCATCATTAACCCAGAGGACAGTCTGTGCCAAGGGATGCCCCTGCCCCCTGGCCAGCCCCCACACTGCCTCACTCTGCCTGCAGCCGCTGTGGACTCCACACTGTCACCCGGCCCCTCCCCAAGAGCTGCCTCATCAGCTGTCATGCCTGGCATCTCTTCCACCTTCCCGTGAGTCCCCGTGAGTTCCCAGGATGGGTGAGAAGGGGCCCCCTCCCCCACCCTCAGCCCATCCCCCAGCCCACGACCCCACCCCTCCCCCACCCCAGCCCATCCCCCAGCCCACAACCCCACCCCTCCCCCACCCCAGCCCATCCCCCAGCCCACAACCCCACCCCCACCCCAGCCCATCCCCCACCCTCAGCCTATCCCCTCCCCCACCCCAGCCCATCCCCCAGCCCATGTCCCCACCCCCCCCCCACACACCCATCCCCCTTCCCCACCCTTGTCC
This sequence comes from Ochotona princeps, assembly GCF_030435755.1. Taxonomy (NCBI): domain Eukaryota; kingdom Metazoa; phylum Chordata; class Mammalia; order Lagomorpha; family Ochotonidae; genus Ochotona; species Ochotona princeps. The sequence continues at coordinate 1,132,909 of NC_080853.1, read as the reverse complement.
CTGGGCTCCCTGCTGCTCCCCTGCATTCGCTGGAGCAAGTTCAGCTTCTGTTTTCTCTCCACATAACAGAATCACAATCTTTATCTGGTGTCAAAAACAATACTTCACACCCAAGATAAATACACCCGGATCTGAAATTTTAACTTCCCAAATATCCTTGATGCATTGACCTACAAGGTGGAGCTACTTCAGGCTGGTCAACAGACACATGAACCAGGGGCTTCTCTGACCCTGGACCCGGCTTGCTCACACTCGCTCGCTCGCTCTTTCTCCTTCTCACTCCTCTCCCTCACCCTCTCCATCTCCATCTCTCTCTCTCTTGTTTTCTCCCGCTCTCTCTCCCTCACTCACACACACACACATGCTCCCTCACCCTCTCCAGCAATGTCTTCTAAATGTCTCCCACACTACTGATGCCGTGCGGTGAGCGGCCAGCGGTCCCCGGGAGGCACACACGGCGGGCACACACGGCGGGCACACACGGCGGGCACACACCGCAGACACACATGGCGGGCACACACCGTGGGCACACACGGCGGGCACACACGGCGGGCACACACGGCAGGTACACACGGTGGGCCCTCAGTATGCTGCCACAGCTTGTGAAGACAAGCACGGCTCTGAGACACGACCCCCAGCCAACCTCAGCTCCAACCTTCCCAGGGCTCTGCAATTGATTATCGTAACCCTGTTTGACCAAGGTGGAAGGTGCAGTTCACCCTGCAAGACATCAGCTGGACATTCTCTAAGGACCAGGACGTGGAGTCTGCCACAGGGCGGATCCTGCACTTTCTACTTAAAAAGCAACTTCTTCATGCAAACTGCTCGGTGTGCGGGTTCTGGTGTGGCAAACCCTGCAGACACCCCTGTCCTTGGGGACCAAGTGCCAGCAGGGAGCACCCTGGCCAGGATGAGACCCCGCGTGGAGCACCAAGGGGGCTCAGGTGGGCAGGGGTGGGGAAGGGTTTCCCCTCACGTCAGGAGGCCGGGGCGGCGGGTGGGGTGTGGGCACAGCCTGGCCCTTCATCATGATCCTTGAGCTCATTTCACAGAGGAGGAAGCCAAGCACTAGATGACCTGAACTGCCGGAGGTACCCCAGAATCCTGCAGCCGCGTCACCCAGCAGACGGACCCCTGGGAGAGCAGCTCCCCTCCGGCCACCTCCAAGGCGGCCAGAAAGAGGGGTGACATGGTGCAGGGACCAGTGCCAGCCTCATGCTTCGCTCCTCTTCCCCCAACTGGGGCGGTGTCTCCAGGTGGGCAAGAGGCTGCTGGACAAAGCAGGTGGGGCAGCTTCTTCCGACCAAGTGCCAGCCGCTTTGCCAGCCGGGTGGGGGTGTTTATCCCTAACAGGTGAGTTCACATCTGTGAAATCGCGCTGCGTGAAAGTGTGTGTGCTCGATGCCATGGCAACCAGGCTTCCTAATCTGGTTTACACTTCCTGCCTTGTGCTGCAGAAAAAGTCAAACTTTCTCAAGTCAGCGGCAGTGACGTTATACACGACATACTCTTAAAAAAAAAAGGAAGAAACATTGTGATCTGAGGGTAGAGCCCCGAGCCTCCCACTGTGCTGCTCCAGTCCTGCTAGGCCACTCCGGCCACTTCCTGGACCCGCCCGCACTTAGGTCCCCTCCAGGGGCTGGCACTATGATGTAGTGGGTTAAGCTGTAGTCTGCCAGTGTCGCGCTTAGGTACTAGTTCATTTCCCATCTGCCTCACTTCTGATCCAGCTCCCCGCTAACGCATCGAAGCCAGCAGACGGTCCAGGTGCGTGGGTCCTTGCACCCACATCCGAGAGCAGGATGCAGTTCCTGGCTTCACTTTGGCCCAGGCCCAGCCATTGTGGTCGCCTTCCCAGGCAGTTCAGGTCACCTAGTTCTTAGCCCTGCTGCTGCCTGGCCTTGCTCTCAGGACACAGACCACACACAGCTCCAGTTTCCTCATTCCCTGGGCAAGAAGAGACCAACAAACCTCCACCGATTGACACGAAGGAGACGAGCCACCTGCACCTACCGCTCTGGCCGCCCCTGCGGTGCCCGAGGCCCAGGCAGGAACTCAACGTGGACCTCCATCCTTCAGCCCTCCATTGTGGCCACGTTAGAGAGATGCTCAGCCGCGTCGGCCTCCCATGCAGCTTGCTGAAGCATTTTAAGATAAAATTGTACACTCGGACATGTCATCTCTTAAGGAAAAGCGCACTTGCCCAAGACCACAGCCCATCCCCAGACTCAACACACAGCATGTTCTTCTCAGCGCACATTAACAACACATCCCTGATCAGACACTCCCCCCTCCAACTCGCTTTTACAACACCTTTTTTTGTGATGGCTTTATGGCTTTATTCAAAGTAACTCCAGACAAACTGCAACAATTGCATTTGGCTGTTGTGTCACTGGATTATCTTCTAACCCAGACATTCCCCGGCTTTTGGACCGGTGGGTCCAATTCCAGCACAGTCCGGTTTGCAGGTGAATCCTCAGACGCTGCCAGAGCTGAGTGGCAGCTGACAGTCATCGAGTCACTGGTTTTAGCCACTGTCCGCATTCTTCCTGCCAGGCTACATCTGTTATTGAGAAAAGTAGGGTACGTGGACTGAAAAGTTATACTTTAAATTTTGAAAAGCTGGGCCCGGCATAATAGCTTAGTGGCTAAATTCTCGCCTTGCATCCTCTGAGATCCCTTATGGGGCCAGATGCATATCCCAGCTGTTCCACTTCCCTTCCAGCTCCCTGCTTATGACCTGGGAAAGCAGTCCAGGACGGCCCAAAACCTTGGGACCCTGCACCCATGTGGAAGACCCGTAAGAAGTTCCTGGCTTTGGATCAGCTCAGCTCTGGCCATTGCGGCCACTTGAGGAATGAACCAGCAGATAGAAGATCTTTCTCTCTCTCTCTCTTTTTCTCATATATCTGCCTTTCCAATAAAAAAATAAAAATCTAAAAAAAATTTTTTTGAAAAGCCACACTCACCCTTGACGAGAGGGTCTGGAGCCTTTGGCAGCCCCTGGGCCATCTGGGGAGGGGCAGCTCTGCCCTGATGGCAGGGCAAGGATGGGGCTCTGGGGCTCTCCTGTCCCCTCTGTGCCAATCAGCACCTACCTGGGAGAGAAGTGTGTGCACCTGAGCCGTATTTGGTTTTCGTTTGTCTTGAGATACACAGAGACCCCATGAATGATGGAAGCCACTGGCAAGCTCGTCTTTGATGTGAGCAAACAGAACTTGCAGTGCTCCTGGCTGGAGCCAGGCAGACAGTCTCTACAGCTCTCCAGGCTTCTCTGGGAGCCAGTCCTCCTAGATCTGAGTGCACTAACTCCTAGGATCTGAGTGCACTAACTCCTAAGATCTGAGTGCACTAACTCCTAGGATCTGAGTGCACTAACTCCTAGGATCTGAGTGCACTAACTCCTAGGATCTGAGTGCACTAACTCCTAGGATCTGAGTGCACTAACTCCTAGGATCTGAGTGCACCAACTCCTAGGATCTGAGTGCACTAACTCCTAGGATCTGAGTGCACTAACTCAGATCCGGCCGCCTCATGTGACGCGCTCAGCTGTATTGCCTGCATGCAGCTCCATAGATGCACCTGCCAGGACAGAAGAGCAAGAGGGAAGATGCGATCCCATAAGAAGGTGGGCACGGTGGCCTTCGGAGCAGCACGAAACCCAGGCTGCAGTAATTGTCAGCCCTGTCACCAGCGCCGTGCTAGCCCACCACCCATGACACCAGCATCCCCTCTCAGAGCGCCAGTTCGAGCCCTGGCCGCTCCGCTTCTGATGCAGCTCCCTGCCAAGGAGCCTAGGAAGAGAGCAGAGGACGGCCCGAGGCTGTGCCTGGTTCCCTGCCGCCATGGGCCGCCGAACTGGTGTCCCAAGCCCTGGACACTGCATGGCCATCTGGACAGTGACTCAGCAAATGCAAGATCTCTCTCCCTCTCTGTTACTTTGCCTTTCAGATAAATCTTTTTTAAAAATTCAAACCTCAGTTGAAATTTGCAAAATTGTTCCAATGAGCGAGATTTTTTTTTATATAAATAGAAACTAGAAGATGGCATGAGAGTCTGTTTAATAAAAATATAAGAGACGGAGACAAATCTGCTGGCAATTGATGCGAGCCTATGAAGCTGGGGGAGGGGCAGGAGTGGGCGCTGAGCAGGCCAGGGTGGGGCTGCCAGGCTCACTTCCCCGGGAGGAGGCAGAGCCCATCACATCCACCAGCAGGAAAGCACACCCACCATCCAGGAGAGCAGACACGACCACAGACTCCTCTCCACCGTGGTTGGCAGACCTGCCTGCTCTCCCACGTTGCCACACAGCTCATGCCCACAGAGCACCCGAAGCCTCAACTCTGGTTCCCAGACATGCCTGTGCCCTGCCAGGGTCCCAGAGAGCAGCACCCCCTGGCCAATGACCTAGGGCTGTTCTGGTTTGCTCCCAGCACACTGCATTTGCAAGGCGTTGAGATTTTTCTAAGAAGGGGGCCAGTCTTCCAAGAAACAAATTTAGGCAAGACCGACACTTACTCGTGAATAATACGGACCAGGTTTCAAACACACCGCCCGTCCACACTGCACAGCCAGATGTGGCCCAGGCCCACAGCAGCTGCGCTTCCTTCTGTCTGGCAACGGTGACACACAGCCAGTGCCCCCGCCCCAGTCTCCCTGTCCGCAGGGAAATCAACAACCATGCCCTCAAGCTTGTCAGTATAACCAAGCGAGGAGGCTCAGACTCTCCAAGGGCCGGTGTGGGTGCTGAGTCCAGCAGCCAGACACAAGCCGTGGCTGGACTTCACGCTGATGGCTAAACCCAGCGGCAGCCGCACACCGGGCAATGACAGCTCAGACACCTTCCCGAGAGGCAGGTCACTACACCCTAGCTGTACTCGGCACGTCCGTGTGCGTCTCATCCAAGCTCACGCACGCGCCCAGGGCAGCCGGCAGAAAGCTCGGGTCCCGTGCTCCTTCCGGATGGGCTCGTAACTTCTGTGCACCCACTGGCTTTGGGGAATTTGCTATGAGACAGGGCCCACTTCCAGAGCGACAGCCTGCCCTGGACCGGCAGGCTGCTGCTGGCACTGTGGCTGCTCAGGGAGGCTAGAGAGTGACCCAGAAGGGGTGGGGTCTCCACCCTTAGTCCTGAGGTTGGGAATGGATCTGGTGTGCACTGATGGCCTCTGGCCTCAGCAAGTGTTAATGCTTACTTTAAAATGCAGACTTTGCCCTTGAAAAGCCGTCTTGGAGAATGAGAGGCAAGCCGCTTCTTCCCCTCCCGAGATCCTAGGCTCTGCCTAGAGCCTCACAGTGGCTCCCGGAGTTTCATCACATCCTTGAGAATAAATGCCACCTGCTCTGTGGACACTCCCTTCAAATCTCCACTTTGTCACTGAGGAAAGGGCTCTGCTGCTCTTCTAAGCTCTTACATGTCCCTAGCCACTTCCCCAGCTGCGTTGGCTTCTGAAAGCTGATTGAAAATGACTGGCATGAGTCACTCTCCGCTCACACGAGTACTGCCAATGCACAGGTGCGCACCTCGGGTCAATGTGCAAAGTCACACACATGTTTTAGTGTGACACACAAGAGACAAAATTGCCTTTGAGTCAGAGAAAGGTTGCAATTCCAACCGCTACTTCTGTCAAGAACGCCACTCAATGCTCGCCTGGGAGTCGGGTTCTGGAGACGAGCTCAGTTGTTCTCGCTGGTAACAGGTAGAGTGGCTGCTGGCCGTGCTGGTCGTCCGTGTACACCGGGGGGAGACAACAGGGTGGGGCCCTGAGTGAGTGCTCGAGCGGCCGGTGCCAGGAAAGCAGTGTGGTCAGGGCGGGCTGTTCACGCACACTGCACTTGAGCTTGACGCCTACAGGTTCACTTCCAGCAGACGGTGGCCTCTGCCCTCGGCCGCTGAACTTGGTCAGGGATGGCAGCTTGTTAGGCCCAATAGCAGCTTCCTGTTGAAGCCTCACAAAGCTGTAAAGGGTCTGGTGGTCTCAGGGCATGTTACCCCCTCTCCAGAGCCAGCTTAGGCTGGCCAGCTGGAAGAGCAAGGGTCAGGCAGGACTGAGGAAGAGGAGTCACGCCACTGACCCCTGGGGAGAGCTGGGCACCCACAGTGAATCACGGGAGAGCCTAACTGCACCCACCTAAAGGAAAAAACTGTGCCCTGTGCCCACAGCAGACACCAACTAGATCCGTCAGGAACCACCACCTGCAGCCATCCCCAAGTGCCTCACTTGAGAATCAAGCTCCAACTAACCAGTCCTGACCAAGTAACCCCGTCTCTTTCCCCGCCTTCTCTCTCTTTTCTCTCTCTCTCCCCACCTCTCTCTCCTTCTCCCTCTCTCCTCTCTCTCCTTCTCTTTCCCGCTCCTCTTCCTCTCTCTCTCCCCAGTCTCACGGCTCCATCCAGGGAGCATGGTCTGTACCACCTCCTGCCCCAGGGCAGAGCACAGGTGCAAGCTGGCAGCAGGTGGCGACTGCGTCATGTTGGCCAAACCCGTGCTCTCTGAGCCCAGTCTCAGCCCGGTCTCGGCTTCATCTGAATGTTGCCTATAGAACTTACCATCCCAGAAATTAAAACCGAATTTAAACCTCAGGGAAACACCAGTATGGTGGCCTTCATTTCCCTCTTACCCTCTGGGTTTCCAGTTACCAACCCTCAGCTTCCCAGGGAGAGACCACGTGCACATGACTTTTGTCACATATGTCATTGTAGTTGTTTTATTCTGTTAGTGTAGTTAACTCCTTCGTGCCTAATTTGTAAGGTAGATTGCACGCTATCTACAAATGAGCTGATGGAGAATGTACACTAGGAGAAAATTGCACGTGAGGTTTAGGATTGCTTTGCACCGATAAACTGATTTTTAAATTCCATTTTCCTTGAATTTTTTCCGTCATGCCCATGTGTGTGGGGAAAAGCACTGTGTGTAAGGGGTCAGGCATCCACTGGGGTCCTGAGACCCTAATCCCCATGGATGGGGACAAGGGTGAGGTTGTCCTAAGCCTTCAGAGCTGTGAGGTCACCCAGGTCGGTGCTGGGACACCCCAGTGCACACCAGCCAAAAACAGGGACCTGGAAACCTGGTGCTTAGATTGGGCTTCTATCCGTGGTGCCCCAGGCTCTCTGCGGTGACCCCACGCCCTCCGTCTCCAGTAATCCCACGCTCTGCCACTGTTTTCCAACTTGGCAAGATTTCGCTCCTGAAGACAATCTTCAGGACACACGTGTGAGATGCCTGTTCCTTGGCAGGCTTGGGGGTTTGCGGCACAATGGGAGAATGCACGTGGCTAATAGCATCCAGACACCACTCTGTAGGTGCGATCACCGTGGCGTCTCTATGGGAATATTATTGATAATGAATGATATGCTTATGTGGGAATTTACCAAGCTAACTGGGGAACTAATTAGAAGAAATCTATGCCAATTTTTTAAAACAGTTTCTGCTCCTTCGAAGGGCTTGCCGTTCCAGGACATAGCTCCTCCTTGTAGCAGAGGGTTAGCCCTGGGCCCCGCTCCCAGCAGCGCCATCTCACTCCCAGCTGGCCCTGCATCTCTGTCAACACTCAAACCCTGCTCTCAAGTTAGGACACATCGCCTGTGCTGCTTCCCTGAAGGCCTTGACACAGGCGCCTCAGCACCCTCTGAGTCAGGCGCCCTCACGCCGTCCCACCAAGGCACCAACAGCTTGCAGGACAACAGCAGCCAAGGCCACCTCCAGCCGTGTGGCCGAGCCATGTGGCCAAGCCGGGGCAGATCGACGCACGTTCCTCTGAGAGGAAACGCCAGCTCCTCTTCCCAGCACCCTCGGGGAAGCAGGTACAAAAGCTAAGTTTTTCTCTGTTGACTCTCAACTCTGGGGGCCGCATCATCTTGGCTTATTTTTTTTCTTGAAAAGATGCCATTTATGTTAACCTATGAAAGTTTTCTTTTTGTTTCTAAATGAATATTTAACTCCAATCTGTGCGTGTGCTCCGGGCTTTTTCTGGTGACCCCTGAGGTAAAGCCAGGGCCGCTTGTCCATCCAGAGAGCCTGCCTCCTTCCCCACCTTAGATGGGCCCAATAGCGTGTGTGTCAGAAAGCCAAGAGTCTACCCACATACCACTGCCTGAGGCCTCAAGTAGAGCCAGGCCACCGGAGGATCCCCACTGTGGGCAAACACGTCCCCTTTCAACAGGCCACCCTCAGATGGACCACATCCAGGCGGTGACTGACCCTTTGTGGTGGACCTGGGCTGCACGCATTGCCAGCTGGCTCTGGGACCGCATTCTGAACCCCCTCTCCCATGCCTGGAACATGTTTGAACATCAGCTACTTGCTCTGGGAACGCATTGGCTGGGTGCACTGCTCTGCAGCCTTTGAAACCATAGCGGAAGCGAGGCCCTGCCAAGGCTCCCACAGCCCAGGTTACGTACTTCCTCGCCAGGGTCAGGTGGCAAGGACCAGGAAGGTCCCAGAAATACCTCCCTGGGCTGTGGGTCCCAGCATCCTTGCAAGGCCAGTGGACGTGGTCACCCATGGATGATGCTTCAAACGAACCTGCGCCCCATGCTGGACCCTCCCCACTTGGTCAACAGGTGTCCAGCTTCCCGCAGTGCCCAGCGAGCCCCTGTTTTGCCGGGTCCCACTTTGCTCTGCTGCCCAGCAGGTCAGCCAAGCAACAGCACACAAGGACTGCTGGGTCATTTTTATGAGGATTCAGGGATTTGTGTCTGCTAAGAGCTCTGCTTCTCAACAGACACTGCAGGGCATTTCACAGCCAGACAGCCCTGCCCCCCAAAAGGTCCTTCGAAGGTCAGATAGTCACAAATCAGCCTATTTATACAACCAATTTATGTCCAAATCTGCCCCAGGCAATGGCACCTATGGAGGTGGGGACTCCTTTGGGGCAGCAGCCATTTGTCCCCCAGCCTGAAGCCAGCTTGTCAGAGCCCAGGCTTAGCAGATAAACAGAGTCCAGGACTCTGTATAACCTGGACTGCAGGGGAGCAGAGGGAGCTGTGGGTGGCAGGGCACCCTGGAAGGTTCTTGTGCAAAATGGAGAGCAGCCGCCGCTCTCACGCACAGCCATGCACACACACACACAGAGCCGCCGCAATTATCTACAGCCACCACACTCACGCACAGCCACGCACACACACACACAACCACCACACTCGCTCACAGTCACATACACAGAGCCCTTCCTTTTTAACGTGTCCAGTAATAGATATTTGTCTGGCCATTTTACATATTTTAAGGTTTCAAGAATGATAGAATTTTAGAAACCACTTTGCTGTATAAAAGAGCAAGATCAATAGGGGAAAAAGAAAATACCATTATTAACAACACGAAAAATCAAGCAGGAGACAGAGCCAGAAATAGAACAGCAATTTAAAAGCTGATAAGAAAATAGCCCCGTTGCCCACGTCACTGCAGCTGAGCCCAGAGGCGCCCAACCTGGACCCGTGGGTGCTGATTCTCAGGGCTCCCCCGCCTTCACCTCTGCCCAGAGCCCTGCCAACAGCCCCTGTGCGCTGCCCGGGGCCCATCTGTGGGGCTGCAGCCTGGCCTGCAGTCCCTCCCACGGCCCCTCCGTCGTTCCGAGGTTCTGGGCATGGGCTGTCTTTGGGGTGGCTGCGCCTGCCAAGCCCCAAGGATTTCCCTCATCTCCCCACCAGCCCCACTCCATACAGAGGACAATTTGGCAGACATAAAACTGCTTTCCTTGATTTTTCACAACACCTTTTTTTAACATTGGCAAAAGCTTTTCATCTTGTAAAAACTATGAAACGCAAAACCCAAAATAGCTGGAAACAATCTTGAGAGAGAAGAATGAAGGAGGAGGCCTCACTCCCATGCCACAAGACTTACTACCAAGCTCCAGAATGAAGACAGCCAGCGGTGGAAGAGGGCCCGCCGGCAGCTGGGCGCGAGGGGCGGGAGGCGGCAGCAGGCCCTGCCAGCCGCCAGGCACGGCTCCGAGCATCCGAGAGCGTCTGAACCGCTCATTTTTGAGCAAGTGGTGCTGGAGCCAGGGATTCCACAGTAAGGATCGATTCACTCAAAACCCCATGCTAGGAAGCCCCTAGGATGAGCAGAAGCAACAGAAAGCTTCTGACTCGAGCGCTTTCAGGCTCAGCCACACCCCACCACCTGAAACCCGCGCGCAAGATCAAGGGCAGAGCAGAATGGACGGCAGCTGCTGCAAACCACGGCTCTAACGAGGATCTAGAAAACGCAGCGAATTCTGACACCTGGAGAGGAAGAAGGAAGGAGTCCAGCCATCCCAGTAAAAGAAGCTGACCAGCCGCAGGCAGGGACGCCTCCGATGCGAGGAGCTCACTCCACGCCCGGCTGCGGTGGGACGAGGAGCTACGCCGCAGCCTGGAAGAGACACAGTCGCAGCCACTGTGCGGCACTGGGCCACGGCCACGGCGTGGCATCGTGATGGCGCTGAGAGCTGGGTCGCTCGTACCCTCTGGGGCAGCAAAGTGTGGGTCGCTTGGCCAGCAGTGGACACGCACCCACCCTCAAGGCACCAGCTGCCACATGGACATTTATTCCAGAGAGAGGAAACGGGAAACATACTGTTTATACAAACATCTGCCACCTGTTAACAAAGCAGTGTCAAGTCCCAGAGATTACCTTCAACAGGTGCAAAGTGACAGTGTGAGTTCTTAGGGGACACCAGGCGCCAATGCGGAGGGAGCTGCAGCAGACGTAGGACCTCGTGCCGCTCCGTCCACGCCTTCGCTGTGCACACAATCCACGACTCTCCAGGAGCTGAGTGTGCAGAGAGAACTGAAGGGTTTCAAGGCTGCGGGGGTGATGGGCTGCTTCTCAAAGGTAGGGAGGTGGCCACGGGAGCCGCTCCGGGGAGCACTGAGCCGCGGGAGCCGCCCCGGGGAGCACTGAGCCGCGGGAACCGTCCCGGGGAGCACTGAGCCACAATACTTTCGTTTTTTAAATTTCAGGTTTCAGTTCTTGATTCCTGGTACATAAGAAAACAGCTGACTTGTGTATTACTATCCGTGTCTTGCTGTGTGGGTGTGTTCCCAAGAGGTGTGTTCATTCCTCAAGCCTTTGGAAGGGGCAGCTGTGCCAGCTGAGAGACCGGAGTCTTTGCTTTCACAGTTTGTTTGCCTGCTGGTATCATTACTACTTACTAGCTAGACTTCAGTCTGGTGCTGACGGGCGTGGAGAGGGGGCAGGCAGGCTTGCCCCTCGTTTTAAGCAGGAAATAATTCACGGTGTCTCCCCACCAAGTGCGGTGCTAGTTGGAGGTTTGTACAGGGTTTTTTAAACCGCTTTGGGGAAGTCGCTCTTCATTCCTGTCTCACTGAGAGCTTTATCAGAAGTGGTGCTTGACTGGGTCAGGTGCTTTTTCTGAGTCTGCTGCCAGGGACCTGTGGTTCTCACCTCGAGCGTGTCGATGCGATGGTTGATACTAACCTGCTTTGGGTGTTGAAACCATCCTGCACACCTGGGATGACTCCTGGTGGACCACGGTCATTTCTCTGCACTGCTGGGCTCAGCGGACGCGTGTCTTGCTGATGTGCAGCTCTAAGTGTGTCCATGAGAGACTGGTCTGTCTCTCTTGCGATGTCTTTTCTGGCCTGGACGCTAGGAAGAAGCTGACCACACAGGAGGGGCGAGCAGTAAGCCCTCCTCATTGGTACCGTTTCTTTAAGTGTGTCACAGACCTCACTCGCGAGACGGCCTGGGCTTGCGCTGCGTCCTTGGCAGGCCATTAGTGACTCAGATTCTGTGATGGATATAAACCTGCTTGTATTGTCCGAGGAGTCTTCTGTGAACTTCAGTGGTTTGTGCATTTCAAGGAGCTGATTAACTGTGTGGGCCCGGAATTGTGCCGAACTTGTACAAGGTCAGAACGGCGGTCTCTCTCGTTTCCGATATTAGCAATTTCCATCTTCTTCATTTTTGTCTTGGCTAGCCCATCTGAAGATGTATCTGTTTTATTAATATTTTCAGAGGAACATCTCTGAGTGTGCTAATGCTCTTTGTCTTCCACTTTTAAGTTTCATTACTATCTGTTCCGCTGGTTATTTCACTTCTTCAGCCGGTTCCCAGTGTAAATTGTTCTTTCTCTAGCTTTCCAAGGTGAACCTTAAATGAGGGCTTTTCAGTTCTCTCCTTTTTCTAATATATGCATTTGGTTTTTCCAGATTTGCCTCTAATCTCTGCATCTCACGCCTTTGGAGAAGTTCGTTCAGAATTTGCTTTAATTTCCCTTGTGGTCGTATGTAGAACGTGAGCTGTGCGGTCTCCACGCACTCGGGGCCTTCCCAGCCACCCCCCCACAACGGAGCTGACATGGGATTCCACTGCCATCGGGGAGCCGCCTGTGTGCGGCCCATGACTGGGCGCAGGGCGGGAGGTGATCTGTTGACAAATATGTGCATTCCCTGTTCCCGGACAGGGAGTTCCTCACATGTCGCTTGGAGCAGCCTGATGGATGTGCCACTCCGTCCGAGCGTCTCTGCCTGCTTCCCCGACAGCGGCGGATAAAGCGGCAAGGGCTCCAGTGACCTCAGCGGGCTTGGCTGTGTCTCCTTGCAGACTGTCCGTTTGGGGCCCTGCGTTTGCAGTCAGCAAGCGACAGCCGTTATAGAACTGTCCCCAGAATCATTACAAATGCCACTCTCCACCCCCTGATGATGGTCCCTGACCTGCCTCAGAGTTTGAAATTGACACAACTGTTACAGATTTCCCTTGAGTTTTTGTTAAAGATTTTGATCATGTGAAAGGCAGAGTTACAGAGAGGGGAAGATGATAAAGATAGAGACAGAGAGGAAGATCTTCCACCCATGGGGTCACTCCCCAAGTGGCCGCAATGGCCAGAGCTGAGCTGATCCAAAGCCAAGAGCCAAGAGCTTCTTCCTGGTCTCCCACACAGGTGCAGGATCCCAAGGCCCTGGGCCATCCTCGACTGCTTTCCCAGGCCACAAGCAGGGAGCTGGATGGGAAGCGGAGCAGCCGGGACAGGATTAGCACCCATATGGGATCCTGGCACACGCACCCTCTCACTGGCGCTCTCCTGTGTGCCAGGGCAGCAGGGCAGGGCCAGGTGGAAGCCAGGGGCTGGGAACTCACCCCCCAACCCCCCAGCCCCCCCTCACTCTCCTCCAGGCCTGAGCCATCGTCTACCCCCTGCTGTGTGGGTTAGCAGGGAGCTGAGACAGAGGACTCAGACCCAGGCACTGTGATGTGGGCGGCAGGTGCCCTGAAGGCCAGGCCCGAGGCCATCCCTTCCGAGGTCTGCTGGATGACAGCAGAGATCAGGACCGACCGTGCAGCCGCTCCCTCCTTCATAGACCACCGTCTCTGTACGTGCGTTAGGTGCATTTGTAATGAACCAAGTTGTGTGTCCGAGTTCCCTACGCTTCAGGGCAAGACGGGAGCCACAATGGGACCTCTGGGAGTCAGGCATTGTGCTTATAACCAGAGCCCAGCGTGCCCTGGGCCGTGCTGCTGGAGGAGGTGGGCCACCTGGCAGCTTCCGCCAGCAACGCCCAGCACCTCCCTCAGGAATGTCCCTAACCCAACTCCAACCGGGCAGCCTGGGTCACTGCCTGAGGGTCACATTTTCATGAAGTTTCCAGATGTTTCTCCCATGGATGCAGTCAGAAAACGGTGAGTCCAGTCCTGGCACAAGGAGCTGTGATCATCCAGGCCCCCCTAGCCCTGTCTGCCCGACTCTCAGTCCCCTCCAGACATGCAGGCCCCTTGTTGGTCCCAGTGCCATTTCCACATGATGTGCAGCCCTGAATTAGCACTGAGACGTACAAGGTTAGGAGATGGGGGTGGAAGCAGCATCTGCCTCCCAGTGCCTGTGCCCTCCTGGAGTCTGCGATGGTTTCTGGGTGATTCTCTCAGAGGCAGACTCGGCCCTGTGCCCGGTGTCCCAGGCAGCCCCTGCCCAGCCCGGGGCCCTCAGCTTCCCCAGTGCCAGCACAGCCGTGAGTGGCACTGTCCGTGAGCAGCACTAGCCCTGGGCTGCAAGGCTGTTGTTGAAATCCCGCTAGGCAGGGGCCGGGTGGGAACTCCTTGTTCTCCAACAAGGAGACCCCACGCCAAGGAGAGTACGGGATCAGCCAAGCCCTGCCACGCCCCACGAGGACACGCCCCATGGGACACACTCCACAGGGACACACCACAGCTCAGCCATGCCCACACAGGGACACGTCCCACAGGAACACACCACACAGAGAGACGCTGCTCAGCCCTACCACATCCCACACAGGGACACTGCTCAGCTCTGCCACACCCCACACAGGGATACACCACAGCTCTGCCACACCCTGCGGAGACATGCCACAACTCAGCCACGCCCTGCGAGGACATGCCAATAGCCCCTGGCTGCTTGTGCCTCCTACCCAAGGCGGCACACACGGAGCTCAGGAGAGGATGGGAAGGCAGAGCTTTTGCGGCGCTGGACACAGAACACACACCTTCCCCATTCCTCTACCACTGACTGTGTCTCCCCCATTCTGGGATGCGCCCACCAGTGCTGATGAGGTTCAGGGCTCTCCCACAGCAAGGGGTACGTGGCAGGAACAGCCATGAGGTCTGAGATGTCACCCCGAGTGTGCGCTGAGGTATCCATGAGGCCACTCCTGCCGAGGTCCTTCCTCTGCCTCCACAGACGGCCCAGCCTGACCTGCCCCCAGGCAAGCAGCGTGACACAGGGATGGCAGCATTGCCCAGCCTGGGAACTCAGGGATGCCAGCGGTGCCCAGCCCGGGAACTCAGGCAGCACACACAGCGAGAGATGGCCCTGGGAGGTCAACCCTGCCCCATCCCAGCACTGGCAATGCTGGTTCCTCGGGGACATTGAGGCCACAGGGCTGCAGTTGGAGTTTCCAGGGGACCCAGCACAGGGGCTGGTCACATGTCCAGGCAGGGACACTGCCCACTGCCTTGCTTCTGTCCCCATATATCCGTGTCTCTGCAGTGTGAGGCGGGACAGCCCAGCTGAGCCAAGCAGAGCGCGGCTGGGGTGATGCTCTGTATTCACTGGTGTGTTGGGGCAGAAGGCGGGGAGTGAGGGAGGTGGGTGTGCCACCTGCATGGCTGCAGCTTGCACCCCGCCCCGGCAGAGGTCGCGGGAGGTGGGGCTGACGGACGTGTCTGGATGTGTCTCAGCTCAGTTCTGGCGTGTGCTTTCTGTCCCAGGAGGGCCATGGCAATTTAGAGAAGCAATCACTTCGTGGGTTCACCCAGGAGCTAATAGAGTTGCAGACTCCGTCCCCAGAGCTCTGGATGCAGCATAGGGAGCAGGTGGCTAAGCTAGCCTGACACTCAGTTACAGTGCTGACACGGTCCTGGGGTACTTGTCCCTCCCCGGGAAGCCCGCCGGCTGCTCCTCGGCACTGTGCAGGGAAGGGGAGCCGTGCCGCTGCCCGGCCACCTCTAGAGCCCCCGAGTCCGAGCTGACCGTGTCTTCCCACTTCCATCTCTCCACGGTCGCATCTTGCGAGCAATTGTGCCAATGCAAATCATCCACTTAGGTTCTCACACAAAACCAAATTGCCAATTTGTCTTTTTATTTCTCACACTTAAAGGGATTTGCCTTCAAATAATCGGCAATGAATTGTTCCTTTTACTGCCCTGGGAAGCAACAGGATCACCAAGGGAATGACTAGGCTGGCATGGCTGCCCAGGAGCTCACCCTCCATGGGAGCCCTGGCAGCCCAGGGAATTCCAGGGGCAGCCCAGCCAGCTCAGGCAGGGCCCCTCCCCCATCACCCCTGGACCCATCACCCCTGAAGTCCAGAACTAGCCACCCCACCACACCCTGGCCTGGGGCCGTCCATAGATTTGATTTTGGAATCCCTCAGATGTGGGTGGGCTCCAGGGGGAGGCTATCAGAACCTCTTTAATGCTCCCCCACCCCTCCACACAGCCCCTGCGAAGCCCCTTTACTCCCCTGCGGGAACATGTCTCGCCAGCCACATCCTCATGCTCCCCTGCTCCACGCTCCACGTGGTCTTTTGCAGCAGGTGTGACCGCCCCTCTCTGCCTGGGCCATGGGAAACAGCCTGGCTGGGCAGAGGGCAGCCAGGGTAGACTGGGGCCAGCAGCCAAGGTCAGAGGGAGCAAGCGCTGCTGTGAGAGAGCTTGAGGCATGCTGGCCTGGGGCTCCCTCATCCCAGGGAGTGGGGACAGGAGAAGGACTTCCTATCTGGTGCAACCACCCTGATACCTGCAGTTCAAGGACCTGGAGCTGAGAGGAGGAGGGCTTGGAATGCCCAGTGTGGAGTTCTGCACCCCAGTGGGCTCCAGCCAGAGACTAGCCGGGCAGAGGCTAAGAAGGGCCAGCCCCTCCACTCACTCAGCTCGGCCCAGTGCAGGGGAAGTGCAGCGGCTCCTGGCTCCTGGATCCAGTGCCTTGCGTGGGGTTTATGTCCCTGGCAGCCCTTGGGAGGAGGCAGAACCCGAGGAGGAAGGTCCTTGGGCATGGCCGTGGTTTCCCTCTGCACCTGCTGCCGGCGCTCTGTAAAGGCCAGCAGGTGAGCCGCAGGGCTTACTCACCCTGTCCCCCTTCCCCTACCCGGACCTGGGAGCAGCTAGAATCCCTCCTAGGCAACTCCTGGACATCACTAGAGGCTGCGCGCAGTGACACATCACTTCTCAGAAGCAGTGGGAAAGGGGCCATGGGGTGTGGAGAGCCCACCCTAAGCACGGCCAGGGCAGATTCCCTGTGAGACAGAGATCGTTGAGAAGATGCCCCATGGCTGCTGCAGGAGCGAGGGAGGGAGTGGGCGTGATTGCCCTGCCACCTTGGAAAGGAAAGGGGAACCCGGGGGCGGGGCACAAGGGGCTTCTGTGTTTCACACAGCACATGTGGGAAGGGGATCCGGCAGGACCCCACCCTACAGGCTTCAGAGTGAGTTAGCAAAATGGCTTACACTGGGCTGAACAACGGGCAGGTGTTTGGCCATCACCCTTCAGGCTGAGCTGGAAGCTGCAGTGAGGAGAAAGGCCCTTGAGGGCATGGCTGCGGGGTGCACCACCCCCATGGCAGCCGATTTCAGCTCAGGGTGACCGAGCTACAGCTCTGAGTGGCAGGAGTTGTGTCACGTGGCCTGAAACTTCCAGAGAAACAAGTAAAGTTTGTAACACATCTGCTTTAACAGGATTCCATCAAACCCTACATCTTAGGACAAGCTGGGAGAATTGGTGCGTGGCCTTGGATTAATTAATGCCAAAGTGAAGATTCACAGATCTGGCAGCTGCACGGGGCAGCTACCCACGAGGAACCCGGAGCACAGGGGGGGCGGCAGGACCCCTCCCCGCGCAGCGGGTGCTGGATGCTCGGCTCAGGTAAGGAGACTCGTCCTGCTGCCAAAGCGTCGTCCAGAGGGGCATGGGAGCTGTGAACACCCCTTCCTCTTGATTCCCCCTCAGACGCCCGGGCTCGCCGGCACTGCCGAGCCGGCTGCCTTGACCGTGAGGCCCAGGGGGCTGGGGAAGCGCTGGGGGCAGGTGTCACCCTGGGACACCAGCAGGCAGTGGTGGTTCAGTGAAGGAAGGCTGACTGGACAAAGGCGTGTCTTCCCCGAGGAGGCCCCATGTCCTCCTGAGGTCTCTTCCATGGGAAGACACGATCTAAGCCTCACACGTGCCCGGCCGGGCCCTCACGCCCACGTGATGTTGGGCAAGGCCCTGCAGCCGCCGAGGCCGCCCCAGCACAGGACAGGCCCCGGGAGCCTGGGTTTCCCCGGCTGCAGACTCCAGCAGGGGTGTTGGCCTCATCCCACCAGCTGACTGCGAACAGAAGGGCGTAGCACCACGGGGGCTGCACCAGGGGCCCCGACCCCTCACGGTCAGACCAGCCCTGTCATCCAGAATGAGTGACACAGGCTGCAGATTCCCGAAAGCCAGGCAGACGCACCGTGACCACATGCTAGGGAGCACTCCTGGGGGCACCTGTGGTTGGGGACCCTCAAAGTTCCCTGAGCAGGTGGCACAGGGACACAACAGAAGGGACCTGGGAGTTCAGAGAGAGGGGAACTCGGGGCCTCAAGCTCAGGTCCCATGTTACAAGGGCAGGGACCACTCAGCCTCAGGGCCTTCCCTGAGGCCCCCCAATCCCTGGGCTCCACGTGGTCTCTGAGGGGCTTCCCCTGACTGCTCCCTGTATGGCTGTGGACCCGCGGCAGCTGGGGCAGAGCCTGAACCACTTCCTCACGTGATACCAGGTTGGCGGCCAGAGCAACGCCCACTTCTCCCACAGCCCAGCAGGTGCACATGGGGCCCGGGCTGTCCTGGACTGAAGACTCCGTGCAGGCTCCAGGGGGACCCACAGCTCTGGGTCTGTCTTGGTAGCTTCTGGGGTTTCTACCCTACAGCTCCAGAGGCCTTCCTGACTGCTCCCCACCAGGACCAGGTGGTGACACTGGGCATCCCAAACAGCCTGCGGTGACCTCTGACTTCCAGGCCGACTGCCCCAGAGCCCCTGCCCTGTGCTAAGCCAAGGCAAGCCCAGCATGGAACCTACCCCATGTGGCTCCATGCTAGCTGGGACAGTCGAGAGCCCGCCCTCCCAACTTAAAGGCAAGTCCAGGGCAGATGGGCAGGGCTTCTTAGAACAAGACATTTCTAAGAGCGCCAGAGCTCCCAGGCGTGCCTGCTGCTGGGCAGCTGTGGTTCACACCCAGTGCCAGTCCATGCTGGGCAACTGGCCGCTGTGGTCAGCAAGGGCACAGGCAGCTCTGAGTGCGCCCATTCTCCATCAGCAGCCTCGGCTCACCGTCCCCGACCCGGGCACAGCCAGCTCCCTGTGTGAGGGCGACAGCTAACCTGCTCTCCCCTGGGGTCAGTGAACTCACAGACCTCTCTGCCTCCTGGCACGGAAAGGCACTTCATGTTCTGTTATCTGCTCTAGTTCAACTTCTGTGTTTTCCCCCTGGCGTCTGTCACGCTGCTCATTAAATCTCTCGCTTCTGTTCTTTTGTTACGCTGTGGTGTTTTTTTATTATTATTATTTGCCCTAAAACAAGCTTTGAACTTAAAAACCTGAAAAGTGCTTATGTAGAATGAAAGACTGCAACATGGCGCATTTGTCACCAACGGGTTGCTTCATCTTAATCTCCAGGATGACAGCTGGCGAACAGCTGCTTCTGTTTCTTTGGGGCTGGGCCACTCTCCACGCCCATCTTTGCAGAAATGATAATCCTGTACCAGCATAGGCATCACCATGGCAACCCAAGGCTGGGTCAAAAACAGGACCTGTACCCCAGGAACCCAGGTCCACGTTTCCCCTCTGCCCAAGCAAGTCTCCTGCATTGCCTGCTCTCCACCAGGAGACCTGCGTGCCTGGCTCCCACACCAAGACCGGTGACACATGCGTACCCATGCGTAGCCCCAGGGATCGCCTACCCACTGGGCTGGGTTTTGTGGTCCTGCCCCTCCCACTGTGGGCATGCAGGCAGGTGCACAAGCACCTCATCTTGGCCTGTATGTGCCAAGCTTGGAAGTACCGATAGGTGAACCGATTCATGGCACACGGGTGACAGTCAAGCAAGGGCCAAGCTCTGGTACTGCCCAGATCTGGCAGGCTCTGGCACTGCTGGGACCTGGCAGGCTCTGGCATTGCCGGACTCTGGCAGGCTCTGGCACTGCCGAGACTTGGCAGGCTTGGACCTGCTTTGGGCACTGAACAAGCTCCCCAAGTTGCCCACTGGGAAGCAGAGATTACATGCTACCTGTGTGGTGCCCCTGCAGACAGGAGCAGCAGCGAGGGGTCCCAGGAGCCACTGGGCAGGCGCTGCTGAAGGCCCAGCTCTCACGGGGCCCAGGGACACCTCAACGCCTTAGGGACATAACTGCATGCGCTTCCGACCATCACTCAGCCTCCCAACACACAGAACACATCTAAACTCACCCACCAGCTTCTGCGGTCTGCTTCTTTGTTAAATGGTTGACATCCTGAACAGGAAGCTGTTGGTTTCGCTCAAAGAAATTGTTCTCTTTTGAGTGAAAGTGAACATGAGTCAAGGAGGGGCAAGTGAGCCCCCAGAGCAGCCCACCCCAGAGGCCATCGGTGGGGTCCCCGGCTGAAGCAGACACACCCCCAATGGCCCTTGCTCGCTGACTCCCGGGCAGGGAAGACACAAGAGGGGGAGCCCCAGGGAGCTCAGGGATGCTCCCCGACGCAGACCCTGCTCTCAGGGGCCTGCCCGTTTCACCCATGGACTCCCAGCCTGGATCCAGTGTTCGATGGCCATCCCGGCTCAAAGTGGGACTGTGGGTCAGATGTCTCACCCGACCCTGCAAGGAAGGAGGTAGGTCTTAGCGGGCCCCAATTCACCCCAGGAATGCTTTTGGTGAACTGCTCACCCTGAACGCAACACAGGGCTTGCAGTAGTCGTCCCTGGTGCTCCCTGCCCTCCACGGCTTCTGCCTGTGGGGGTCTGGGCCCCCACAGACTGGTGTGTGAAGGATCTGCACGCAGCAGGGTCTGGGGTCTGTGAGGCCAGCTGGCCACTGCAGCCCCACAGGAAGACGCGAGCGCCCAGAGCCAGCTATACCTGCAGCTCCCCACACTACATCGAGGCCAGTCCCCCACACAGCACAGCGAACTTCCTACCAATGTGGGCAAACACCAAGAGGCCGCCCTTTGTCCCCGTGTCTTCCACCCCTGCCCGCCTGCCGGCACCATCCTCCTCAACCAAGTCAGCCAGCCAGCAGCAAGCTCTGTGCCTTTTGCTGCTCAATTTGTTCCTGCCACGTCCATCGCCCACCCGTCTGTCAGGAGAGCTCGGAGCTGGATCAAGGCCCAGCGCCCCGCTAGCCGCACAGGCTGCCTGGCTGCTTCCCCAGCTCTCTGGCCCACGCAGAGGTGGCCGGGAGAGGTGAGCTCGCACCCCTGCTCCCCCGTCCCTCCCCCTGTGGCTCCTCCTGAGGTCTCCTCGGAGCACCCAGGGTCTCCCTGTCTGTTCCTCCAAGTGCAGCCGAGGCCAAGCCTGCTGCATCTCCCGCACCCAGCGCAGCAGCCTGTCAGTCATCCCTGGGACCTGACGTACCCACCCACGCCCTTCCTCTGCACAGCGCTGCACAGGTGGTGTCACAGCGCCAACGATTCTCTCGCGCAAGCTGACACTGCAGGAAGGCGTGCACGAGCGGACCCCAAGAGGCCCAGGCACCCCCACGATGCCCAGCCTGTACCCCTGCACCTGCTGTACCCACACAGACCCTCTTGTGGCCACCCATCCCTCCCCAGTCCCTTCTTGCACCTGACACCCCACAGGACTTGCTGGTCTCACTGAGTGCACAGAATTTCCAGCCAGCAGAGACCTGGAGGATAAAGCAGGGGGCGCCACCTGACCTGACTCCCTGAGCTGCAGGGACAGAGGAGAGCACACCTCGGCTGGGTGTCACACGGCGTCTGCCGGCCGCCTCCCGGATCCCATGCCAAGCTTCCTGGTCAGAGACGCAGGATTGCCGAGGGACGTGGGACAGCTGCCGCTCCAGAAGTCCCACCTCAAGCACCAGCGCAGAGGCGACCATGTGCGACCACCATGCCGGACCCACTCCACCGCGCGCACCCCGGAAGACTCCGGTTCCTGTGTGGCCACGGCCCCTTCAACCCAGCTCCAGGTGTCCCCTAGACTCTCTGAGCCAAAGTTGCCCAGCTTAGGGCATTCCTGGGAACCAACAGACCGCACCTGCCTCTGTGTCCAGCCAGGACCACACCACTTCTGCTTTCCTGTCACACTGGCCCTACCTGCACACAGCAAGGAGCCAGGGGCCTCAGCCTGGTCCACAGCCTCAGCCACCTGCTATCTCCTTCCCCATCCTTCAGGGTAAGCAGGTCCCCAGGAATATGTGTCAGCTGAAACACCAAGCCCTCCCGCCCACCTGGGCCTCCCACCCGCCTGGACCCTCACCCGCCTGGCCTCCCACCCGCCTGGCCTCCCGCCCACCTGGGCCTCACACCCGCCTGGCCTCCCACCTGCCTGGACCCTCACCCGCCTGGACCCTCACCCGCCTGGCCTCCCACCTGCCTGGACCCTCACCCGCCTGGACCCTCACCCGCCTGGCCTCCCACCCACCTGGCCTCCCACCCGCCTGGGCTTCCTGCTCCCAGAAGCAGCTCTTCCTACAGAGGGTGCAGCATCTGCAGAGCCAGGTTTGTCCAGGGCTGGTTGACACAGAACCTGCCCCACCCAGGAGGCTGTGGTCTGCCACACTGAGCAGCTCCCAGGTTACGTCCGCCCCTCCCCGCCGGCATCCACTCACTCATTCTGAAACAACTCGGCGAGGCCGCAGTTCTGTGGCAACTGGAGCAGCTGTCTGCACTGCTCAGAACCACAGCAGAAAGTTCTGGCACGTCGCAGGGCTCCTCTGAAGCAGACTTGATGAAAGCCTGCTCAGATCTGAAGAGGACACGGAGTGTATGTGACACCAACAAGAGCACTCAGTGACGCGGATGACTTTCACAGGAGACCGACTTCTGATCAACGCGCAAGATGAAAGGCCCATCAGCCTTCAGCAAATCACTCCACTCCTCCCGCGATCCTCCTAGCAGGTCTGGACACACGGGACTCAGGCAGACAGTGCGGGGAACAGCACAGCCCGCTGTCCGTCAGCCGCACCTGTCACCATCTCAGCACAGCGTTCACAACGTGGAATGGACCTCTCCAGCGTCCCAGCCACCAGCTGACCCTGGGAATTACTGAGTGCCAGTTGGGTAGAGGTGACAATGCAAAGTCTCTTCAATTTAAAAAAAAAAGCGTCTTTAAATAAAAACTTATGGGCCCCGCACGGTAACCTACTGGCTACAGTCCTCAACTTGCAAGCACCAGGATCCCATATGGGAGTTGGTTCTGATCCCGACAGCTCCACTTCCCATCCAGCTCCCTGCTTGTGGCCTGAGAAAGCAGTGGAGGACGGCCCAAAGCCTTGGAACCCTGCACCTGCATGGGAGACCCTGAGGAAACTCCTGGCTCCTGGCTTTAGATCAGCTCAGCTCCAGCTGTCGCAGCCACTTAGGAAGTGAACCAGTAGGCAGAAGATCTTTCTGTGTCTCCTCTCTGCAAATCTGACTTTCCAATGAAAACAAATAGATGGTTTAAAAATAAATAAATAAATAAATGTGTATTCATTAAGGAAGTTATCCTATTATTTTTCCTCTCCCCCTCTCTTTAAAAGCTTCATTGATTGATTTGAAAGGCAGCGTTACAGAGCAAGAGCCAGACATTTTCCACCTGCTGGTTCATTCCCCAAATGGCCGCAACAGCCAGGACTGTGCCAGGCCAAAGCTGGGAACCTGGAACTCCATCCGGGTCTCCCAGGTAGGGTCAGGGCCCAAGCACCTGGGCCGTGCTCTGCTGCCTTCCCAGGCACGTTAGCAGGGAGCTGGCTGGGAAGAGAAGCAGCCAGGACCTGACGTGGGTGGATTTTCCTTGCTGTGCTGGGTCTGCCCCCCTGGTTTGTCAGCCGAAAGCGGCCCCTGGTGGCCCCTTGTGGCCCCTGGTGGCCCCTTGTGGCACCTGGTGGCCCCTGGCTCCTGCCCACGCCCCAGAGAGGAGCGGGATCACCTGAGCCCACCATGTTCCCTGAGGCTGAGCCTTCAAAAACCATCTCTGTGTCATTTGATCCACCTTCCTGCTGTTGTACCCAGCACTGCTCGTTGCAGTTCAGAGAATTAATTATCTGAAATTGGCAAAAATCACCTCGAATCTCACAGCGGTTACCCCTGCCCATTAGTGGGAGAGTGGCCACTCTCGCCTGCACAGCATCCATGTGCCCAGAGGCCAAGGACAGGGACACAGGCACGGCCACTTGCCCGGGAGCCCTGCGTGTACTTTGGAGGCAATTACACAATTTCTCAAGTATCCCTGGGGACTCGTTCTGCCTGCCCCAGCCCACGTGTGATCTCCAACACTGCAGAATCGCGGGTGATTTCTGTTTGTTTGAGCACCGTTGCTATAGCAATGAGAGTACTTATTAATAAAGGGAGAATCTTGGGCTGGGCTTCCTGCCAATCAATAGCCCCAATGCTTTTCCCCTTTCTAAGGAAAAGTGCCCCACAGAGCCTTCTGGAAGGACACAGCAGGCTGAGGTTACAGGAAGGAGGCAGGGTCCACTTGGGGGGAGGGTCAGGAGGAAGAGGAGGCTACAGCGCCTGGCTCACAGGTGCTAAGGCGCACAAAGACATCTGCCAGCGGGGGAAAGGCCACCTGTGTCCTAAAGGCCCGAGCCGTCTGCTCTACTCACCACGCTCAGTCAGGGAGGGGACAAAGGCACCTACTGCTCACGGGGTACTCTGCTGGGTCCCCAGGCGCCTTCTGTGTCTGCTTGTCTGAGTGGCAGCACAAACCCAAGCCTCACTTCCTATACTCAGTGTACGCCAAGGACCCAACGCTGTGGACGACGCCCATCCTGGACACCCCCATGCCTCCCTCCTCCTCCAAGGGGAGGGGACTACACAGGGGTGGGGACCTCAGCAGCATGAGACAAGGGTCCCTGCACACAGTGGGGCTCCTCCAGCAGAGAGCGCCCAGAGCAGCTTTCAAGCCCACATCGTTGCTTGGCAGGGCTTGGGGGACTGGGTTGGCTTGCCCAGAGCCCTTGAGGGATCCGGGGCTGCCCCCGCCCCCAGGCACAACAGAGGCCACAGGAAGTGAGCAGAAGGGAGGAGCCAGAGCCCCCCCCCCAGAGGGACAGCTATGCCCTGCTGCAGTGGGCTAGGACGTGCGGGCACACCCAGCTCCTGCTGCTGGCTACCACAGTGCGGGAGCGTGGCTGTCAGGAGTGCTGTGTGCATGTCCGACTCCACACTCCGCACCTGAGCCGCTGTCAGCCTCAGCTCCAGGCCAAGGCAGCTGCGGAGCCCCCGGCTCTTCGTTGCAGGTTGGACACCCCGGCCTTGTTTGAGTGCTGGAACCCCAGTGTGCCGGGAAGACTGACTGGTCATCTCTATGGGACTTCAGCCGCAGCACGGCGCCTCCAAGGCAGGACAGACGATGGCCCAGCTGATTTGTAGCATGGGAGCTGCACAGCCCTTTCTCCCCCTGCGAGCCATGTCCACAGCATCCTCACTGTCAGGGCGTCCGAGCAAAGATCAACCACTGCACTCCGGGAACAGCATTGGAATGCTGGCCTGCGTGCAGAGCTGGGGAAGCTGCATTGGCTGATCTGAAATACAGCCAAGAAGCAGGTGCAGGCACGCAGGACCTCTGCCTGCCAACAACAAGTCCAGTCATGAAACAGCAAACGGATGGCCAATGACACACGTTGGCATTTTTGTGCAATCAACAATCGCCGAAGGTGAATGTGCAAGCAACCTTTCGAGCCGGAAGGCAGACAACAGCAGAAGGGACAGTGGAACCAGCCACACCGCTGCCCACACTACCACATGCCTCAGGTGTGAGGAACGCAACGTAAGGCGTAGTTCAAAGACTAAATACAACACAATGACTGTTCCCGGGCATCATGCAATAACCCTCAGGGTGCACAAGCAGAGAGCAAACAGACTGAGACTACACACACTGGGACTTCAGAGTGGGACTACACACAGTGGGACTGCATTCAGTGAGACTACACACACTGGGACTACAGAGTGGGACTACACACAGTGGGACTGCATTCAGTGAGACTACACACAGTGGGACCACACACACTGGGACCACACACACTGGGACTGCATACAGTGAGACTGCACACAGTGGGACCACACACACTGGGACCACACACACTGGGACTGCATACAGTGAGACTGCACACAGTGAGACTACACACACTGGGACTACACACAGTGGGACCACACACACTGAGACTACACATAGTGTGACTACACACAGTGAGACTACACACACTGGGACTACACACAGTAGGAAGACCACACACACTGAGACTACACACAGTGGGACCACACACACTGGGACTACACACAGTAGGGAGACTACACACAGTGGGATTTCACATTTTGCCCTGAGCAGGTGGAGCGTCTGCCTGCTCCCTACACAGAGCAGGCT
Source organism: Ochotona princeps (assembly GCF_030435755.1). Taxonomy (NCBI): domain Eukaryota; kingdom Metazoa; phylum Chordata; class Mammalia; order Lagomorpha; family Ochotonidae; genus Ochotona; species Ochotona princeps. Next base: position 1,106,934 of record NC_080853.1, on the reverse strand, counting down.
TGGAAAGCCCGCTGTCTACCCAGCCCAGGTTTGGCCATGGTGTCTGAGTAGGCTGCACTGTGCCCCTTGAACTGTACACAGACTCTTCTGAGCAGTTTAAACAATGAAATGATTTTAGCCTTTCCCAAGCTCTGATCTGCCCAGCAATTCCTGCCCTGGGACGGGGAGCCTCGGAGGTCCCCACCCTCCTGCCAGCCGTGCTTCTGTGGGTGGGAGGGCAGAGATGAGACCTGGGACTGTTGGGGACGCTTCCTCTGACCCGCATACTTAAGAGACAGGCAGAAACAGCCAGGGTGCCAGCCAGCGTCCTCTGCTGAAACTCCAGTAACGACAGCTAAGACACCCTGGTGTCACCCTGGTGACACCTCCCGGAACTGTCACCTCTGCTTCCCAGGGTTGGCCTTGGCAGCTCACAGGAAGCTGAAGCCGGGAGGCAGGGCCGCACGCAAGCCCAGCAGTCCCCGGGAGAAGCAGGTGCCGCCAGCCCCAGACATCCCCAGCAGTTCCCAGCACGTGCCACTTCTGCACTCGATACCCCGTGTCCCCACACCCGGCGTCCCTGCAGGAGTCAACGCAAACTCAGACAAGGGCAGGCATGGGGGACACACAGCACGTGACGCAGCCACGGCCTCCATTATTTCTGGGACTCCAAATAAACAGGCCCACTTCTTTCTTCCTACGGGTTCTGCGACTCCTTAACAGAGCCGTTGCCTCACACAGAACTGGATCCTCCTTGGATTAATGTCCTCGAAAATTAAGTTGACTTATAATCAATTTTCTCCTCGTTAAAACAGCAGCCTGAGGGGGTTTCTCTGGGGACTGATGGGAGCCGAGGAACAAGGCGAGGCTGCCCTGCTCCAGGAAGCTCAGTTGCAGGCACAGCCACATGCACCCCCCGCAGCAAGGTGGCTTCAGGCAGCCAGGCCACCTCACTCCGGGAGGCTGTCTGCACACACACACACACACACACACACACACACACACGCATGCACCCCCGGCAGCGAGGTAGCTTCAGGCAGCCGGGGCCGCCTCGCTGGACTCCAGTGCCTGTGAGCCACACACTGACAGCACAGCCCTGTCTTGGCTGCCACAGTCCTTCTGTCTGTCCCCACCCCTTTGCTCACCACCACGTGTCTTAGTGTCAGGGACAGGGCGACAGCTGCAGCCGCACACGGATGCCGGGCCAGAGCAGAGTGCTGGGCATGTGCCCTGCTCCCCACGGCAGGGACACACCTGTGCCACCCACTCGCCAGTAAAGGCGAAGGGCATGGAACCAGCAGCTGCGTCCAGCTGAGTGGCACCACGGTCACACTCCACCAAACGCCATTCCCCGGCCCACCGCCTGCCCCGCTCAGTGGCCCTGCGTCCACGGAGGGCAGAGCACTCAGGTGCACTGTCCTGGGCCCTTTCCTCGCCGAGCAAATGCAGGCATACACACTGTCATTGTAGGCTCCAAGAACTTTTCCCAAACCAAGATCAGCTTTCAAGGTGCTAACCTGGACGGCCAGGCTTCCCTGGCAAACCTTCGCGCCTACTGGCCTCGGCACCTGCCACCACGGGGCCTTCCTGGCATGAGGCCACACGGCCGAGGTAGGCTGCAGCTCTGCACAGTAGCCACTGGGACTCCCAGTTGCTCTCACTGCCCGAGGAACTCTGACCCAGTGAGGCCGAACCCAAAGCAGCCTAGAGACCAACACCTCAACAGAACGAGCTCACCTGCACCAGCCAGCCCTTCCCCTGCCCTGCCCCAGCCCGACCTTGGCAGTGAGAGGAAAGGCCATTCTGGAAGTACTTGCAATCCAGGGAATTTGGCTTTTCTGCAGTTCAAACCCCAGGGACTGCACTGTGCCTGCATTGCAACAGCAATGAGAGCTAAGGGGACGCGGCATCCCAGATGTGTGCGACCCACCTGGGAGCTGGCTGGTGTCCCCAGCGCTACTGCACCCTGCCACCCTGCTGCCACCCTGCTGCCACCCTGCTGCCAGCCTGGGGGCCTCCAGCTTCATGCTCCTGGCTGTGCTTTCCTCCCGCTTCTCCGGATGGGGTGGGGCTCAGGCTCCGCCCAGCCCACTGCAGCCCCGCCTCCCCGACTCCTGGGCACCCACACCCCTGGGTCACCTCCCAGGCCTCCCACTACAGGAGGCCGACACAGAGGATGGGACAGAAAGAAGCCGGGGCTCCAACGTCAGGGAAGGGCGAGGCCCCTGCCCTGTTCCTTCCTGCAAGCAACCTTTTTCCCAGCGTGCAGCGGGGTCTGGGGTGAGGGAGCCAGGGGAGCACAGCCCAGAACAGGGCCCCGGGGGTGAGGATCGGGCCAGCTCCAGGAGAGTCACGCCCTTGCGTTGCCGCCTGAGCACCTCCTGGCCACCTGGCCCCGCCCACAGCACCGGGCCCCAGAAAGCTGGCAGGCACCCTTGGAGGGGCCGGGTTCCCTTCTCACTGCAGCCCTGAAGGCACCAGGGTCCCTGCGACTGTTTCCATGTTTCCCGGGAATTTATTTCCTAACTCCAAAAACTGCATTGGCTTGGCAAAAACTTCTTCAACCTCGGAGATAAGGAAAGAAGTGAACAGGGCCCTTTGCAGATGCCTCACCCAAGCCACCAGACCCAAGGACTTTGGCCCTCCCAGGTCGCCAGGGAAACGCCGAGTCCAAACCATGCAGTTCCTCGGCCCGCCCACTGGGACCTGCAGAGCGGGTGACAGGGCCTGGCCTGGCCCACGGAGCTCCTCGCTCCGCATCCTAAGGAGTTGAACACGTTCGCATAAGCACCTGCCTGCACCGGCCTCTGGCAGGCCCTTTCACCCGCGGCAGGTGGGGGAGAGGTGAGCTTCCTCCTAGATGACCGAGTACTGTTCACACCTGAGAGGGAGCAAGCTTGCAAGCTGAGAGACACTATGGGAGAACCCTACACACGTGTTACTCAGGAGTGCGTTACTGCCCGGTGTGCCCGTGGGGTCAGAGCAGGACACCCGTCCGTGGCCCGGTGCGCCCGTGGGGACACAGTGTGACATCCTCAGCGATGGCACTGAGTTTTTACCAATACAGAACCCTCATGCCCCGACACACACTTGACTGGTCCCCTGGGCCACTGAGGGCTGGACCCACAGCGTTCCCAGCCAGGCAGCCCGGCACTGGCCGCCTGGGGAACAGCACAGAGCTGGAAGACAATCCTTTAGGACCTCTGACGCCCTCGGCAGCGGAGCCTGCAACAGCAAGTCCTGGGGGGATGGGGAGGAGGGTGTGGGAGGTGGGGACTCTGCCTCCTGCCACGCCACTTCCCCAGCTCAGGCCGCAGGGAGCTTCTCCCTCCAAGGGCCCCCTGACCACCCTGGGCTCCTTTAGACCATCCAAGACCCGGCCCATCTCTCGAGTCTCACCGTAACGCCACTCAGCCCATGGCCAGGTGAAGTGACCGCCACAGGGCTCAGCGATGAGGACGCTGACCGTGCTGGGGACCCTCCCTCGGCTGACCACACTGACCAGCGGGAACTCTGCCTGCTTCATGGAAACTCCATGGAAATCTTACCCAGAACCCATCCAAAGCCACCTAGCTGGGGGCTGCGACCACACATGGTGAGAAATATGGTGTGGTTGGTTTGGTGTTGTTTTCAGAGCCTGCAGAATCCTTCCACGGATGGGACTTTCTAGAATGTTCTTTCCAAGATGGTTTCTGAAACAGAAATGCCTATGGGTACACGTGCTTGAGCAAGGGCCGCCTCGGAGGGCCTGGGTGGCCTTCAATCATCACACGGCACACGCCAGAGCCCCGGGGTCCGGGGGAGAGTCAGCCGAGAGCAGTGGAGATCACAGCCCATCATTAGGAAGGCCACCTTGTTTACGCTGTCGCCACAGCAACAGGCTGCCTCTGGGGAACGCCAGGGCTTTCATGATGTGTCATTAACTCCCCACAGGTTGATGGGCTGCCAGGAGGGGAACCAGCAGGTCCCGGTCAGCGATAATGAGGAGGAAGCAGAGAGGCAAGCCAGGGCCTCCTGTCTCCTCTAGGCAGGATGCCACAGGAGCAGGCAACATGGAGAACAGGAGAACTCCTACCCACCTGTCTGCCTGCCAGGGGCCCGGCCTTAATGGCCTGAGGCCCCAAAAAGTGGGCCAGGGTCAGCGGCCGACCTCTTGCCCTGCCCATGCCAGAGCAGAACGGCTGAAGACTGTGCAATCCAGGGCACCTGAGCCCTGCCGTCACACAAGGTCGCAAGGCCCCACCCCGTCCCCTGGACTGACTCTGAGGACTGCCAGCCAGGTCCATACAGCAGCTGCTGCCCCACCCACAGGCCTGGCCAGAGCGCCCCCACAGGCCTGGTCAGGAACACCCACAGGCCTGGCCAGAGCGGCCCCACGGGTCTGGTCAGAGCACCCACAGCCTGGGGTCTGAAGGAGAGACGCCTCTTTCTTTCCTGTCCTCCCCAGGGGATGAGCTGGAGACAGACTATCTCAGGCTTGGGCGCTAGAACTGATGAACCCATCAGCAGGATAAACCCAAAAGAGCCCAGTCCCACATTTGGGCTGCCCTTGGTCCCAGGTGGCTGCCACAGAAGCCCGTCTTGCCCCCCAGTTACACACACTTGGAGTTACCACCAACCTGCATGTCCAGAAAAAAAGTGGGGATGCCCCTGCCCAGTGAGACAGCACCTCGCACCGCTGGGGACCCCTGGGGTAACCTGTACGTCCAGCAACCTGGCAGGAAGGCGTTCAGAGGCTGCCAGCCCAGGCTCTCGGACATGGAGTTGAGCTGAACTGGCTCGGACAGCCCACGAGCCCTGGGCAGGCGTGTTTCTGAGGGTACTCCACTCACGGAAAGGCATGAGTCAGGAGCTTTGGGCTGGTCAGGTGGACCCCACCCCCAGCATCTCAGGCCCAGCCACAGGGTCAGGTGGACCCCACCCCCGGCATCTCGGGCCCAGCCACAGGGTCAGGTGGACCCTGGCAAGTAACAGCTAGGAGCAGTAACCTCCCTGCCCTCAGCAGCCCCCGACAGCCCTCTGTGACCTCTCCCTGACCATGCAGGGGTGCCGGGTCACCATCAGGCCTCAGTGTGTGGCTGCTGCAATAGAGCTCAAGTAACAAACTCCCAGATGCCTCTGACCACAGATCTTGGCTCCACATGTGGCCTACCTGGCCATGACAGGGTGACATCCCGTGGACAGATGGTAACCAGGTCCCCAGGGCAAACAGGGTCGGGGACACCTGATGTCACCTTCCCACTGGGCATGGTCCTCACTTTCTCGGGACCCTGGGATTGCAAATAAGAGAGCCCCCTAAGAGATCAGGGATGCCTTATTTGCTTGCAAAGCTCAAGGGGCTGGGAGGCACACTTGGTTCTATACCCAGGAAGCAGCCTATGATGCTTCCAGAACCTTCTCCGGGCAAGCAGTGCCTGCCTCATTTTTGGTTTCTTAGCAACTAAATACCTGCTATTCAGTTTCTTCCAAGGCTTTAAGAGGCATGCGGTAATAATTCCAAATAAGACATTTAAATCATTCTTCTGCAAACCCAAGGACTGCACACCCCAGTGCCTCATGAGGTCCCCAGTGTGCACTGCCCAGCCTCCTGGTGCCCAGACCCAGGCCTGCAAAGCAGGATGCAGGTGGCGGGAGTCTCCAGCCCTCCTTGCTAAGGCTCAAGGGAGCAGCTCAGGCTGCATACGGATCAGATATGGGTTGGCGGACTGACAGAGACCTGTACCTTCCATGGACCTCAGCTTGCACCCCTGCAGTCTGAGGAAGAGGTGCCCCAGGTGAGGCCCACCTGCTGAGCACCGGGTGCTAAGGCAGTCTGGAGTGGGAGGGGACGGGGAGATGGCAATGCCACGGCAAAGGACACTCAGTGCAAGATGTGGGGCAGCGCAGTCACAGGGCAGGGAGACAGGGCAGCGCGCTCACAGGGCAGGGAGACAGGGCAGCATGATCACAGGGCAGGGAGACAGGGCAGCGCGCTCACAGGGCAGGGAGACAGGGCAGCGCGCTCACAGGGCAGGGAGACAGGCACCAGCTGAGAAGGTCCACCCATCTTCAAATGCTTGGGCCCTTGGCGAGATGTGGTGGGAAACCACAGGACTCCCCCTGTGTGATGGGCACTGAGCCACATCCAGCTTTACAGATGATAGGCTGAGCTGGGGAGGGGGTTGGAACAGAGCTGTTTTAGGAGCAGAGGGGCCGGGGCAGAGTCCTGACAGCACGGGCCTTGGGCTGGGTGCCTGCCAACCTCCAGGATGGATGCCAACCAGCAGCCCCAGGAAGGAAAGGAGTCCACCCGGAGCCAGAGGTGGAGTGATGGACACAGCACAGGTGGAGGTGCCTGGTCTCCAATCCCCCACCGCTCCAGCTCTGCCCCTCATGAGGCTACACCCCAGATGCCCACCTGCATGGCCCCCATGCCAGCAGATGCTGTACCTAGTCCACTGCCCTCTCATCCTTCCACCTGGCTGGCAGAGCCTTGACCTTGCCCAGGTGTGAGGTGAACACCGGTGGATGGTCAGGAACACAGCCCCTCTTCCAAATCTATGGGAAACACGGAACAAATGGAGGAGTTCACAAGGTGTTTGTTCAAGGGAAAAGCCCAGTACAGCTGGAGCCGGTGTGGCCTGGGCAAAGAAAGACAGGGTTAGGGTCGGGGTCAGGGTCAGGGTCAGGGTTAGGGTTAGGGTGCTAGACCAGTGGGATGCAATGACACCAGAAACCTCACAGCTCAGTCCCTGGCCAGAGTGGAGTCAGCTTGGCGGGTCACATGCGCCCCCCGCCTTTGGCCAGCAAAGACCGCTGTTTCCCAAGGCAGGGTTGGGGCTGAGGGCGTCACCCCAGGATGCCAAGCAGGCTATCTCACTGGTTTTGCCATCTGGGCTCCCAGTAACACTGTCACCCCAGGATGCCAAGCAGGCTATCTCACTGGTTTTGCCATCTGGGCTCCCAGTAACACTGTCACCCCAGGATGCCAAGCAAGCTATCCCACTGGTTTTGCCATCTGGGTTCCCAGCAACACTGGAACAGCTCCAAAGGAACTAATCAGCTTCCATCTTGAGACTCTCTGGGGAGTGGGGGACACCAGGGGTGGGGTACGAACCTGATGCCACCTGCTGATGCTCCCCTCCTCTGACCCACCGCTGCCTCGCTTGCCTGCTCTGTGAGGCAGCAGGGGCTGCGGCTGCACAGCATTGTTAGCTATCACTGCACCTGCGCGGGACGGCGTGGCCCCAGCCCACAGGGACCCAGGCCAGGCACCTGCCGGAAGCCCTCAGCAGTTACACCTCTGCCTTCCGGGGAAGGTCACCTCCACAATCCTGCCTTCAGGGGAACCCCATGCTGAGGGTGGCCAGCCACTTGATTTGGCAATCTGCCAACTGGAAATCCTTCCTAACCAGTGATCAGAGCACACAGGGAAAATTGACATGCACAAGGAACTTAATTGGAATTAAACTTTAAAATAACTTTAGTGTTAAGTGCATTTTATTCTGATTCCCTGAAAATTGATCATCTGTGTGCACAAGATGTTGCAAGAAAATGTGCTGAATAAAATCCCTTGGACACCAGCATGCCCTTTGCAGGAGAAAGGCCTGGGATGGCCCACTCCCCCAGGTCCTCCCCTCCATGCCAGACCCTCAGGCACAGACAGCAGGTTTTCCACACCCCTACCCCCAGCCCCGGCCACCAGCCTCCAGTGGAAAACACGTCCTAATTCTCATTTTTGCCATGGCTACCACATGACATTGCAGCCACGCAGAGTAACACAGCGTGCTTGGCTTGAGTGCCTCATGAGTTTGCCCGGAGCCCGCTCTCTTGGCAAATCCTCCCTGTGCTGCTCACCCCGGAGGCAGACTCCTGTGTAACCGACCCTTGAGCCCCACTCCCAAGTGCCAGTCGCCAAAGCTCTAAGCCTATGACTCGGCTGTGTCTGTGGGTTAGACCATGGGACCCCTGTCGCAGCACACCATCCTTCAGAGGCATCCACACCACTGCACATGGCCGCATTTCCTTGTTTTTAAGGCTATTCGAGTGACACTGCAGGGTGTACAGGACCAGTTGCTGACTGACTCCCAATGGACCTTGGCTGTTGTGGGTCGTGCTACGGGGAACAGCTTGCTGGTTATGACGTCGCTAAGATCTGGGGGTCCCTCCGTACCCCTCTCCACCACAACCATGCCAGTTTGCTGTCCAGCCAGTGGTGCCCCAGGAGTCCCTCCGCCTCGTGCTCACTGCCCTGGCCATCTTCCTGTCTTTTTTCTGAATGTCACCTCACCAGCTGTCACCGCCGTTTGCATGGAGATGTCTCCCCCTTCAGATTTAAACCCCAGATGTTTAGGACAACACTAGCGTACTCTTCTGTGCTTGCTTGTCTAAGGCTCTGGTCATTTCCCTGCCGCACCCACGACTGGGTTCCGCTAGGCCCAGTCTGCGTGTTGAGGAGTCGGTTCCTGCAGGGCAGGGGCCTGGTCTTCTCACCTGTCAGTCACACCTCTGTCCTCAGGCCTAAGACTACAAGCAGTAACAGGTGTACCAGCAAGACTTTGTTCAATCCTCCACCCCTGGGCGTCCAGCTCGGTCCTGTGCCTGGTTCATTCATGCAGACAGTGTGATTAAGCCTCCAGTGCCAACCCAGGACACAGCCAGATTCGCATAATAGAAATATTTCCATCAGGGTCGAGGTCCACAGATGGGAGATGGGCAAGCTTTGCCACCTGCTCCCAGGGGATACACACAGGTTGGTCACAGCAACAGAGCTAAGGGGTCAGCATGTGGAGGTCAGGCAAAGGAGCAGGCAGGTTCCCGGGGGCCACTGGGGCAGGGGGGACCTGTCCAGGTGGTGTGGACAGTGGGCAGCAGCGTGGGAGCAGCCGGGATGCTGAGGCTCCGCAGAGGGTTGGGGGCCAGCCATGACGGGTCACAGCATGCAAGGCTTTGCTGGCTGTGGGAGGACTGGAGAGCAGGGCAGGGGTCTTGTGAGGGAGGTGCCCGGACTGACTGTGCCCCAACAGGTGCTCCAGCCGTGCCGGTCATGGACCAGAGCTTGGGGGAGCACCTTTCTTGGGGTAGATGCTTGGGAGCCGTGTTTCTTGTCTGAGGTTCTTTATATTTTTATGAATACTCAAATTACTTTTGCAAGGAGCTGTACCAATTTATCTGCCACTAGCTATTTACAATGATAGCACACAATGGCCTCCACAGGATTAATGATTATAGTTTTTAAATATGCAGATTTAATAGATTTTAATATAGTTCCCCTTTGTTATTTTGCCAGATGTTGGGGAGGGTGAGAATTTCCAAGTCACCAGCAATATCATGGTAGCTTGTGAATTGTCCCTTCTGGACCTTGGCCACTTCCTTCAACAGCAAAGCAGCATGGCCAGGGGCTGGCCTGTGACGTGGTGGTTAAAGGTGCCTCCTGTAATACCAGCACCCTCTCTGGCCCTTCCACTTCTGACCCAGCACCCTGCTTATGCACCCGGGAAAAGCAGCAGAACATGGCCCGAGTGGGAGACCCTGCTGCCGCTCTGGGCCCTTGTGGCCATCCAGGGCAGATCCAGACAGCAGACGGCAGACTCTGACTTTCAATTGTAACTCAGTAAATCTTAAAAGAAAAAGCTAAACAACAGCCTTGCCGCCCTGGCACTGGGAGAGGCTCTGAAGGAGGAGCTTGGGGAACTCCTCTATCGGGACACAGTCCCTGCAGGTGAGCGCAAGAACCATGACAGGGAGCAGCCCAGACCAGGCCAGGAATGGTACCCACTGGCATACATTTGGCACAGGTCAGGAGCAAACCAGGCTGGGCCAGTTCACATCACCCACTGGTGAATCCAAGCACCAGAACAGGGTGTAGGTCCAGCCAGACTAGGTTGCAACACAAGACAGTTCACATGAGGGCCGCGACTGGGGGCCAGCTGGGCTGGGCTAGGCTGTAGCCACCATCAACATGAGCTGGAGCTGGGGGTGGGCCAGACCCAGCCGGGTTACAGCACCCACTGGCAAACGCTGAGGTGAGGCAAGCCACGCCAGACTGGGCCACTGCGCCCAAGCAGCACGTTGTCACCTATGTAGCTTGCAGCATTCTGCACAGTTCTGCCCTCAGTCCCGGAGCCTCCACATGGTCACCATGCCACTCCTCTGCCCCATCCTGGGTCTGCCCCTCCCTGACATGCCTTGGGCATCACATGGAACTTAACCTGAACCACCCAAGCCTCTCTGGAGCCAACAGGAGCCTGGGGGACGGGGCCTCTGCAGGACCAAGGTAAAAGCAGCTGGAGGGCCGACAGCAGTGGCTGCCCCGAGCTGGTCACCTCTGAGGGCAGGTGTCGGTAAGCACCCACTTGCTGCCCCCTCTGCAGAGCAGCTGCTCTCACGTGGCCTTGCTGCCCAGGGCCTGCCAACCCTGTTCATGGGGTCTAGACCCCAGGCAGGACAGGCGCCCAGTAGGGGTGAAGGGTGCAGGTGTGGGGAGCCCCAGCTCTGGTCACCCACTGAAGGCAGCCCGGGGGCTCAAATATCTCAGCCCACATCAGATGCCCCCCCTGCACAGGCTGCCAGCTGTGTAAAGGGCACCTAGGGCCTGGCTCTTCCCTTCCTTCCTCCTCCTTACCCTCCAGGCAAAGGCCGCACGTCACAGACAAGACAGTGGCACCCAGGAGCGAGGCTGGCAGCTGTGGCCACCAGGCTCTGTGCACACCAGAGGACACATGACACGCAGCTGGGTCCCTCGCTGGCAGACCGAGGCTCCCCCTGTTCATCTCCATCCGACCGGGAGTGAGATGGGCTCGCCACCCTCCAACAGGTAATTGCCCGAGAAGCTGCTGCACACGCACGGAGGCCTGCGGGATGCGTGCGAACGGCCTTCAGCCGAGGGGTGCTGCACATGGTACTCTTCTCCAAGTCAGCGGCCTTCAGTGGGGGCCCCTAAGGGGCTGCTGCCGAGACGGCATCCCCAGCTACAGACGTGGCTGAAGTGACTTGGGCATCTGCAAGCTGACTTGCTCGAGGGGAGCAGAGGTGGAGGCGCCTTAAGCCAGGGCTCTGTTGCCCTCTAGTGAAACAGGTCAGCATTATGCATGCAAAATGACCTGGTGGCTGCATAATTAATGCTGCGGGGTGGGCCGGGAGGGAAAACCCTAGCCCCTGGCTGGGCTGCTGGCAGGGTGAGGATGTGTACCTGGGCACACCTGGGCACACCTGGGCACACCTGTATGTCCCGCCCTTCACGGCCTGCTCTCCAACTGGACTTAGTTAACACATGGAAGATATCGCCTCTTTCCTGTCACGTTTATTTCCTGCACTGGAGGCTCGGTGTTCTACGGCTGTTGACAGGCAAAAGTCCAAGCATAAAGAAAACATTGGCCGAGCTGGAGGGAGACACAGCATCCTGATGCCTAAGTATGTATTTAATACGTCTTCTGAAAGAACGTCTAATTACCCTGCCACTGAACAAAGTGCACACTCCGCTGTGACAAACCCAGCCTTCTCTGTCTCAGAGCCCGCTGAGAGAGAGACTCGAGGGCCATCTCCGACCCACTGCCCCGACCGCGGCAGGAGGAACACCTAGGCGACGCCCAGGCATGGCCGTCAGTCATCTGAGCGGCCAATCTGCAGGGTGCTGATCCCTCATGTTGCCAGACCCGCGGTGTCCATCTGCACTCCGCGTCAAACCGCACTTGTCCCATCGGTCCACTTGCCAGAGCAGGTGAGCGGCCAGCCTAGTGCCTGGCCCCCCACTGTCCCCTGGCTTCCCGAGGTTGTTTATAGGCCTGCGTGCTCCCAGGAGCAGCACTGGCTTCAGCTGCCCAGCGCTGGGTCTCCTTGGCCCGCGCTGCAGCCGGTGCGGGAGGAAACCTTGCTCACCCCAGGACGTGGAGCAAGGGTTTGCACCTGCATCAGCCAGACAGAACGCCAGCAGGCAGCAGCTCCAAGTCTGTCCTTCCTGCCTCACTTCCTCCCTGGGTGCCACCAAGGAGCCCCTTTGCCCCCTCGCTCCTGCGATGAACTCCCAACTTGGGCAACCCTCCCCAGGCAGTGTCAGGAGCTGCTTTCAAGAGTGTGTTCTCCCCAGCTTCACCCCCAGCGCCCCTGAGGGGACAAAGAGACAGGATCAACCTATCACTTCCCATCTCTCCGAGCGGTTGTCATGACAAAAACCAGCCACAACCTGCAGCACCATGCCCGCGTTTCTGGTTCCTGTCAGGCTGGTGCAGGAGCAAGCCGCCAGCACACCTTTGGGGTGTCCAATCTGTCCTGAGAAAAGCGCCCCGCATTGTTGAACGAGGGTTTTTTCCCCTGCCATCTGAGTGACTCCCTAAGATGGTGCTTAACGCCTTAAACCCCCACAGACGTGGGTCTTTCCTCCCTAGGAGCCCCCTCCTCCCACTCTGGCAGGAGACCTCTCTCTGTGTGTATTTTAAATAGACCTTGCTCTGCACACTTTGAGATTGTCCACATGAAAATTCTTCTTTCGTGGGAGACGAGAAATGAGGTTGTTGTCGCTTTTTGCGTCAAATTTCCCCACAACACCGGAATGTCTCCATCAAGGGTAAAACAGCGAGCCGGGCATCCAGAGCCCTTGGTTTACGTGCCTGCTGTCCGGTCCACAGACCGAAGGGCAAGCGAAAGCCAGAGGTGAAAAAGCCATTTCTGATACCACGTTGGCTCTGAAACACCCAGGTCTTCTGCATTGTTCCATAGGTAGCATCCTCCGTGATCTTGCTGCTTATCTTGCAAAGCTGCTGTCTGCGCGGGCCCACTGCGGTCCTCCCTGGGGCTCAGGGCTCCTCGACACTTCTCTGTACTTCACTGGAGCCTCCTCACGCAGCGGAGAAGCTGGGAGCCCAGCCCCTCGAGACGGCAGGTGAGCCCTGGACTGCGGTGAGGCGAGCGAAGCCAAGCTTAGTAATCAGCAAGGACTTGATGGGCACGCCAAGCTTTGGGACGTGGCGGAGGTGGCAGAGCATGAGGAATGCTTCCAAAGCAGCACTTAGTGGGTCTACAGCCTCACAGCGGGGTGGAGCGGCCTGCCTGTGCTCCACGGCCCTTTGCAAACTGAAAGCTCCAAGTCACTCAGAATTCCTCCACTCGGGAAATCAAACGTGCCTGTGGAGTGCCCGGTGCACAGCTGCCACGGCTTCACGCTACAATGTGCACCAAACAGGAGCCTGTCGCCAAGGTGTAAGTTAGCTCAGGAGTCCTCAGAGAGATAGGACGGGGAGGAGCCCAACCAGGCAGGGGAGGGGCCTGGGCAAACGGCTGGGGGGGGAGAGGGGGCCTGGGCAGACAGCCGGGCAGGAGAGGGGGCCTGGGCAGACAGCCGGGCAGGGGAGGGGCCTGGGCAGACAGCCAGGCAGGGGAGGGGGCCTGGGCAGACAGCCCTGAGCTGTGTGTCCTCTCCTGCTCCAGCGGGCACCCAGAGGCCTCATGAGTGGCGAAGTCATGGTTCTAGGGCCCCTATGGCCTCACCCGGGGTTTCAGCCCTATCCCGGCATTCCAGGTGGCGCGGAAGCAGCCACCACTGACAGCAGGGCACAGGGAACAGCCGCTTTGCTTCCAGAGGCCCAGGAGAGGGCCCTGTGTGACAGGCTGCTCAGCAGAGCTGCGTGGTCCCGTGCGAGTGGCCCTGTGCAACAGCAGCAAGCAGGAGTCTCATGAGCCACGGCTGGCTGGGGCCCTGGCATCTGAGCTTCCTCCTTTCACCTTTGCCCCATGCCCACCGCACCTGCACCCAGGGCCCCACCAGGTGGCTGGGGACATAGAAGCCGCTGCCGAGGAGGGTGCTGGGTCCGCCCTTGCATCGACACCCCCAGGTCAGCATAGGGAACAGCTGGCCGCATCTCCTCAGCACCCTGGAAACTGCGAAACCCAGTTTTGTGGCTGAACATTGGGGTGGGGACGCCTGACTGCTGCGGCCTGCACCACCTTGGTGGTGATTTGCCTAACAAAACCATCAAGGCAGGAAGGCATAGCCTTGTTCCCCTAAGCTGGATACAGCCCTTGGCCCTTGCCTCTGCCAGCCAGAGGGGCAAAGCTTCCAGCCACCTTGGAGATTAAACCATTCCTGGATGGCCGGAGCTGTGGCGTGGCAGGTAAAGCCGCCACCCGTGACACTGCATGGACACCTGGTTGCTCCCACTTTGAGCCGACTCCCTGGTATGACCCGGGGATGATGGCGCGAGTGCTGGGGGCCTGCCTCCACGTAGGGCACCTGCAGCAAGCTCCTGGCTTTTGCCTGGCACAGCCATCAGGGGAGGGGACAGGTGAATGGAAGATCCATCTCCACTTTCTAACTCTGTCTTCTAAGTAAGTAAATAAACCCTCCATAGAAAGGAAAGAGAGAGAGAGAAAGGAAGGAAGGAAGGAAGGGCCTTCCTGGCAGCTCGCCCACTGCCAGGGACCGGGAGCCAGCACACGGACTGCCCTGCCATGTCCCCAAGGGAGGGGTAGGCGCAGAAACACATTGGCATTTTCTGGGCAATAAATCAAAAGCCAGATAGCATTGTTTCTAATTTATCTTGCAGAGTGTTCCACTGAAATCTTGCTGTGAATAACTCCTAATGTTTCTTGAAAATCGCGCGAGGCACGGGCCCTGAATGCTGAATGAGGAACTCATGCACCCCCGCTCTGTTTTGGGGCGTGCGCCCCATGCCTCCCAGCTTCTGAATAAAATGACACGCATCCTGCAGGCGAGTTCTGCTGGCGGGAAGACGCCGGTTTTGCACACAACCCTGTCCTAAAAAGAGAAAACATTAACAACCACCATCTCGAGTAGACTCGGGCCAGGGACATGAATTATGAATCGAAAGACAAAAGCTGTGCCTAGACAGACAACAGGAGCTTACGAGCCTCAGGGCAAATGGATGTCTCTGCTCTGGAAGCTTCCGTGAAAAGCCCCTCCCCCACACCTTTCTTCCTAGCCCAGCGCACTGCCCAGGGCGAGCACACAGTGACCGGCTAGTTGACGGAAAATCATGTTAATTGCAGGAAATTGTCATTAATTTGGACTCTGCGGTTTCAGAATCTGTACTAGGGCAAGCAGCTCACCAGCTTAAAAAAAATCTGCATAAGCTTTTATGAGGAAAGTTGGATGTGGTAGGCGACAGTGCCTTTCATCTCGGCAGTGGGGGTGGCGGGAGAGGTTGGTGGTCCACCCACCAGCCTGCACTTGCCATTGGCCAAAGAGAAGTCAAGGTCCGTGTAGAAGCACCACAGACGTTTCAGAAGCAGCAGCTGTTAGCTCAGGACATCCGCTGGCAGCATCGCTCCTATGGGATGCTGGACCCTGGGACGCAGGGACAGCCCTGGCAACCAAGGCACTCAGGGCCACGTGAAGAGGCCTCCAGGAGAGAACCCTCCAGCAGGGACTTGGTCACCATCAAATTCACCAAGGATTCCTGCTGGAATCAAAGACTAGGCCAGGGCTTTGGAAAGTGAGCCTACACAGGCAGCCAGAGAGTGGGGAACCCATAATGGGGCTAGGCAGAGCCCCGTGGCAGCATGGGAGCCAGAATCACCTGATCTCAGGGACCACGGGCTGCCTGCCGCTGACGGCTGGCGTCTCAGGCTGTGCTCGTGGCGCACCCACCCCTCCACAGGCACACATACTACACACCACACAAGCACACACACTCACAACCAGGCATGTGTATTCACCAGCACACACACATGCATGCACACACATTACAAAGCTTGTATCAACACATGCACATGTATGTTGCCAGATGGGGAGCACATGCGTGCACACACTCCAAAGCTTACATCATCACACATGTATACGTTGTCAGACCGTCACACACAGAGGAAACCACACACGTTTACATGCATACACACATACACACGTGTCATGCACACATGTACATAGACAGCTACATGTTTTTCACCTGTGTATGTGTGTGCTCACACCTGTGCATTCATGCAAAAGCACATACCTGTGCAAACACGCGCACACGTGCACACGCACACACACACAGCAGCCGTGGCCTCCTAGGGAGCTCGCTCGCTGGGCCTCCAGGATTTCTCTGGAAGCACTGGCACAGCAGGTGCGCCTGCCAGAGGTAGACTTCATCGGTGGCCCTACAGACACCCAGCCATGGTCAGGCACCTTTAGCCGGTGTCTTGGAGCTCAAGACAGCGCGGGCTTCAGCACCTAGACTCTGAAGGCCCCACCTTCTGCTTCCAGGGGCTGACCCCTCCCAGTCAGCACCCTCTTCCCAGCTCCCACCCAGCGCCAGCCCAGCCCCTGCAGTGACAGGCCCCTACTGTGGCACTACGGACAGCCTCAGACACAACCAGTGGTATGTGACAAGGGACGCAGCAGGGCCCTCCTGCATCCCAGCACCCTCACGGGCTGTCCTGAGTGTAGAGAAGGGCCAGGACCATCCGAGCCTCTACATGGGACCAGGCCAGGAGACCCCAAACACAGGCCACGGGATAGCAGGGACACATTGGTGCGTCCTCGCGAGCCTGCTCCTGTTCCTCCTGGCATCCCTGAGCCCAGCCAAGCAGGAGTTCAGGGTGGGGTGCCTCCTCCCTGCTATCCCTGGAGGCCAACTCCTCCACCTCTCCATGTCTACATCTCCTTGCAGCCACACTGGGGAACAGCCCTGCCGCACCCCTGAGCCCTGCCTGCAGTGTGACTGGGTCTACAGCGCCTGAAGCCTCCCTGTGGCTTCTCCGTGCTTCCGGGGCAACCCACCCCCAGGTCCTGCACACCCCCACTGCAGCAGCTGCAGCACTATGTCCTCCCATAGTTTCCCCCCTCCCGGGAGGCCTGGAGCTCACCGCCCTCTTTGGCCTATCCATCTGGCCAGACCTTTTGTTTATATTCGCTTTTGGTCTCAAACAACAGAAATCTAATCTCCCACAGCCTGGAAGCCAGAATCATGAATCCCAGTGTTGGCAGCCCGTGTCCCCCCAAGGCTCTGGGGGTCTCTGTGCCTTTGCCTCTGCCCTGCTGCTGGGCCAGGGGCTGCTGGCACCACCACCACTCCGCCTCCACCTGCCTGGCTGGTCCAAGCTCTCTGACCCCTCTCCAGGGACATCGTCACAGGACAACTCCAGTCTTTCTTTCAAACAGGGCCTGTCTCCCACCAGCGGTGTGGGCAGGGACATGCCACGGGAACCACGGGACCCTGCCTTGTTTCTGCTCCCACAGAGGACTTCCCGTGGCTAAAGGGTTGCACGAGCTGGATGCAGCGCACGCCACACCCACGGAAATGTGGAGTGGAGGTCTATGAACAGCCCACAGGGCAAGGCTGTGCCCCTCCCACCGCCTGCAGCACTGAGGCGAGCTCAGGTATTGGGATGCACTGAGGACTCCATCAGCTGACTTCAAGATCAAGAGCTTCTGCCCTGGGACCAGCAGACGCTCTCGGGGTCACGCCCTGCACCCCCCACCCCACCCCAGACCTGAAGAAAATTGAATCTGTGCAAACCCCTTGTTATCCCAAGGATATGTCGGTCCTGAAGGTTCAGAAACATAAGCCACAGCCACAGGATACGGTGGCACAACAGGGCGACCCGCTTGGCGTCATGGAGGAAACACTCCAGTGAGAAAGCAGAGCGTGCAGGGCCGCGTGCGGGTGCAGGAAACTCGGACAGGAGCTCCAACTATCATGCAAGCTGAATCTAGGGTGCAGCACCCAGCTTAGCCGGGGCACGGACAAAAATTTGAGTTTGAAGTTTCCAGGCAGCGTTGCCCACACAACTAAGCAGAAAAGCAAGTTCCACGGAGGAGAAGCAGATGAATATAGGGTGGATTGCACGGGTGAGCACGGGGCGCGTTGCAGACACACTGGAACACATCACAAGCTAAGAAAGCAAGGAGAGGAATAGGTGTTTGGTTAAGATGCCTGGTCCCACCCTGGCTGTCGAGTCCAGCTGCCTGCCAGTGCAGCCTGCAAGAGGCAGTGGTGTGAACTCGAGTCACTGGGCTCCTGCTCCCTGACCCTCTACGGGAGAGCTGGATGGAGTTCCAGCTTTGGCCCTGGCCCTGGCCCTGGCTGCTGAGAGCATCTGAGTGAGTCAGCAGATGGGAGTGCTCCCTCTCCCTCTAGCTTCCTCTCTCTCTCCTTTTGTCTCTTCACCTATCAAATATTGTTTATCTAGTCATTTGAAAGACAGAATCATGCAGAGAAGAAAGGCCACAAAAGAGAATTTCTAAAGCCGGGTTACTCTCCAAATTGCCACAACAGCCAGGGCTGAACCAACCCCAAAACCAGAGGGCACAACCCCATCCACACAGGTCCCAACAGGCCTTCGCTGCCCACCCGAGGGCAAACGTGGCCAGTACATTCCCACCAAGGCCCCAAGGACAGGGACCTGTGACTTTGAGGCCCCCTGCTTCTGTGTCACGTGTTTTACAACCACAGAGCACGTGGAGCTGTTCTGAGTCTGCGCAATGTCAAAGCAGCTGACGTGACCTGCTGGGGCGGGGCCTGCCAGCACCAACGTGGCCGTGGCTGACCCAGGCTCTTACTTTAGGTATTTAATTGGCACTTACTTTAGGTATTTAATTATTGTTATAAACACATTAAATAAACTGCTATAACTAAAAATAATTCTTACAAATAGACAAATTTTGATGTGTTTCCCAGGTGAAAATTTGCATTGCAACCCTCGTGCTTCTGCCGCTGAGAAGCGCCAAGCCTCTGAGGCTGCCCTGCAAGCCCACCGCCAAAGCCAGAGACACGCCCACTGCATTGGCAGGAAGGGGGCATTCTGTAGCTGAGGGTCCCTGCCCCTCCCCCACAGCCACAAGGGGCGGATGTTTGGGACACCATGGGGCTGCAGCTGCTCCCTGGGCTGCCCTCAGGGTCCACTGTAGGAATACCCCTCCACAGGCTGGGCACCTGCTCAAAATGTGCTTTTGTTTCACGACCTGGGGAGCAGGAGTCGGGCACACACGCTCGCAGCTGGTTGGACACACGCCTGACCCAGTGAGCCTTTCCCAGAACCCAACTGCCTTCCAACTGCCTCTTCCTGCCGGTGGACACACCCAGGGGCTGCCACGCAGGGACCCTGCTGTGCCAGTGTATGGGCCCATTCTCTCTGGTGCTGGGTTACTAATGGACGCCCCTCATCCTGAGGTTGAGATGGCGACCCCTAGCGTTTCCGAGAGAGACCCTGTCCGGGGCGGCTTGCACCATCGTGGCTGCCGTCGTGGGCTGGAGCCACGAGTGGGCTCCTGCAGACCACTCCCCCGGTCCCTTGTTGCTCTGCCATAACGTCTCCCTCTCAGGCTGGGGGGTAGCAAGCTGCAGCTCCGGCTGTGCCGCAGCCCGGCAGGTGCCGTTCCCTGGAGGCCTTCCCACAGGCTGCCTGCAGAAATCAGCCTGGAGGTTTTCATTTGCCAAGTCACATGTTGTCGTAATCTGCGTGATCCTCTGGGAGAAGGTGACATAACATTGTGACAGTGTATGGCAACACTTGGAAAGCCTTCCTGCCAGAGGCCTCCAAAGGTCGTAGGCCTGTCGCCAAGCGGAGGCTGGCCAGTGGAGACAGATGGCTTCTCGCAAGGTGGGCCATAGCTCTGACCGAGGCCCGGGGTCGCTGCCTGTTACTTTTCGCCTTGCTGGGTGGGTGAATAAGATGGAGTGAGGCGTGCCTTTATGCGTCCCATGTGAGGGCCGGAGATTGCAACTCCCGCAGGCCAGCTGTGTCTGTCCACGCCAGAGTCGGCAGCAGAACGCCGCGGCCTGAGGGCTGACACAGAAAGGTCAGGTGTCCCTGCCCGCCACCCGTCAGCAGCAGGGCCTGTCCCAGCTTTGCCCTGGGAGTCGCCGAGAGGCTGTTCTGGACACACACCCACACAAGTGCAAGGACTTGTAAATGGACACACACGCAGAGCACTTGTACACCCTTACACACAGACATGTGCAGGTCCACACCTCGGGTCTGCATCTGGGCGGCATTAGCTGACCACTCCTTCTCTGCCTCAGCCTTGTGACCATTTGGGGACACACAGTCCATTTGAAAAGACCACGTGGCGTTCGAGCTGGCCAAATTTGAGGCGGGGGAAGGACAAATATAATCAACCATGATGCAGAAGTGGCACGTCTTTGGCTCAACTTTCTTCAGCTTTCTGTTCTGGCCTCCAACTCGTTAGTAGGCCTGCTAGTGGAGGAGGCTCTGGGTCCTGCCCGTTTAGATGAAGCTGTCGATGGGTACGGTGCTAGGAGGCCTGCTGCCGGGGCTACGCTGCTCCTCCCCTACCACGAGGCCCGCTCCAGAACACACCTCACGTTTGTTGTTTGCCAGAAGCAGCCATTGCCTCGGGCAGTCCGTGTTTCTCCTTCTGCTCCCGTCTGCACAGGAACATGTGGGAAACAGATTCCCAATACCTCTACATGCCACAGAGTGCGTCAGTCGTACGCTTAGAAACGCAGGAGATGGGACTGGGTTTTCAAGTGCTTCCCCACATGAACAGAAAATGGGGTCATGTTGGATGTCTGTGAAATGGCCTTCATGGCAGAAGACATGGGGACACCGAGGAGCCCCGACTGGGGTGAGAGCTCAGTGGCAGCCCAAAGCCGCAGCAGCACCCGCCTGGACGGGGCTGAGGCAAAGCAGGAAGGGTGCTCGTGGGGGCACGAGGGAGAACAGTTGTTCCCTGGAATGACTGGCTACAGACGGCACGTCCCGTCCTCTTGGCCCCGGAGTGCAACCCTAACAGGACCCCGAAGAGTGCCACGTTCAGCAGGACTGTTTCAAGGGGCAGGGGCAATCAGCCCAGGCGACACCAGGTCTCTGTGCAGAGCAGGGTGGACGCAGTGCAAAGTAGCCATGCGAGCAACCAGAGACACCCAGCGACCGAGAACCGTGAGGGTGCCAGCGGAGCAGCAGGCAGAGCTGCCAGTCGAGCCCCGAGACACACTGAACGGGAAAGCGAGTCAGCCCAAGCCTGTGACATCCAGGGCAGGAGCTCACCTGCTGAAGGATGGCCTCAAGCCCACGTCCAGGTGCAACACAGTCCTGGGAGCTGCAAAGTGAGTGCCAGGCAGCTGCCGGCCGGATCCTGGGGGACCCTGCTTTCCTGAGACAAGAGGGCCCCCAACTTTTCACAGAAAGCAGAGCTCTGCCAGCCCCTCCTGCCCACAGTGGGTACTGGCTGGAGCTAGTCTCCGCCCACTCCACACACCCTGCCTGACCCCTGGGCAAGGGGTTGCCTAGCAGGAGGTCGACTCTCAAGGTACCAGGTGGTCTGCCGCCCCTCGAGTCTCCATACAGCTCTGCACAGGACATAGGAGTTCCTCCTTCCCCAAAGCTCGCGGTGCGGCTGGAACCTTGCCTGAACCAAGTAACCAAGCTGTCATCTAGCCTGCCAGGGAAGCTGGCATCCTACTACGCTCACTGCACACTCGGTGTCTGCATGTGGCTCTCTCAGAGGCCAGCGGCAGCCGCTCCTCACAGGCCACAATGTTACTGTCGCAGCAGGAATCTCCAACGAGGGCCGCAAGCTGAGCAGCCAGGGCCTTGTCTCTATGGTTGGGGTCATTTGCTTTCTTCAAAAGCCTCAGCTCTGTTCGGTGCCTGCTTCTCCCCAGACTGCTGACAGTGAAGGCAAAGCCGATGGGAAGGGAGCAGGCAATGCTGGCTGTCCCAAGGCCATGACCAAGAGCTGCCCTTGTCCCCAGATGTGGACCAGCCGGTTGCCAGTGTTGGCAGCTCCTCCCTTCTGAGGCAGGGCCACATCCAGGGCAGCCCACGTCCCAGACCATAACCGAGGGCTTTGAACACATCCATCTGGGCCATTACAGCTCCTGCTGTTGGGAAACATAGCGTGCATATTCACTCAGCTAATAAACTCACGTGGAGGTCACAGCCCCACCCGCCCAAGCAAGACATTCGTTTCTCTTCATTGTCAACACCAAGACACAAAAGTTTCCATAGAGTGAGGCTGTCGCATCCATCTCAGAAAAGTCGGCCTGGCCCCTCCTCCCCCTCAGACACCGTGTGACCCGGGAGGCTCTTGACAGCTCAGCGCGCCTGAGCCCCCATTAGACCTGCTGCAGCGTTCTCTTGATAGCCTGCAGATCATTAACAAGAACTGAAAGTGCCCCCCGTAGCTCTAAGACCGTAGCAGATCCCTGCCTGCCTGACAGGAGCCAAGCACGAGCCAGCAGCAAGCCAGAGGCCCTGGGCCTACAGCCATAGGTCCTGTGTTTGTCCACCAGCAAGAAACGTGTGGCAGCAGGTGGAGGGGAGTTAGGAAGGGCATGTTTGTAGTTGACCTTGAGTCCAGAGTTTGGGGGGTTCCTGTTGTCATTGTCACCGTCAAGGCAAACACAGACATCATTGCGAGGTGCCGTCAGCGGGAATCGTAAACATGCTTAGTAACAGGAAAGTCCCAGCAGATGAAAGAGAGCAGCCAGACCCAGGGCAAGTTCATCAACAATCATTGAAGCACACAGGATGAGGGGGCCACACAGGTAAGGGATAGAAGAGGAGGGACAAGGGGTCCCAGGAGCAGTGCACGGGGCAGCACACGGCCTCTCCAGGTGGACTCGACTTGCTGGCGTCCCCTGAGGGGCTCAGGCTCAGGGAAGTGAAAGCCACGACTCGTTCTGTGGCTGAGCAGCACCTGCTGCTCGGTAAGGCACCGGGCCCCGAAGTGCTGTTCAAGAGCACGGTGTCTCCATGGTGGCCCTCTGGCAACAAACTCCTTGGAAGGGGTCCAGCGTGGGTCCAGCTCCACCAGAGCCCAGGACCCGAGGGGTCTCTCCTGCCCAGGGCTATCTTTTAGGAAGAGGAACTGGCATGCTTGGGTTGAGGCAAGGGTCTTGGAACCCTCCGCGCTCACAGGTCCATCTTCCATGTCCCCAGCTCTATGGGCAGCAGCTGGTCTCCCAGAAGCCCCCTCTGTGGACTTGGAGTCACTGTCCAGGCTGGACAGACCCAGAAGCAGGGCTGGGCTGGGCACACCACATTCTCCTCTAGTGCCATCTGAATTCCAAAGCCAGCCCTTCTGGCCAGCTAGGAAGCAAGCGTGTGGTGCAGGTGCTGCTGGCACTGCCCGTGGGCTCCTCCCTGCCCCAGCTCTCGTCCCCAGCTCTCCGAGGGCTGCCTCCTGCCAGCTCTGAGATTCATTGTTGCGCTTATTTGTGCTCCGGGTGAAACACCTGACAAGGGAAGGTGTTAGCGCTGTGCTGAAACCAGTGACGAGTGCCACACAGATGCAACCGCCCTGGTCAGGGAAGCAAACTGCTAGAAGTCAGCAGATGAGTCACCGCACAGCCCCACACATGGCAGAAGGAGACCCCGTACTGACCAAAGGCAGGGGCTGTGGCACACACGGCTCCCCTCCCACCCAGCTGGACACACAGGGGCACCCACATGTGGCAGGGAAGGTGTGCGCTCTGGGCAGCAGGGTGGGGAGTCATCAGTCACACTTCTGCCGGGCACTGGAGAACAGGCCGGTCCGTGCAGGCCAGTGCTCTCTGCCGGCACAGAGTGCCCGCTGGGTGCAGCTGGCCTCAGGTGAGCAAGCAGAGGCCCTGCGTCACACAGGCGAGGCGGCCAGCATGGCCAGGGCCTCGAGGGTCACCTCTCGCCTCAGTGGCGTCAGACGCTCATGTCAGCCTTCTGCTCACCCGCCCATCTACTTGGAAGCCAAGCAAGCGTCATCAACATTTTGGGCCGGGGATCTGTATTCCCGGGAAAGGCACCTGCCTCTGAGGCTTGCAAGAGGACGTGGGATTGGCACGGACCCTGGTGCCATGAGTGGTCAGGACAGACCTGCGGGCAGCAGGTGCTGGATACAAACCTACACACAGTAGGTGCTCAGTTTGACAAAGAATGACTGGGAGAACACTTCCGAGTGCACCCACAAGGCCAGGGCCACTCTGACACAACAGGGACAGCCAGGGCCACTCTGACACAACGGGGACAGCCAGGGCCACTCTGACACAACGGGGACAGCCGGGGACAGGGAAATGGCAACCAAACTCGCTCACAAATGAACGAGAGCAGGCTGAGTCTGGGCTACCGTGGAAGGGTTCTAAACGTGACCCAGTGAGCCCTGCTTCTGCATCACAAAGTGCTCTCATCTCTACAAGTCAACGAACATAACAGAGCAAGGCCCCGGAAAAAGGCGCAGCGCACAGGCTGGTCCTGGGGGACCGACAGGAGGCCCCTGTGGCCTGGCCCAGGAGGGCCCTGCGTGTGCCCGCACCCTGAGCGTGGCCTGGCAAGGGGCTCTTGGCCAACCCTGGTGTCAGCCTCAGCCGGGCCCACCCCCACTGCTGCTCAACCTCCAGCCAAGGCAATTAGATAGGAAAATTAACTAACAGGCCCCTGGATTAGAAAAGAAATAAAACCCCTCCATTTGCAGGCAAAGTAATACTGTATATGGAAAATCCCAAGGAATGCTCTAAAAACATTAAAATGAATAAATGAGTTTATTGAGTTTCCCAAATATAAGATCAATATATAAAATCAATTGTACTTTCATGCAGTGATGATAGTGCAAGCAAATGAAATCAAGAAAAGCGGCCCATAGATGACGGCATTCCTAGATGGCACATGGGCTGGCGTGGCCCGGCTGGGCTCGGTCTGCGGGACTGGCCCAGCTCAGTCCATCAACAGCGACAGCCAAGTCGGTCGTGAAGGTCATTAGGATAAGGACATTTCGGTGAAGTGAAAGCTTCAGGCGCATCAGTGCCATGTAATATGTGTGCACAGCTGCCGTTCCTCCCAGCTGTGTGCCACGAGGCCACGCGTGTGTGCACGGCCTCCATTCCTGAGACTCAGCCGCAGCCCCAGTGTGCCTTCTCAGCCTTGTCGTCACTGGAGGGTGGTCTAGAGAAGAGGAAGGACGCAGGCTCCATGGCAAACACGCTGGGGAGCCAGCAGGAGACAACACACACAGGGCGAACCCCCAGAGGAGTGGGGGAAAGAGAGCCTGAATTTTACGCGGGGACAGCAGGAGTACCGCAACCCCAGTCAGGTGACCAAAAAGTCAAAATTGAGGGCCAAGAGTTCCAGAACATTCCCCAGCAGCAGAAGTTAGGACTAGCCCAGATGGGGGTTGCTCTACCGATGTCAGAAACACCATAGACACAAAACCCCAATGGCTGGCCCAGCTCCAAGTAACTGGATCTTGTTGGGGTGGGGGGAAGGGCACCTGAGAAATTGAGTAAAACTCAGGCAGAGTCAGCTCCCCAACAGGTGAGAACCACAGGACGCCCGGCACTGCCCAAGTCCGTAAGGGTCAACTGAGTGAGCAGCAGTGGGGGGTCCAGTGAAGACACCCCTGGTGATGCCAGGGTTAGAGTGAAGACATGACTGCAGCTACTGTAAGTGACGTTCAGATGCTCGGCCAAGACACAGGACACGGGAGAGAAAGCTGAGGGCCATTTAAAAACACCACCCAGGGGAACCGAGCCAGAATCTCCTGCAGGAATGGCCCCGCTTAGGGACTGGTGGTACTGGTGGGCCCAGCTGGAAGTGGGGGCACTCGCCAAAGCAGGCACACCCCACATGCAGGGCACGGAACTTCCAACTTCCCTCCATGCAACACGTGGCCCACCTGTGCCATGGCTGTGGTCCCTTCTGCTGAGCACCTGGGTCTGGTCGTCCCATCAGAACTGCTCACAGGTTCTTGGACTCTGTTCTCAGCTCATCCCCTCGCTGTACTGAGCACCTGCTGGGACTCGAGGCAGGTCTCCAGTGGGCATTTGGAGGACACTTGCTAGACGGACCACAAGGAGATCATCTCCAGAAAATTCTCTCATAAGCTAAAATTCTCTCACCTGCATCATTTGTGGATGCCAAACTAGGCCCTGTGCCAGTCAGAAGGGCTGTAGCCAGCGCAGACTCTCACGGGCAGCCTGGGACCTCCAGGCAGGGCTCTGGGGAGCGTGGTTTTGGCAGGAGGTTGCACAGCAAGTACCTCAGTTAATTCGGTGCCACCGGCATCAGGTAACAAGGAGTCTTGCAGTGCCTGCCTACGGGGAGCACCTCCAAGGGTTGTCTAGGGACACCACATCGGGTGACCTCTCCCACGTCCACACCTGCCCCACACCCTCAACCACTCTTCCTGATGCCGGGGCTCCATGCAGCACGGAGGGGTCTTGGCGGTGTCTCCGTGTTTTAATTCGCACTGTCACTGATAACAGTGATTCGCAGAACATCCGAGTCCCTGTTGCGTAACACCTCCTCAGGTTGCGGTGCTTTCTCATTCGGTTGGAGTCATTTTGAGCAATAGTTTCTAGTTTCTTGTTTTTAATGGTTTATCTATTTATTTGAAATGGAAGTGGGTGGAGGGAGAGAGCGCTCTTCCATCACTTCCCCAATGCCCAGCTCAGCCAGGGCTGATTCGGGCAAAAGCCAGTGCCGGGAGCTCCGTCCACATCTCCCACAGGGTGGCAGGAACCCAGGGTCTCAGACGCATGAGTGACAATGGGATCAAGAGTGTTGGGCAGCCGGGACTCAACCTGCTGCTGTGAGACAGCGTGCAGGCAGCCCAAGCGGCAGTCCAACCGCTCTACCAACTGGTTCATTTTCTCATTTGCTTAATCATTAAAATCTATATTCTCCAGCACTCCCTAACACCTTGGGTCCTTTGGTGTTTTCCTTATGCAAATTAAACATACTTCATACTTTTATGCTTGGTACCCAAAACATGAAGCATTTTACACTGTTATACTGTGTTTTAATTGGTCCTTGTTCACCGCTTCCTTGTGAGTTCTAGCACCAGCCTCTCAAAGTCCCTCCCGGACAGCGCCTGGCTGACAACCGCCGAGCACCCGCAAGGCCCCGGCCCAACCGGGCAGAATCTCCGCTGCAATGGAGCCAACATGCCCTGGGCTGTTCTCAGACACAGCCGTGCCCCCCGCTAGCATCCCGAGCAGAGTGCCCAGTGTGTGTGTTAGAGAGCCTGTACGGGTCCAGGAGCCTGCACTGGCGCCCAGCGTCACCCACGGCCAGGTACTCTGCCCTCACCTGGTGAATAGGCCTGCTCACCAACAGCACGCAGACACCAGGGCAGAGCCCAGGGAGCAGGAGGCCTACCTGCTCCAATGTCACCACCAGCAAAGACAGCTTGGATGACAACCTCATTTCTTCGACCGCAAGCCCTACATGCTGCTGATGGTCACACCAACCCAGATGCAAACGGTCCCACTCTGGAGGCCAGGCCTCACTTCTGTACCCCTACCAAGCTTCGTCTGCATGGTCACACACACCCGGGATGGAATGTTCCATGCAGAACCCCATGAGCTCATTTCCATGGGGGGAGGAGCCAACCCCACTTGAGCCCCCTGAGCAGGAACTCAGGTATCGACGCCACCAGCAGGCAGGGGCCTGCGCACCTCATCCTCGACATCACACTAAAATTTGCTTATTAAATAATGCTGTAATGTTATGTTAAGTAATGTGAAATAGCATTGACTTCAGCCTCATTAAATAATCTCCTTCACTATCACCCTGGAAAACTAGTACCATTAGACAGATGTCGTTTGTCACCGAGCCTGGCGTGGCTGCTGTCATTAACGAGCAAACCAAGAGCTGCACAGGCAGTGCTGCCTCAGGGGAGAGAGCAGGCCCGGCCCTCCGTGGCAGCAACCACCCTAGCCTGGCACAAGGGCCAGCAGCACGGTGGCTCAACAGGCTGATCTTCCACCCACAAATGTCAGCATCCCATATGGGCGGTGCTGCTTCATACCCCGGCTGCTCCACTTCCCATCCGGCTCCCTGCTTGCAGCCTGGGAAAGCAGTCGAGGACGGCCCAAAGCCTTGGGATCCTGCACCCACGTAGGAGACCTGGGGGAGGCTCCTGGTGCCTGACTTCAGATTGGCGCAGCTGTAGCCATTGCAGCCAATTAGGGAGTGAACCAGCAGACAGAAAATCTCTCTCTCTAAAAACAAATCTTTTAAAAAGAAAAGAAAAGAAAACGTGGCTTCCGTGGTAAAGGAACTGGATGGCAACACTCGGTCCACCATGCCTAATTCAAACCTGAGCCCACAGGATGCGCTGGCATTAAAGGAGCCACTGCAGACATGCCTCATGTTCACAACCCTCCACACGCTCCTGGGCGTCAAAGCCCAGCCATGGGCACACTTCGTCCCCCACCCCAGAGCCTGGACACATGAGGTTCTCCAGGAATGCCCTGGTCAGTCACTGCGCCATCAGAGGCAGACCTCCACATGGAACGTTCCTTCCCCAGCCCGCGGCGACTGCACCTGTCAATTCCCAGGACACGCCACACCTTGGCTGAGACACCTGGAGGTGCCCTGGCCCAGGTGCGTGTTGCTGCACACGCACAATACACACAGTGTTAACCACAGTCCTTAATCCAAGGCACCGCTCCCAGTAACAAGCAGCTGCGAGCTGCCCCTGGCTGACACCACCACAGGCCACCGGGCATCCGGCTGAATGAAGGCGGGCTTGTGGGTGACGGGGACACCAGCTTAGCATCCCACCCTCAGGGTTGGGCCATGACAGAGCTGCATGGCCACCCTCACCTTGCGTGATGAAGACCCCCCAAGGTCCACCTTTCAACTTTACCTTCACAGCCACAAATATCCCCAGATGTGTCCGTACACCCGGGCCAGAGCCAGGCACAGCGACGCTTTCCAATGAGGAAAACAAGACCGGTAGGTTTTCTTGCGGCTTCCGGACTTAGATGCTCACACGCAGAGTGGTCGCTCGACAAGTGTGCTTACAGCGCTGCTTGGACCTGTGGAGAAACCCGCTTCCTGAGCCAGCGCCCGGAGCACCCGAGCTAGCCACCGTCACGCGCGAGTCTCCCACAGAATCATGTCCGTGGATGCACACTCTATCCCACACACCTGCTCTGTGGCCACTTCCTCAGCCACGTGGGATCAGGGATTCTTCTGAAACGGGATCTCTCCAAGCGAGTCCCCACAGGACAGCTGGACGCAGCCCTCAAATATTTGCTCAGCTAAAGCTGAGGCTGCCTTGTAAGTCAGGCAAAGGGCACAGGATAAACACACTTGCAGGCCTGGTGCCCACACAGAATCAACACGGAAGGCCTGGTGCACACACGGGATGAACATTGCAGGCCTGATGCACACATGGGATATTCTCTCCAGAAAATATGGACGGGCCTAGTGTGATAGCCTAGTGGCTGAATCCTCACCTTGCATGTGCCAGGATCCCATGTGGATGCTGATTCGAATCCTGGCTGCTCCACTTCCCATCCAGCTCCCTGCTTGTGGTCTGGGAAAGCAGCAGAGGACGGTTCAAAGCCTTGGGACTCTGCAGAGGAGGCTTGGGACCCAGAGGAGACTCATGGCTCCTGGCTTCAGATTGGTTCGGCTCTGGCTCCATCGTGGCCACTTGAGGAGTGAAGCAGCAGACAGACCTTTCTCTCTGTCTCTCTTTCTCTCCGTAAATCTGACTTATCAATAAAAAAATAAATAAATCTTAAAGAAAAAGAAAATACCAGCATGAGATCAACATCTGCCCCTCAGCTACAGCCAGCAGTCAATGCTCCCACCACAGTGCTCCCACCACAGTGCTCCCACCAGCCAGTGCTCCCACCAGTGTTCCCACCAGACAGCGCTCCCACCACAGTGCTCCCACCAGCCAGTGCTCCAACCAGACAGTGCTCCCACCACAGTGCTCCCACCACAGTGCTCCCACCAGACAGCGCTCCCACCACAGTGCTCCCACCAGCCAGTGCTCCCACCACAGTGCTCCCACCACAGTGCTCCCACCAGACAGTGCTCCCACCACAGTGCTCCCACCAGCCACCCATGTTCAGTCCGGCACCCAGTGTTCCCACAAGTCAGTGCTCCCACCCACGTACAGCCCAGTGTGTCCCAGGTGCATGCTTCCTTCAGGCACAGGAAGCTCCTTGGGGAAGCTGCCTCTTCCCACTCCAGTCCAGATGATGTGGTCAGTTGGGAGGAGAACCCCTAGCGTGCACCAGGCACCAGCGTGAGCAGGGAGCTTCCCCTGATCTTACACACAGCCAACTTTGAGACCATGGCTGCAACAACCTCCTTTCCTCCTCATGGAGGTTGAGTGAGAGTCTCAGGCACAGTGGATGGTGCTGCCCTGCAGTGGGGTCATGCCTCAGCACATGTGTGTGCCTCCACATGTGTGTTCCTTGGCATGTGTGTGCCTCCGCATGTGTGTTCCTTGGCATGTGTGTGCCTCAGCACATGTGTGTGCCTCCGCATGTGTGTGCCTCAGCACATGTGTGTGCCTCCGCATGTGTGTTCCTTGGCATGTCTCAGCACGTGTCCCTCAGCATGTATGTCCCTCAGCATATGTGTGCCTCAACATGTGTGCCTTGAGTGTTTGAAGATCCTCTGTGTAGTTGGATCTCAACATTTTTTTTTCTAAAAAAAGAAATTTTTCCTGTAATTCCATTTTCCAAGAGCTTCCTTACGTACCCACATGTCAGGTTTAAAAATATACCATTTCAGTCAATTTTGCCATCTTACCTTTACCTTCCTAATGCATCCGAAGGTGACATGTAGGTGCACTCGCCTTGGTCTTGTAGCACAGCCCTGCCCTCTCGGCTGCAGAGCCTGTGTTGGGCGTGGGCTTAGTGGGCTAGCCTACTTTGCCTCTTACACTGTGTGCCTGAGTCTCGACCCTTACCCTGCACCTCCTCTTCTCCCTCCTCCTCCCCTGCCCAGCAGCAGCAATGTCACTCCCAGCCCGTGGCCTCTGCCCTGTCCGGATGCCCATCTCTGTCCTATGTGTGTCATGTGCCAGCCCTGCCAGGTACACCAGGCACGCGGGAGGCAAGCAGCTTCCCTCCATCTACGCACAAGTGTTCCCGGACTTTCCCCTTGTGCCATGGGGACCCACAGCAGCCCCCTGCCAACAACCACGGCATGAGACAAAAAGAGAGGGGCTGGCGGGGCCTGGTCCAGCCTTTGCCCACCGCACAGCTGCTATGGGATGGTGGGTGGGTTCGTGTGCCCGGGCCCTGTGAGGCCAGGTCTGCAGGTGCTGCCGCCGCTGAGCCACTGAGCTCCACAGGTCCAGCCACTGCGTCCGAGCCCAGCACAGTGAGGATGACACCTCCCAGCACACAAGCCACTCCCTGCTCCTGCTGTTCCCCTGTGAGCCTGCAAGCAGCATGCTCCGTGAACATGCACGTCTAGTATTCATGTGTGCCAATGCTGTGTGCATGGATGTCTCACACGCATTCCTGGGTATTCTGTGTGCACACCCATCTCTGTGAATGCCTGCCATGAGTGCACAGGTGCTGTAAGCGTAGGAATGTTGGGGTGCCCACAAGCCCCTGAACTGGGTGCATGTCGTGAGTGCTGTGTATGTAAATGTGTGCGTGTCATGTGTGCACAGGTGCTGTGTGGGAGAGGAAGCCTGTTCCTGCTTTTCTCTCCAGTCTATAGGGCATCTTCCAGTCCCGCTGCCTTGGCTTGAGTGGACCCTGGCACCTGCACGTGTCCTTCAGCATGGCTCTGGAACGGTGGGTGACAGCCAGACTGGCAGAGCCTCGATGCGGGGCCAAGGGGAGGAGGTGCAGAATTCAGCCCTACACAGGGCCACCCCGCTTCTCCCAGCCACCTGAACCTCCTTGGCCCAAGGCCAGACATCAGCTTTCTAAACAGATGTTTCCCAGCTGGGGAGCGGCTGGCCTGCCTCAGCCCCTAGAGGGGCCTCTTCTCCCACCCCTTCCTGCTCCTCCCCCCCCTTCCTGCTCCTCCCCACCCCCTTCCTGCTCCTCCCACACCCCTTCCTGCTCCTCCCACACCCCTTCCTGCTCCTCCCACACCCCTTCCTGCTCCTCCACACCCCCTTCCTGCTCCTCCCACACCCCTTCCTGCTCCTCCCACACCCCTTCCTGCTCCTCCCACACCCCTTCCTGCTCCTCCCCCACCCCTTCCTGCTCCTCCCCACCCCCTTCCTGCTCCTCCCACACCCCTGCTCCTCCCACACCCCTTCCTGCTCCTCCCACACCCCCTTCCTGCTCCTCCCACACCCCTTCCTGCTCCTCCCACACCCCCTTCCTGCTCCTCCCACACCCCTTCCTGCTCCTCCCACACCCCTTCCTGCTCCTCCCCCACCACCAGCCCTTCAGACACCCCCTTTCAGCTTCCAGCTTATGTCTGCAATGAGGGGTGGGGCCTCTGCTGCCCACCACCCACCCGCTCAGGCTGTGTACAATTCGGTACCCACCGAGGGTCTGTATGGGTCTGATTTTCAGTATGAAAATCCACCTCACACATACTCAGAGCAAATTCAATCAGATCTAGCAGAAATTGCCTTAAAGGGGGTTAATATTCTGACTTGATTCCTGCTTACAGCAGCCATGCTCACCAGCCCTGCCACACTTGACCTGTTTCGTGGGTCAGACAAGCGAACAAGCTGAGCTCCCTTGGGTGTGTTTGTAAGAAGACCCCCTGGGGACACCCACTCACCACACAGCATGAGGTCTGGACAGACAGCAGGGGTGACTGCCCACCCAAAGCAGCGCTGGTGGGTGGGCAAGCGGGGACTTCCGCGTGTGGAGAGTGTGTGCGGTCCTCTGGGAGAGTTTAAAATGCAAGCAACTATTTCATAGCGGGAAGTTAGAAAACGTGCTGGGCCATGGCTGGTGGGGGCTGAGAGGCGGCTGGCGAGAGCAGAGCGGAAGCACTGGCTCCTGGGCCAGCGCCGCGGCAGCGCTGCCTCTGTGCTGGGCACGCTCCTGGTGCTCCTCCCGGGTACTGCTGCGGTCACCGCCGAGTAAGGACATTCATGGTGGAGACCGCGTGTTCTCCTGGAGGAGAGGCTCCTGGGAGCTGGGCAAGGCAGGAAGCAGCTCCCCTGGCTTGGCACCGCAAGATCCACTGTGAGGTTCCCTGGAAGCCCACCTTGCACGTGCGCCTCAGTCATGGTGCTGTGGGCAACCCCATTGCGGACTGTCCATGCCAGGGCACGTGGCCGGCATGCGTGAGGCGGGGGGCTAACCTCTGCCAGCACTCAGTGTGCCAAAGTCACACTTGGGGTACATGCAGGAGCGGCTGGCGAAGTCAGGGTGCCAGTGAGGATGAGGCCGACGGCGTGGCAGGTGCACCCCAGCCGGCTGACACAGCCCATGTGCCACCTGCTTGCAGCACCCAGAGCCCCGGAACAGGACTGCCTTCCTGAGCCACACACGGAACCCCGCCCAGGAACCCTGAAAACTGAGTGGATGCCGGCGATGGGAGGACAGCTGGGGTGGGAAGTGGCTGGAAGCAGGGGCCTGTTTCTCCCCACGGCCCAGGGCGCCTCTCCTTACCCAGAGAGGAAGCCGGAGGTCGCTGTTCCGAGCTGCAGTCTTGGCACCGCACGTGTCCATTGCAGGCTTTGCGGGTAGATTCCACTCCACTTGCCATCTGCCAGCCTGAGTCCTGCTCCTCCTCCTGGGGCCCAGCCTGAGCATCAGTCAGCACCCTGTGGGAGTTGAGGACCCCTGCTCCCCAGCCGCCCCATCCCCAAGGCCTGGGCAGGACGCAGGGCTGCAGAGAGCGCCACCTAGCGCCCGAGCGCCGCAAGCTGTGTGGACGCTCAGCGAGGTCTGCTGACGGACCGTTTCCCTGAAAGTCACAGTTTCCTTCTGTCTCCTGAACCCGCTGCGCTGCGTGCGTGGGCGGCAGCACCTGGAGGGTAACGAGGTCGAGCCTCGTCCCCGACCCCAGGAGAAGGCTAGCGGTGCGGTGTGAAGTTATCAGGCAAGCGCTGTCCTACCAGGGTCAGGCCCCTGCTCGCTCTTACTGCCACACACCTGGCCACTACTCAGTTCTGGGGAAACACAACTTAAAGCAGCGGCGGCGAGAGGTCCAGCATACGTGCCGACAGGGATAGAGGTTAACAACCACTCACCAGGGTCTGGGGCAACTAGAACTCTCACTCCTTGCTCGCTTGCCCGCTGGCAGCAGCCATGCTGAGCAGCCCAGCCTCCACACAGCAGTCGGGCAGGTCCCAGTACAGCAAAATGCCCTGTGACCACGGGGCCCCTCTGCTCATCTTCTTCCTGGTGGTCTTCCCCTGCCCCCAGCTCCGGGGGAAGGAAGCCTGGGGAACCCCTGCCCCCCAAGTGTATCAGAGGCTGAGTTCACAGGTCAGCCTGAAACTCGTCCACCTCCTCTGTGGGCGCCCACTGATCAACAACCTCATGAACGTGGCACCTGGCAGGTGGGCAGCAGGACCCTCAGACAGGGGGACATGCGGCCTCCTTCCTAGGCCAGCTCCCCTGCAGCCTCTGAGGCTCAGACACACACAGCTGTGCACGGGACTGGGGCCACGACGCAGCACCATGGGGCCACCATGTGCAATGCTGGATGTGGCTGGCAGTCCTCTTCCTGCCACACTTCTGGGTCAGTGGATGAAGACCCAGAGAACCTGGGGTGAGCTGCCCTGCTCTCAGCTCCTCTGAGAGGATGCCTTGGCAAGAACTGAAGCTGGCATGGAAGGGCGATCCAGATTTGTTTGGCAACAGGGCAGAGCCCAGGGCAGGGAATGCCTACAGAGAGCGTGTGTATGCGTGCATGAGCTTTAGGAAAGCAGACCTCTCCGTGAGCCCACACACACTCCACCCTGCAAATCCTTTGTGCCCAGCAGAGGGCCCGGGCCTGTGGTGAGAGCTGGCCTGGCTCTCGGAGCGTCCCCTGTCCCTTCTGCAAATAGAAGTGGCAGCTCTGAACTGTGCGGCAGCTGTTGGCCTAGCACGTGCTGAAGACATGGGTGCCAGCCCCAGGTATGGCACCCATGCCGACATGCCCCTCCTGTGCCAACATCTGGGAAGCAGGCACTTAAGGATGAGCCACATGCCAGTGCCCCGCAGCCCACGAGGCCCCTCTGCTGCGGTCAGTAGCCAGGAGCACCCCTCACACCTGCTGGGAGTACGGGAGGCAGCCCCATGGTTCCTGGCCGTGAGAGATGAGCATCGCTGACCAAGCCCATCATCCTCTGAGCAGCCGCAAGGTCGCACGGGCTGCGGTGGCCTGCCTGCCCTTCTGCCATCGAGGCAGCTCCCCGTGCGGTACAGCTTACCCGGGCCAGGAGACGAGCCAGTCTCCGGGGTCCGTGATCACCCATCCCCGGGCAAGGAGCCTGCTTTTTCTCTTTCCAGGGCACAAAGGGTGCTGGGCAAGTGGCTGCGCCACCACAGTTGGCAAACGACCTCCCCCACCTGAACACCGACCCTGCTCTCCAAGCTCAGCTGGCTTTGGGGCCGTGTGATTCCAACACCTCCTCCACCTCATCGTATTAATTTCATTTATAGCAGAACCAATAACTCACACGTTCAAGGCAGTTTGTCATGCATACCTGTAAATAGATTGGAAGTTTACTGAAGCATGCTGGGTAAACACAACTTCAGTGTCTGCTTGGGTCCTGGACCTCTGCCAGCTGCCTCAGATCTGGGCAAGATTTTTTTTTTTTCTGATTGCATCTGACTCTATGCTACAAAGGGCCAGGCCCCCTCCCCGGCCCCGGCCCCCGCCGCTGTCACTCCCCAAATTCCATTTAGTTTCAGTTTTGTTGCTCCAGCCCATTTGAGCTGCACCCTGTGAAGCTGAAATGGTATCACTGTCATTTCTGTATTGATTTAGAAGCACTGGCTCCAGCTGGTCTGTGCTCACTGACCGGAGCAGAAGGCAGTTCGCAGGGAAGACGCAGAGCAGGGGCCCTCCCACGCCACTCCCTAGGGGCCTGGAGCCACCACAGAGTCCCCGGTCAGCCAGCATGACCACCACAGACGCACGCTGCATGGCAGAGCAAACCCTTCATTCCTGTCCTGAGGTGACATCCAAGGGGCACAAGTGGGCAGCAAGGAATGATGCGAACATATGAACCTATGACCCCACTGCCCAAAACGCAGCCATGACCATCACCCTCCACCTGTGGGGGTCCCATGTTCAGCCGAGTGGAGCTCAGGCCCTGCAGGTGCTGGTGTGATGGGAGTGGTACTGTCCTCCTCTCAGCATCGGGGCCCCTCCCTGGGTAATCCCACACTGCCCTAAGCGAGCCTCAGCTTGACCAGCTGCCCCGCCCATCAGGGCATGCTGCAGGCCGGCAGTGACACCTGCTGAGACAGCATTGGTGCCCAGGCTGGGCTGCAGGGCCAGGGCTTCTGGGGAGCTGTGTAGTGACCCGCTGTGCACATGAAGCCAGAGTGCACACGATCCAAGCAGGCAGAGCCCACTGGTCAAAGAAAGCCAGCACACCCGGGTCCAGTCACGCCTGGGCACGCGTGTGTGTGAATTAGCACTCACTCTCCTCCCAGTGACGACCACGCGCAGCCCAGACCCCACATTGGAGTCTAGCCGGCTGACAATCACAGAGCTTCCCTTGCAAGCTGGGAGAGCCCGACCCCAGGTAAGCGGGTTCCGCCACGTGCCACTCGCGGTCATGGCACGTGTGGTCATGGACATGGGGTCCAGCTGCATGCAGCAAGCCCTGGGCCAGCACCTCTCCTGGCAGGGGCTCCCCCTAACCACCGTCCTGAGCCAGGAGTGCACATAGCTGATGCCAAAACCAAACTTGGCATCTGCACGGTGAGCTTGCAAAGCAAGGCTGGGCACCACCTGCCCACGCTGCTCCTGGCCAGGGCTGCTCCCTCGGCCCCCTCCCCACCCTACCTCACTAGCTTCGTGAGGTTCCCACTGCCACAGGGGGAGACAGAGCAGCACGGAGCCATCCCCTGTACAGCTGTCTCTCGGCCATGGCTCTGGGGCCAGCGTCACTGTGTCGGCCAATGTCAGAGGAGCCGCAGTGTCTGAGTGGAGAGGACCGCCCACCGATCCTGTGGAGCCCATTGACAGCACACTCGGGCCAAGCCCATCCTGGGGGTTGCAAAGAGGCCACCACCACCCCGGCTGCTGGGCTGGACCAGGCTGGACACAGCCCCATGGCCCTGCCCTGGGAACACGCCGCCACCCTTTAGGAAAGCAGCAGGGCCGGCCCCCGAGGAAGGGCACCAAGCGGGGACTAAGCCTGACACGCATCCCTTCTCTCCACTGCAGAACCCTGCCCACCTGGACCAAGGAGGAGGGAGCCCCACCCCTGCCCACTGCCCTGCAGGAGGGTAAGGATGCTGTGCACCTGCCCAGCAAGACCTGCTGTCCAGCAGGTGTCCCCTGGCACGCAGGGAGAGGCAGCAGGGAGGAATGCAGAGGCCTGGGCCCACCAGTCCCCAGTACCTGAGGGCTGAGCTGACTGGGCTAGGTAGCAGAGTGCACAGCTCCCCACACACTCTGCCAGGGCTGGCACTGTGGTCACTTGGTCACCTGCCAGCCAGGCATCATCTCCCTCCCCCAGCACACCTGGGGGCATCTTCCCACTGCTTCCCTCCTCAGACAGCCATGGTCTGACACTGAGACATAGAAAACACTATGGCACACGAACCCAGACAGAAGGAGCAGCCAGTGCTAACTCCTGTAGCCCTGCCCTGTGCTGCCCTGCCCCTCCCCCTCTCTCCCTGCCCCTCCCCTGCCCTGCCCCTCACACTGACTTGCATCTGAGGAGGGGTCCCTCCCCAATGCCCAACAGGAGGTAGACAGGCAAACCCTGACAGAGCAGCCATTCACAAGTGCTGGACAGAATGGCCACGCACATGCTGCTGTGCCACGGGACAGCCCTTTGTCTACGAATCAGAAGCAACTTCCGTCACAGACCCTTCACCCACACAAAGACAGCGCAGCGCCCCCTAGGAGCAGGTTCCCACCCTGCGCTGGACAGGCTGGTGCCAGCTGTGCCAACAGCCCTGCCAGGGCCCTGTCAACCTGCTCCCTCAAGGCCCAGGCCCACAGGCTGGGGCTCAGGTGCCATAGGTGTGGGGCAAGGGCAGGCAGCGGCTCTAGGAATATGGAACCTGTGGGATGGTTGGGGGTTCCCGGTCGCTAGGGTGCAGGCCTGCCAGGCCCCACTCCCCAAAGCGTCAGGCCTGCAAGGTGGAGCCCAGAAACCTGCCCTGGGTACAGGCGTCTCTGTGGGTCAGAGGTGGCTGTCGCAGGAGCAGGGGCTCTATGCCAGCAAGCCCCGATCACGGCACCCAGGACAGGGGCAGTTGCGGGCCCCACCTTTTGAGTGTAACCGAGGGAGCCAGGCCTTTGCGTGAAAGCAAGCTCCTCCTCCCGGCAGCCTGGAGCTGAAAAGCCAAAGCTCCCTGCCGGACTAGCCTCGGCTCTGCAACCCTGAGCCGTCCTCCAGACCCCGTGAGCGCTCAGAAGCCCCTGCAGAGCCCCTCGCTGCCCGGCAGCTCTCCTTAACAAAACACTGGGGCTGGGACACAGGGACACTGGGGTCTGAGGTGGGATGTGGGACCCCACCTCTGCTTCCACCTGGGCCAGTGCCTCTGGCTGGCCTCGCCACTCAGTGGCAGAGACAACACCCCTCCCCCTTGGTACAGGCAGAAGGCACCCACGGTTCATCAGCACCAAGCTCCTACATGGGCTGGGCTGGCCGGAAGTCAGAGTGGCTTCAGTCAACAGGAGGTGTGGGGAGGCACCAGTCCCACCTGCCCGGGCCCCAGGACTCTCCCTTCTCGGCTCACCTGCCAGCCCCTGGGCAGTGTCTAGGGGCTAGGACGGGTGCCGATGGCTTGCACTGCTCATGGCAGCCACAGTGGGCATCACCCTGGGGGCTCATCAGGATGCAGCTGTGGCCCAGCAGGTGGCTGAGCCAGTGAGGAAGAAAGGGGTCTTTGAAAGGTCTGGGTACCTGATGGAGCCCTGAGCCCTGGAGCTCTCCCACAGCCGGATTTGGAGTGAATTTGTATTCGGGCCCTCGGCAGCTGCCACTGTCCCCCAGCAGGACCGGACAGGGACACTAATCCGGCATGCTCCCAGAGGGACCCAGCCATCACCTCTCCCAGGACAACGGGCCGGGCTGGGCGGGGTGCTGGTGGCACTGGCTACAGGCACAGAGTGGACACGCCCTCCCCAGGCCCTCAGAGGCAGGATGGCTCCCAGGGTGGCCCTGGGGTGGTCTGCCAGCTGCTCTCCTCGGTGTCACGCACGCCCTATCCCGCAGACCGCCCTCCGCCACACACACCCCAGGGCTGAGGGCAAGGCTTCCCCCTCCCCCTCCCCAATCCTGCTCCAAACAGCACCAAGGCATCTGGACACCGAGCGCCTCCCCTGCAAGACAAAGAAAATCCGAAACCTCCAGCAAGGAAACCGCTGTCCTTGGCGGCTCCTGGAGGCGCAGAGCGAGCGGGCGGGCAGAACACTCACTTTGCGAGCTGTCGGCGATTCTCCCTCCACGGAGCCAAGGGCCCGGCGACCCTGCTGGCGCCTCCGCCCCGGCCTCTCCTCCGGGCTCCACAGACCCACCCGACAGGGAGCTGGAAGGGTGCGCCAACAGGAATGGACCCGGACAGGCCACCACCCACAGCACATGGGGAGAGAGAGAAAGAGAGAGAGGGAGAGAGAGAGAGAGAGTTGAGGGGTGTCCTGTCCTGGGCAGGCCTGGCGCCCCCGGCCCGGCCGAGCTGTCGGGTCCTCTGGCCTCATCTGCTGGCCTCTCCGGGTAGTGACCTCTGAGATGCCCGCCGCTGGCGGAAGCCCATGAGGTAGGCCTGTGTCCACGGACTTCGGAGGAAGAGGGCCTAACATGGAGCGCAGCGTGCAAGCGCCCCGGCAGGAAGTTCTGGGCCCCAGCGAGCGCCCCGTCCCGCAGAGTGCGCAGGGCCCGGGCAGGCTGCCACCCTGGGCCGGGCGGGGGTGGGGGTGGTCTGCGGGCCCCGGGCCGCCACCCCGCGTCCCTCTCCCTGGACGCCGACCGGCCCGAGTGGCTCGGAGCGTCCTGGCCGGGGCGCGGGCGGCGCGGGAGGCGCGGGAGGCGCGGGTGGCGCAGGCGGCGCGGGCGGCGCGCGCGGGGCGCCGGGGCCGGGAGCGCGGGCGCGGCGCGCGGCGCCTTTAAGGGCCGCGTCAGGCCGGGCGAGCGCAGGGGCCGGGCCGCGGGGCGGGGCCTGGGCGGGCAGCCGCGCCGCTCCACCTGCAGCTCGGAGCGCGGGACAGAGGCGCGGGCGGCTGCGGGGCCGGCGGACGCACCGGGCCGGAGGGAGCGCGCCGCCGGCCGCTCCTGGCCTCGCTCCCGGAGCTGAGGCGGCGAGCGCGGCCGGCGCTGCCGGGCTGGAGGTTCGGGGCCGGCGCGGGGGAGAGGAGAGGCGGCGGCGGGGAGCGGGCTCCGGGCGCCGGGCTCCGGGCGCGGCGCGGCGGGAAGATGACCGCGGGCTCCGGCGTGCTCCTCGTTGTGCTGTCGCTCTCCGGCGCGCTCCGGGTAAGTTGCCGCCCCCGCTCCAGCCACTCGGAAGCCGCGGCCGGCGCGGGGCCGCCTCCGAGCCAGCGGGGCGGTCGGCTCTTCCCGGCCCGCGCCCAGCAAGCTCGCGGCTCGCGCTGCTGCGTGCAGCCCCGGCACCCGCGCTCCTCCGAGCTGCCCGTGGTCTGCAGGAGCGGGCGGGAGGCTCGCCGAGCATCCTTCAGCGGCTTCGTGCCCGCGGCCGCTGCCCGGAGCTCAGGCCGCCCGCCGGGACAGGCTGCCCGCTGGCGGAGCCGGCGCTCCCTGCATCGCCCGGGAGCCGCGCACCTCCAGAGTTGGCGAGCCCAGCAGGGCCGGAGCTGCGGGCGTTGT
The DNA here is from genome assembly GCF_030435755.1 of Ochotona princeps. Lineage (NCBI taxonomy): Eukaryota > Metazoa > Chordata > Mammalia > Lagomorpha > Ochotonidae > Ochotona > Ochotona princeps. The sequence continues at coordinate 1,066,412 of NC_080853.1, read as the reverse complement.
GGGGTGCTTGGCACCGCAGACTAAGGGGCGGAGGGCGGGGACGCTGGTCCGACCTCTCCCGTGGCGAGGTTGGGCTCCGCAACGCTGAGTCCGCGGCTGCAGGCAGCGGTTGGAGTGGACTACGGGGTCCCGGAGCCTCCATCGCAGGTCGCGTGTCCGGCGCGGAGGGTCCAGGCAGAGGCACTCAGCCTAGGGTGGATTGCGCCCCGGGAGAGTGAGCAGGCTCCATGGCCTTCCTGCCGAGCCCCCGCTTGCTGCGTGCCCGGGGAGGTGCGGGCACGGCGTGCGCCCCAGCTTCAGGGGCGCCCCTGGGCGGAGGCAGCGAGGCCGTGGGAGTCGCAGGAACCCCCTCTCGTGGCCAGTCGGCCACGCTGCCTTCTCCCGGACCAGGCGGTGGCAACGTCGGGAATAAACAGGCTCTTGGGCTAGCTCCCAGCAGGTGGGCACAAGGGGTGTGCTGGGCACACGCCCCCGGAGGCGGGCGGAAACTTTCCTGGAGGAGTTTGGCCTCCCGGTCGCGGGGCTGCTGAGGTTGCCTGGTTCCCCCAAGCAGGGTCGGGAAGAGAGCTCTGCCTTGGCCCTGCCCGCACCCCGCTCCTCCCTGGCTTGCTCGCTCTTGTTCCCATCTCTCTCTTCCTCTCCCCACTGCCCTAGCCATTTCTAGGCAGGGTCCAGAGCGTCTGGGCAGCCGCCCTGGTCACCGAAGCTCCCGCGAGCTGCAGCGGCAGCAGGGAACAGCCTTCCGCTCTGGCGGCCCCGTGAAGGCGCAACTGCCGGTGCGGGTGCTCTGCCGCTCCACGCAGCCTGGCCGCCTCCAGCTGCCCACGAAGCAGTCTTCCCATCCCGCGCCCTGCCCGCTCCTTGGCGGAGCTCTTGCCTGGTGTCCCGGTCGGGCTGTACTCGGGGGGGCACTCCAAGGGGGAGCAGCAGCCGAGGGCGGGGATGGAAGCCCCACGCAGTGGGCAGACCTGGTCTTCCCACCGCAGAGGGGACCTGGAGAAGCCACAACCCTAACCCTAGCTGTAGGGGCGCCGTGGCTCCCTGACCGGCCCATCCCTTCGGGGCTGGGTCCTGCTCCCTTGGCTCCCCTCTGCGCCCATCCCCTGCCCAGCCCGGGGCCAGGACTCCAGTGGGCTGGATGCCCTGGAGGCTTAGCCCACGCATGTGCCCAGGGCACCTCAGCTAGAGGTAGGAGTGGATTTCTGACGACTTTTTTTCTTGACCCGTTTCTGCTTTAACCTGCCTGCCTTCTGTTCTCAGGCTCACCAGGAGGAGCCTGTGGCCAGAGGGACCTGTAAGGCTGGGTTCTCGGAAGAAGGCTACACGGCCTGGGTCTCCCGCAACATCCCCGAGGGAGGGAAGCTCCTCAAAGGTAGGACCAGTGGGGTGAAGGTGGGAGGGTGGCGGTACGGCGGGCGGGGCCATCTCCCTGGAAATGGCCAGCAGGCTGGGTCAGTGCTGGGGGCTAGGGCTCTGCCTGCCCAGCGTGTCTGCAACCTGGCTAGGTGAATGATTCAGAAACCCTGTCATTCCTGAGTGAGGTGAATCATTTCCTGTGCAACGGATTGGAGCTGGGGCCCAGCGTCACCCAGCGGCGCGTGCAGGGAGATGCCCTCACCGCGTGTTCTCACGGAGACTTGGGGTTGTTACAGCACCTCGGCTAGAAGCGCGTGGCGCAGCAGGCGTGTGAGGGGTGCGGTGGATAAGCCCGCTCGCGTGTTCGCAGCCAGGGCGCTTGTTTCAGCTCCCACTCCGCAGATGGCGGGAGTAGGACCAGGGGCCGCGGGCCCAGTCCAGACAGTGTCCACGTGAGAGGCAGCTCGGGGCAGTTGTCCCAGCAGTGTTCTGAGCCCCTTCGCAGCCCAGGGAACCACACTGAGAGATTGCAGTGAGGGGGTGCTGGCCTTTAACCCCAGCGGAAGGGACAGGAACTGAGAGGAGCTGCAAAAGGTGAATTTTGGTGTTTGCAAAGGAACGGTCCTCTGGCCGTCGGCCTCTCCCCCACCCCCGGTGTTGTGTTTTAGAAAATGTGAGATTTTTCCCTGCAGAGATGCGGCATTCCCCCCAAGCATCTGTGAGTCCGTGCAGGGATGTCCTGGCACACGCCTGCAGGCACTCGCAGCCACGGAGCACTGTGCCCGCCCGCCCTCCTCCCCGCTGCCTGTGCTGCCGGGCGTGTTAGCTCGGGCTCTGAGTCAAGTCTGCATTGTGTGCTGTGCTGGGGTCGGTTTCTGTTGTGTCAATCGTGGTCCTGCTTATTCTTTGATCGTCAAAACAAAGAAAGCTCTGCAGGCAGCTGGCTGAGGAGCAGCTGGGACCCAGGCCGGGGAAGGAGCTCTGGGGGGGATGCTGGTGGGGGCCTCGTGTGCACGCGCACGCAGCCGTGGCTGAGGGGCACGGCCGTCCTTGTGGCTTGCTCCTTGAGGCATCTCTGCCGCCTGCCAGGGCCTCAGCCAAGGGCAGCATTCGCTGCTGGAGGCGCTGCTGCAGAGTAGGATGGTCTCTAACACTCCTCCGTGGGCCCCACCACCCGCACCAGGCTTCCAGCCCTGTGCTTGCCCAGTGTGTGCGGGGACGGGGCAGGACCACAGCCCAGCAGGACTCCAGTGTCCAGTGCTTGCTCATGGGCTGAGGGGAAGAGTTGCGGCGACCCAGGTGAGCTCGAGCAGCAGGTGGGTGCTGGGCATGGGCCACTTCCCCTGCTCACTTGCTCCTGGGGTGGGCCTGGGGCAGCTCTGGCCCTCTCCCAGGGCCACTGAGTGTACCACATCCACCTGCCTTTTTTTTTTTTTTCCTAAAAATAGCAAGAAGTGTTTATTTGCTTGAGAGAGAGTTAGTGGAAGAGATCATCCATGCACTGGCTCACGCCCAGATGACCAGCATGACAAGGCTGGACCACCCCAAAGCCAGGCGTTCCATCCGGGTCTCCCATGTGGGTGCAGGGGCCACCCCGCATTAGCCAGAGGCTGGAACAGCAGTGGGGCAGTGAGGACAGGAACCGGACTCACATGGGATGCCGGCGCTGCAGCTTTGCTGTGCCGTGAAAAAGGAGCTGTTTCTCACCCAGGAGAGCGTTTTACATGCGTGGAGGCCAAGGCGTGCGGGCACAGGCCGGAGAACACACCAAGGCGTGCGGGCCCAGGCCGGAGAGCACACCAAGGCGTGGGCACAGGCCGGAGAGCACACCAAGGCGTGCGGGCACAGGCCGGAGAACACACCAAGGCGTGCGGGCACAGGCCAGAGAGCACACCAAGGCGTGCGGGCACAGGCCGGAGCGCACACCAAGGCGTGCGGGCACAGGCCGGAGAGCACACCAAGGCGTGGGCACAGGCCGGAGAGCACACCAAGGCGTGCGGGCACAGGCCGGAGCGCACACCAAGGCGTGCGGGCACAGGCCGGAAAGCACACCAAGGCATGCGGGCACAGGCCGGAGAACACACCAAGGCGTGGGCACAGGCCGGAGAACACACCAAGGCGTGTGGGCACAGGCCGGAGCGCACACCAAGGCGTGCGGGCACAGGCCGGAGCGCACACCAAGGCGTGCGGGCACAGGCCGGAGAGCACACCAAGGCGTGGGCACAGGCCGGAGAGCACACCAAGGCGTGCGGGCACAGGCCGGAGAGCACACCAAGGCGTGCGGGCACAGGCCGGAGAGCACACCAAGGCGTGGGCACAGGCCGGAGAACACACCAAGGTGCCCGTGTCTGCTAAGAACTTGACCGCTCACGGACAGCAATGAGGCTGTGGACATCCAAGGCCACGGTGAAGCAGAGCGTGTGTCCTGCGGGAATCCAGACAATTTAGATAATCACGGCTCACGGCCGCGCGGGCCACGGGGGCCTGGGCTCCGTGTGACAGCCACAGTTCGGCCACTGCAGCCTCGCTGGAGTCCTCGGCACAGACGAGAATTCCAGCAGGAGCGATTTGTTACACAGTAATTAACTTGTTTATGATAAATGGGTTGAAGAAATGTCGTGGCATTTTGTTTTATGTCTAAATGAAAAGGATTTGCATTCTGAAAATTTCATGCTAATTAGGCTTAAAATAGTTCTCCCCAATAGGGTAACAAATTCCGCACGCTGTGAACTTGTGGAGGTTAAGTGGTAGGTGTGGAAACGGGGCGTGCCTCTGGCTGGGGCGTGGCCTTCCCGGTTGGAGGGCCGTGTCCGCCAGGCAGCTGGCCGGTGTGAGCCGGAACTGCAGGGCCTCGGGGCCTACGCTGTGTTTCTAAGCTGCTGCCTGTGAGTGGGATCCCCTGCCACGGTGGCTGAGAGGGAGTGGCCTCTGAACCCCACCGTGGTCTGGGCACTTGCTAAGCTGGTGCTTTTTCTTTGCTTCTATAATAATTCATGGCGCCTCGGCCCACCTGAGGCTGCAGCTGCAGGCCGTGACCCTGCCTGGCACTGGCAAGTGGGCCAGCTGAGGCCAGCTGCGCCTGCGGACACAGCGGAAGTGCAGGGTAGGGCAGGGGTGCCAGCCGCGGCAAGGATGAGGCTCTTTGGAGAGGCCCTCCCTCTCCCAGCCCCCACTGGCTCAGGGCTCTGCTCCCCGGAGGAGACGGTCCCTCCAGGGTGAGCCAGCTCGGACAGGAGCCTGGCGCCCTGGCCCCCATTCACTCCTCTCATGGCGTCCTCAGCCGCAAGAAGCCCCAGTGGGCAGGCTCTTACTGCTTCTGTGTTTACGTTCATCTGCCTGAAAGACGGAGAAGGGAGAGGGGGAGACAGATGCTCACTCCTGAAGCATCTGCAGTGGCCAGGGCTGGGCCGGGCTGAGGCCAGGAGCCGGGCACTCTGGCTGGCTCTCCCAGTGCCTGGCAGGGACCTGCTGCCTTGCAGGTGCAAAGTCAGCAGGGAGTCGGAACAGAAGCAGAACAGTGAGAACACAAGCCCATCCTCGATGAAGGACCCCCTTGCACCAGACAGGGGCTTAACGCCCCCGCGGCAACACCTGTGTGCAGTCCCTCTGCCTTGCGGAGCGGGGAGTGCAGAGAGCTGGCCAGGAGCATAGGCTGTAGGTCAGTGCGCTTACACCATGCTGGGCTGTGACACTTTCCGTTCTGCCGTCCTGGGCTGGCCGACGCGCGGCTGCATCGTGGCAGACTGCTTGCTGCAATTCCAGGAGCTGCAGCTGAATTTGGAGCAGGACAAAATAGGACCATGCACCAGAGGGCGGTGACTCGCCCCAGATCCCAGCAGAGCCCGCTGGCTGGAGCAAGGCCGGCTGAGCAGGGCCAGGAGGCTACCCAGCACAACATTGTGCTGTCCGCTGGAGGCCGCTCCGTCGCCACGGAGATAAGCGGAGTGCCCCGTGGCATGGCGGGGGGCTCCATCCTAGGGAGGACCACAGAGGGATAGGTGCCTCGTCAGCAGCTGTCACACACCTTTGCTGGCCAGCACCAAGGCCACCCTGTCACAGGTGCCAGTAGAAAGGGCACAGGGGCACCTCGGCAGGGCACCGTGCCCAGCATCCTGCCATATCAGTCACGTGACTGACACGCAAGTGGGCAAGAACATGCCGACACAGCTTTACAGAGTGAGCGGAACCGGGGAGAGTACTGGAACGAGTAGCAGGGACCCCAGCCCCTCACCCTCTCTCCAGGCGGTCTGCTCGCTGTTGGCCCACTGAAGGACGGTGGGCCTGAGCCCTCTGCTCTGCTGCACCGAGGGCGCGTGCGGCCTCTCTCCAGGCCGTGGTGTCTAGCAAGGTTAGGCCTCTAGGAAGAGTTGCTCACTATTATTATTACAAAAGAGGAACAGACTTCAGCCCGTCACAGCCCCAGCTCCCCCTCTTCGTTCTGTCTAGAAGTCAGACAGGATGACTGGGGTGGGCAGCCACTTGGTGCCTGGGTCCCAGGTGGCAAAGTGGGACCACTGCAGAGCCGAAGTTTTGCAGAATGAGGTGACAGCGTTGGAGCCCAGTGTGCAGCCTCACGCAGCCCCTGGCTCAGGGAGTCAGAGCCCCACACTCCCCACACGCTGACACCCTCAAACTATACCCCCCTGTGCTCCTTGGATGTGGCCTCTGTCTACCTGGTGCCCTGGGCTGCAGGCGCTCTGCCAATCCCTTCAGCAACCACAGAGGCAGGCCCCCGCGGGCTAAGGAGCCAGGCTCAACCCACCCGAGTGTTCATCGTGGTGAGCCCAGCAATGACCACTGCCAGGAACCAGAGGCCAGGGCTGGGCCTGTACCAGGTACCAGCCCACCAGGGGCCCCAGCCAGGGAGCAGAGCCTAGCGTGGGAAGTGGCCTTCTCTGTTCAGTGGAGCTGCACCGGGAGTGTGTCGCCTAGAGTGCCGGACAGCAGTGGCTGGACCCCAGCCCAGTGCAGGTGCCCAAGAGCAGCCCCAGAACCTGGCCTCCTCTATCGGGCTCTCCTTGGCAGGATGTTGCTTGCCCCTGTCTGATGAGGGCAAGCTCAGGTGGAGACGGGGTCCCCAGATCTTGTTCTCAACAAAAGAGGGCAAGTGGTACCTGGGCCCCTCATCCCCAGGGGCAGGTGCTGCCCGCAGTCTAGACCCAGGCACCTGGGGGGAGAGCAGACCCTAACCCCTCCTGTCATTCACAGTGGACATCACAGGGCACCTGCTAGAGCCTGAGTGGGGCAGTGGATCATGTGATATGGGGAGGCGGGGCTTGGGCAACTGGCAGAGGATCATGTGATATAGGGCGGGGCTTGGGCAACTGGCAGTGGACCGTGTGATATGGGGGGGCGGGTCTTAGGCAACTGGGGCAGTGGATCATGTGATGGGGAGGCGAGGCTTGGGCAACTGGCAGAGGATCATGTGATGGGGAGGCGGGTCTTGGGCAACTGGGGCAGAGGATCATGTGATGGGGAGGTGGGGCTTGGGCAACTGGCAATGGATCATGAAACACAGGGAGGCAAGGCTTGGGCAACTGGCAACGGATCATGTGCTGTGGGGAGGCGGGACTTAGGCAACTGGCAATGGATCATGTGATATGGGGAGGCGGGGCTTGGGCAATTGGCAGTGGATGGTGTGATATGGGGAGGCGGGGCTTGGGCAACTGTCAGGTTAACGGAGTCCAGGCTCAGGCCTTGGGGGCACATAGAGCATCCAGTCTTGGGGTCCCTCTAGTGGGGATCAGGACTTGAGGTGTGACGACCACGCCAAGAAGAATGGGGACACAGGATGTTCAGGCAAGGTGAACCAGTGCACTCTGTATTGAGTTTTTTTTTAAGATTTGTTTATTTTATTACAAGGTCAGATATACAGAGAGGAGGAGAGACAGAGAGGAAGATCTTTCGTCCGATGATTCACTCCCCAAGTGAGCCGCAACGGCCAGTGCTGCGCCGATCCGAAGCCGGGAACCTGGAACCTCTTCTGGGTCTCCCACGCGGGTGCAGGGTCCCAAAGCTTTGGGCCGTCCTCGACTGCTTTCCCAGGCCACAAGCAGGGAGCTGGATGGGAAGTGGAGCTGCCGGGATTAGAACCGACACCCATATGGGATCCCAGCGTGTTCAAGGTGAGGACTTTGGCTGCTAGGCCACGCTGCCGGGCCCTCTGTATTGAGTTTTACTGGACAGTTCATACCGTGATTTTTGCAGGGCGAGCAGGCAGATAAAAGTGAGTAGTTCACTGACCAGTAGCATACTGGTCACCAGGGACTGGGGAACAGTCACCCGGCTCCAAGCGACAAGAGGAGACGTGAGTTACGGGAACCAACACCAGAAAACAGATCTAACTAGAAAAGGAATCTAACAGAACTTGGTGCTCAGACACGTGTTCATTGAAAGAGGGAATGACAGAGCAGAGCCTCCCACCTCCCCAGGCGTGCTTGGCCGGCAAGGCAGCCCGCAGTCTCGCAGGAAGGCTGCTTCCTGCAGAATTCTCAGTCAGCTGAGAACATTGGAGATTCGGGGTCCTCGGGTCACGTGGTCTGGTTTTGGGGGAGGCAAGCCTTCAACAATCCAGGAATCTTCGCCGAAGCCCTTCCGTGGCAGAACCTTTCCTCTGGACTGACAACAGCCAAGGCTGAGAGACTGGCTTCTAGAGGGTTCCGTGGCATCTCACTGTGGGGCCTGGCGGGAGGGTCCCCCACGCTGGTCCCCCACGCTGGTCCCCCAGGCTGGTCTCCTAGGTGGGGCCTGGCAGGTGGGCACCAAAGGCTCATCTCCCAGGGTGATCCCCCATGCCGGTCCCCCAGGCTCATCTTCCAGGTGGGGCCTGGCAGGTGGGTCCCCCAGGCTGGTTCCCCAGGTGAGCCCCAGCATGGGCATGTGTTCTAGCTGCTGGGGCCAGCACTACACAGCCTTGACCTACTGATTCTCCCCGTACAAGACGGTGAGTGCCTCCATGTGCAGGCTGCCGGGTCTCCCAAGCCCCAAGGTTGGCAGGGCGGGGACGGTGCGGAGCCTGTAGTTGTCCAGTTGTCCAGGGTTGGGCTCGTGGTGGCCAGCTCTGCAGACTCTGGGGTAGGACCGGCTGTGCTGCTGGAGGCGTGGAGTCCCTTGGGTCTGGGTTTGTGTGGGGGCTGCGGCAGAGCTGTGAAGGTGGCCTGCTGCCCAGCCTCTGCAGCAGGCTCTGCCCTGCCCACTCCCAGGGACCTGGAGCTTCCTGGTGCCCTAGGCAGCCCTGCAAGGGTTACTTACTCATGCTTTTAAAACCACAAGATCCACACCAGTCTAAAAGTGGCTCGAAATGTGGAAATGATGTGACTTCTCCTGGGAAGCAGAGGGAGGCAGTGCTGAGGGACCCGCTCCCCTCCCTCCAGGCCTGGGACCCCTGCTGACACCCACATGCCCAGGGCACACCTCTTCTCTGTGGAGGTGGCTTTCTGAAGGTCCGCATCTCCGGATAGAGTGGTACAGCCTTGCCCTCAGGGTCGCCCAAGTGCTGCCAACCCTTCAGGGGAAGCCGGGCAGAGCCTTGTGCTTTGGGGGTCTCGGTCCAGCACCCGGGCCAGCACCAGGGCCGGGGTTCGTGCCTGAGGGTCCTGGTGGGGCACCCTCTCCTGGTGGCTCTAGGCAGTGCGTGATCGCCCATGCAAAGTTGGTCACCTGGCACATCTCTGAGTGCATTCCCCAGGCAGGTGGCCACAGGTGGCAGCAGAGAGCAGGGCTGGGCTGCATGGGGGCTGCTGGTGGCTGGGGTGCCCCAACCCTACCCTAGCACATGGGCCTTCCTGTCTGTAACTCCCAGACCCTGCCACCCCCACCTCCCCCATGCCCGGTCTTGCTCTGCCTCCCTCCTGCCCCTGCATGCTCAGCCGCCCAAAGGGCCCAGATGACTTCCAGTGATGGGGTGGAGCCACAGCCCTGCCTTGCAGGCAGCTCTGGCCCCCACGAGCGTCCCCCTGTGCCCCGCCTGCGGTAGGCTGGGCTCCCAACTCTGAGACGCCCAGGACGCACCACACTGTCGGCCCTGACAGCTCCCACTGTTGCTTCTCACAGTGCTCTTGCTGGCAGCCGGTGGGATTTAGGAGGGATTAAGGTAAGCCTGTGGTGACAGATAAATCTCCACAGGTCTGCTGGTGCCTCCGCACGCCTGGCTCTTAGGCCCACGTGGGGCTGGGCGCACCGAGCCTGTCCCACGTGTGTAGCAGATGCAGTTCCCCCTCGGAGTGAAGTGTGGTCCGTCCCACCCTCACAGTGGGCATGCGGGTGCCATGCTGTGCAGTGGGGAGTGCCTCTGAGCACAGCAGCCTGGCCCTCGTCTGGGAGTCTGGGACGCCAGGGACCCTGCCTGAGTTAGCGTTTGCTGTCCGGGCATTAGCAAGATCTGTACTGAGAAAACAGCAGGGTCTCAGTGCCAGTGGGAGGTGCGAAGTGCCAGCCATTTGTGCCCAGGATGTTGGGGACAGGACAGTCTGCAGTGGAGAGCCCTGGCTGGGAGGAGACGGTGGGGACAGGCATAAGGCACACAAATGGGCAGCTTCCTTTCTATGGGCCTATTAGTGGCAAAGTGGGAGAGTAGGGTATCCGCCTTTTGAGGCGGGGTGCTTGAGAATCTGACAAGCCCCAGGACCCCTCCCCAGCTCCCACAGTGACTCAGGCAGTGGGGGGACCCCTCCCCAGCTCCCACAGTGACTCAGGCAGTGGGGGACCCCCAGACAGACAGCCACCTACCATCTCAAGGTGATGTTTGCACGAGGGGTCCTGGGTGACATCTATAAGATGTCGTCCTGTGAGGCCCTACATCCATGCAGGGGGCAGATGGGGAGGCCGACTCTGGGACAAAGTGTGAGAAGAGGCACAGGTGGGAGGGGGGTGGCCACAAGCCCGGGGACCCCCGGGACGGCCAGAGCCGGGGAGCCCAGGAAGGAGCCTCATCTGGGGTCTCCAGAGATGGCCACTGCCATGGCCCGGATGAAGGACTGTGACCAACACTGGTTTGGGCCTCCTGAGCCCCAGGACTGAGAGAGTGTCCATCTGGCAGGCGCAGGCGCCATGCACTGAGCCGGAAGTTCTAGCAGTGAGGCCCTGGAGTGTCCCACCTGACCCTGCAGGAGCTGGGCTCACCCACAGGCTCGCTGGTTGCCCACCTCAGCCACTGCACGACCAGGAGCCACTCTGCGCAGGTGGTAACCAGCTGGGGTTGAGGGGGTAGTTGGTGAAGCCAGGCTGGATGCCGGGGTGTCTGGAATGAAGCTGGTGAGCGTGGCCATCCAGGGCTTCATGTCACCTGCCAAGGCACAGCCACTGCAATCCTCGCGTCTTGCTCTGTGACATGGAGGACGGATGCACCTTCGGTCAGGCCACGTTCTGCTCCCGGGAGGCCTGGGCTGAGCCCGCTGTTCAGGATACAGGTGCACGCCCTCTGGTGACGAGAGGCGGAAGTGCACCCTGCTGTGTGTCCTGGGAGCCCAGGTGTGTCAGCTTTTCCAAAATGTGTCCTCTCTCCTGTGGAAACGCAGAGACGTTGCTTCCAGCTGCAAATGGCTCTTTTCTGATGTCTCAAGCACATGCTTTCCCTGCCTGGCTGCCGAGGCCAGTGAGGGCAAGAGCTTGGTGCAGGGGCTCCAGGACGCAGCAGCTGATTCGCAGGCGAGCCCCTGGTACCCACAGTACAGAGGACAGGTCTAGCCCAGCCTCTGTGAGGGACAAGCAGCCGAGAGGTGGGCCACCAGGTGCTTCAGGCCCCGTCCTCCTCTCCAGCTTGGTGAGTAAGGAGGGGCTCTGAGCTCACACCAAGGGCCAGCCCCACTGGCTGCATGTGTTCTGTCCCTGCTCCAGTTTCGGGGATGCACAGCCAGAGACAGGGTAGGGTCAGGTGCTAGAGCATGGCAGGAAACATCTGCCACAACAGGACCAGATGTGGCAGGTGCTTGAATTCTCCTGCGTCCATGGGGTGTTCAGGGCGGCGCTGGGGGAGTCACTCACAGGGACGCCCATTGGTCCTGCAGGCTGCTGTGGAGGGTGGGGGGTCCAGTACCTGCCCCACTGGAGGAGTCTAGGGGGCGTGGCTGTGCTGCCCTCTGGCTGCTGCATCCAGCAGGGTGGGAGGCGGGGCCAGCTCACCCAGCAGGCCCGGCCATCCTCAGCCCACTCCCGGATCAGCAGTTGCCACTATGGCAACCTCCGGTCAATTGTTCAGCTCCTCCCACGAGCCCTAGAGTCCCAGAGCTGGGCTCCATCGTGGCCAAAGGGCCCCTGCCGTCTTCCCCTGGACTCTACCCCGCCCCCACCTGACATGAGTGGCCCGTAGAGCTGTGAGGCCGTGCCCATTCTGTGGGAGTGATGGCCATTGCGCCCGACAGGGGTCTGTGCTGCACCAGGACAGTTCCCCTTGCTGCCCTGCACCCTGCTGTGTGGCAACTGTGACTGAAAATTGAGTAAAACGGAATAGATGAAAAGTGGAGCAGCCTGGGAAAGCAGTGGAGGATGGTCCAAAGCATTGGGACCCTGCACCCACACGGAGACTCAGAAGAATGCATTTTTGAAAAAGAGAATAAAAGAATGATAGAGTGGCTTGTTCAAGGTCGCTCTGGGCAGGGCTGCCTGGGCATGTAAGTTCCGTGTGACCGGGATTTGGTAGCAGGTGTGGGTGTGCCCAGATCACATCACGTGCCAGGACGCAGCTCCTGAGTGCGCAGGGCTCATTGTGTTCTCGTAAAGTTAACTTCTCTTCTCTCCTCCCTCAGATGCAGAGAGGGGATTGTGCAGCCATCTTACCTGTGTTTAACATTTTGAGATAAAAATATTAGAATCTCAAAGCAGGTCTAAAAGCTACAACATTGTGGTAGGACTTGCTTGTCCTGGAGGAGAGGGGCTTTTCCTCAAAGCAGTGGGTAGGTGAGGCCCTGCCACGTGCAGGTGTCAGGCGGGCCTCTCCATGGGGCACAGTGGGGCCACCTGCCTGAGAGTGGATGGCTGTGGGCATCGATTTCCCACAGTCCCCACTCATGTCGGTAACGTGCAGGAGGTGAAATGGGATGCTGCCAACACTGCAGGGGCTTTGAAATCGGCTTTGAAGTTCTGGTGTGTTCCGCAGGGGATAGCTGGGCAGCGTGCAGCGTCAAGGGCCGTTACGGTGGGGGGGTGAGGGACCCCAGCAGAGGCACCTCCTGGGCGGCAAGCGAGCTTCTCTTGGACTCTGCGGGTCCTCTCCACCCACAGGCCCCGATAACCACTGCTGTGCCAGGACACAGTTCTGACTGCCACGTTGGTGGGAGGGAGCTGGTGTTGAATACAGCCCCTGTGACACTGCCCCGAAGTCACAGTATCCACTTGGGGTGGCCATGACAGGCTTTGGTGGCCACCTGTGCAGTGACAATGGGGATACCATCACCTTGGAGTTCCAGACAGGTTCTGGAACCTTCCAGGGTTTTAAAAGGTACAGCAGGTGGCAGATGGGGGACCTGTAACATCACTGCCTGCTTCCCTGTCTCCTCTGCTTTATCTGACGTGTGGACAGGCAGAGCACAGGCCACTCAGTGGGAGGAAGCATGTGGACTGCACGCACCTTCTGGGCCTGGTGTCCTGCACATGTCACGCCAGGTCCGTGGGGGTGCTCCCACAGCCACCTCGTGTACAAGTGTCCCTGGTGTGCTGCAGCTCCACCAGCTTTGGGCTCAGTGTGACACACGCCCTGCCATGCTCCGGTGGTGTGGGACGCCTCAGCAGCTCAGTCAGAGTCTGATTCTTCAGCACCTACAAGATGAGTCGGTTGCTGTGGGAGAGCATCCTGGCCTAGCTTCTCACAGCTGAACAGTAAGATGAAGTGTGGGAGATCTCTGCCTCAGCAGGGCAGGGCTCGGCTGGGGAGGGGTAGGCAGGGTGAGGCTCCAGCTCCGCCTGTAGCTGTCATGTGTCTTGCCATGAGAGGGCAGGCCAGGGTGGAGGGCAGGGCAGGAGCATGGGTGGGCTGTTCTGAGACACCGATACCCACGCCTGTGTCCTAGCACTGCATTACAATAGTGCCGTCTCCCTGTATGCAAGAAGTCCAGGAGACCTCACCACTGGCTTCAGCCTGCATGGTCTGCTGGCCACCAGCAACCTCAGACACCTGCCCAGTGCCTGGGCCCCAAAGGGAATGTTCCAGAAAGCTATCCTTTCTGATGTGCACACAGGAAGGCCCCCAGCAGGCGTCGGGTTGCCGCTTCAAGGAGGCACCAATTAATCACTCCTGCAACCCCAGGGAGCCGAAGGGCTGCTCTGAGATAAGAAGGCTGTTGGCTGCCCCACCGCCTATCTGCTCCTCTTCACTGGGCAGAAAATTGTATTGTCTCCTCACTTTGGAAGGTGCCTGTTTTATCAGGAAGGCAGCCCATCCATGCAGCTATCTAGGAACCTTCTTATTGCATTTCTCCTTTATCAGTTTTGGAATAATATTATTGCCTCCCGGCTTAAGTACCAAGCAGCTCAGTACTTTCCCTAAGATATGGCCTCACCCGTGAGCATACTGTCCGTTGCTGATGTCCCAAGTCTCTTCAGGGTTGGGAAACACCCAAGTAAGACCGTGTGAAACTGGGGGACCCTCCTCTGGCTCCTCTGAACTGCCCTACATCTCAGCATACATGTGGACAAAGGCAAAACTTATCTCCTTTTCCCACAACATATTGCACCGTTTAATCTCAACTTGCTGTCTCCCCCTGGAACCACTGCTGGTGACATTGTGGCCTCTCTCCAGGAAGTTATTTGATTTCTGATGTAAGAAAAAGGATTAATGCAGTTGGATTTTGATAAGGCTGGCCGTCTGGCGTAGCACAGACACGCTCACTCTGCCTGTATCGCTGACAGTCAGTTCGTTATGCAGGAGCACTGCAGAGTGGTGATATGGGACACGCGGAGATAATTGTCATTTTACTATTTAAAAGTAAGTCTAGTCCTTTACAATGTTAAAATGATAACCTGTGTAGGAAAGCTCCCAGTGCCCAAATTTTGAAACCAAAAATTCCCTCTTCTAGAAGCTTCACTTGGATCCTATTCATCTATTTTTATTTTCCTGAGCGTGAATTAAAGTCCCATTTCTGTTTGAACTCCTAAGCTACAGTGGAAGAGCAGAGGTGCCTACTTGCACTTCTGAAGTGAACATGTCTCAGTGGTTTTGTCCATGTGCTGGGCATGTCCCTCTGCTTCCCTCTGCTTCCCTCTGCTTCCCTCTGCTTCCCTCTGCTCTTGTGAAGTGAGCATGTCTCGGTGGTTCCATCCTCATGCTGGGTGTGTCCCTCTGCCTCTCTCTGCTCTTAGGAAGTGAACACGTCTCTCCAGGTGGTTCCGTCCTCATGCTGGGTGTGTCCCTCTGCCTCTTTCTGCTCCTGTGAAGTGAACACATCTCTCTCGGTGGTTCCGTCCACATTCTGAGTGTGTCCCTCTGCCTGTCTCTGCTGTTGGACTTGTAGATCAGCTCCATGGGGGGAGACTTGTGGCAAGTGTCTTGATGTGCAGTGGGTAGGAATTTTTGGTCAAGGTTCTGATTTTGATATTCCCTTGAGGCTGGGTGGTGGGGAGGGGATTTTGAGGCCAATCCAGAACAGAGAACTGACACTTCATGTGACTGCTGCCTTCTATGCCCCTTTTAAAGACAGCAGCATGGATGTCCCCTGCCCACCTCCACCAGGCTGGTGACCCATGCCTCTGTCATTGGCTTTCCTGCTTCCTCATCAGCTGTTTCAATTGGATGGACCTCTGTGGAGGCCCAGGATGGTAATTCTAGACAATAGAAATTGAGTCTGTCTGTTGTGGTGGCTCTAAGCAGGTCATAGAGCAGGGCTGTTTTGGTGGAATTTCCCTCCATAAAGCCATACAGGTCTCCAGGTTCTTCATTGTCACAGTGGCTGCAGACAGCTTGCTGTGAGACTCTTACAGCATCTGCAACTTCTACAGGCTTGAATCACAAACACCCAATACCAGGTCCCCTTGGCTCATTCCCTTTTTCCCTGTGCCATGCCCACTGCCCCCACACTGCCCCCACCACCACTGGAAGCTGTAAGTATCAATACTGGATGGCCTTGGTGTGACCCTTGCCTGCTCTGCTGCTCTGTTTCGTCTGCTGCAGATCACTTCCAGATCATTTTCTCATCTGTGGGAATTTTCCAGAGCTTCCTAATTCAAATGTCACCTCTTATCTTGCCTTGTTATACTAGCCATCCCCTTCCCTTCTGCTTGAGCTGTGTCACAGTCATTACTTCCAGCTCCATTGTCACCTCGCTTTATTGGAATGTGCAATGACACTGTGTTTCTTAGTGTTTCCCCATGTTTTCCCGGATGTGGTCTCACTGTGCTTGTGCATGCACGTGCAGTGGTTGCAGCGAATGTGCTTGCTGGAAGTGGAGGAGACAGATGCCTCAGTGTGCCCACATGCAGGCTAGTAGGAAGGACTCCTGTGAGAGAGGGGAGGTGCATTTTTCTCTCACCTTTCCTGAGGAGGAAGAGGGTGGAACTGACAAGCAAGAAAATACAGAAGCATAATAACTGGAGATGGATGGGTGTGAGATAGAAAAGCCAAAGTATGTTTCATCTTGTGCCTATGTGTTAGAGCTTGCTCAGTGTATTTATTAAGCCATTCTCAAGGTAAAATAAGACAAGTGGGTCTTAGTCTAATGAAATTGCCCTTCTGTGGGCTGTGTTAGCTTCAGGTATCCAGAGCATAATTGGATAACAATGACAATTATTGCAGTGGAAGCTTGAGCACTGGGCAGCCTCTGCCTTTGTCTGCAGAGCGTGGCTTCTGAGCATGCTGATGCCTCAGTGTGCCCACATGCAGGCTAGTAGGAAGGACTCCTGTGAGAGAGGGAAGGTGCATTTTCTCTCACCTTTCCTGAGGAGGAAGAGGGTGATGACCAGGGGAGAGCACTGAATGTTCAGCACTAATCCTGCTGACCTGGAACTGTAGAGTGGATACTGACCAAGACAAGTCTGACCTACACATCTCTGCCACCAACACTGTTCTCTGACTCAAGTGGTCAGCACATCTGTCATTGGACTAACTTTGCCTCAGTGGTTATTTGCCTGGACCAGACTGGACTGTGGGCTGTCGTGTCCCTCACACCATGCTAAGATTCAGCCCATGGGATTCTGGGTCCCTGACAACACATTACAAGCCAGGCAGCTGTTCATCTGAAGTCCCGAGGTGCCAATGAGACCACCTGTTGACCTGTACTTTAGTTCTGTAAGTCTTGACTTATTGTCTCTCCCTCCTACCCTTCTCTGGTCAGTGCCATCTGCCAGCCATCATGTCAGTGCTGAAACATGTCACTGTAAGATTGTGCTGACCTGTGGGAACTGAGAGCTACCTGTGTGTTCCCATGTGCAGCAGTCTCACTGCCCAGCTGGCAGCATTTGATGGACTTATCTCCTGCACAGCTGTGCTGAGTGGGAGACCTCCTCAAGGGAGGTAAAGCTGCTCCAGTGGTGTGGCTGTGGCACAATAATTCTCATATTTGATAGGAAAGTGTTGTATGCACTGATTGAGGCATGGACTGCTGCCATGAGCCACCTTGTTGAGTGTTGCGGAACCCCTCCTACTTGTACAGTCAGAGTCTTCCCTGGATGGGTGCTGTTTCCTTTAGTACTTATGCCCATGGGCTGCTGGGTCCCTCACACCACATTAAGAAGCCAGCCCATGGACTGCTGGGTCCCTCAACCGTGCTGACAGACCATTCCATGAGCTGTTGGATCCCTCACACCATGCTGACAGACCAGCCTGTGGGCTACCTGGGACCAGAGGACAAGTGGTATCCCTTGTGTCACCTGCCTGGTGAATGTCAGTGGCCCAGAAGATGCTCTTAACTTAACTTAATAATGAACTTAGCTTCTCACTGCTGGCAGGGGAGGAGGGTACAGAGATGCTATGCGGAGTTCCATGAGAAGGGCCATGATCGGAGGGAGGTGTTAATGGTAAAGGGCAAAGGCTTTGGCAGGCAGGGTTCAACATGAGAAGGTGATGCTGGGTGTGCAGCTGGGGAAGACGGGACACAGTGGCTGAGAGGTGACCGTCCCACATGAGGATTGTTGTAGCTCCTGCCTCTGTTATTCTAAGAGCCACCCCTCATCCCTGGACTTCTGGAGCTGAGTTCTTGTGGCTCAGCTAATGCTTCTGATACTGGCCCCTCAGTTTCCTCTGGAGCCCCTAAAGCAGCTTGTCATATGAACATCCTGGAGCTCTCAACACAGTGGGCAGGACCAGGCACAGAAGGGCCCTTTACAACATGCCTCCGCCCTAGCAGCTCACCACCCAGGCCATATCTAGACCTTCCTCCTGCCCCTGCAAACCTGCCCTCTCTTTCAACTCACACATGCCCCTGGAGGTCAGGGACTGTGTCTTACTTCTGCCTCTTTGCACCTGCCAAGACTGTCACAACCCATGGTTGTGCTTGGTTGTGCGTGGTTGTGGTGACAGTTGCCCTCTGAGGTAGGCTGAGCAGCCCTCAGGGAGCGAGATGGACCTGGACAATAAAAGGCACAGTTGGCACAGTATTCCTGCTCCTCTTCCTGATCCCATGGCCCCAGTTCCCTGGGATTGCATGTCTGACCTCTGCTTCCAGTATCTAAGAGACACAGGCCATGTGAACCCCAATGTGAGAGCTCCCCAAGTGATAACGTCCTGTGAGGGACATGCAGCCCATGTCCAGGCTGCCCTCCAGTGACACTGGTCCTGACTGTGCTGGATAATGGGGTGGTGGAGTGACGTTGGGAGTGGCGTGAGTCCCTCCAGCCTGCTTAGTAAGAAAGGCTGCATGTTGCTCAGCGCCCACTGCAGCAGGGACCACTGGGGGAGGTGGTCATTCACAGACCCATGGTCCCCGTGGTCAGCTGGGGTGCTTGAGGGCATCTCAGGTGGGGCCAGGCTTCTCAGCCCCCACCTCCAGCTGTGGAGCTGAATCCCCTGGTGCCTGGCTGGGCCTCCCCTCACCTCCTGTGAAGAGAAAGGGTTAAGTTTGGCAGCTGTGAGGATGCACAGTCCAACACCCCATACTAGAGACACATGGGAGCCTATATCAGCCCAGGTGACTGGGAATGTGGGTACACCTTTCCTGGGCCCGGGCGGGGCCTGGCCTCACTGCTGCCCCCAGTGTTGGCCTGGTGGAGTGACTCACTGCTGCCCCCAGTGTTGGCCTGGTGGAGTGACTTTCATCTCTTTAAGACTGCCTGTGTTTTCCTAGTGAGACCTTTCCCCATGAAGCTGTGAGTGATTCACAGAGGGCCAGGTCGTCTGAGCTGGCACTGGCATCCAAGAAAGCCTGCCCAGGCACCGTGCCATGGGTGCCTGGCTCAGGAGGTACCATGGACTGAATGCTCAGGTCCCCCAGACTCATGTTCATGTCTGGACCCCCAGTGATGTTCTAGGAAGTCAGGCTTCTAGGGGTGACAGGGTTTGAGGGTGGAGCCCTGGTGAAGGGGATCCCTGAGCGCTGCCTCAGCCCTCCCCCAGAGCCAGGAGGCTGTGAGAAGACAACCTCTGGGAACTGCAGGAGGCCTCCCAGACAGGGAGCTGGCCTGGGCCTGTGGGGATGCATCATCCAACAGCCCGTAGCAGGGACACACAGCGACCTGTGTCAGCCAGTACTGGGAGGAGTGAGCGACTGCTACATACTGCTCAGGCTAAGACATTTGCTTACTGCTGCCCATGGACACTGAGGTGTCAAGTGAAGCACCCCTACCCACCGACCGCCCCGGCCCAGGGAGAAGCCAGGAGGACCCCAGAGCACCTGCTGCCTGCCTGTGGGACATGGATGTAAATCATAGCAGGGTGTGTGTGAGTGTGTGCCTGTGTGCGCCTGTGTGCCCATGTCAGTGTGTGTATATGTGTGTGTGTGTGCCTGTGTGAGTGTTAGGGCCGGGGGTGGGAGTTGTCCACAAGGCCAGTGCTGAAACCAGATAGCCACACTGCCCTCCCAAGGGAACTCCACTGCTCCCTGGTCCCTGTGCGGCCATCACAAGGGGACGCTGCTGCATTGTGTCAGTTGTCTGAAATGATAGCTAACGTATTAAACAGCAAACAGTGTATTTAACCGAATTCTCAGGTAATGATGGATCTGTGAGTGAATCTGTCTTTGAAAAGTCCAAGGGCTATGAGAAGCTTTACTTTAAGGAAATGAAAAGCAGTTGGGTAGGGGCCAGTTGGGAGTAAAATTAATGATAAAAGAAAGGTTGTATTAACCTTTAGAAGAGCACCCTAATAATACAGCTAAAAAATTAAACCTACTGTTTATTCTGTTCCTCTTGTTATAATGGAACATTGTGTAATTTGAAAATTCCAAAAGTCTGCCAAGATATGAAAGGCAAAAATATAACAAAAAAATGTGACCTCTCCTCTCCTTATCCAAACAAACTACCTTTAATCATTTGGCAACTCACTGGGTGAGTCTGTGCATCATGTCATGTGTAACAAGCATGTCACATGTAACCGGTGTGTCACACTTGCAATCGTGTGCTTATGTGTGACTGTGTCTGCTCTGTGTGAGCTAATCGTGGCATTTGTGCCAGAAAATGTGGTACACTGTGTTGTTCACACGTGCTCATGTGTGAGTATGGTGTATGCAGTGTGTGTGTGTGTGTGTGTGTGGTGTTGGGGTGGGAGCAAGGCTGTGCTGGGAATCCACAGAGCATTCTCTGCCACAAGCAGAGTTCAGAATTCTGTTCAAGCACCTGGTCGTGTCCTAGCGCTGAGCACAGGCGTCCAGTGGACGTGCTGGAAAGGTGGAGCCTAGCGCGAAGGTGGGTGACGGCCCTTTGCTGTGGCCCCCGCACGCAGTTACGACTTCAGTGCCTGGTGCGCTGTAACCTTGCACATATTTAAGCCCTGGAGACGTGGGGCGTTTCTGTTTCATGCTTCCCCTCTTCTGAGAGCTGAGTGTTCATGCTTTCAGGCTTTCCTGGGGTGCTGGAAGGCCTCACCCACGCAGATTCTCCAGGCAGTTGGAAGCCTGCCTTCCATTTGTGAGCCAGGTCACCATGTCGGCCGCCGCAGTGTTCTGTAGCTTTCTCCATGCCCTCCTGGAGCCTTCTGAAAGTTGTCCCTGATTGCTTAGCATGTGCACGCTGTGTCGCCCATGTGCTGGTGGTGTGTGTGATTAATGGAATCTGTTTTATGTGGCTTCATTTGTTTGTATTCATCAAGAAGAAAAATTCATCCAAACTAGCCGAAAGTCAGTACTGTTTTTCTAAAGGTTTTGGGGCTCTCAATAACCTGGACCCAAGACGGACATGGCAGCCAGGCTGGGCAATCCCCTGCCCGGAGTGGGCCTGGTGAGCCTTGGGGAAGCTCCAGGGAGCAGTCAACTCAAGTTTGGCTTTTTCGGAATACCCTGGGCTGCAGGAGAGGCGGCAGTAAGGGATGTGTGGCTGTGCGCCAGTAAGACTTTATCTGCAGAGCCAGCTGGTGCGTCGCGCATACTGGCCCATCTTGTGCTCCGGCCACTGAGCCGCCTGGAGTTGTTTCTCTGCCCTACCCTCCTCCCAGCTTTACCTGCTCTTCTGTGGCTTGCAGGAATCCACTGCTGTCAGTCCCTCATCCTCGTCTCCTCCCGGCAGCCCGAGCAAGCTGGGTCCTCTCACGCCCATGCCCGGTGTGAGGACTGAGGCCAGACATGCGGGTGACGCCTATCAGTCAGGCCCTGCAGCCGTGGAGCAGTGGAGCTGGCTCCGGACCCCCGGCTGTCTGGCGCGGCAGCAGCCTTGCCTATGCAGCTCGGGGCAGGCAGGCCCCCATGGCCTGAGTCCCAGTGCCCGGGGACCGAGTGGCTTGAGAGCAGGAGACAGGAAACACGGTCGCAGGGAGCAGAGAGCGCTGCAGTGGAGCGTTTGCCGGGTGGGTGATAGCAATGACACCGTAACCACGGCCATAATAATAAAAGATAAGGAAATGAAACCTCAGTGACTGCTGATGGATAGTGCCGTTGGTCCCAATTTAATGATCTATAGTTAAGAATGAGCCAGTTGCTCACTACGTTTGGCTCTGCTCATCCCAGATAAGAAAATGAAAGTGCTGCTTGGCACATGTGGCTCTAAATGCCCATGGTCCTGCTCACCGGGGACCTGAAGCCGGCCCCCTTGGGAAGCCAGGAAGCTGTGCTGATGCCATCCTGCCCCTGTGCAAGCTGAGGACACAGCAGGAATGCACGCACACCCACAGGCCTCCACGGACAGGGGAGGCATCCCTGACGCTGGACAGTACTTCTTTCTGTGGCACCTGTGGGCGGGGGAGACCCCCCTCCCTCCTCCTGCTTCGCCCATCCCTGGCCCCAGGCAGGTCCTGGGGAGCTCCCAGCTGGGTGTGGACAGCCATGTAGACCCCTGAGGAAGGCCCAGGTGGTGGGTGCTGCCCTTGAGCTGGCCAAAGGGCTCAGCTGATCCTGCCAAGATCGGCTTCTCCTGGCTTGCGGGCTCCGGCAGGGCTGCAGTCAGACTCAAGAGGGCCCCCTTTCTTCCTGAACCACCAGGTTGGTGGAAGTGGGCAACCCATCCTTCTTGCTCCAAGTCACCATGACTGCTCGGGGAGCAGCTACTAAGACAGGGGGCCACGCAGAGGGACCAAATTCTATCTGCCACTGGGCCCAAGGAGCCACCTGTGCAGCCAATCCATGCCTGTGCTACCATAGAACATTCCGGATGAGTGACTGCACCTGTGCTGCTGTGTGCTGGTCGTGGCTCGGGCCAGCAGAGTCCAGGAGCCCACACTTCTGCCCGGCAACTTTGCAGGAACAAGCACACAACTGTGGAACTGCTCCAAACAGCCCTGCATGTGGGTCTGTGCGCGGCGATGCACGCTGAAAATGCAACAATGAGGAAGAACACGTTGCCAGCTTGCAGGGCGGAAGCTCCGAAGAGCTGACGGCTCCGTTTCTGCTCGTTTGTGGACAGATTTCATAGTCACATCTGTTCCTTTGTCAACGCTCAGGCAGCGTGAGGGTTCTGTTTTTTTTGTTTGATTCTTTTTGACTTTGTGTGAGTGACGTCTGCCCGTGGGTTAACGTCGGGGAGGCCGTCGGAAGAATAGAGATGGGCTCTCTGATGGGGTCTTTGTTAAGGCCTCTGGGGGGAGGCTTCTCTGTGGTGCTTCCCCAAGTACCTGGCTCTGGGCCAGTCCTCTCAGCTGGGTTACGGATGAGCCATGGCTGCTGGCTGCCAGCAGTGCCCCTCCAGGCACTCCCATCCTCGCTCTCCCATCTGCAGGCGAGAGAACACTCATGCCACCTTGAAGTGTTGGCACATCAAAGGAAGCTTGGCTTTGGGTTTAGTGGACTGCCTGGCAGGCAGTGGTGACTGTTGAGGCCACAAAGGACCCTGCTCCTTGCCCACGGTGGGCAGATGGCACCCACAGGGGCCAGGACACTGCTCGTTACTTGCTGCCCAGGGTGCAGCCCCTGATGGTCCATGGGTCAGAGCATCCATGAGGGCACCTGGCCCATCTTTGGCACTGAGTGGGGAGCCCTGTCACCATGGACACCTTGGCTCTGGTCACCGTGACGTCGTGGGCTGCTGCCACCATCTGTGACCTCAGACACAGCAACTATCTGACACCTGCCAGGAGAAGCGTGATGTTTGTCTCCACCGTTTTGTGGACGATACTCCCTGGGTGCAGTGTGCCTGTGGCCCCCAGGCCAGCCCTTGGGCAGAGCGGTGGGGAGCAGCAGTTAGCTCCTGCCTAGGTTTGGGAGCTGCAGACTGGGAAGAGCCTCGGGCTCTGTGTCTGCATTTCTCAGTGAAGACCCCGAGACTGAAGCATAGTCCAGGGTGGCCTGGAACTGAGTGGCAGTCAGCACAGTGGCCTGTCTCCAGGCTGAGAGAGGCAAGTGGCATCTGGTGGCCCGGCCCACGACTCACCCTTCCCCAGCTCTTTGGCCTGGCAGTCACTGCCGTCAGACAATATCTGCTGGTGGATTCTGGAGCGTCAGCAGGGACCCAGCCTGCAGTCTCTGCAGTTCGGGTCTGCAGGGAGCTGACAAAGCAACACATCCGAGCCAGAGGCCTGGGTGCCAAGCAAGTACACAGGACATGGGCTCATGGACACAGAGGGTCAGCGGCTGGGCCGGGACAAGGGATAGGCAGGCATAGAGGGTCAGCAGCTGAGCTGGGACAGGGGACAGGCAGGCACAGAGGGTCAGCAGCTGAGCCAGGACAGGCGGGCACAGAGGGTCAGCAGCTGAGCCAGGACAGGCAGGCACAGAGGCTGAGCCAGGACAGGGGACAGGCAGGCACAGAGAGTCAGCAGCTGAGCCAGGACAGGGGGCACGTGGGCACAGAGGGTCAGCAGCTGAGCCAGGACAGGCGGGCACAGAGGGTCAGCAGCTGAGCCAGGACAGGCAGGCACAGAGGCTGAGCCAGGACAGGGGACAGGCAGGCACAGAGAGTCAGCAGCTGAGCCAGGACAGGGGGCACGTGGGCACAGAGGGTCAGCAGCTGAGCCTGGCCAGGGGACAGGCGGGCACAGAGGCTCAGCGACTGAGCCGGGACAGGGGACATGTGGGCACAGAGGGTCAGCAGTTGAGCCGGGACAGGGGACAGGCGGGCACAGAGATTAAATGGCTGAGCCGGGACAGGGGACAGGCGGGCATGTCAGCAAAGACAGGTAGACTAGATGACAGTTGTCCTAAGGCAGGAAGACATTTCGACTGAAAGTAGGTCACCGGTCACCCCCAGGCCCCGGCTCTCCTTCCAATTAGTGCAGGATTTACTGACCAAGCATCAGAGGGATGGATCGGAATATCACCACAATTCCGACAAAGCCTTCACTCATCCAGATACTCGGGGCAGGGCAGACGGGCGGGAGGGTCCCTGGGAATCGTATCTGAGTTAGCGAGATAAAGGGCAATTTAGGACGATTACAAAAGCCGTGATTTCCAGCACAACTTAAAACTCTGCTGAGGACTAATTCGTGATGCCAGCTGCTGCTAAGCTTCTTAATCTTTATCTAGTTCAATTAAAATCTGAATGTTTGGGATTTCATTAACAACCGGGGGTTTGGAAATTACAAGTGCTTTTACACCGTACTCAGTGGTTGCCTGCGACACTGGGAGTCCCCCACAATGGCTTCAGGTACACTCGGGCGGAACTAGAATTGGGGGCGGTGTTTAAAGGATACTGCAAAGGCAGAGGTAGATGACTGTCGTTTTTCCAAGACCCTGTGGACCAGGTGAGGAGGTAGTGCCTTTGTGGGAGGAGAGGTGCCCATGTGGAGGTGTGCCACTCCAGCTATGGCACGGCTTTCCTGCAGCCGCTGCACACATAGCCCGGCCTTGTGGGAGGAGAGGTGCCCATGTGGAGGTTTGCCAACCCAGCCATGGCATGGCTTCCCTGCGGCCGCTGCACACATAGCCCGGCCTTGTGGGAGGAGAGGTGCCCATGTGGAGGTTTGCCAACCCAGCCATGGCATGGCTTCCCTGCGGCCGCTGCACACATAGCCTGGCCTTGTGGGAGGAGAGGTGCCCGTGTGGAGGTTTGCCATCCCAGCCATGGCACGGCTTCCTGCGGCCGCTGCACACATAGCCCAGCCTTGTGGGAGGAGAGGTGTCCGTGTGGAGGTTTGCCATTCCAGCTATGGCATGTCTTCCCTGTGGCCGCTGCACACATAGCCCGGCCTTGTGGGAGGAAAGGTGCCCATGTGGAGGTTTGCCATCCCAGCCATGGCATGGCTTCCCTGCGGCCGCTGCACACATAGCCCGGCCTTGTGGGAGGAGAGGTGCCCGTGTGGAGGTTTGCCATTCCAGCCATGGCACGGCTTCCTGTGGCCGCTGCAGCCGCTGCACCCGAAGCCCGGCCTTGTGGGGGGAGAGGTGCCCATGTGGAGGTTTGCCAACCCAGCCATGGCACGGCTTTCTGCGACCACTGCACCCGTAGCCCTGTGCTCACCTGTTTGCCATCTGTATCCACACAGGGCCTGGTCAGTGGGTCTTCCTGAGGCTAAGCCAGCCACCGTGAAGCGTGAGTTTCCTGTGTGGCTTGGGAGGCCAGCACATAGCTCAGGGACTTTCTCCAACATTTTCTGCGACGTGGGTTTGGTTAGGCTGGGGCCAGGGAATCTGCGTTATCTCCTCCACCTTCGGTCCTGCCGAAGTGGGGTCTGTGTGAGACTCAGCTGACGCATAGGCAACAAGCTGGATCCTGTGTGGGGAGGCAGAATGGTAACCCCAAAGATGCCCACTCCAACCCCTGCATCTGTGAACATGCTGCCTTAACTGGCAAAGAGGCTTGGCAGGTGTGGGCTGGCTTTGTGGTAGAGTGAGTAAAAGCATCCCATAGGGGCACAAGTTTGTGCCCTGGCTGCTCCACTTTTTTTTTTTAAGATTTATTTATTTCTATTACAAAGTCAGATATGCAGAGAGGAGGAGAGACAGAGAGGAAGATCTTCCGTCCGATGATTCACTCCCCAAGCAGCCACAATGGCCAGAGCTGAGCCGTTCTGAAGCCAGGAGCCCAGAACTTCTTCCAGGTCTCCCACACAGGTGCAGGATCCCAAGGCTTTGGGCCGTCCTCGACTGCTTTCTCAGGCCACAAGCAGGGAGCTGGATGGGAAACAGGGTTGCCAGGATTAGAACTGGCACCCATATGGGATCCCGGGGTGTTCAAGGCAAAGACTTTAGCTGCTAGGCTGCCACACCAGGCCCTGGCTGCTCCACTCCTCATCTGGCTCCCTTCTGCTGCACCTGGGAAAGCAGTGGAGGATGACTCCTGGCCTTGGGTCCCAGTACTCACTGGAGAGCCCTGCTCTGCGTGGGCTCCCTGTGGGGCCGGGGAGGTGATGTGCCGGTCAGCAAGTCTGGCACAGAGAAGGACGTGCCATTAGGCACACAGCAGGACCACAGCCTCTGAGTTGCCGCCCCTGGGGTGCCTGGGCCCTCCGTGGTGTGTTTACTGGTGGGTCTGTGTGCCTGCTGTGATGTGTGGTGTAGGTACAGGGCATGGGCTGTGTGCGTGTTAGCATGTGGTGTGTCACGTGGGGTGTGTGCATGTTAGCATGGGGTGTGTCACGTGGGGTGTGTGCATGTTAGCATGTGGTATGTCACAGGTGTGTGCATGTTAGCATGTGGTATGTCACAGGTGTGTGCATGTTAGCATGTGGTATGTCACAGGTGTGTGCATGTTAGCATGTGGTATGTCACGGGTGTGTGCATGTTAGCATGTACTGTGTCACGTGGAGTATGTGTGTATGTTAGCATGTGCTGTGTCACATGGCATGTGTGTGCCGTATGTGGTAGACTAGCGTGTTGGGTGTGCTAAGTGTGTCCCAGGGCTCTCTGGCCTGGAGCCTGGCCCTAAGCTGCCCGTTGGCCGTTCTCGGGCCCCACCCCGTAGCACACGGTTGACCGCAGCCTGGCCTGCCCCGGCCAGTGGAGAGTGAACCAATGAGTGGTAGACCCTCGCTCTGTGTCTTCTCTGTACAGCTCATGCTTTCTGAATAAACCTCTTAAAAAGACAGAAGCAAATGAACAGGGAGGGCCACTTCCACATGGCAAATCCCCCCGGACAGGAGGGTTCGTGGCCAGAGGGAGGACAACGGGAGGCCTGACCCGCATGTCTGCTAGCCCGGGCTGATGCACACGGGGCTGTCCGCAAGGCTCGCTGTGAGACCCTGACACCAGGAGCAGTGCCCCTGTGCCATTTCCTCCCCAGGGCCCATCTTGGATTTTGGAAGGTTTTCGTTGTCACATAACTTTGTACCAGACAGCACACAGACCTGCATGGCCCCACAACCCCAGACCGAGAGCAGAGCCCGGCCGGCTCTCCACATCCTCATCCAGTTCCCACCTCTCCCGTGGGCCGCTGCAGCCGGGGAAGGCACCCCAGCTCCTCCGCTCTGGTCTGTCCGGTTGGCTGTGTCTGTGTCCAGGGGCCTGTGGTCGCTGTCCCCAGCTGCCGTGAGCCACGGTGCTTGTGGACCCTGTGGGTAGGGGAGACAGGCAGCGGTGGAGCTGGCACGCCCTCCCTCCCCGGCAGCACGCAGGGTGCACGCAGGGTGCACGCAGCCTGTGTCCGGCAGCGATTCTAGCAGGAGTCCTGTTTCCTGGGTGACTTACTGTACCAGCTGCAGGAGGAAGTCGTAGCAGCCAGGACTTAACTTTGGGTGCAATCTAAACAAAATGCTAGCCACGCACCGTGGCCAGGCGTGGTCTTGCTGGCAAATGTGGACATGTTCAGCCCTTACCCAGACCCCTGCTGGAAAGTGGGGGAGGGTACAGCACCATATCCGTCTCTCCCCGGCCCTTAAAGAACCCCATCCTGTGCCCCCCGTTCCCTTGGGCCTGGCCAAAGGGCCAGGCTGGAGGAAGCAGAGCTTGCTGCCTGGGGTGCACAGAGTTCATTGTTCTGTGGGTTGTGCCAGGCAGAGGAGTGGGCTTGAAGGCCCCTCACATTTTGGCTACGGTTTGCGGATGGAGAATGCGCTGAAAATGTGATGTACCTTATTCAGCAATGAAGAGGGACCAGGGTTAGGGTGCTTACAAAGGTATACGTATGTAGTAAGAGTCCCAACTGCTCCACTTCCGACCCCACATCCAGCCAGTGTGTGTGGGACAGCAGCAGAGAATGGCTCAAGTGCTGGACCCCTGCAACCCACATGGGACACCCAGGGAGAATTCCTGGCTCCTGGCTCTAGCCTGGCCCAGGCCGGGCTGTGGTGGCTACAGCGTGAGTGAATCAGAAGACAGAGTAGTGTGTGTGTGTGTGTGTGTGTGTGTGTCATTCAAATAAGTATTTTTTTTTAATAGCATTTTACCAAAAAATGTAGAGGTCCATGCTGGGGAGATCTGGACCCGGAGCCACCACTGGCCGGTCTGCGGGGGGCAGGGCCTTCGCAGGGCTAGCCGGCGTCAAGTGCAGACCCAAGTGAGGAAGGGATCCCGGGGTCCCCCTGGGACTGGGTCCTGATTTCTGGGAGCTGAGAGCTAGGGCCTTCCAAAGAGAGTCCAGGGTGCAGGAGAAAGGGGGTGTTCTGGCCCCCACATCCTCATGGAGACCTCATGGTCCTGTCTGCAGCCCATGTGCCACACAGGGCAGGGCTAGACAGTGTGTGGGCAAGGATATGCCACCCCAGGGCAGAGCCCAGGAGCCGTGTCCGCGCACCCTAGCCCGAGCTGTTCCGGGTTAGTTGGCAGTTCCTCCAGGGCATGCCCAGCCCCAGGCCCGTCTCAGCGTGGGTCTGACTGCGTGCTCACTGCATCACCACACTGCCTTCTCAAGGTGGACAGGCCCCAAGGAGAAGCTGCGCCCCCTTCTCCTGGGGTACTTGTGCCTTCGGAGTCAGGCAGCCCAGCCGGTGGCAGCGTGCAACAGTGGCACGGCCACACCGCAGTGGCTAAAAAGAAGGGTAGGTTGTCGGGGGTGGGTTTTCTGCTGGCTTCAGTGAAGAGAAGATCCACAGGTGTCTAAGCTGACAACTGGCTGTGCTTCCAGCGTGTGTGATGTAAGTGTGTGTGCACGTGTGCCTGTGTGTGTGTGTGTCCCTGTGTGCCCGCAGCAGATGGGAGCACGGGCTGTGGACTCGTGAGCCTCGGCTGGCACGCAGCGCCCTCCCTCCTAAACACACCCCTCCGTGCGTGCAGCCACTTGGAACCCCGCGACCCCTGGGCCAGCCCCCTCCCTCCTTCCCACACTCTACCTCTGTGTTGGCTTTGGGTGCGGCCACGCAGTGTGTCTTTCCAAGTCCAGCCTGTCCAAGCGTGGCGTCCTGTGTGTACCTGGAGCCCTATGGATGCCGATCTGCTTCATTGGGACTGAGCAGACTCCCCTGTGGAGTGGGAGCCACGGTGGCTGCCCCCGCCGCCTGTATCAGACGTCAGCTCTGTGTCCCGAGTGCCAGCGCTGTGGGCTTGGCCCCAGCAGGGCACCAGCCACGAGCAGAGTGGCAGGGCTCTCCCAACTGCCTCCCTCCTGCGCATGCCCAGCCATGGCAGCTGCAGCGTGCCTCTCGCCTTCTCGCTGGCATTCTAAGATGGCACCTTGCATCGCTGCAGTTGGCATTGCCCGTGGCTTTCCACTCACAAGCTGGGCCACCACATGCATTAGTGGGAGAAATGTCTCAGTCCCCTCCGTCGTTTCTTCCAGTGGTCCTCCGTGAAGCCACTGCACGCCCCCACCCCCGCTGCACCTCTGCAGCCACGGGCCCCCCATAGACAAGCTCTACCCACTCAGCCCCTCCTGACCCATGGAGGCAGAGCGTGGCCTGGGAATATTGAGCACAGGGTGTTTCTCATGCTGCTCTGAGCAGTGCACAGCTTAGAACCTACGAGCAGTGTATTTCTGGTGTTTTCCAGACTGTGGGTCATAGGCAGCACCATAGGCTGGGGATGGCATAGGGCAGTGAGGCCTGCCACGGTGTGTGCTCGGGGATGACATGGGGCAGTGAGGCCTGTCACGGTGTGTGCTCAGGGATGGCATGGGGCAGTGGGGCCTGCCATGGTGTGTGCTCGGGGATGACATGGGGCAGTGGGGCCTGCCATGGTGTGTGCTTGGGGATGGCATGGGGCCGTGAGGCCTGTCATGGTGTGTGCTCAGGGATGGCATGGGGCAGTGGGGCCTGCCATGGTGTGTGCTCGGGGATGACATGGGGCAGTGGGACCTGCCACGGTGTGTGCTTGGGGATGGCATGGGGCAGTGGGGCCTGCCATGGTGTGTGCTCGGGGATGGCATGGGGCAGTGAGGCCTGCCATGGTGTGTGCTTGGGGATGGCATGGGGCAGTGGGACCTGCCATGGTGTGTGCTTGGGGATGGCATGGGGCCGTGAGGCCTGCCACGGTGTGTGCTTGGGGATGGCATGGGGCAGTGGGGCCTGCCACGGTGTGTGCTTGGGGATGGCATGGGGCAGTGGGACCTGCCATGGTGTGTGCTTGGGGATGGCATGGGGCAGTGGGGCCTGCCATGGTGTGTGCCTGGGGATGGCATGGGGCAGTGGGGCCTGCCATGGTGTGTGCCTGGGGATGGCATGGGGCAGTGGGGCCTGCCATGGTGTGTGCTCAGGGATGGCATGGGGCAGTGGGGCCTGCCATGGTGTGTGCTCAGGGATGGCATGGGGCCGTGAGGCCTGCCACAATGTGTGTCCCACTCTTGATCCATGTCCCTTCTGTGTTCTGGATTTGAGCTCCTCAGTTTCACGTACAACCAGGCCTCAGTAGGGACATCCCACCAGACAGCTGAGTGCCTGCATCCCCCACTGTGTCCCTGTTCTGTTCGTGGGCCTCCTCTCCATGCTGTGTCCCCTACTCCATCCCTGTCCCGTTAGTGGGCCCCCTCTCCATGCCTGCATCCTGGTCCTGTTCGTGCAGTGGTGCACACAGCCCTGGCGTGGGAGCCAAGCCACTTCCAGGAGGGGCCGCGTGCCAGCCGCACACAACATTCCCACTCGCAGCTCTGTGACACAGGCCCCTGGGCAGTCAGCCCTGGGGAGTGAAGCGGCACTGTGAGGACTTGCCTGGAGTCCCCTCAGACCTGCGCAGGGGCCCGATGGTGACAGTTCCACAAGAACCATAGCATGCAAAGCCCCCATGGCTTGTGTCTTCAGGATGGGGCGCATCCTGTGCCCTGTGCCCCAGTGTCCCAGCCCCTAATCCTTAGCATGCAGGGACACAGTGGATTCCAGGGGACTTGTCGCCTACAGTGCTCCCTCCTTTGGCCACAGCTTCCTTGTCCCTCCTCTCCTCCCCCCACCCCACCTTGCTCTCTGTACCTAGCATGCTGTGGTAAGAATTTCTCTTTCATCCTGGGGGCTGATGCCCTGGCTGTGAGTGGTGCCAGCCCCTCCTCCGGCCCCCCTCCATGTTTTCAGTCATCCCTGGCTGTTTCATGTCCCACAGCTCAGCTCTGGGTCTGTGGCTCCAGGGCCCTGCACAGACCAGCCGTCCCCAGAAAGCACCATGTGAAAGCCCCCCAAGCCCAAGGAGGCCTTTCTTTTGGACACAGCTGCCTTTGGCTGGTTGGGAGCGGCTGTGTGCTCTGCTCCCAGCCCCACTTGGGCCTGTGCTGCCTGCCTTGGCCTTGGGGAGCAGGGAAATAGTTTTAGAGACTTTTGAGCAACTAGTGAAGAAAAGGAGTGAAGGCAGGTGGGACAGGCACTTGGGATCTCACACGCGCACACGCCTGGGCCGGGAGCAGAACATGTGGCAAGGGTGAGGTGCAAGAACCCAAGGCAAATGAGCAGGCTGCTTGGGGCCCCGGCCTATTGTACCACAAGGACTGCTGGGTAATTGGGCAGGTGGCACACAGCCGCCGCACGCCGGGCTGGTGAAGGGGGAATGATGCCATGGCCGTGTGCCCTGCTCCCGCCTGCCCTCCTGTGCTGGCCGTCTGGGTGAGATGGGATGATGTCTGTTCTTGCATTCCACCAGCTCCAGATAAAACCACCTGCATGAGACACCCCCCTTGCTACCAGTAGTGTGGGGGGGTCTCTGGCATTTTAGGGCTTGGTGAAGGACCGTTGGGGGGCAGGTGGGTGGTCCGCACAGAGTGACCAGGTGGGAGGAACATCTGGGCAGGTGTGAACTGGAGGGCAGATGCCCCAACCTGAGGCTGGGAAGGGCCCAACTATGCCTACTGCCCCACCAGAAACTGGCCTTGCCCTGCCACGCTGTGAGGTCCCCCTGGCTGTATGTGGTTGGGGCAGCTGCAGCGGAAAGTTCCTTTGGGGCTCCTCCACAGCCACCTCCCCACACACTGCAATGGAGGTGACACTGACCAAAGGGTGGCCATGAGACATGCCTTCCTGACACTGATGAGAAGCCTTCTCTTCCTCAGCCTCTCTCTCAAGGAGGTCAAGGGCTTCTGACAGGCGGCCAGGGTTGTCATCCTCCCTCAGCTATCCCCGGCTGTGCCGCTGAGTGACGACGTGGGGGCTGGGAGGTCCAGGCAGTGACACTCTCGGGACGCCCAAGAGCTCAGTGAGGGTTTGCTTGGGTGTGGCCAACAGAGTGCGTCAGCTGGTGGGGAAGAGGATGATGCAATGGAGAGGACAGAGATGATGGTGATGACGGTGATGATGACAGTGGCGATGATGGAGGTGATGATGAAGATGATATCGGACTTGATGATGAAGATGATGATGATGGTTATGGTGATGTTTACGTAGTAAGCGCCTGGGTCTAATTCTAGATTTCCCCAGTATTTCCATGAGGTCCTCCCTGATGTGTCCCCTTCGGTCGCCGTCACTGCCTGTAGGGTTTCTCTGAGAGCTCTGATCCCGACTGCTGTGTGGCTGCTCTTGCTTGCACCTGTGCCAGCCGGGCTGCTGTGAGGTTGGAGGGACTGCTTCTTCTTCCCTTCCCTCTGGCAACCTCAGGATGTGTGACTTTCCACCCTGGGACTGTTTGCTTTCTCCAACTGCAGGGAGTTAATTAGTTTGGTAATTCACCCTTATTAACTGGGCAGATACCCAAGACCCCAACCCTCTCCCGCATCCTGTACAAGGTTCCCAGCGTGAGGGGAGTGGGAGGGCCACATCACTGCAGGGACCTCCGGCATCCTGCAGGAAGGCCCCACCTGAGCTGGGCAGAGATAGCCTAGCCCAAGCTTTCACCAGCCATGATCTACAAATCCCTGAGCCTATGGAACTGTATAATGAAAGATAAAATTAAAAATAAAAAAAAAAAACATTATTATCAAGGTTCCTTGTGGAGGGAGAGAGATTGGGGAAGATTGAAGAGAATCAGGGCTTAAGGCCAGGGCAAGGTCCTTCCCACGCCCCACTACTCCGGGGGAGCACTGGGTCTTCCCGGATGGGAACAGATCATCACAAACATGAGCAGAGAAGAGGCGAGGAGACCAACCCGGGCAGGTGTCTGTACCCCAAAGAACAGGAGTCGAGGACGGGGGACCCCAGAGGGGGCCGGGCCCGGCTGGGCTCCAGGGCTGTTGCTTGGCCCTCACAGTGGTCTCTCTCACCCAGCCCCAGGCCTGGATCCATTTTTTTTTTTTTTCATGAAACTTCCCCTATCCCTGCAAACCAAGTCGCTCCCTGACGGACCATCAATGTTTATTTTTAATAATCGCAACACTTGCCCAGCGTAAAGATTTAAATGAGAGTGGAAGAGGGATTTTGTAATTATACCCACAGTTCCCCAGCAGGTGTTTGCTCTGTAAATGTTGAGCCATCCTCAGAGCCAAGATCAGCTCGGCGAAATCCCACGCACGGTTCATCTTGTGGCGTCCTGAGGTTGAGTTTGCTACGCCGGGAACAAGCACCCACAGAGGCTCCTGGGAGGGCTCTCAGAAAAGCTATGGCAGGGTCATTCCCCGAACCAGTAAAGCAAGCAGGGCAGACCCAGTGTGGCCGACAGGAGGGGAGGGTCGTAAAGGATGCGAACCAGCGACAGGCTGTGTGTGAATCCACGAGGCCGGGGACGTTGACTCTAAGGGCTACTTTCTCCGTGTAAGAGCAGAGGCCGCAGCTCGCTGTCCAGAACACAGTATTCCTCACCTCCTTGCAGACGAGCTGAGTGGACCCACACAAACATGAGGATGGGGCCCAGCGCGGCAGCCTAGCAGCTAAAGTCCTGGCTTAAACACACCGGGATCCCATATGGGCACCAGTTTAAATCCCAGCAGCCCCGCTTCCCATCCATCTCCCTGCTTATGGCCTGGGAAAGCAGTCGAGGACGGCCCAAAGCCTTGGGATCTTTTACCCATGTGGGAGACCTGGAAGAAGTTCTGGGTTCCTGGCTTCAGAACGGCTCAGCTCTGGCCATTGTGGCTGCTTGGGGAGTGAATCATCGGATGGAAGATCTTCCTTTCTGTCTCTCCTCCTCTCTGCATATCTGACTTTGCAATAGAAATAAATAAATCTTTTTTTTAAAGGTGAGGATGACAGAGTGGCTCCTGTGTATCCACGCAGCGTGACACGTGGTCACTGGCACAGTGTCAAGGAGGGCTGTCGTCAGGTGCATCTGGGGAGTATCGGCCCGGGGCGGGGTGGGGGACGAGCCTTGGCAGAACCGGTGGTCTCCAGGCTAAAGTTATAAAGGTTGTGTGTTTGGGAAGAAGAGGGCTTCCACACTGCACTGCCTGTAACGGTGAAGGCTGATCTTGGCAACGCCGGGAGCCAGCTATCCAACCCTGACCATGTGTCATTGCCACTGGCCTCCCGGGCTGTGGCAACAGGAAGCTGAAGCCAGGCCCCTCAGGTCCTGTGATGTGGGCAACGGGTGTCCACTCGCCCACTCCATCCATCCTCAGCACTGTGTGTGTGTGTGTGTGTGTGTGTGTGTGTGTGTGTGTGTGTGTGTGTGAGGTCCTGTGATGTGGGCAACGGGTGTCCACTCGCCCACTCCATCCGTCCTCAGCACTGTGTGTGTGTGTGTGTGGTGTGTGTTTGTGGTAACTCACTGAGCATTTGCTGTTCTCAGCACCTTCCACGGGTGGCCATGGTGGGGACGTTGCACCTTATTGTCCCAGCGTGGCAGTGTCTCATCGGCAGGGAGCCTCATGGGTCGGGCCGGACGCAGGCGGGGAGGCTCCAGGGCTTGTGGGGCAGGCCAGGCACAATGCCATGCCCCACTTCTTGCCCTTCCCCAGGCCCATGACATCAACATTCGGGCATTTCCTCTGTCTCAGGGCCCTCCACTGCTAGCTGGGACCCCGTCCAGAAGGGGTTCCCTGTCAGTGGTGTCTTGTACTAACGCCCTCAGTCTGCTGAGCCAGGGACATGACCTTGGTGCCCCAGACAGAGCACCCAGCCGGACATCAGAGGGGACACCGGCGATTAGTCCCGCCTTCAGTAGTCATCTCATTGCTTGTGCGCTCCTTTTATGAATAAAAGGGTATTACTGAGTTTAAGAAGATGAGTTAATTAACGGATGGTAATTCCCAGAAAGCCTCTTTGACATAATTAAAATAACCCAGGTAAGTGTAATCCCATCATTTGGAGCCTTAAATTGAATGCCGGGCTAGACAACAGTATCCCGACTGTGCTGCAAGGGCCCCCCGCAGAGTGCCCAGGCCCGGCTGGCACGCACCTGTGCTGGGAAGGCAGGCGGGACAGACCCCCTCAGCACAGATGGACAGACGGACGGAGGACAAGCCGAGACACTGTCAGGTGCCTGCACAGGGCCTCCCCGGAGTGCCTGCCAGCATCCCTGTCCCATCCACACCCAGCCTAGAGCAGCTCCCGCAGGTGGCATCTTAGGGTGGGATTCACTCATCCAAGGCTCCGTGCAGCCGCAGACTGACTCCCGTCAAACACCACACAGCCCGGGTTAGAGTCCCAGCTTTGGCTCCCAGCTTCTGGCTCCCTGACTGGGTTCCTGCCACTCACATGAGAGCCATGGATTGAGTGCCCAGCTCCTGGCGCTGGCCTCTGACACTGGCCCCTGGCACCAGCCCCGGCCCAGCAGCCACAGGTATCTGTGAAGGAAGCCAGTGGACGTGTGCTGTCTCTCCTCCTCTGGCCCTGTCTCTCTCACAAATAAAATTTAGAAAACTTAGAACAAACTTGCGACTTACAGTAAGCCACAGGTTGGCTGCTGAGCCCTCCAGGTGCCTGCTGTTCAGGTCATGGGTACATAAAGCTGACCTCTGACCCAGGCAAGGGCATGCAGACAGGCCTCCCGTGTGAGCTGTCGGCCTCTCCTCACTTCCGCAGTGGCGAAGAGTGGTGCCTCCGTGGGTGGCATGGGGCTGGCGCCTGTCCCCCCTGCCTCGCACCCAGCCACAGGCCTGGCCACTGTCTGTGACACTGGGGTCCCTAGATGAAGTACCCTGGATGGGGGCCCCAGTGCCATCAGGGTTGGCCACTGTTGTCACACCTCAGAGCTCTGTGTCTGGCCATGCAAGCCTGGGAGGGAAGCAAGTGGCTGTAGTGACATCAATCAATCCCGGGGTGACGAAGTAGCTTCGCCCACTTATGGTTTCTTGCAGTGTAGATGGTGCACATGGCGGGGCCGGCGTCAGCCCAGACCCCCAGCGCAGCTGGTGAATGCGCTGCTCGCCAGGGCCACCTGCTCACCTTGTACAGCTCCTGTAGTGAGGGGTGCGGCCTGGCTGCTGCAGACCAGAGCCTGGGGGAGCAGGCCCCTGAGAAGGCCAGAGAAGGCCAGCCCTCGGGAAGAGTGGCCTGGTCCTGCCTCCAGGCTGTGCCAGCCCTCTGACAGTCAGTTGCACACAGCAGGTGTAACTTGAACTGCATCAGCCACATCCTGGGGCACCAACCTGCTGGGGGGTGAGGAGCTACACTCCAACCTCCAGGGAGGGGCGGGCCTTGGCCTCCTGGTCAGGGCAGCGGGGCCTCCCAGCGTGTTGGGGGGACTGTACTCTGACCTTGAGGAAGAGGCTGGTTGCAGAGGAGCTGAGATGTTGGTTTTTTCCACGAGAGGAGCTGGATTGTGCAGCCTGGGGGGCGGGCAGCCTCCAGCCCCTTCGCTGGAGACCTTGGCGTCAAGACCTGCGTCTCCAAGGCTCTGGGTGTCAGCGGTGAGGGACTGACAGATGGAAACTGTTTCCGTGGGGAAAATTCCAGGCGGTGTTTCGGGACACATGCATCTCAAATGGAAATTAACACACACACCCTGACACTTTTTTTTGGAACTAAAATAATACAGGAATGAAAAACATGTGACTCTGGATGGCGTGGAATCAGCCGACTGTGGCTGAACCGGAGCAGTCCGCGTCCTCCTCCGACCCTCCCGAGTGGCCCGGCCTCTCAGGGCCCTGGGCGCGGGCAGGGTGCGCCTCCGGGTGCTGTTACAGGCTGGCGCTGGGGCGGGGCTGTGTGTGCACGCACACTCGATTTTGCTGCAGCTGGAGAAGTGTGTGTTTGCTTATGTCTCTGACGGAAGGCTTTGCCCTTCTGTGGGGTTGTCACTGGGCAGGCACCATGCCTGTGAGAAGAGGGCTGGCTCTTGGGGACGGGACAGGACCATGCCGGGAGGTCATGGAGGAACTCCGGGTGAGCGGTCTCCGCATTCCGAGGCTCGGGAGATGGGCTGGTGGCCAAGAACATAGGGAGAGTGTTAAGCTAGGAGGTTTGAGGCCGATGTGAGGTGGCATTGGGTGTATGTGCACTCACGTGTATGCTGTGTTCTGTAAGGACGTGTGTGCACACCCGTGTGTGCTGCATGTTGGAGCTCACCCTGGGCTCAGCCAGCAGAGGAGGCGTGTTCAGGCCGTGGTCTTGTTACGAGTGTTCCAGCTCTCCGCAGGCACAGTCATTATATGCCCTCCTGCTGCCCAGCCCCGGCCTAGCGCCAAACTCACAGTGGTTCTAACACCCCCAGCACAGCTGAGCTCTGGGTGCCCGAAGGAGTGGCCCCAAGTCCATGGCCCACACGGAGGCTGAGGTCAGCACACACGTGTTGCTCTCGTGGCTGTGGGAGGACTGAGGTCAGCAAACACGTGTTGCTCTCGTGGTTGTGGGAGGGCTGAGGTTGGCACACACACACATTACCATTCATGGCTTGAGCAGGGGCTGCTTTCTGCACGCACGTGGGTTGCCGTGGGTTTCCTCTGGAGTCCTGGCTGAAGCTCCTGGGTGCCTCACAGCTCCATGAAGGCACTTTAACAGTGTGACTGTGAGGGGCCGCCCTGGGGTGCAGGACCTGCTGGAGGGCTGTGAGGGGTCACCCTGGGGTGCAAGGTACCACTGGAGGGCTGTGAGGGGCCGCTCTGGAGTGCAGGCCCCACTGGAGGGCTGTGAGGGGCTGCCCTGGGGTGCAGGTCGAAGGGTCCCTTTCAGTACAGATTCGGAGCCCAGCAAATCCCAGAGGGACTCCAAAGAGCTCCAGAGGGCGCAGCCAGAGGAGCGGCAGAGAGCGAGAGGCCCACCCTGCTGCCTGAGGGGGTCGTGGCGGACAGAAGGCCAGCTCAACCTGGCAGGGCAAGTCCACGAGCTGGCCTGCGTGGGCTCCCAGCCTCATGGCTGCCAGTGTCCTGGACCTTGCTCCAGCAGCCCCAGCCCCAGCAGTGGGGCGACCCTCCCGCTGGGCCCCTGGGAGTGGACTGCGCACACAGGGGTCACGTCGACTGTCCTGCGCGCACTGCTTTTTCACACAGAAATAGTGGAGGTCAGGGCCAGAGTGCCAGGCCCTCACCGTTTGCTGATCCGTGAGGATTTCCTCCCAAGGGAGTGCAGGTGGTTTGGAATGAAGCACAGCTATGCATATGTTCAGAAGGGGCCGCGCAAGAGGCTTGTTGCTAGTTCATGTCCTCAATGCATTTTTATTTGCTACATTTGCCATTTCTCTGGAGACCAGGTGGCCTGGGGCCAGACACCATTCTTCAAGGAGCTGCTTTTCTGGGTCGCTCATTAATTTGTAAATTTCTATACATATTGTCAGTTCCTATGCTAATTTTTCTTTGAAATTTTTGGCTGAAATCTTTATTTCCCAGTGTCTTGTTTTTGACATTAGGTTTTAATTTTTGTGTGCGATGTCAGTAACAGGCCGTGGTGTGGCCAGCACAGCGGCCGCTGCGGGGTCGGCTTCCCAGAGGGTCGCAGGTGCAGGTCCCGGCTGCTCCACTTCCGGTCCGGCTCCCTGCTGATGCCTGGGAGGCAGTGCAGCAGGCCTCAGTGCTTTCATGGCAGAGCCGCGTGAGGCTCTGGCTCCTGGTTTGGCCTGACCACTGCGCGCGTCGGGAACGAAACAGCAGATGGAAGTTCTCTCTGTGTCTCCATCCTCTGTAAGGTTACCTGTCAAGCAAATAAATACATCTTTAAAAAAAATCAACAGAAACCCAAACTCAGACACTCAGAAACAAGTTGATGATATAAACTCACCCGGGACCGTGATCAAATGGGAGAAGGACATCGTGGCCCCTTTGAGCTTGGGGCCCGTGTCCTCTGGGATGAAGCCACGTGCTTGCTGAGCCCACCTGTGGCCTGGGCTCTGCTCTGCTGTGCGGGGAGTGTGAGAGTTATCACAGACTACCCTGGGACACAAGTGCACCTGTTGGGCCCAGCCGACCGCTGCTTGGTCAAGATCTCACTGATCAGCCCTGCCCCGAAGGGGAAGCTGAGGCGATTCAGTGCCTGTGGTCTCAATCCTGCTGCCCTCAGCATCGGCACATGACAGCACCGTCACCTGGGTGGGCGCCCTCGCTGCCCTGTGCCACCACCCACGGCTACCCACAGACAGAGGTTCAAGCCCTCTGGGTCAGGCAGCTTGGGCTCCTGTGATCAGCATTTCAGGGTCCTTGGAGGACCCCTGTGAGCAGGCTACAGTGGGCCACACCCTGCCCTGACGGCCACTTCCCGGGAGCCGCCACACTCTGACCCGAATGCTTGCCGTGGTGTGGACAGCAGAGGCAGCGGGGCCGGAGCAGGGGAGGGGGGAGCAAGTCCTGGAGCTGGGGCGGAGGAGTGGGCTCGGCCTGCAGTGCAGGGAGAGGCGGGGTCAGAGGGGCATGCCTGGGGGCCACAGGGGACACGCAGGCAGCCAGTCCAGCACAAAGCAGGAACCTGGAGGGCTGATGGCTATGGTGTTGGGGGCTAGAGGGGGTCGCAGGTGTGGATCTGTGGCAGGTGGCCACGTGGGCTGCTGCCCCAGTGTACACAGCGTGCCCCCAGGGCTCTGCGTTCCCCTGTGATCGGAGCCTTGCTCCACCCACCCCGCATGCATTGACCCTCACTCCCATCCCCCGCAGCCTATGGGCACTTCTAGGTCAGTCAGCATTGAGAGCTCACTAGATCACAAGGGAACCCAGAGGACTCCCAGCTCGCTGCCACAGACCTGACACTGGGAAACATGTGGGCCACCATGTACTGCCCCTGGTCCTGAGGGGGCGACCTGGCCCTCTTCTCACTCATGGGTCCTGAGACGTGAGCGTCCATTTTAGGAGACCGTCCAGATCCTGGCCGTGGACATGTCACTGCTGGTGACAGAATGCGGTGACAGGTGCACTCAGAGGCCAATAAGAAGGGCTTCTCTTCCTGGTGATTCTAAATGTTCTTAGTTGAATTTCTGTTAAAAGGCAGCGTACCAGTGTCTTTCTGTCTTTGGCTTCACCAGCGAGAAAGGGCAAGTGCCACAGGGTGTGGACCGCACGATTCTCCCTGCGGTGACTGAAAATAAACACCCCTGACGGGTGGCACGGGGAGCGGCAGTGGCAGCTGGCAGCGTTATTTAAAGGAATTAGACCTGCCCCGGGCCCCGTCTAGTAACAAATATTCTGTTCACCACAGGTGTGAGAACAGGGGGCACATGAAGCTGACCTGGCACCATGCTGGCACTCATGGCCAGCGACCCACTGTCAGTGAAAGCGGCAGTTCCCTGGGCCCTCTGCAGTGCCACACAGCCAAGAAAAGCCTCACCCTGTGCGGCCACGGAGGTCGCTTTGAGTTGCACAGAGCGGTGTTGTCTGAAGTCGTGCGTGGTCCTAGTAGCGGCGTCCTAGGGGGCTGTGCTGTGGCGAGGAAAGCCGCTGCCTGCGGTGCCCGTACCCCATGTGGGTGCCAGATCGTGGGTCCTTGTGCCTCCGCTTGCGATCCAGCTCCCTGGTGTGGCCTGGGAACGTCCTTGGGCCCCTGCACCCACATGGGAGACTCCTGGGGGAGTTAAACCTATGGGCAGCAAGCACTGAGTGCTGCTGTCACCCATGTCACAGTGAGATGCAGTGAGATGCGTGGCATTCCCAGGCCGTCTGTGCCCTGTGTGTCCTCTGTGTGAGCTTGGGGAAGAAGGGGATACCTTGTTGCGCTGAGTCTCTTCCTATGCTGGGTCTGAATGTTTCCACCGAGTATCACACTCTGAGGAGCAGCCTCAGCCCCACCACCTGCTCAGCCTCTCCAGGACCCCCTCCCGCACCCCCAAGCCCTAAGGGCGGAGCCAGGGAGCAGAGCAGCACAAGGGCCCAGGCACCTACTGCCGGGTCACCTGCACCTGTGCCCATGTCAGCATCCGGGTCGCCAACCTACATTCAATTCTGCAGCTTGCACTGAGGCCCATGCCGTGTGCTGGCTGGAGCCTGTCCTGCAGGCTGGGTGTTCTGGGAATGCATCACCTGCCCATTTGTGACAGAGCTGTTGGCTGCTGCCCTCGCTGCACCCGCGTCCTTGCGTGCCTTGGGAAGCCCATCTGGGAACGAGGCAGGGGTGGAGCCGAGGAGGTGAGACCCCCAGAGCCAGACTGGATTTGAAGTGTGGTTCTTGTTGCTAGTTACAGCCTCAGTCAGCACAGACCCTGAGGCAGCAGGGAGAGGCCCAAACGGGGGGGAGGGTGGTCCCTGCTGCCTGCTTCCCCCTCCACAGGCCCTGCATTGGGAAGTAAGGCAGCCAGTGGGAGCTGCTTCTACCTCTGTGTGTGTGTGCGTGTGCGTGTGTGTGTACACGTATGTGCGCATGTGTGTGTGTGTGTGCCTTTGGTATGAACTAAGATGAATAAATGACAAATGTTTACGTGGCGTTTGAAAGTAACCCGACCGGGTCTCACGCCTCAGCATGGTCTGTGCACGCCCACCGGCAGCCTCACCTCATCCTGCTCCACAGATCTTCCTGCTGTTTCCCCACTAACTGGCAGCTGGTGGTTCGTGTCCTCCGTGGCCATCGGCGTCTAGTGATGTGTGACATTCCTTGAGTGGTCGGGTTCTTGATTGGCCTGTGGGTACTCTTTATATGTTACCCCCCCAGGTGCACCTGCTTTGTGCCCGCTCCCTGCCTATTCCCGTTCCTCGTGCCCTCCCCACAAATGGTGCAACGAGGAGCCCAGCCTGGAGCACTGGCGGTGAGGCCCTAGGCCACTCCCCGTCATCCCCTGGGCAGGTGGAGATTCCTCTTCACTCTGCCCAGGCCCCTAGAGGCGCTTCTGCCTGCCCGCAGATCCCAGACCCGGGACAGGGCTCTCCCCCGCCCAGTCCCCTCCCTCAGTCGGCTGGGACCCGACCTGAGCTGCCACCTGCCTGTTCTCCTTCTGCTCCAGGAGGTGACATTGGTCGCCAGGAAGTGCTGCCCAGGGGTGTGAAAAGCCCCAAGGCCCTGTCCAGACTGCAGACGTGTGTGCCCTAAGCAGTCTGTCTCCCTCCTCCCCCATTACAATTGATTTCACCATCTGCTCCTCTCCCTCGGAGGCTCAGGACCCCACGCCCAGCAGGGCGATGTGCCAAGCCCTGGCGGGTTGCATAATGCCTGTGACTGCTCGTAAATCCATTTCACGGCCGTCATCTAACTCATTACCTCGTAAACTGCCTTAATATACTGAGGCTCCACAGAACCGACTCCATGCAAAGCCAAGCTTTATCCCACAGCCTTGGGGTGG
Organism: Ochotona princeps; assembly: GCF_030435755.1. NCBI lineage: Eukaryota > Metazoa > Chordata > Mammalia > Lagomorpha > Ochotonidae > Ochotona > Ochotona princeps. Next base: position 1,023,852 of record NC_080853.1, on the reverse strand, counting down.
ACACCGCGGCAATTCATCATTCTTGCTGTCGCCTGGCGTTGAGGCTAGGGCGATCCTGCCTCCTCCTCCCACACCCCACTTCGTGCCTGTTTTCCCGTCACAGCGGAACTTGTTGAAAGGGCCGCACTGCTGATTCGCCCCAGCTCACCCTCCACATATGGGCGCGTCCCGTCGGAGGCTGTGCCATGCTGCTGCCATGGCGTCTGAAAATGGCTGTGCTGGGATTTATCTGTGTGCTTGGCAGAGAGCGACAGCAGCCACAGGCTTACCCTCAGCTTCAGCGCTGAGCCCCCAAGTGCCTGTCGGGAGAGCGAGGGGTCCCTGAGGGGCCACGGCTGTGGGGCACCTCGTGCAGGGTTGGTGCATCTGGGCTCAGCCCTGGCTGGGCTCATCTCCCTCGGGCGAGGCTCCCAAGCTCTGCCTGCAGGTGCCCACAATCCCAGGCCCCACGCTCCTCCTCAGAGGTTTCACTCCTCGAGTGACAGTGTCCGGGCATGCGGGGTGAACAAGGGGCACCCAGGCTGCTCAGCTGGGTGCTTAGGAGAGCCCGTGGGACCTTTTGCATCTCAAGCTTTACAGCCTGATTACGTTGAGATCATAGCTTCTGCTCCCACTGAGGAATGCCTAAGTCAGCAGGGCAAGGAAACCTCCAGCCTGCCCTGCCAGCACCTGTGCCCAGGCCCACAGCCCACCCATCTTCCTGGCCCTGGCTGCCTGCAGCCTGCCCACCCCAGGCTGAGCCACATCATCACAGGAACTGCAAAGGGCAAAGGAGGTGGTTGCTGAGGGCCACAGAGCTGGGGGCCCCTCACAGGCAACAGCACCCTGTAACGTGGCCCCTGTCACACTAGCCCCTAGGCTCACATTTCATGGCCATTTTCTGCTGTGGAACAGCAGTGCCAGCAACATTCTCACTGGCTTAGGGGTGTAGGCTCCTACTCAGCACTTCCGAGGAAGCCATCGTGGGAGTCCACTCCCCTGCCACGGCCACGTCTACCACATCAGAGGAGCAGGCTCTGCTCAGGCCTTGCTCGAGGACCCCACCTCCGGCCACTCACAGTAAGGAACCCAGAGTGGACCATCCCTGAGCCACCAAAGCCGGGTTGAGCATGAGGACACGCGCCCTGAGCAGGGCAACACCCTCACTCACAGGGTGTGGGGTGTAGACCAGGGTCACAGCTCACCGCGGAAGGGACTGGGTGCAGGGAGCTTGCTCTGGTCCCAGAACAGATCCCCAAATTGATGCCAAACCCCACACGTGACCGAAACCTGAGACCCTCCCCTCATGCCACACAGTCCCTGCTGGGGGCTGTCGTCAGGTGGGCTCCAGGGCCAGCACCGTGTTCTCTGACTTAGGAGAGCAAACGGGATGGCATCAGACCCCCAGAACAATGGGAGTGGTGGGAGTGGCCGGTGTGTGTACACGTGTGTGCACACCTGCATGCAGGTGTACTGTGTACATGTGTGATGTGTGTACAGGTGTTGGTGTGTGCTCTGTGCATGCACAGGTGGATGTGCCGTGTGCAGTGTGTGCTGCACAGGCATGGGTGCTCTTGTGGTCCAGCGCCCCGTCTCTGCACGCAGTTGTGGACACACAGTACACATGCACACGCGTGAGGAGCCGGTGAGGGCCTTGGTGTGTGCGCAGCAGAAAGTGTGGTGGGCCGCTGTGAACAGGCCAGCAGTCGGGGGAGCCGTGTATCTGTCGCTCACTGTCCCAGCTGGGCAGCCCCTGAGGCAGGCAGGCCAGCAGAGCTCTGGCATCAACAAGGCGTTTACAGGTGTCCCGTGGGCAGTGATGGCCCTGCCGTCCAACACCCCAGGGTGCACTGTCCCTGGGCAGCGTGACCCTGGCCTGTGCGCTCCAGCCACACCCCAAGCTGTCTCAGGCAGGCTGTCGGCCGCTGCCCGGGGCGGCTCCCTTCATGGGGAGTTTTTCAGCTTTCACCCTGCCCCACTGTGGGCAGGCGCCCGACTATGGATGAAGCAGCTTCCTCCTCGCCCCGTGCCCTGGTCGTTAATTGCCCAACCGCATCTTCTTCCAGAGCCAGCAGAGCAAAGGCGGCGCAGTGGCCGTGCGGTTTGGCTGCTGGCAAAGGCTCAGCGGAATCCAACCGACAGCGAGGCCCTCTGCTCCCCGAAGCCTGCAGCCTCCGTGAATGTCAATTAGCACCGTAACAAGCTACAGAGAAAGTTGGCGCTAAATTGGCTCAGCTGCTTCTGCATTACTGAAGCATGAAAAGGAATGTTTTTAACTATTAGGAAGTATTCCTTAAAAAAAATGGAAGCAAGGCAGCTGCGCACGAGCAGGCTTGGGACACTGGCTGGAATCAGCAGTGGTAGCTCCGGAGTCACGGGGCAGATCTGAAACACGCGCAGTGCGGCTCAGAGCCTCGCCACCCCCACTGGCCACGGTCAGGGAGCGAGCACCCTGCAGGGAGCACTCACGCCAGGACCACAGGGGCAGGGCAGGGAGGGGACTGACATGCTGGTGAGCTGGTGCCTTGTTCAGCACTGACCTGAGTCTGCTGCCCTGGACGGCTGGGACGTGGGCAGGCTGCCTCAGGAGGTTCTTGAGCCCCGCCTCCTCGTGGCCACCTGCCCCATTGGTCTGGAACTGCTCTGCCTGCCCGGCCGTCTGCCCTCTGCCTGGTCCTATGAAGCTGCCGCTCTTCTCGCTGAGGTCCCAGCTGTGGTCAGCTCCTCTGGCTCCTCTCACAGTCCCCATTCCCTGTGCTGCCAGCACCGGGCAGCGCCCATGGGCAGGCCATGAGCCCGGGGGACAGATGACCGTCACGGGAGCATGGAACGGGATGTGGCTCTGTCCTTACATCTTTCAGAAAAGACCAGAACGCTGAGGCTGCCCATGAGCTCTCCCGTGCGGGCCACACAGGGCCTGCCAAGGGCCCACGGGGACGGAAGCCCTGCAGCGTGTCCAGCCAGCCTGTGACTCCCATGGGGAGATGGGAACAGCTGTGCTTTGCTCCCTGCCTGCTTGCTACAGCCCTGGAAGCCCCTTGGTAGCTGTGTTTTGGGGGGAAAGCAGCTGGAGCCATGCAGACATATGTCCATGTCTGTGCACAGAGCATCCCTGCTCATGGCCATTGGTGCCAGTGGCTCTCCCCGGTGTCTGCCTGGACACAGACGCGCCCCTGAACCCCTGCTTGGGGAGCGTCTCCTGCTGGGTGTGCCACCGCCTGCACCTCCCCGCTCCTTCCATGTCCACAGGAGGCTGTTCTGAGCTGTTCCCACTCATGCCTTCCGCATGCTTGCTGAGGAGCACTGTCCCACGGTTAAGGCCATACTCAGGCCTTGCCCAGACACCCTGGGCTCCACACGGCGGGGCTACAGGCCCCTGGCCAGGGGCTGACGCACTGAGTCTCCCAGGGGCACACTCACGTTAACACAGAAAAGGGAAGAGCTGCCAGACACCCCACAGAACTACCCCCTCAGCAGGAGCTGCCCGTCCGTCGCTTGGCAGACTGCTGCCCAGGCCCATTGATGCCCATCTGTGTGGTGCCCGCATCAGACGCTGAGCCCTCAGATGAGAGTGGCCAAGGCGCCAACATCCTCCTCCATGCCCACGATTGGGCTGAGAAGTGAAGGAACGTTCACCTGGACTGGGGGCTAGTCCTGGGGAGAGGGCCCCTCCCCGGAGAGGACACAGCTGTCGCTCCTCCCATCGGGCACTCGTTCCCAACTGTTGCCGCTCGCTGGTTTTTACTGCAAGCAGCATGACACCCTGCCAGTCCTGGAGTGAGGGGGAGAGAAGACAAGGTCTCTGCTCTGCGGCAAGATGAGCAGTGCAAAGACAAGGCCTCTGGAGTAGCCCGGAGCCCAGCCTGGAGGAGGGCGTCTTCCAGGTCAAGTCCACAGCAATAACCCAGATCCAGGTCCACTGACAGCAGCTGGCGCCGTGCGTGGCTGCAAATGCCACTGGGGAAAGAGTGCATCATCACCCACGCTGGGTGACACCTGTCGCACGGGAAACCCAGGAGCGAACAAATGGCTACAGCCAGAGGCGTCGGGGCAGGGATCCAGAGAGCTCAGAGGCCCAGCAGCTGGCAAGGGGGCATCCTGAGGCTTCAGCTAGTGCAGTGGCAGACTGAGGGGAGCAGAGATGTGCCCAGCATCAGAGATGAGGGAGAACACAGGCCTGGCCAGAAGTAGGGCTGGCATGATGCAGGGAGGAGCAGGAGTGGGCTCTGGGTGGCATGGAGGGGAGGCAGCCCAGGCTTTGTGCGCCGACCCCGGCCAGGCCAGCTGCCCAGTCCAGATGCGAACTCTCTTTGGGATTCCTGTGACTTCGCAGGCCAGGAGAGCAGCCAGAGCCAGGGGAGATGTGCTCCCTGGGCTGCAGGGGCTTGTGCATGCCCCTGCCTCCCATGCGAGCTTCGTGCGCAGCGTGGAGCCAACAGCGCCTCTCCCACTGCTCCCCAGGGTCTGTCTGCACTGAGGTTCATGAAACCCGGTGGGTAGTTGTACATTTATCTTACATCCAACCATCTCATCAATGTTTGCTTCTTTTAAAACATTTTTTTATTTTTATTGAAAAGGCAGATTTACAGAGAGAAGGAGAGACAGAAAGATCTTCCGTCTGCTGGTTCACTCCCCAAATGGCCACAAAGGTCGGAGCTGAGCTCATCTAAAACCAGGAGCCAGGAGATTCCTCCAGGTCTCCCAGCTGGACGGGAAACAGAGTGCCCAGGACACGAATTGGCGTCCGTATGGGATGTCTGCACTTAGAGGTGGAGGATTGGCCTGGTGAGCCACAGCGCCAGCCCCTACATTTGCTTCTGATAACTGGTTGCTTCTGCCACATCTTCGGTGCAGAAAATCGTGTCTGTGAAAGATGCTCTCAATTATTTTTTCCCAGGCCTCTTTAATTAGCGAGTGTTGAGCCGAGGTGTTAATTAACAGTGGAGAACTAGCGGGAGGGCGATGGCCACCCAGGTGTGCCGCGGGCAGTGCACTGTGGGATTTAACAAGTTCCCACTCCACTGTGGGTTTCAATTATGGGCATGTCCCTTCCATACAGAAAAACAAAGATATTCACAAAGTAGGGGGCCAGGGCTTGCAGGTGCATGTGTGACAGAGGGGGTCTCCACACAGAGCCCCCCAGTGGCAGAGTGAGGCCTGTGTGTCCATAGCTACAGGACAGGGGCACTGGACTCCCGCTGGGATGCCGATCACCCCACCTGCCAGGCTGTGGCTTTAGAACTCAGCTCAACAGAGGGCTCCGCTGCCTCCCCCAGCCTCAGCCGAACCTGAGATCTGTGGCAAACCCAGAATGAGAAACCCAGATGGGAATTCTGAGACCCAGTAATGATACACACATGTGGCAGAATCAACCCTAAAACTGGGTTTGGGGGGTGTGAGGTGTCAGGTGTGGTCAGTGGGAGGGCAGCCCAGCTCCCTAGTGGGCAGAGCTGCTCTGAATCTAAGCCCAGCTTAACCAGGAGGAGCTGGAGTCTACATTGAGAACTGCACCCCACAAGCATGTCCCTGCACTTCTCAGCCGGCCCGCCTGAGGAGGAGGGGCTGCCACAGTCCAGAGGCCCCCTGTAAGGAGAGAGGCAGGCAGCCTGCCAGGAGGGGAGCCAGAGACGAGCGTTGGAGCAGGGCATGGGCCTGTGCACCTGCAGTGTAGCCCGCCTGAGAACACAGCAGGGTCACCCTGCTGTGCCACCCTGGTGCCCGGAGTAGCCCCTCCAGCCAACACTTCTCTGGGAGGCCCATGTGTCACCTCTGGCCCCCGTGTGATAGCCTAGTGGCTAAAGTCTTTGCCTTGCATGCCCTGGGATCCTATATGGGCTCTAGTTCATGTCCCGGCTGCTCCACTTCCCTTCCAGCTCCCTGCTTGTGGCCTGGGAAGGCAGTTGAGGACAGCCCAAAGCCTTGGGACCCTGCATCCATGTGAGAGACCTGGAAGAAGCTCCTGGCTTCGGAACGGCTCGGTTCCAATGTTGCAGTCACTTGGGGAGTGAGCCAGTGAACAGATCTTTCTCTCTGTCTCTTCTCTCTGTAAATCTGAGTTTCTAATAGAAATTTTTTAAAAATCTTTTTAAAAAAGTGAAATCTCAGACAAAGCAAACAAGACAAAGGAGCAGCGTCTGTTTGAGGTGCCAGGGACCTGCCGGGCCGCGTTAACCGTACAAGGCCAAGGGCACAGGCACCTCAGGGGAGGGGCTTGCCAGCGTCATGAGGACAGAAACGGGTCAGTGTTTTGGGCCGTGGCTCAGGACGCAGGACCACAGGAAGAGGAACCCAGAGTACTTGGGGCACCTTGCACCCCAGAGCAGGACCTGGGCCTGACATTCGTAGGGCTGCTGGAAGAGGTGTCTAAGCAAGGAAGGGCCACAAGCTGCCCATGTGCCAACCTTCCCTGCTCCGGGACAGGGCATGCCCTGCTTCCTGTCAGCACGGCCAGTGCTCCCTTCCCAGAGGAAAGAGGAAGTGAGTTGAGGCAGGTGCAGGTGCAAGGGGAGGGGCCCTGACACAGCAACTGTGACATTGAGGCCAGTGCCCGGACACCACGGGGCCCTGAGCTACACGGGGAGGCCAGGGCCCGGACACCACGGGGTCCTGAGCTACACGGGGAAGCCGGGGCCCAGGCACCACGGGACCCTGAGCTACACGGGGAGGCCAGGGCCCAGGCACCACGGGGCCCTGAGCTACTCGGGGAGGCCAAGGCCCGGGCACCACGGGGCCCTGAGCTACTCGGGGAGGCCAGGGCCCAGGCACCACGGGGCCCTGAGCTACACGGGGAGGCCACAGGGTGGGCACCAGGGGACTTGCCCCCTCCCCTGATGTATCTGACCCAGCTGCTTCTTGTTCCACTCAAGTCCCAGACAGGCCCCATGGGTCAGTTCTGGGGTTGGGTGTCTGCTTGCTGACCAGCCCAGGATTGGCCGAAGCTGTGCTAGGAAAAGAGGACCACGCCCCTTGCCTGTGAGTGACCGGGCGTGGCTGAGCACTGCCAGAGCCGGTCAATTCCTGCGAGCACTCTTCCCAGAGCCCTCAGGGTGTGGGGCCAAAGGGAGGGGCCCGTGCTGCACCCGGGGTCCCCAGGAAGTGGTGAAGGGCCCTTTGTCCTCCTGGTGGAGGCTGGCTAGCCACTCTGCGCCCTGCTTGTCCGCTCTGAGCGGCAGCCGCTTAGCGAGGCTCCCGGGAGAGGGTGGGAATGCGTGGCCAGCCAGAGACTGTCTTATTTGGGAGCGTGCCGACTTTTTAATTGGCCTCGGTGTGAATGAATGGACGTGTTCTGTGCGGAGCGAGCAGGGCTGGGCGCTGGACCGTGTCATCCCATTGCAGCCGGGTACTCAGCGCCCAGGAGCAGGCTCCGGAGTGGCCATGATTGGCTTGGCCAGGGCTGCCTGGTGCTGGCAGCCACGGGCACAGGAGGGGGAGACCCTGGGCCTCTGTTCCAGGTCAGGAGGTTCCCCAGCCATTTGCCCCCTCACAGCATCTCTGGGAGGCAGCCCCAAGGCTCTGCATCCCGCGGGCAGGGCAGGGCCTGGATGAAGGATCAGAGACCCTGCCTGGCCACATGGGGGTCTGAGTGCAGCGTGGAGGAACCAAGGAGCCGATCAGACCCCTGGGGCCTCTCTGTTCTCCCCGTGGCTCAGGACTCGTCCTGCTGCAAACAGTTGCAGCCAGGCAGGCCCCTGCAGCAGCCGCCGTCTGAGCAGTCACCAGCTTGGCCACCAGGCCGGCTCCTGGACAGATCCCCAGGTACACACCCCATGCAGCCCTGAGGGGAGCCACGTGGAGACTGTGAGGCATGGGGGAAGGGTGGCATGCGCATCTTGGACTGTCTCCTCCCCCGGAGGCTGCAGCCTCACCCTCGGCCAGGCACCAGGCACGCGCTGCTGCTGACTACGACAGCCAGACTGACACACCCGACTCAGGGAAGTGACTCACTGGTGGCAGGGTCTGCAGACACGCGGGCTGCTCTCTGATGAACCTGTCACCGGCTGTCCGGGAGCTGTCCCCTGGGGGCTTCCGTGGGACCTGGGGCTTCCGGCTCCACAAGCCAGGCTGCCCTCCTGGGTTGCAGCTCCGTGTGGCTGTCCTGTAGGGCAACGCCTGGAGGTCCCTGGGCAGCCAGGCACCATGTCTGCCCAGCAGCCCAGCCCTCGTGCATGGCTGGACCTTGACTAGCCGAGTGATGCGTTTTCAGGGATTCTGCAGTCGTCAGAGATTTGTGCCTCCATGAGGAAGGAGATCCAGAGCTCAGGGGGCGAACAGAGCCGCCCATGCCCGGGAGATGGCTGGGCTCTGGTGTCCGCACTGCCAGCTGCCCCCACTGCCAGCTCCCCCCACTGCCAGCTGCCCTTGGCAAGCAGCAGATCCCGACATCCCAGCCACTCAGTAGGTGCTGCAGTCAATGTGGACCTCAGGGGTGGCGCCTCCCCTCCTGGTCCCCGCCTTTCCGGTGCCTTCTCTCCACCTCCACTGCCACGTGGCCTGAGCTCTAGGCACTGCAGCACGTGGCGTGGCTGTGAGTGGCTCAGATGGGCATGTGGGTGACCGTCAAGTGACCTTGTGGCAAGGAATGGAACCAGCATGTGCTGAGGTTGACCGGCTGTTTTGGGTTTATGCGCCTTCAGGAATGTGACAGATTGGGACAGTGGCCTCTGGCTTAGCGCAGGTCCCTCTCGTGGTCCTGCAGCAGACACCAGGACCCCAGGCTAGGACACCCTTTCGTGCCTGTAGGCACACTGCTGTCTTTTCATCATGACTTCTCACGGCAGCTGTGCACACAGGGGCAATCCGTGTCTTGTTGGGGTTCCCCTGCTGTGACCCCCAACATGAGGCAGGATCCCAGCCAGCAGCTGGCATCAGGACAGCACCCGGAACTCAGGCACCTCCTCCCTCAACCCCAGGACCTCGTGTGTTGACAGATGCAGCTCCACGCCAGGCCCCTCAGTGACATGCCTGTCGGAGTGTCTTTAGGTACTGAGGTTTCTGGGGGTGCACGGTGGGCCGTGAGCATGCTGGGAGGGTGGCTGTGAAGCTCTGCAAGGTGAACGCATGGCCGGTCCGACACGGGGCAAGGAGGTCTGGAAGCAAAGCATGTCCTACGGAGACGAGGCAGGTGCTCCAGGAGCAGGTGCTGGCCCTGACATGCTGGGCCCTGGCTCAGAGTCACCCTGAGGGACATCCACCTGGCCATCCTAGGGGGCAGAAAGGGCAGTGCTGGGCCCCGTGCTGTTAGTGGAGCGCGTGGCATTGATCCCACGTGCACGTCTGTGCCCCAGATGCTGAAGGTTAGCGGGCAGATTCGGACCCTCCTCCCACAGGGGAGGGCAGCAGAGATGGGCTGCTGGGAGTCTGTGGCCAGGCTCTGCTGTGGGTGTGAATCCTGGTAAGGAGCCACAGAAAAATGCCCCGGGCAGCTCCTCCACCTCCCTGGCCAGACGCCCCAGGCAGCTCCCACCTGGTGCAGGAATAGCCTTCATTTACCACCTGGCCTCACTCAGAGCCAGGCAGGGTCAAGGCCCTCTGCTCCCGGGCGTCCTGCAGGCACCCGCGTGGGAGGTGTGGGCGTCCCCCAGGCTTGCCGGACATCGTCCAGGCGAGCTGTCCTCCTGGATACTCAGCAGCAGCAGCTGTGCCTGCGGAGGGACTCTGGGCAGGGCACTTTGCCTCCCTTGCGCTCGATGGCAGCCAGCTCTGCCCCCACTTCCTCACACTTCGCAGAGGTACCAGTGGCTGATGCTGTCAGGTTAGCTCTTGGCTGTGACGGGTGGCTTTCCTGTAGCGTGTTAAGATTTAGTGCCGCGCTGAACTGTTGGGAGACCCCTCCTGCTGGATACCCTGCACAAGTCCATGTTGGCAACCGTCCCGGACCTCTGTGGCTACCTCAGCAAACACTCCAGGCAGGTGCTCACATGGGCCGCAGCCCTCCCGAATGGAATGTGACAACCACGCTGGCTGTGCATTAGCCTCTCGCTCAGCCCCTAGTCAGCAGCACCCTCCCTTTGGCACCGCCCACCAACACCTGCCTATCCACCTGCCCACTCACCATCGCCCCTCCCACGCCAGGCTGCCCCTGCTCTGGTCTTTGAAGATGTTGTTGGCAAGTGGCAACGGGAGGAGGATTACCTCATTGGAGGAACGCCGGACATGCTAGTCAAATGCTGTCACACACAGAGCCACACCCACCACGTACTCTGCGTTTTACTGGCTGGATGAACTGTTAAATGGCTCCAAATGGCATCCTAAAGGGTTTCGGCAGTGCCAGGAGGGGGTGGGGCTCAGCCCAGCTCGGGCACACACAGGTGCTGAGGCGGCTCCTCTGCTGCCGTGGCAGAGCTGTTTCCCACACCTGCCTCACAAGCAGGCACATTTGCGATGTAACAATTCGTGGGGCCCTGTCCTATGTCACCCGGAGCTCAGGACACTGCCCACCTGAAGGACGAGGTCTCCGGAGGGAGCACTTCGGATGCAGAGAGGAAGGGGAGGAGGACTGAGAGCAGCCTGCCAGGTGTGGAACCCCCAGCTGCCCCTCGCTCCCCCAGGGGCCTCTTGGGGGGCACCGGGCGTGGTCACTGCTGATTTAACAGGTGACGTCACCAGGACTCTGCCAAAGACTCGGGCTTTGAAGTTCAAGGTCGGGGGGACCAGAAAATGCAGAAAACCATGGACGATCATTTGGGACTTGGTTCTGCTGGGATAGGAATAATTAGCACGTTGCACACACCCGGCAGTTTACCAGCAACAAAACAACCACTCAGCAAGATGTGTTCAGCGTCCAAGGGAGAGCGTACTGCCCTGGTCCACCTGTGACCTCGTGGCTCAGGGGAGGGCAGCTGCCCCCCAGACCGGAGGGGGGACGGCGCAGTCAGAGGGGCTGAGCCTGCAGGAGACCCCACGCGCCCAGGGCGGCCTGAGTTACTGATTTTCTCACAGCTTTATATTCACCACGTAGCAGGAAGGACTTCGCTCTGGTAGTGCCTCTCAGGGAGTTAAGATCGCCGTAAGCAGAAGCCGTAGCAGGAGGAATATGGCGAAACACTGCACTTCCTCCGGGGCTTAAAGACACAGAGGGAGGTTAGAGGCAGGTTCCCCGAGCTGCTGGTGACCGTCCAGGGGAGTGCAGGGGAAAAGCTGGGTTCCACCTCACTGCAGGAAAGAAGGGGGTGGGCGTCAATGGCCACCTTCCGTCAGACTTGCAGGAGGGTGACAGATCCTCGGAGCGTGCCTCCCGTGGACGCGGCTCTCGTGGCATGCCTCCTGTGGACACTGCTCGTCCCCTTCCTCCCAGCACCCAGCTCCTTCCTTTCGCTGCAAGGCCATGGACTCTGGTGACTGTTCAGTCCCCAGGCTGGCAGCTTCCCCGGGCAGAGTGCAGCGTGGAGCCCACCTGCCCAGGGACTCCATCTGCTGAGTCTTGTCCCAATGTAGCCTGCTCAGCTGATGTGACTCCGGTTGGTTTGAATGCCAGCCCTGCCACAGCCCATGAACATCACTGGCTTTGCTTGCTGGGCCTGGCTCTGGTCCCCACCACACCGCCACGCTGGCTGTGTCCCAGCCTCACACATCCATAGGCACGCAGAGACACTCAGAGAGAGAGACACAGAGATACACAATCACACACTCAGAGACACACAGAGAGACAGACAGACATACACGCACACGCACAGCCGCACAGACCAGTCACACCCCACTCCCACTGGCTGGAGCTCAGGCATGTGGTCCATCAGCTTGGTTCCTGATCTTAACACATCCCTGACATCAGCCCATGGAAGCCTCCCTCAGACATGTGTTTCGAGTGTTAGTGCCATGAGCCCAAGCCAAACAGGGCAGTGCTGGGCCCTGGTGCCCATGCGCGTGGCCCTGGCCATCCTCACCCTGCTTCCCCCTGGGCACACAGGGGAGAGGCAGCTGGAGTCGGGGCAAAGGAGCTCAAGTGTCTGTCACCTCCTCATCAGGCCTTCTCAGGCTTCCAGGGGTCCGAGGACCCTGCCCAGCGGCCATGGCCGTGCAGCCAGGCCAGCCACTTCCCTCCCACACATGTTGGCACCACTATGCCCTCCACAGTGCAAGAAACAGACCGCTCCCTGACAGCAGCATCTCCGTGTGCTTCTGCCCGGTTTTCTGTTCTGCTGTTAGTGTCTTTAACACAAATAGATGGCACGACAACTCAGATTTGAAATGGACACAGGCAGCTGACAGGTGTCAGTGAGCTGTGCATCCGAGGTTCTGGGTGCACGCATGTGGGTGCACGGCGCTGTGACATCCTCACGGTCGACTTCCTCGTTGCACACTCTCTCCTGGGCTGCTTCATGAAAACAGAATCTACCCAGACGTAACGCTGACAATGGCACTGTGCGAACACGGCGTACTATATTTAACTAATCCCTTATATTTTGCCACGATTTTTCACAATTATAAATGCTTTGGGATAAACAGCCCTGACATTAAGTCTTTTCACATCCAAGGCTTCCTCTCCCTTTCTATTTTAAGCTGTGGAAGTGTTGAGTCAAGCAACAGCCGCCACGAGCCTGTTTTGTATGAGCAGCTAAGTGGATCCAGGCGTCCTGGAGGCGGTGGCTGTGTGTGCCTGCAGAGAGAGCCACTCTGTCTCCGGTCAGGCGTCGGTCAGCAGCTCGTGCCCAAGCCCCTCCCTGTGGCCTGCTGGTGTCCATGCCACGCCCAGGCGGTGAGCACACCTTGCTACGTCACAGCCACCTCCCTGCAGTGTGTGACGGAGCAGCACCTTCTGTGGATGCCTGGCACACAGGGTGCCGCGATCATGCGCTGCCCTCATTTCTGAACCGACTTGGTCAAAACTCGGAGAAGAGCCCGAGGTCTGCTGGTGCATGCCTGCACTTCTGCTGCCGCATTTCACTCTTGGCTGTGTCGGGGACATCTGTGGCTGCCTAATCTGGTGGGGGGTGACTGCTGCTACCAGCAGCCGGGGGTGCAGCCAGGACCCCACATCCGTGGTGCCAAGTTCAGGAAACCAAGATTCGGGCCGTCTCAGGCAGGTGGTCTGTCTCTTCTCTGTACCGACCCCCCACGTTTTCTGAAACAACTTTGTAGCTTGAGGACACTTGGCTATGGGTCCTGCTCAGGGTTGGCCAATGACGATGGGTGCCGGTCACCCAAGAGTAAGACTGGGCAGTCTTCACAGAGCCAGCCTGCGCAGGGTGCTATGGTTACGGCCCTTGGTGTGGGTGGGCAGCCTCCGCGGGTACTGTGTGCCTCTCGGGACATGGGTGTTGGTGGTCACGGCCCCTGGGGGTGAGCAGCCTATGCAGGGTGCTTGGTGCATGTTGGGGGATGGGGTGCTGTGGTCACGGCCCCTGGGGGTAAGCAGCCTCCACGGGGTGCTGTGTGCATGTTGGAGGATGCGGTGCTGTGGTCACGGCCTCTGGGGGTGAGCAGCCTCTGCGGGGTGCTTGGTGCATGTTGGGGGATGGGGTGCTGTGGTCACGGCCCCTGGGGGTGAGCAGCCTCTGCAGGGTGCTTGGTGCATGTTGGAGGATGGGGTGCGGTGGTCACGGCCCCTGGGGGTGAGCAGCCTATGCAGGGTGCTTGGTGCATGTTGGAGGATGGGGTGCTGTGGTCACGGCCCCTGGGGGTGAGTAGCCTCCGCGGGGTGCTTGGTGCATGTTGGAGGATGGGGTGCTGTGGTCACGGCCCCTGGGGGTGAGCAGCCTCCGCGGGGTGCTGTGTGCATATTGGGGGATGCGGTGCTGTGGTCACGGCCCCTGGGGGTGAGCAGCCTCTGTGGGATGCTTGGTGCATGTTGGAGGATGGGGTGCTGTGGTCACGGCTCCTGGGGGTGAGCAGCATCTGAGGGCTCTCCTTGTCTGCTGCCTCTCAAATCATAACAGAAAAGGGACTTGCTACCAGGGGAGCAGGAGTGGTGCAGCCTTGGCCACAGCCACTGCCGGCCAGCAGTGTCCTCAGGCCATGGGGCATGGAACCCTGCTGATGCCCGCGGTGCCCTTGGGCAGGTGCTGGACCTCCTCAGTATGCGCCAGCATGCAGGGAGCCCCCGGGTGGAACGCCTAGACCCCCGGTGCTGTTTTCCACGGCGCTGGGTTCCTGCCAACGCGACAGGAATGATACGGCCACTGATGCAGGGCTCGGATCAGCTCTTGATGGTTGCGCGTCTCGGCCCCGAGTTGTCACTGAGTAGTTCTAAAAGTTCATTAAACTCAGCAGATTAAGCAGTGCAGCCCTACATCCCAGGAAGGGGAGACGTGGCCCGATGAAGGGTGCAGCTCTGCGTGGATTTCACCCCCGGGTTCCCTGCGCTGTTCAAGTTGACATTCCAAGTCCCCCATGACTAGAGCTCCATGCTGCCCCTCATTTCATGACAGGGAGCAAGCCCCCACCCACCCACCATGCTGCAGAAGCATGGGCTGCGTGAGCGGTCACGCGTCCCAGCTCTGGACACCCCACCCTCCGATTCAGCAGCGAACAGCCGGACACGGTGCCTGCCACGTCAGGATCGCTGTGGGTGGCCCAGGTACCCCCTTGTCACTGGGGTCTGTGCCTCACTCGCCCCGCGGGCCCTGTGTGCCCAGCACCACTGGCTTCCAATCTAATTTCTCCAAGAGTTGTTCCCACTGGATCTCTCTAGGAAAACCCTCTTCCTTGTTTCCTTTGGCCTGAGGCCGTCACTTCCTTACACAGACAAGTCCTCACAACACAGACAAGCTGAGTGGTCCTCACATGGGCGCCCTGGTGGGGTGGCTCCCTGTGCCAGCAAGTCCAGTGGGTGCCCCAGCTTGGTGTTACCATGCAGGGTGGCCATGGGGGACTCTGTCCCGTGATGATGGCGCCGCCTGGTATGGGCAGAGTGGACCTGGGCAAGAGGGCGGCACAAGAAGCCATCTTGACATGGTTCCTCCCAGTGAGACACACATGGGCTGAGGGGCACAGGACCCCAGCTTCGGGGCTGGCCATTGGGCTGTATGGGTTGGTTCTGCCCCTCTGCGGCAGCGTGGGAGGTGCGTGGCTGATGGGCCACCATGAGGGGGAAGCCCTCGGTGTCCACTCATGAACTGAGGGCCAGGGCACACTCAGGGCATAGTCCGCAAGGTGCGTGCAGTGCCTACGACAACTTCTAACTTGGCAAGCAAGATAGAGGTGCCATGGGGGCCCCTTCCTCTGAGAGGACTCCATGATTGCTTGCGCCTTCGAGCCCGGGTCCCTAAATGTACCTGCATGGCGGTGCAGCGGGCTGCGTGATGTGCCTGCTCGCCAGGTGCACTGTGTCAGCCAGCCCATCACCCACGCTGTCGTGGGTCTGCGTGGCCCCCCACCTCCAGCAGCCGTGGACACTGAGCCCGTGGCCTCTGCAGCCCAGCTCAGCTGCCTGGGAGGGCAGGGCTGACCCTCACAGGGCTACCCGGGTCCTTGCAGCTTGTCACGCCCTTGCCTCCTCCTCTTCTGAACCCTGAGGCTTTGAAACAAGGAAAAGGCCCAGGAATTCATGGCTAGGTGGGTGGTCTCCATTCCCTGGAGGAAAGCCACCAGCTCCCTCGACCCCCAATGCAGGGGTTTGTGATGTTGTAAATCCTGTCCTGCAGGAGGTTCTGCTGCCAGAGCAAAGCAGACAATATAAAATTGGCACATTGGAGAATAAGAACAAATTTCCTTGACTTATCAACAGTGTAAGAATTCCCGGCTCGTGTGTGGGGCATGTGTCTGCACACAGTACGTGACCCGGCTGACACGTGTGCATGTCACACACATCCTAGGCTCTGGGTGGGTGTTGGGCCACCTGCTTCGCGCGTCAGGCTGGGCCCCCGCTGCCCTGGACACCTGGGCTGAGTTCCCATCTCCTGTGTTTAACCTGGCCCAGCTCCCACTGTGGCAAGCTACCCCAGAACCGCCAGGCCCCCCTGACTCAGGCCCAGAACGCAGGCTGAGACAGCTGGGCAGGGGAGCACCGGGCAGCCCAGGCTGACGGCCGATCCCCCTCCCACCCAGCCAGGGTGTCTGTGGCACCCCCGTTCCGACCACCCTGGGCTCACTCAGGGTGACCCTCTCTCCAGCACCCCACCGGCCTACCTGGAACTGGGGCTCCCAGGGTTTTCCACAGGGCCTGGCCTAGGCGGGGTGGCCTCCCACTGCTGGCTCCACCCGCCTGGCACTCGGCCCTCCCTGCCGCTCTGCCAGCTCACCATCTCCAAGACCTGCCCAGCTCTGACAGCGCCAAGTCAGCCATCGCCTGCCGACCCTGGGAGCCTGTGGCTGTGGCAGCCCAGGGGTCATGCGCTTCTTTTTAATGCTCTTTCAGTCTTTAAATGGTATACAGACGATCCTGATCGGGACGTATTTCATTGAAGAAAAACTAGGGCACCTTTAGAGTGGCGCCTGTCCTGGGTGGTGGCAGCTGGATGAGATGCCAGGCAGAGTGACCACTGAAAGCAGCGTGGTCCCTGCCCAGATCGGGGCACTGCCTTGTGCCGGGGGTCTTCGAGACAGCCTCTCCACTGCACCAAGCCTACACGGAGTCCTAAAAGTGCTTGCTTTGGAACCAGGCCCTCGGGGTCTGGAATATCCTTGATAGGCCATTGACATTGAACTTGAAGCTGGAGCCTGGTTGCCGGACGTGGCCTCTGTGAGGTCAGACTCTGTCAGCCTACTCTTCCCACAGCCTTGATGTTTTGTAAGTTTCCCCCAATTGTTTACATATCAACTATTCAAACTGCCCTCTTGTGGGAGATAAATAATCCTCACCTGGGCAGGGCCAGCGCATGCTCACCAGCGTCTGGGGGCCAGCACACCTGCCCCCACACCCAGCCCTGGCTGTTGAGTGCGCGAGGGAGACGTGGAAGGAACAAACGGTGAGTTTGCATTCACATGGAGGCCCCTTGTGGCCAGGGCCTTCCGCCGCACGCCCAGCCCCGATGCTGTCAGCCGCCCGGGGCTCAGAAGGGCTATTTCTGGCTGGGTAGGTCTTATTCACTCCCAGGAGCAGGGAGGCCCGGCAACACGTTGAATGGCGTGTGTGGTAATGGGTGCCAGGTGTGTGCTGCGTGCTGGCGAGCTGAGGTGACTGCAGTGGGCATGGGGCTGGCAGAGGCGAGCTGAGGCCACTGCAGCGGGCATGGGGCTGGCAGAGGCGAGCTGAGGCCACTGCAGCGGGCATGGGGCTGGCAGAGGCGAGCTGAAGCCTGCCTGCAGCGGGCATGGGGCTGGCAGAGGCGAGCTGAGTCCACTGCAGCGGGCATGGGGCTGGCAGAGGCGAGCTGAGGGCTGCCTGCAGCGGGCATGGGGCTGGCAGAGGCGAGCTGAGGCTACTGCAGCGGGCATGGGGCTGGCAGAGACGAGCTGAAGCCTGCCTGCAGCAGGCATGGGGCTGGCAGAGGCGGGCTGAGGCCTGCCTGCAGCGGGCATGGGGCTGGCAGAGGCGAGCTGAGGGCTGCCTGCAGCGGGCATGGGGCTGGCAGAGGCAGGCAGGCGTGTGTGCCCCTGTCAGCGGCGCGTGAGCGTGGCAGCGTGTCAGAACGGATCATGTTTGTGTGAAGTTGTTCAGCCTGGGCTGTGCTGGAGCCTGCCTTCACAATGTGAAACGCTGGGAGCCTGGAGCTTGGCGAGCTGGGTGTGCAGAGGTGCCGAGTGTCTCCACGCGTTATTCTTAATTACATTTCATGAAGCAGGTCAGGACCTGACAGCCCCGGCGCAGTGCTAACGAACGGGCCACGGCCACAGGCCGGACGTGCGGGACGCTCACCTCTGCCCTGCACTGTCCCCAAACCCGAGGGACGCTGCTCGCATCTCCTCACCTCCCTCCCCACGCACGGTGGTCGAGAGCGGGCCTCAGATTTCACCAGCTCACCTCGCTGACTTCCCCTGGCCAGCATCGCGCCCGGCGTGGTCAGTCGGGGACCCCACTCACCCTGGGGTCAGTGTGGGGCGGGGCCGGGGAGGAGGAGAAGGCGGGGCCAGAGCCAGGGCGGGCGGGGCCAATGGGGAGGTGTGGCCATGGGCGGAGCCAGGAGGGCAGGGCCAGAGCCAGGGAGGGGCGGGGCTAGCGCCAGGGAGGGGCCGGAGCCGGTGAGGGGGCGGGGCTGGCGCCAACGGGGCGGGGCCAGGGAGTATCGCCGAATGCCCGTGCTTCACTTGTGAGGGCTCCCAGTTGCCCCAGTCCCAGCAGTGCCATCAGCCCTGGTCCTGTTGGTGATGGCCCCGCCCATAGCAGGTGCAGAGGGCTGTCTCCTGCCTTGAGCTCGAGTTTCCCAGTGCCGTCAGCTCTCTCAGCCACCCTGAGCCTTTGCATGTTTTTATTCTCTGTGGGTCTTCCGGGTCAGTGGTTTGTGCCCCCACCCCTGGTCAAATGCAAGGCTTGCAGTATTTCGCCTGGTCCATGGACTGTCTCGTCCACCTCGTTTCCTTTGCTGTGAGGGAGGTTTTGAGGTCACGGTAATCGGAACTGCACGGCCCTGGCATGCAGATAGCCACGTGGACAACTGGGACGGGCCACCATGCCCGGGAATAAACCCAGAGGCCGTGGCTGATCCCTTCATGCCAGAGGGCCAGAGAACATGCCGTGCTGGGTCAGTGGTCTCAGGGAGGCTGGTGTCCACTCAAGGCATGTGGAGGAGGACTCACGCAGGAAGTGGACATGGGGGAGCTCCAGCCTTGGTCTGGCCGTGTCCTCTGCAGAGCAGGAGCAGCCCATTTTCAGCAGGGGAGCCCTGGGAATGCCCTACCCAGTAGCAGGACTGAGTGGCAGCCCACAGTGCTCACAGCTCTCCAGGGGCAGACGCCCTGGCTTGGGGAGGACCTGCAGGTTCCTGTTAGTCCCCTCAGGCTTCTGCGGGAGCCCTTCAGGATGGCACCCCCAGGGAGGCCAAGTGGGGAGGAGCTGGGAAAAACCCTGCCTTGCTCACTCCCGCTGCCAGCAAGCCTGATTTGCTGGCAAACCTGAGAAGCAGCTGCGAGGCCTGGGCGCCAGGTGTTGTGCAGACATCAGCCCTGAGTCAGGTCTTCAGGACGCCTCTGAGCTGCTCCCCACTTCCAGGCAGTGTATGCTCGTAAGTCGCTGTCTGCTGGGCCAGGAGTCCCTCGGTCCCTACCTGCCTCACTCTCTGCCTTTCAAGTAGATGAAAATAAACATTTTGTTCAAAAAGGTGGAAGCCCCAAAGGGCTGGTGCCAAGTAGAAACAGGGCCGCCGTGCAGCTGGGCACAGCGAAGGCGCATGCCGCTGCCACTCCAAGCGCGGCACCTCTGAGCTGCCACGGACGGCAACGCTAAGGTCACCAGGTGTGGCGTTTGTTGATTGAGTCGCACAGCACTGGCATCAAAGACTCCAGCCCTAAGCCGAGGCAGGGCAGGGCTGTCAGGAGCTGCTGAATGGGACCGATCAGGCCATGCTCGGGGCGTGGGCAGCATCTCAGCCAGCGGAACCCTAAGGAAAACGATCGTGGCTGACCCGGCTCTTGTCCCCACGCTGGGTCAGTGCCATGCCGTGCTGTGGAGCGGGCGGTGGGCTGGGTGAGGAGGGGGCGTGAGGCTGCGCAGGCCACTCCCACCCTGCTGTGTGTGGCTGCTGGCTTATGAAGACGCATTTGCGGCACCCTAGGTGGAGTGGATGTAGCAGTTGTTTAATTCTAATTGAACTCACACTCGGGAAGCAGACAAATGGCTCTAAAATATCCCTGCAATGGCCAGCAGTGTGGCACTGGGCTCTGCCTCCACCGCAGCTGACCCAGCCAGCAGGCTGAGCGTTCACGCGTGTGTGTGTGCGTGTGTGTGAATGGGGGCACCTCCTCCTGAAGGCCCCCTGTGCCCACTGCACTGGACGGGATTTGCAAACTCAACGTGCACTCAAAGTACGTGGAGAGACACCCTTGTTGGTGAATGAGCCACGGCAGTCAAGGTCCCCCGAGTGCAGCTGGGCACCAGGAGGGGTCCGTGGTCGGAGCTGGGTTCCACAGGGGTGAGGCTCAGAGAGCAGGACAGCAACAGGGGCACAGTGAAGTACAATGGGAGGCCGAGCCTGCAGCCAGAGACTGAGGGACCCGGGATCTCAGCGTCTCCAATGTCTTCTCTGTGTGTGGACTGGGATGTTTCCCCAAGCAGATATGAGTTCTGGGATGGGCTCAGGACCAGCAGAATGGGTGTGTGCCGGCGGGGAGGGCTGCTCTGTAACCCAGCCAGCACTCAGGTTAGAAGCCAGCTCATGCTCATGTGCTGGGCGGCCATCCGCCTCAGGCTGCTTGCCGTGCAGTGGGAACTGATGAGGCTAAAACAGTTTGCAGTGTAATTGCAGGAGAGATGGGGAGCCTGCCGAGTGTGGCAGGGCAGAACGCCTGTTCACTGTTTGTGCACAGCAGCGGCTCACTGGTGCTGCCGCAGCTCAGCACAGCAGGTCGAGGGGGAGGGGACAGGCCCAGCCTCTCCAGCGACAGGTCGGACATGACGGACATGACAGCTCCTCCCTGCTCATTAGCTGCTGTTGTATAATATGCAGAGTAGCTGCTGCAGCCCGTCACACCTGTGTTCAGCTCAGAAGCGCCTTTCCTGTCCCTTGATTCCCAGGCAGCTAAAAGTGCGTCCTCTGGCCTCCTGGCCAGCAAGCAGAGAGGAAGCAGAGCATTCATTCGGGCTCGCAGCGCTCAGCCCCAGCCCTGCCGAGTGAGCCCATCTCAGGTAGCCCTGCGGCTCCTGGACCAGAGTCTCCTGGTCTCCCAGGGGCACAAGATGCCTCTGCAGAGGGCAGGTACTGCCTCGGCCTTCCTGGGGGGCAGGCCAGGGATCCAGGTCCCTGCAAGGGACGGACGCATTCCCCTGGAACCCCTATGGCCACAGGCGCTGTCGTGTGGGGTAAGAGAGAGTTAAACATCAGTGATCCTCAGTCGCCTGTCCCCGTCACCACTGCACTTAGCGGATGTGGTTCCAACAGAAGAGAAAATCCTGCTGGGTCAGATTGCTGCTGTTCCCTGAGGGCCTGTGTCGGGGAGTCCCGGGGAGACCCCGGGAGGCCCCCCAACAGCCGAGAGAGCACACCTTCTGTCTCCCTCCGCTCTGTGCCGCTCAGCCGCTGTTGCTGGACAGCGGTGAACATTCGCCCAGTTCTGGGTTAGAGGAACATGTTTGATCGACACGTGTCTGTCCGTGGGTTCCATCACATGGACGTGGATGGCATGTCCAGCCCTGGTACCTGTGCTGGCTTTGAACAAAGCCGCCATGGACATCTACCTCAGGCCCTGGTGCCCTCGCCCCTCCCGGGAGTATCTGGTTTCCAGAAGGCTCCCAGGGCTGGCCGAAGGTGTTGAAACTTGTGGAGAGCTGCCCCGCCCCACGCCATGGTGTCCCCGCAGGAGACAGGCTGTGTTCTCGGCGGCCCCGGGCAGTGCCCACTGCCTTTATCCATCCATGAGCAGCCGTGCTCTCCAGGCGCGGCCCTGGAGGTGGTTTGGAGGAATGTGGGTGGAATCCGCGCACCCTGGCATTGGGCCTGGGAGCAGAGGCCCTGGTCTTGGTGGCTGTCCATCTGGGCCTGCCTTCCAATCTCACCGTCGGGCACAGCCCCGTCTGGGCCCCTGCGCCCCGTCACTCACTGACGCTACTTTCGGCCCTGCCCTTCCAGCATCTTTGGGGAGCGGCCGTCCACTCTCCTGTCTGTCCACCTTGATCTGGCTGAGGTTGCACGTTCCTCCTTGACCTCGCCGGCACCTGTTTTGGTGCTGAGGCACAAGCAGTGGTGGGGCTTCCAGGTGGAGCCTTGCACGGTCCCCCGGGAGGCCACTCTCACAAGGGGCCCCTCGAGGAGCCCCCAGGCCCAGCCCCTCTGCCTGCTGCTACCACAGGGGCCCTTCCTGACAGCGCTCCGCCTCCGGCACAGGCCACCACGGGGCCCCAGTCTGGGGCTTGAGCCCTATGAAACCATGAGCTCCACACCACGTTAGGAGCCGGTGCCTCGGCTGCTCGTTGCAGGGATGAGAAGCTGCGCCGTGTGGCTCTCAGGTGTGCACGCCCAGGAGCTTCAAGATGTGCCCGGTGGCTCCGCACACAGGACAGTGAGGCCCATGCTTGCTGGAGGCCGATGTCCAAGACACAGGAGCCTGGGCTGCCAGGTGGCAGCTTCCTGTCCCACCGCCTGCCCGCTGAGAAGGTGCCTCCATGGCTCCCGGGTGAGTTTTGCTGCAGCACCTTCAGCATGCCAGCTGGAAGCTGCTGCGTGGACGTGTTAGGGACACACTGAAGACACTGATGGGGGAAGAACATGTGAGATTAGGAAGACTCCAGAAGCTGGAGCCGCAGGATCAGGCGCAACCCGTCTCCCAGGCCGCCCTGCCAGCCACCCCGTGGCGGCCTTTGTTTCTGTGTGCACTGGGGTTCTGTAAACTAAACACACACCGTGTTCAGCAGGAAGACAGTGGGAGGACAACGCCGTGGAGGCCGTCTGCTGGGTGCTGGGATGGGAGCGCCATCGCTCCTCCAGGCTGGTAGAAACGGCCAGGCCTCGGTGTGGTGGTGGTGTCCAGCAGCGTGCTGCCCACCCCGTCGCGTGGCCCTGTAGCCCCGGCACCCCCGCTGCCTCTCGAGCTGTAAAAGGGCCGTTCTGTGCTCCTGGTGATGGAGAATGGCAGCAAAGGCTGGTGCGGAGCCGGCCCCGAGACAGTTAAAGTTTCCTTAGCAACAGCAGTTGTGGCAGACAGCCGGCAGGTCCTCTGACGCCCCACTGGCCTCTCCCGTCTTTTAAACCCCCGGGTCTTGTTAGCCTCCCCCCAGGGAAGCGCTCAGTCACTGTGTGTCACTGTGTGTCACTGCCTCCCCATGGCCTGCCTTGCCAGGGCACAGCCGGTCCTGCCTTCTCTGGCTGCGGGGCGGCCACTGCAGCCTCCTCCAGCCCAGCACATCACTCCTGGGGGCCCTTGGCCTGGCACCTGGGCCCACGGTCAGCGTGGATGGCCGCGCCGCCCTGGGGGTGAGGACCCGGGCCCACGGTCAGCGTGGATGGCCGCGCCGCCCTGGGGGTGAGGACCCGGGCCCACGGTCAGTGTGGATGGCCGCGCCGCCCTGGGGGTGAGGACCCAAGCCCACGGTCAGCGTGGATGGCCAGGAGGAATGTGAAATCCAGTCATTTGCATACTCTCCGATTCTCCTGTCCCCTCCCCTGCCGTGTGCCGCTCCCAAGGTCCCTGTGCTAACAAGCAGCTCTGGTCCCTGCCTTCAAACCACCCCGCCCCCACCGCGTGCGGCACACACGAGGGGATGTGGTTTAATTGAGCGTGCGGCCCATCCTGCTTCCGAGGGAACTGGGTCCAAGTTCCTAATGGGGAAAAGGGGACAGAGTCAACAAAAAACTTCATCCACTTTCATTGCCTTCCAGAAATGATCTCAATAGGAGTGCCATTAATGAGAGAAATTTTTAATAAAAATGGATGAGACTTAAGAACGGGAAGCCCCCAGTGCTAATGATCCGATCCGCAGATACGGTGAAACGCCGGGTGAGAGCCCCTCCCCATACGCCAGGCCGCCCTGAGGGGAAAGACAGATCCCCTGGGCTGCGGGAGGCTCAGGCTGGGTGCCCCCCAGGCCCTGGCCTTGGCTCCTGGACTCATCCACCCGATTCAGCTGGACCATGATACCATGCGGTGTAAACTCTGCCTGTCGCTTGTGAACATTTGGCCCAGCCCCTGTGGGCTGCCTCTCCATCATCGGGCATCGCCCCCAGGACTGGCTTTGGTGGGACCCCAGGGCTCCAGCTGGGGGACGTGGAGGTGATGGCTCCCCGAGGCTGAGCACAACCCAGACAGGCCTGCTGCCCGTGTCTGCTCTGGTCGTGTAGGGCATAGGCCGAAGGCCAGGGGCGCTGCGTCCTCCCAGGCTGCCCCCCAACGCCCGTGGCAGTCGGGACCACAGCATGATCCACACAGACCCCAACCCTGTGATCTCTGGCCACGCAGCCCCGAGCAGTTGATCATACCTGTCGACTTGGGAGCTGTGCGGGGTGTGAAGGGCCCCAGCCTGCATGCTCCCCTCTGGCCCCTTGCTGCGGACTTTCTGCAGTGTTGGGCTTGTGTAAGTCCTGGCTCCCAGTGCCTCCTGGAGACCCGGGGTCTACTGAGGGAGCATGGCGTCCGTGCAGACTGGAGAACAGAGAGGAATGAGGTGTGAGAACAGTGGGGGCGTCAGCCTGGCACCTGCTGCCCTCGGCCCGCGACTCGGGGCAGCCCCAGGCTCTCTGAGACGGCTGGTCTGGGTGGGGAGCATGTCCAGGCCACAGCTGTCTTGTGGCTGCCCCATGCCGTGGCTCATCCCGAGGCCACGTCTGCACGGCTGAAGTTAGGAGGGAGTCTGACCAGCCCCACCTCTCTCATTCTTTGACGGAGGGAGGCAGGCTATGGATTAATAAGCACTTTGTTCCTCCAATGCAGACTGGGTCCTCAGGTTGTCACCCACTCATTCTGTGCCCCTCAGAGAACAGCCTTGGGGCGGGCATGATGGCCAAGGGTCCGTGTCCTGGCTCCCCCACCTCCTGGTGATGTCCCATGGGATGCGGGCGATGATGCCCAGAGGTCTCGGGCACCTGCTGCCTCAGAGGAGGCCAGGACGGCGCTCCTGGCTCAACTGGCCGTTTGAGGAGCCAGCAGGTGGAAGACCAGTCTGCCAGTCTCTCCCTCCACCCCCTCCCCTCCTTTCTGTCACTCTGCCTTTCAAGGAAGGAAGGTTGGGGGGAGCTTTGGCCGCTTCCCGAGACCCAGGTGCTCCTGTGCTCCTCGAGGGTGAGTTACCCTGCTGTTAGCACGTGTGGCTGGCGCCGTCACCAGGCAATGGTGTTTTCCTCCGCCAGGGCGGACAGCAGACACGTGGGCCCATCTGCATGTCGAGTTCTGGTGTCTTCAGAGCTGCTCATGTGGCACAAGTTGTAGCAGACGCCGCCTGATTCCCGCGTGTGGAATGGGTCTTGGTGTCTCCGTGAAGGAGCCCCTCACCCAGTGCAGGGAAGTGCCAGCCCCAAGCCACTTTCTGCAAGTGTTTTGATTTCCGAACAGGCTGCTGAGCCCACAGGAAATCTGTGTAAATGCATCCAGACCCTCGTGTGGGTCCTGCATGGCAGGGAGGCACCCTAACTGCCTCCCCGGGCGGACTCCACAGCCAGCTGGCAGGAAGCCCTGGCCTGGCCGCTCCGCACCCACAGCAGTGGACCGCCTGGACGCCAAAAGGCTTTCCAGCATCAATGCAGATGGAAGACACAGAAACCTCAGTGTCTGCCCACACACAGGCCCTGCCTCCAGGTGCTGCCCTGCGGAGGGCCAGGCCAGGGGCTGTGGGCAGAGCACTGGGCACTGAGCAGGTGGCTCAGCCAAGGGGCATCTGCTCCCAGCCCTACCTTCCTCCTGCCTGTCTGTCTCGCCACCCTGCCTCCCCAGCTGGCAGGTATCTGATCTCACAGCTTCTTCCACGTTGGGCTACGGCTGACTTCTAAGATAGCAGAAGATCAGGCTTCCTGGGAAGGCATTACATCGGTTTATAATCATGAGAAATTTGAAATGAAGGAAAAAAAAACACCCGTGAAAGAATATATTGAGGATATTAAATTAAGTAATTTTAATGTCAGCATTTGAGAGCCAGGAAGACGAACGATTTGTAGTTCTCAAAACTCCAAGTTGAAGCGCTCATCTTTCTGTCACCGGTGACACTGAGGGTGGGGGCACACCTGTCTAAGCGGAGTGGGGGGCTGGGAGGCAGCGGCCAGGGTGCCGAGCGCAGTGGGCTGACAACCCCAGCTGGAGTGACACCCTCAAGCCGGTGGTCGGCCTGAGGCTGGGACGTCACCAGCTCCAGGTGGCGTGGGACGTGAAGGCCACACGTGGAACCAAGCCCCCCCAAGTGTTCTTGGAGCCTCAGGGAACAGATGGACGCTTCGGTGCAGTCCACCAGCCCATGGACAGTGGGCCCAGTCTGCGTCTTTTAAAAATACCAAGTGTCACGCACATCACCTCTCGTGGAAATGAACTTGTTCCTGAGAGACCACGAAGTGGGCACCACATGCCGTATTCTGGCGCAGAAGTCCCACATCCCAAACTCCACCCTTTTCATGGAATTCTGTGGATTTTAGCGCATCCAGGGATGAAGCGGGGGGGTGGGAGCACCAGGGCTGGAGACAGAGGAGGTCGGGGTGGCCGTGCCCTGTCTGTGAGTGGCAGGGGTGGGCATGTCCTGCGTGTAAGTGGCAGGGTGGGCGTGTCCTGTCTGTGAGTGGCAGGGGTGGGCATGTCCTGTCTGTGAGTGGCAGGGTAGGCGTGTCCTGTCTGTGAGTGGCAGGGTGGGCGTGTCATGTCTGTGAGTGACAGCTGTTGTTTTATTGTCATGCCATGAGTGACTTTGGTGTTCCCTGGCAGCCTTGGGCTCCCGGCTTCCGTCCCCCTTCGGCGATACCCCATTCCTGGCTCACCCCTGTGTCCAGCAGGGCCCTGCGGCAGTAAGGTTGGACAGAGGCCAGGTCCTAGTGCAGAACCAGCCCATGTGGATCTGGACCTGAGCTTCAGCTGCCCAGGATCATGGCATCATTTAAAGTAGAGCATTGGCAATCTGGGAGACAAACTCTTAAATCGTGGCCTGTCACCTGGACACCCGGGGCAGCGGCAGGGTGCAGCCCGGCCCTGGCTCCTCCTGCTGCTGAAACAGGCAGCAAGAAAGCGGTCTGCAGACCCCACCTTCTGGCCACAAGAGCACAGTGACCCAGTGACCACCAGGAACCAGTACCTGGGTGTCTGGGGGCTGCAGGCCAGCCCTGGAGCGCAGTGGGCCCCTGATGGGCAGAGCGGGCAGCCCGCTGGACTTGCCTGCTGTCTCCCAGACCCAGCAACCCACCCTCCTCTGTCCCTTCCACATTTCTGGGGTTATTCACAAAGCCTGTGTACTGGTCCAGCCTTGTCCCCACCAGAGGCGGAGCTGGCGGCAGGGCTCGCTGGGCTTCTGCCTGCTGACAGGCAGCTGTGCGGCGATGCCATGCTGGTACCAGCCAGTGGGACGCGGAGCGGTGGCAGATGAAGACGCCCGTTGAAAACCTGAGCTGACAGTGTGATCCTCCCCGGTTGGGCTTCAGCACGCCTTCTCCCGGACTCTTAAAACTGACAGTAAGGCGTTTTGCTGAGAGCGCTGTTACGGACAGGGTGTTAGCTGGATTAATGAATAAATCCGAAATGAGCCCTGGCGTAGAGGTGCTGGGCTTGGCAGAGCTGAAGATGGATGGGTGACAGGCAGGAGCCTGCCCCGCCGCAGCCTGCCCCACTCCTCCAGCAGGTGCTGCCTCTCCCCAGAGCTCCGCTGCCTGTCTCAGGAGACATTGCACCTGCTGCCTCCCTCCCGGGAAGAGCCCCAGAGAGCTATCACGTGCGGACGGTCAGGATCCAATCCACATCCTTTGTTCGTAGCTGCCACCAAGCCAGGGGCCCAGCAACCCCGACCAAGCATCCACTGACCTTTCTTGGCTTACTAATTCTGAACACCTTGAAGCCACTTGGCCCTAGGTACCTGCTACACAGGGCCCTGCCTGGGCGGCCACTCCTGCACCCCCATTTCCTGGACCTGTTCTGGCCTCTGGTTCCTCTCTCGTTCCCTGCTGTTGGCTGTGGTTTTCCGCAGGTGAGAACAGCTGGGCTCCGTTGGGGGGAGTTTGCTCAGCTGAGCTTCCTGACTGACTGCAGCGGTTCTGGAAGAAGCATGAGGACCCTGTGGGGCAGGACGCCCCCCATCCCACCCTGGAGACAAGCAAGCAAGCTGCCCCCGTGGAGGGGCAGCAGTGCCACTGAGCCCCGAACCGAGTCCAGCTGAGGGCAAGGCCACACCCACACCCACAGCACCTTCAAAGGAAGGAGCTGGGATCTGGGCTCCAGCTCACATGTCCTCGGCTTCCACACCCAAAATTGGTATCCACGCCCCTGTGGCCTGGAGCATGCACCACTGGACACCCAGGCTGTTGGTGGGCGGTGGACAGAGGTCGCCATGAGGAACCCCGTTCTTTCTGATCAAGCCACTGGAACTCGGACAGAGAACTGGCCCCTGGCAATGTTGCCCAGGCCAGGAGCGCTGCCATAGGGAAGGGCATGGCGGATGGGAAAGGGCCGGAGGGCTCCGCAAAGCACCGGCTGGACGAGGCTCCTCAGGCGAGGTCAGAGTGAGGCAGCTCTGCCCAGTGCCGACGGCCTGCCCAGGAGCTCGTGGCAAAATGGATCATGGAAAAATGGTCCGAGTTTACAGCACACCTCCCTGCTTGCATGCCCACTCTCGAGGCTCTCCTCGGGACCCAGCTGATGGCGCCCACAAGTCCGATGTTGACGGCACAAGAATTCAGTGCGGCGACCTAGGTAGTGTGACATTCACGTGGTCCCCGGGGGCTGCTGCCAGGAGAGGACACGTGACCTGCGAGGCTCCCTCTTGTGCTCCCAGCTCTGCGCCTGGCTGCTGCCGTGCCCTCCTGCAAGGCCTGAGCAGGAGTGAGCCGGCTCCTCCCCTCACCACCACCCCCAAGGAAAGCCAGCGAGGCAGGGACTTCACCCAGCAGTGTCTTCTCGGCAAGCCTGTAGGTTCAGGATCCCTCACTTCCTGGGGAGCTGGGCACCCTGAGCCCTGTCGGCGGGGCTAGCCCTGCTGTGGTGGAGTGGCGCCGAGGGCTGTGTGCTGACGCTGTGGGGCGTGTTTAGACTCTGTTGCTGGAGTGGTGTTTGGCGTCAGGGTTGAGAACTGAGCCATCTTTGCCATCCCATGCTGGGCTGCCAGCCAGAGGAGCCACATCGTCGGTGGCCTCCATTGCCCAGCCCGAGGGCTTCTGCGGCTATGCTGGCCCCTGAGCGGCTGCCAGCCCCAGCAAGGTTAATTGATTTGTGCAGTTGTGGACGCAAAGGCCATCCCCCAAGATCATGAAGGCCGAGGCTGTGCGGCCAGCTCGACCCGGTGCGCTCTGCAACCCAGCCCCGGGCAGAGTGTGCCTGCTGCTCTGCTGGCCGAGGCCGAGCCCCTCCTGAGTGAGAGGGGACGCTGCTGGCACCCTCAGAGCCGTGTGAAGACCGGGCTCCCCTTGCCCGCTGTGGACGTGAAGCTGCCACCAAACTAATTTTCAGCAAGAACAGCTCCTCCTGTCACATCACTGAGCCCACGTGGGGCCTCTCCAGCCGGGGGGGAGCGCCCGGCGACGTGGGGCGAACACTGCGTGTGTTCTTCTGCCCCTCCAGGCTGAGGGAGGAGGTGGTGTCTGAGAACCGACTGGAGTCTGTGTTCTGACTGTGGAAACAGCTTCCGTGCTGCTGCCCACGTTGAGGGTCGCAGCCCCAAAAGTGGGATTTCTGCCGGAATGATGCATGGAGCACAGCAGCTTCCCAGGCGGGATGGTGATGGGAGCATCCTGTTGGCACACCTCTCCTCTGCTCCCCCTGCACTCAGACAGCCCAAGTGTCTCCTGGTGGGATGTGCTCTCCTGGGTGACCAGGTTGTCCCTTGGTGGCCACCTGCAGTGAGCCTCGCATGACGCTGACAGGGCCCCTTGCTGTGGCCACAGACCTGTGCCTGCTGCCTGCCTGTTGCTGTCACGGAGGGTGGCCAACCCAGCACATCTCGGTGACATGCGCCTGAGGGGTTGTCAGTCCTGAAGGGCATGGCCTCTCTCTGCGGGCAAGTCTCCCCGTTGGGAGGATCTTCAGTAAACCAAGCCACAGCGTGTCCACTATGCAGGGCTGCTTCCTGTGCTGTGAGGTCCACGTGTGTCCACTGTTCAGGGCTGCTTCCTTGCTGTGAGCTCAGGGGCAGACGCTCATGCCCAGAGACCCTCCAGCCCAGTTTACAAGTGACTTTGCCAGTCAGGGCCAGGCCAGCATGGCAATGAGGGAGCAAGGGACCAGTGTGTCACCTGCCAGGACTGCTCAACACGACCTCTGGAGGAGAACCAGTTCCCAGCCGACGCTGCAGCGGCCTCACCACAGTGGATGCACAGCCCCAAATCCTGGTGCAGCGGGCTAAGGTCTTGCCTGCAGAGCCAACATCCCCTAGAGGTACTGGTTCAAGTCCCAACTGCTCCACTTCCAACCCAACTCCCTGCTAGTGCACCTGGGAAAGCAGCAGAAGATGGCCCATGTGCCCGGAGCCCTGGACCCACATGGGAAACCTCACAGAGCTCCTGGCTCCTGGCTTCAGCCTGGCCCACCTCTACCATAGCAGCCGTTTGGGAAATAATCCCACAGGTTCTCTGTAATTCTGTCTTTCCAATAAAACCTAGTGAAACAGATCCTTTTTAAAAAAGAATTCTGGGCCTGGTGCCAGGGCTCAATGGCTAAATCCTCACCCTGCCAGCGCTGGGATCCCCTGTGGGCACCAGTTCACATGCTGGCTGCTCCACTTCCTATCCAGCTCCCTGCTTGTGGCCTGGAAACACAATAGAGGGTGGCCTAAAGCCTTGAGACCCTGTACCTATGTAGGAGACCCAGAAGAAGCTCCTGGCTCCTGGATTCTGATCAGCTCAGCTCCAGCTGTTACAGCCATTTGGGGAGTGAACCAGAAGATGGAAAAACTTTCTCTCTGGTTCGCCTTCTCTCCATAAATCCGATCTGCCTCTCCATTAAAAACAAGTAAATCTTTGAAAGGAAGAACTCCCTGAGGTCCGCAGCAGCCTGTCCAGGCACCCAGCACCACTCCAGATGGTGAAGGACCCGGGGACATTGGGCACCCTCGTAGGAATGGCTGGAACCAGCTTCCCCGGCCCCCAGCAAAGCAGGGGTGTTCCCATGGACGTAGATGGCATTCGTCAGATGCTCCGTGAGTCGGGCCAAACCCTAATTCTGCCAGCCTGGAAGGCAGCCCTGAGGAGCAGACCCTCACCCCTCCCGAGCGAGGATGCTGCCTGTCCAGGTCAGCCGAAATCAGCCTTGATCCAACAAGGCAAGAGCCAGGGAGAAAAGTCTCACACGCGCCAACTCGCCCAGCTGACGTCTGCTCAGCGCCACCTGGACCCCGGGGGGCTGCTTCTGCGGGAGGCCCTGGTAAAGGGCACTCTCCGCTCTTGTGGGGTTGCCGGCCGCAGCTCTGGGCTCCTGAGTGGGATGAGGCACTGGCTCCCCAAGGCCGAGCCAGCTCAGTGCACTATGGACGGGGCAGGTGCTGCTGTTGCAGCTGCCCAGGGGAGGCCCACCTGAGCCCACCATCCTGGGGTTCATGTGCAAAGCAAGGAGAAGGGGCTGTCCCCAAGACCACCCCTGTGCCTGGCACCATTTCAAGTTCAGGGTTTCCATAACCATCCCCAAGTTGCATAGCCTCTAGAAGGACTCAGGAAATTTTCCAGAAGCTTTTGTGCTCAGGGCTGTGGCTTACTGCAGCGGAAGGGCCCAGGCTGCGTCAGCTGGGCAAGGAGCGCTGAGGGCCCCACACGTGCCCCTCCCCTGGATCGGGTGGTAGTGTCCTCTCTGCTGTACTTCAGTGTCAGGGTCGATGCAAGGCTCCTTGCCCTGGGCACCACGGACAACCATGTGCTGTCTTGGCGTCCAGTCGGGTCCTCATTGCCTTGCTCCCTGGCTGGCCCGGCCCCCCAGCAGCTGTAACCCTGCGGGGCACAGAGGTGGCCTCCCAGAGGCCGAGGACAGCCGCCTCTGCTGGGGGAAAGAGGCTCTTAACTGGGCAGCTGACCTGTCAGGACCTAGCGCAAGGACCAAAGCCCCAGCCCTCCCCACTTCCCGGGAGCTGCAGCAACGCTGGCCGTTCTGTCTGAGCTCTGTTTTTAGCCCACGATGCTTTCGGCTTACATTTTCCCAGGCAGCAGCATGTTACACCTGTCCCCACACCTGCAGCTTCTCTGGCCACATCACAAGAGGCTGGTGGGTGATGGGGAGCCTCATCCGGCCTGCCAGGGAGGACTGTGGCCAGGGAGCCTGCCAGCTCCTCCAGCGGTTTGTTCTGTCTAAGCCAGCGTGCGGCATTCTCTAGTCCTGGTCTTCATGTGGAAAACGAACCCGTTTCAGGAAGTCCCACTTCAGCCAAGGGACCGGAGCCTCACCCAGTGTGGGAGCAGCAGGCTGTGTGTGGTTTGCCTGGCAGCCCACGTCTTGTTTTCGGCCCCTGTCCTTGTAATACAATGCGCGTGGGGACAGGAAGTCGGCCGTGTCAGCACTGTCTTGCTAAAGCCACTCTAATGTGCGGGAGAACACAGGGTGGTCTGTACGCACCGCCAGGCGTGCGCGTGTGTACACGCATTCGTGCTTCCATACACCCGTGCACACGCACACTCGGGCACGCCTGCCTGCGGGCACCCCTGTTTCTGTGTCAGGGAAGAGAGGAGGGGTTCTGAACAACAGGCCAGGCTGCACCACCACAGCCCGGTGGCCGTGGCCCCACCTGCCCTGCCTCCTGCGCACAGTGCTCCTCCCTGGATCCCAAGTCATCCTCCCCCGGCCCAGCTGGTCGATCGCTGGCCAGCGGCCACAGAGGCATGCCTTCACCCCCTCTGCCTTCTGGAGCAGGACCCTTTGTCCAGTGCCCGGCTGCCGGGGAGCCTGCGTGAAGGGGGCGGAAGGGTCAGTGCGGTAAATGAGCACTTTGCCACTGCGATGCGGGTTAAAGTGATCAAACCCTCTGATCGCACGATTCTGCCTGCTTTCCTTGTTCTCTTCGGGAAGCGTTTTCCTCCCTGTTGCCTGACACCGCCTGGGGCGTCTGTTCTGTGCGGAGGCTCCACTTTGCAGAGCCGAGGCCGGCTGTGCTGTGGGGAAGGCCTCTGCGCGGGCCCAGCGCACTGCAGGCCGAGGCCTGGCTGCCAGCTCGGGCTGTCTCCTTACTGCTGTGAAAACCTGCTCCTGCCCCAGCGTACCTCCAGCGCCTCCCCGAGCCTTCTCAGACGCCACGCAACCTGCACGGAGCAGTCTCCCTGGTGTGACGGCAGCAACCACATCATAATTAAACCGTGCCCTGTCTGAGGCAGGCGCTGTGTACGCCAACCATGGCTGTCACCACACCACACGCGTGTCCCATAGCGGCTCTGAACACAGGATGGAAAACATTCAAACGTCTTGGAAGGGAAGAGGGGTTTGTCCCTCAGATGCCAGGAACTAAAGTTCTGATCCACCCCAGAGCAGACGACCCTGCCCTTGAGGCCTGACCACATGCCAGCTCACCCCTCCTCTCCTCCCTGACCCGCCTTCCAACCCACACTCTCTCTCACACGTACACAGACCTGCAGGGTGACGCAACTCCACGCCTTCTCACCTTCCCATGGCAGACCCTAACTCTATTCTGGTGTGCCATGACAACTTGTACCAAATGACCTTGGACACAGGGACCCCTGACAGAGAAGGGTCCACGTGTGGCTGTTAAGTGGAACTCAAACTCCACCTCCCCGTGGCCGTGTGTCCCTGCACCTGCCTGCGGATGCTGGGGCCTCAGCGGTGCCAGGACCTGCCCTGGAGCTGAACAGACCGTGGCTCCAGCCGCTCAGCCTGAGTCCTGCCATCACATGCCCTGTGACAGGGCTGTTGGGCGCATGGTGACAGAGCGTGGCCCCTCGGGGGCCCTGACGTTGGCTGCATTCTTGTGGCTGGAGTCATCGGTGCTGAGGGCCGGCTCACACTGAGTCGAGTTCCCGACGTGTTGCTCCACTGTCCCCGAGTGTTTCCTTGTCCCGTGTTTCATTCCTTTCAATTCTGTGTCATCCCATGCACAGCTCAGGAAGGCGGGCGTGCGAAGCCCTGGTCCCTACCGTGGGGAGATGGCGCCAGAATGAGCACTGCAGCCCGCCTCCACAGACGTGTGTGAGGTGTGTCTGTGTGAGTCTGAACGGTGTGCCTCTGTGTGTCTGTCGGCGTCTCTGGGAACCTGAGGAGTCCCTGGCAGTGAGACCAAAGGGGAAGCCTGTTTCATGGCTGCTCCCCTCCGCGTCCCCCGGGAGCACGACCCCCTCGAAGACCCCTCGACGCACGGTTCTTGAGATGTGTGGTGTCAACGTCATTTTGCTTTCCATGATGAAGTTCCCTGGTCTGTGCCCTGGCATACTCCACACGTATGCCGATGCCCTGTGTGTGAAGCCGGTTGGCACAGCAGCCAATGGGGTGGGTCCTATGTGGGCCCAGGTCCTGAGACTTGGGGGTGCCTGGGGTCCCCACTCCCCACACTCCACCACTTGGGGCATCGGTGGGGAGAGGGCTCACAGCTATGCATCAGTCAGTGCCCCCGTGCCATGGACACTGACCTGGCTGGGCTTCCGGGCTCCGGGCTCTGAGCACCTGACTGCTGTTTTCTCGGTGTCCAGTGGGTCTCAGGTGCACCCGTTGCGCCGTGGTGGGGCGTCGCCTTCGGCAGCCATTGCTCAGGTGAAGATCCGCACCCACTCCTTCCCTCGGTTGTTCTGGCATCTCAAAAAGCAAAGCCGAGGGCAGGCAGGGTGAGGTGAACGCGATCTGGTTATTACAGGTTTCATGCCTTTTTAATGGAATGCAGCCGTTGTTAATTCCCTAAAAGAGCATTCCAGATTAACTCGTTTGTTCGGCACCTCCGTGGGCAAAGGCTCAGAGTTCTCCCGGTCCCCCGCGGCCCCATCGCTCTAAGTGGCTCGTGCTGAAAGGAGTCCCACGGCCGTGATTGCCTTAGGATTGTTTCCGCTGGAGTGCACTGCACTTGTGCTGGGGTTTGTACTGGGCTGATTCATCTTAAATTATAGGATAAGTTCCCAAGTGTAAGAACTGTGTGCTGTTGAAAGGGGCATGGGGCCTGGCTGATGACAGCAGGGACGGAGCCAGGAGAGAATAAGACACAGTTCTGACACTGCTAATGTCTGAAGGCCCGTGCCTCAGTTTGCCCAGATAGGAGGAGTGACGTTTTCAGAGTCAAGAGACGGACGCCTGCAGGTGCACATGGGGCCCTCCCACGGCCCCGCTATTGGCCGTGCCCACCCAGCCTCCGCAGCACCACCCCAGCGCCTCCAGTGCCCAAGCGGCGAAGCAGCAAGGCCAGGAGCTTCTGCTCAGGGTGAAGCCAGTTATTCTCCATCAGTTTGGGAAGTGGCACATTCGGCACGTGCTGCCCCCACACGCCCCTCGTCCTTCAACCCCTGGGTCTCAGACATAAGAACAGGTGTTTCAGATCCTCCCGGGGGCGTCTCGCCAGCCTCGGGAACACAGACGGCCACCAACCCTGGTGCCGACAACAGCGCTTGGCACGGTGCACGCCTGCCCCGTCCCAGCAGTCTCCTGCTAGGCTCCATAGCACGTCCCAGAGGTGCAGACCGACTTGGTTAAGAACTTCAACCAGGCCTGCCTTGTTCCTCCCCATTCTGTCCCCTAGGGGGCTGAGCGCCCATAGCCTGGGCCAGGGTAGAGTGGACAGAACTCCTGGACAGGGCTGATGGACACAGCACTTACCTCGGGGTGCCACAATCACTGACATTGTGTTGCTGAGTGGATCTGTGGGCAGCAGGATGTGAGCTGTGCACGTGGCCACAGCCGTCGAGGTGTGTGCTGGAAGTGGGACTGCACAGGCTAGACTCACGTTGTCAATGACCTGTGGAGGTTGCAGCCTCCCCTGAGCTCCTGGATCTGGGGAAATGTTGCATCATGCTTTTGGGCACTGAGGCTCAGCAGGCCCTGACCACAGCATGTGGCCTGGCCATGACCTTGGGATGAATCCCAGCAGGGAATCAGTAACGAGCCGAGATGCTACACATTGGTGTGGGATCGAGCAGGCATGCAGGAGTACTGGGGTGTCAGAATCCTCTACCGAAAGAGTGGAGGCTTGCCCCGCCCCCTGCTGACTCGGGTCCTCGGACATGGGACCCAGGATGATGTGCCCGTCACACAGCACACATGTGGTCCTGGGGTAGGCTGTAGTTGGTTGTGTTAAGTTTGCCAGCCACAAGCGTGTACCTGCTACAGCTCGTGCCAGGGAAAGCACTTGGTCGTCAGGGGAATGCTCCGCCTGCCCCGCCAGCCCTGCATGCTTAGCCCCACCTGACTCCACTGGGCTGTCAAGTCTGGACACTCGTCCCGACGCATCCACGGGGCCAGCCCAGAGCTCTGCTATGGAGCCCTGGCAGCACACGGGTGCAGAACAGGTGGCGTATGACTCCTGACGCCCATGTACCTCGCAGCCAAGGCTGGGCAAAGGTGGTGGGTGGGGAGGAGGAGACAGCATGGGCTGCCTGTGGTCCAGCCCCGCCCCACAGGCCACAGGCCAAGCAGAAACCAGAGCTGCACAAAGCTGTGACACCCGGAGGCAGGTGGAGGAGGAGTTTAAGACATGGTCTCCGCCACGGTCTCTGTTTATTCCAGCTCTGTTATACATACTCTCTCTTTGACATTCGTGGTGCTGAGGTTGCCCCATGACCAGCAGCCCTGTGTCTGTGGCCCCGTGGTGCTGAGGTTGCCCCGTGCCTGCGGCCCCGTGGTGCTAAGGTTGCCCCGTGGCCAGCAGCCCTGTGTCTGTGGCCCCAAGGCGTTGAGGTTGCGCCATGGCCTGTGGCCCCGTGGTGCTGAGGTTGCCCCGTGGCCGGCAGCCCTGTTTCTGTGGCCCCATGGTGCTGAGGTTGTGCCGTGGCCTGTGGCCCCGTGGTGCTGAGGTTGCCCCGTGGCCGGCAGCCCTGTGTCTGTGGCCCCAAGGCGTTGAGGTTGCGCCATGGCCTGTGGCCCCGTGGTGCTGAGGTTGCCCCGTGGCCGGCAGCCCTGTGTCAGAGTTGTTTGTGTGGCTGTGAGTGGTGTTGTTCTGTTCTCTAGGCTGACACGCTCCCGCTGATGTTGGTGTGGCTGTTGGTGGATGTGTCCCCAGCAGACTCCTCCCGGCCCAAGCTGCCTGCTCAAGGCAGGCTGAGGCTGCGAGCTTGAGTGGAGCTCACAGTGAGGCGTGGCAGTGGGCATGCAAGCAGCAAGTTCACCCAG
Source organism: Ochotona princeps (assembly GCF_030435755.1). Taxonomy (NCBI): domain Eukaryota; kingdom Metazoa; phylum Chordata; class Mammalia; order Lagomorpha; family Ochotonidae; genus Ochotona; species Ochotona princeps. Next base: position 987,021 of record NC_080853.1, on the reverse strand, counting down.
AAGGACACTGTCCCCCGGCAGGGCCATCTGGGGTAGAACATCAAGTGCTGGCTGACATGAGAACAGGTTTGGGGAAGGGCTGTTCTCAGTGCCCAGCCAACACAGACCCCTGAGCAGCGGTCATGGGTAAGCTGCCGGGGGCGCCCCTTCCTCAAAGGAAACACCACATGGTGTGTCCTGGAAAAGAGCCAAAGTCCCCCATGGCCCCAGCGGAAGAGAAGATGAGCCGGGGAGCTGTGAACGCCCAGCAGCCGTGTCAGGCCACGTGTGAAGGAAGGGGTGAAGTGAGTTATATCCTGTGTTTCACTGATTCCGGTATCTCTAACGTAGCATCTTTCCATAAACAAGAATAAACCTGCTGAGGAGGCACTCCGCACACCTTTTCTCTTGCACGCTCTTCGCAGTCTGAGAGGTTTGGTCCTCGTACACCTGGTCCCAGGGCCAACCCCCACGTGTCAGGTGTGCAGTAGACACATGGGCTGGTGGCTGCCTGGATGGCACAGAGCTCAAGTGTGCGAAGATCTGAGGAAGCGGGGGCAGTTTCCAGAGGCCCGGGACCGCCCAGCAGAGTCCAGAGTCGGCTGGCAGGGCACTGGGAAGCCGTGGACGGTGTGGCGGCTCCCCCATTCCCATAATCCATTCGTAAGACACCGCCTGAGCACACCTGCCCATGTCCACTTCGTAGGTGGACTTTGTTAACAGGCAACAGCAAGCACTGCCCTGGGGCCACGAGTGGAAGCTGAGCTATGCGGGCCTGTACCCACATTTCTACACAGAGTGCATCATGGGAGCCCTGAGAGGGGGGGCATGTGGTCTCTGGTCAAAGACCAGAGGACAGACAGAAGGGGACATCTGGGCAGACCCTGGCCAGGCAGTGGGCCCGGTGCAGGTGCACCCACCATGTGGAGGCCAGGAGAGGCTGAGCAAGCAGCCCAGTGAGGGTTCTGACAGACACAGTCGGAGTCCATGATGGCCTCACCTGACACCTCTGAGCGTAGGCTGTTCTCCAGCTCGGGAACCCCAGGGCGGGCAGAGACGTGGCAAGGAACACCATGTGCCTTGACCCTGAGACCTGGGTTGGCCGTCCGTGGTCATCCACCTTGGGTGCAGGAAATGTTCCCAAAAGGTCCCACGGTGCAGGCCTCACCAGCTGGCCCTTCCCTGGAGGAGCTGACCACAGATGTGTCCCTGCCCCTGGACGATGCGAGCTGCTCTCAGAACCAACTTCCCTCTGCCCCCCAAGGCCTCTGACGTCCCAAGGAAGTCTGCTTAGGACTTAGTGGAAATCAGGTGCCACGGGGCCAGCGTGGATGTGGGTGTCGGTCACGGGCAGTGACTCTCCCCATCTCCACAGAAGAGAGGGCAGGCCTGGTCCCACCCAGCCACACCTGTGCCCCCACAGGGCAGTCCTCAGTCTCCTCCAACCTCCCTTGAAACAGAACCTGAAGCAGTCTGCAAGGAGAGTGCCAGGTTGGCCCTAGGGCGACAGCTGGCTGGCTGTTCAGCCGCACTGCCAAGGGCTGACACACTGCCGGGGGCCAGTCCGCCACTGCCAGGGGCTGGCCTCCTGCCAGGGGCCGGTCCACCGCTGCCAGGAGCCAGTCTACTACCAAGGTCCAGTCCAGAACTGCTGAGGGCCAATCCACCACTGCCAGGGGCCAGTCCACCGCTGCCAGGGGCCAGTCCTCCACTGCCAGGGGCCGATCCACCACTGCCAAGGGTTGGTCCACCACCATCTCTCCCATGCCCAGTCCCTGCAGTTTGAAGAGGGGCCCTCACCAGGAGCCCAGCCAGGACACTGCAGGCCCCAAGTACAGCCCCCAACAGCTTCTGCCTCAGAGCCTACCCCTGAAAATCACCAGCTCTGTTCATCTTGAAAATTCAGAGAAATTTTGTGCAAAAACTGGTTTTCATGGGCCTTGTTCTTTCCAAACTTGGCAACAAAATCTCTACCCCTGCTCCCACACGCTGGGTGCAAATCGCTAAAATCTATCCGCCTGCAATAGATCCAGAAAACCATACACGGCTCTCAAAGAAACCCACAAGCGAATCCTTACGGCTGAAGTTTTGTCATTTAACAAATGCGTTATTATCCATTATCCTTTCAATACTTAACAAACAACTCATAATGAAATACAGAAAGGCTCCATTGGGAGGGCTCCCCCCTCCTCTTTCTCTTTCAAAAACAGCTATTTCCTTGCAGGTAGTAATTTTGTTTTAAGAAGAGTGATGTTTAGCACCAGGCTTTTTAATAAAATATGTGTGAGAGAATAATTCTTCTGAAACATTCTGTATCTACAAAAATCTATATGTGGGAGAGCCTGAATTATCCTCTAATAGATTTTATTGCAGAGCAGTGAGGAGTCTTTTCCAAGCCACATTTATTCCAAGGCGTCAATTTGGGGTAACAAAGCATGGAAGAGAAAAGGACTTGCAGAAAGCAGGCGTTTCTCCCAGTTTTGCAACTTTCTGTCCGCGTTTCCCTGGCTGTTGCCTTCCGCGGGGTGGGGCAGAGGAGGGGGCATCCGAGTGGGGCGGAGTCCTGTACTCATCCATCAGGACTAAAGACAAGCAAACTGCCCCTCATTGCTGCAGCCGCGGCGTTTGGACCTGGGCCATCTGCTGGGTGCGCTGGGAGAGGCTGGGCCACAGGCAGCCAGCGAGGGGTGGGGACGCCAGGCAGAGAGCTGAATTTGTGTTGACACGTGCAAAGGCTGAGGTGCAAGTGCAGGCCCCAGGCCCATGGCAGGGGCTTCACTGCTGGTGCCAGGGCACAGAGGCAAGGCCTGACTTACCCACCAGCTGCAGACGCAGCCTCAAGTCTGTAACGTGTCCTCTGAGGCTCCCAAGTGCAGGGGACCCAGAGCCCCCTCAGGCTGCAGTTGCACAAGGATACCGGGACACCCAGCCAGGCTCACAGGGTGTCTACCCGCACATGCTGCTTCCTTCCACGTAACCCTTGCAGCCGTGGCTCCAGCACGTCTGTCTCAGGGATGTGGCAGCAGGCCCCGAGCACAAGGGGATGGGGAGGGAAGAACTGCCTTCTCTTGGCGGCCTCGGAGCCTGTCTCAGACCTGGCACAGGCTGTTGTCTGGGGTGCTCAGAGCTGGAACACAGCCGGGCTGGGGCTCGGGCCTCTGCATCCGGGAAGCAGCAAGAGGGGTGTGAGGTACGGGGAGGCTGCGTCCCTGGGCCTGGCTTCTGCCCTGGGCAGTGGACACAGGGAGCCCAGCCTCTACCTGCCTGGCCGCGTCCCCTACGGCACCTGTGTAGGGTAGTTGCCTGTTGGTGGGCAGCACCGCAGGAGGAGGCTTGCCGCAGCCACCAGGGCCTCCCTATCTGAGTCTCAGCTCCTTGAACCCTCCGACAGTGCGTCTCTCTCAGGCCTGGCCTGGGGATGCTGGCGCTGGACGCCCTGCAGAGCTGTCAGGCTACAGCCCGGCCAGAGCCCGTCCTGGAAAACTCAATGTGCCCCACAGAGTGTAACTAACTAGTCACACTAACTGTAACTGACTAGCACTGCACCTGTCACCATAAGGCCCACAGATATACTAGAGTACTGGTTACCATAACTGGTACTGCACCAGCTGGTTTCACCACAAGGTCCGTGGGTATGCTATAGTACTAGTTAATTGTATTAACTAGCAGGTGTGTTAATTAGCAGTACTAGTTAATATTGCAGCTGCCAATGTTTCCATGTCAACAGGTGTGCTGTAGTACTAGTCATTGTGCCTTCTACCCTAGCCACCAATGCCATCACTAGTAACGGTAACTGGTACTGTACCTGCCAGTATCACCACAAGGTCCATGAGGGAGCAGGGAGGCAGGGTGCCAGGCAGCACTAACAAGCTTCTTTCTCTCTTCTTTCCAGGTAAGTGAGAGCACTCCTACAACAGTCGTGCATTAAGTGTTGCGCCTGCCAGACCCTGTCCTCCAGCACCCGGCTCCCCTGTGGACGCTGCGTGACGACGACTCCACGTACAGTAAGGCAGCTGCCGGCTGGGGCAGGGGCCATGCTGCTGGAACCCAAGTGTTTCATGCAGCATGGGGTCAGGGGTCAGATTTCCTGCACCTGTGGGGTGTTACCGCAACTTCCTCAGTCAGCCGCATACAAATGAAGGAACGGAGATAAGATGGTCATGCTGGGAACTGAGAACGCAGCTGATGTACACAGATGGGGGATGGGCCTGGAGAACGCTTCACCTCCCCTGACACTCACTTCCCAGGCCCGGCCAAGAGCCGCTCTGGTGGGGACTTCAGATCCTGCCCTCACTCGCTGCAGGGCCCGTCCATGGCTTAGCTGGTGCACATGTCACTGCGTGTGCCTCGGATGCCAGCTTGGAGCATTTGTGATTGCCGGGTGTGTGTCCACACTCTCTGGGCTGTCCTGGGGCTGTGGACCATGGGTATGTCCACACTCCCTGGGCTGTCTTGGGGCTGTGGACCATGGGGTATGTCCGCACTCCCTGGCCTGTCCCGGGGCTGTGAATCTGTCTCAGGCTGTGCTCTGGTGTGTGGCATGGGTGCTGAGATGATCCTGATTAAGGAAGATGTGAGTAGACCTGCTCAAGGGGGCTCAGCATGGTATGGACACATAGCATCAGGGTGCACAGCTCGCACCTGGCCACATGCGACAGTCTCCCATGAGTCCGGGTTGCATGGTGTGTTGCTCCCTGCACCGACGTGAAGGCTGCTCATGTCACTGACTCACGGCTGAGATGATGCCACGCCACTTGGCAGCCCGCCACCATGACACTGTGTGTGTAGGACGCCACCTCATGCTGTGGAGGGTAAGAGGGAGAAGTGGGGAACTAGAGAGCAGAATGAGGAACGAGAAGTGCTGCCGTGGGTGCAGAGTGGGACGTGGGACGCGCTGCCGTGGGTGCAGAGTGGGACGTGGGACGCGCTGCCGTGGGTGCAGAGTGGGACGTGGGACGCGCTGCCGTGGGTGCAGAGTGGGACGCGCTGCCGTGGGTGCAGAGTGGGACGTGGGACGCGCTGCCGTGGGTGCAGAGTGGGACGTGGGACGCGCTGCCGTGGGTGCAGAGTGGGACGTGGGACGCGCTGCCGTGGGTGCAGAGTGGGACGTGGGACGCACTGCCATGGGTGCAGAGTGGGACGTGGGACGCGCTGCCGTGGGTGCAGAGTGGGACGCGCTGCCGTGGGTGCAGAGTGGGACGTGGGACACGCTGCCGTGGGTGCAGAGTGGGACGTGGGACGCGCTGCCGTGGGTGCAGAGTGGGACGTGGGACACGCTGCCGTGGGTGCAGAGTGGGACGTGGGACGCGCTGCCGTGGGTGCAGAGTGGGACGTGGGACGCGCTGCCGTGGGTGCAGAGTGGGACGTGGGACGCGCTGCCGTGGGTGCAGAGTGGGACGTGGGACGCGCTGCCGTGGGTGCAGAGTGGGACATGGGACGCGCTGCCGTGGGTGCAGAGTGGGACACGCTGCCGTGGGTGCAGAGTGGGACGTGGGACGCGCTGCCGTGGGTGCAGAGTGGGACGTGGGACGCGCTGCCGTGGGTGCAGAGTGGGACGTGGGACGCGCTGCCGTGGGTGCAGAGTGGGACGTGGGACACGCTGCCGTGGGTGCAGAGTGGGACGTGGGACGCGCTGCCGTGGGTGCAAAGTGGGACGCGCTGCCGTGGGTGCAGAGTGGGACGTGGGACGCGCTGCCGTGGGTGCAGAGTGGGACACGCTGCCGTGGGTGCAGAGTGGGACGCGCTGCCGTGGGTGCAGAGTGGGACGCGCTGCCGTGGGTGCAGAGTGGGACGTGCTGCCGTGGGTGCAGAGTGGGACGTGGGACGCGCTGCCGTGGGTGCAGAGTGGGACACGCTGCCGTGGGTGCAGAGTGGGACACGCTGCCGTGGGTGCAGAGTGGGACGTGGGACGCGCTGCCGTGGGTGCAGAGTGGGACGTGGGACGCGCTGCCGTGGGTGCAGAGTGGGACGTGGGACGCGCTGCCGTGGGTGCAGAGTGGGACGCGCTGCCATGGGTGCAGAGTGGGATGTGGGACGCACTGCCGTGGTTGCAGAGTGGGACGCGCTGCCGTGGGTGCAGAGTGGGACGCGCTGCCGTGGGTGCAGAGTGGGACGCGCTGCAGAGGAGTCGGGAGGCCTTCCCTGAGCAACAGGTGTGCTGCACGCTTGACTGGGAGCCCCCTGGCATCTGAAGGGGAGAGGGAAGTGGGAACTGTGAAGATAGCCTGCCTTCCAGAAATAACCAGTTCCAAGAGAATATTCTGTGAGTGGGAAACCACACCCCTGCTGATTCTGGTGGGGTAGTTGGGGTCACAGGAAGCCTTGTGGTGTCACAGTGGACACCATGAGGCATTCCCCAGGCCCACATGACTGTCCTCTCCAAGGTAGCCCTGGGAGCTCAGGGAAAGCCGTAGGACACGGGAAATTGGAGGGCGCAACCATGACAGCCACATTCTAGGCGATTCCTGCTGGTCGCTTGCTGAGAATTCTGATAATTCTGCTTCCCACGAGAAAAGGGTGCTGTGCTGTCCTGCTCTGTGTGTCGGGCTCACCCTGGAAAGGCAGTGAGAAGCAACGCAAGCACATTGGCCCAGAAGGCCCTTGTTTGTGACCAGTGCTCTATGGCCCATGGCTGGTGCTTTGTGGTCAGTGTTCTGTGGTCCATGGCTGGTGCTCCGTGGTCAGTGCTCTATGGCCCATGGCTGGTGCTCCGTGTGAGTGCTCTGTGGTCCGTGGTCAGTGTTCTATGGTCCATGGCTGGTGCTCCGTGGTCAGCGTTCTGTGGTCCGTGGTCAGTGTTCTGTGGTCCATGGCTGGTGCTCCGTGGTGAGTGCTCTGTGGTCCATGGTCAGTGTTCTATGGCCCATGGCTGGTGCTCCGTGGTCAGCGTTCTGTGGTCCATGGTCAGTGTTCTGTGGTTCATGCCTGGTGCTCCGTGGTCCACGGCTGGAGCTCTGTGGTCAGTGGTCTTGGGTTCCATGGTTCATGCCTGGTCTTCTGTGGAAGCCCCCTCACTCTCCACTTGAGCTTTGGAGCTGCAGTGCCACGTGTTCCTTTCTGATCCACCATCCTTGAGCTGTAGAAACCTTTATGACATCCTAGAGTGTGTCGCTGGCAATGCTAACAATGTCATTTGCAAGCAGCTGGACTGGCTTTGAGTCCTGAATGCCTGGGCCTGTCCCAGTGAGGGGACACAATTAGGACTGGGCTTTGTGTGGCCTGACACGCACTGAGTTCCTCTCCCAAGGGAGCCCTGTCAGGGAAGGCCCCTGTTGGACCTCAGGGAGCCCTGGGCAACACCCAGGGGCGACCTGTGGCTGGCATCTGACATGGCTAGGAGTGCTTCTCGGTGCCCTATTCCAGAGGCCTGCCCTGCCCCAGGCGCAGGCCGACCCAGGATGAGAGGCTGGGAGTTGAGCAGTGATGGCAGTGGACAGCCCGCCAGGATTGCCTATTTACATGCACGGTGTGTGAGGAGCCTTGAACGGTCCCCTCTGTCAGGTGCACATGTCCCTTCCCTGCAGGGGATGCCCCGAAGGCCACACACCTGCAGGCTGCACCCTCTCCCATTCTGGTTGCTGCCCATCCTCATGGAGCCTCATGCCCCAACAGGAGCCCTGGGCAGGAGGCTGCAGACCTGGCCAGGCCTGTGCCCCCACAAACAAGCCACTGGGGCTGCCCTTTCAGTGCCAGCCACTGCCCTGTGTGCCAGGTCTGACCCAGATGTGGTGCCTCTGCAGTACAATTACTGAGTCTCCGCTGACACCTCAGGCAGCGCCAGCCCCTGGTGTGGATGCAGCAGGAACAGGAGATGTGCTGCCCAGCACAGTCACTCGGTGCCCCCGCGGGCCTGGCTCAGCAGAGGTGCCAGCTTGAATGGGGGTAATGGAGGACAGAGGCGCAACATGCTCCAAGGGGCTGCCAGGTGCCGCTCTGGCATTGCCCAGCTTGGCACCCACGTTTGGCTCTCTAACACGTTGCCTGCAGCATGGGGCTCACCGCTGTTTCCGAGCCTTGGCGCTCTCTATAGCAGGGAGGGCCTCAAGGGGAGGCCTGGGGTTCAGCTTGGGGAGTCGCAGCTTTTGCAGCAAAGGCGGTGTCTGCAGAGCTCAGTGTGAGTACCCTAGCTGGGGGCAGGGGCAGGCGGGAAGGCGGGCTGTGTAGACGGACGTCCCTGAGGAGTATCCAGCCCTGACCATGGCATCCATCTCCTTCCATGGAGTTCATCCCCAGTCACTCATGACCCCAGGCAGCACGCATACGGATCTTTAAAGCAGAAACGTGACATGCGGTCAGGGGCGTGGGCTGTGGGTAGCGGCACTCTGTCTGTGTGCTGCTGTCTAAAGACAGAATCAGCCCTGCGGACAGCTGCAACACTCTGATGCTTGTTCGCCTAGCGAGGGCCGAGACGGGGCCGCTGGGGACGTGGGCTGGGGATGTGGGCCCCTGACTAGCGAGGGCCAAGATGGGGCCGCCGGGAACGCGGGCTGGGGATGTGGGCCCCTGACTAGCGAGGGCCGAGATGGGGCCGCTGGGAACGTGGGCTGGGGATGTGGGCCCCTGACTAGCGAGGGCCGAGATGGGGCCGCTGGGGACGTGGGCTGGGGTCGTGTTTACCCTTTTCCTCCATGTCCTGTGGCCACCACAGTGCCACCTGTGGGGCACACAGTACATACTCGTGGGGCTGGAGAAGCCAGCTCAGGCCTTCTGTGCCGGGAAGCCAACCCTGTGTGGATCCAATGAGACGCATCCTGGCACCTGCTTGAACCAAAACAAATGTGCTCGCCACTGGCCACTGGCATGTGAAGGCCTGCCTGGGGTTTCTGTTCTGTGTTGCACTTCCTGTTTGTAGAGCAGGACAACCAGTACGTCGGGGTCAGCTGAGAAAGGTGAAAGATGGCAGAGCCACAGGCCGTCCGAACTCTGAGGAAGGCATTTGCCCGCCTGGGGGGGTGGGAAGAGATGCCCTATCCCTCTCCCACTACGGTGTGAGCAGGAGGCAGAACTGCAGATGCCTGTGTCCTGGTTATACCCCAGCTGCAGTACCAGCTCCACCTCGGGGACGCGGCATGTACATTTCAACCCTTGGGCTGCATGGCTCCTCAGTCCACATTTCTCAGCCGGGGTGATGTGGTCTCTGTTGCAGCCACTTTTCTAGCTCCTGCCACAGCTAGAAGTCGTGGGAACAAGCTGCTGACCACATAAGCTGCACCGACGCCAACTTCCTTTCCCCTGCAGGAGGAAACCTCCATTTTACTAGTCCCAAGGCTGAAGCTAAGCTGCGAAGCTGGCCCTGCTGGCGTGAGGGAGAGAGAGGAGCCCGTCTGCTGGCAGGAGGCCTCCCACACAGTGGCCAAGGCCACAGAGGCTCAAGGGGCCCCAACCAAGGACGGTGGGCAGAGCTCTGCTCCTGCCCCTGGTGCTGCACGGGGCCGGCAGGACCCGGTACGGTGGATGTGGCCAGTCCATCCCAGCCGGGACCTGGGAACACAGGCAGAGGTAGCCGTGTCAACAGTAGCTGTGGATGCACTCAGCCCCCTTCTTGCCGGCGTTCCTGCCGCACAGCTGAGACGAGACGGGCCCTGTTTGGAGAGTGTGGAGTGGGCACGTGTGTGACATGCCCTGCTTTTTAACACAAGCGCTGTCCAGAACCAGCAGCAACACACACACACACACACATACACATTGCCTCCTAAAGTAATTTTTCTAAAAGCTAGAGTAGCTTTTGGTCCCACATCTCATTAGTGGAGTATACAGCAGCGCCGAGCCGCCCTGATTATAATAACTGACTTCAGATAAAGCGGCGCTGCACAGCTCGCCCAACAAGGGTTGTGTAAGTGTGTTTGGTTTATTTTTAGTTCCTGCTTCGAGGCAAGGATCCAAACGGAGAGAAGGGGGCCGGGGGCTGGGCCGGGAGGTTCCGAGTGAAGCCCACCGTTGAGGTGGCTGCCTAGCTTTGCAGGGACCAGCTTCGGCTGCAAGAAAAGCCCAGAAAATGAAGTGGCATCCCTGGCTACGCCCCTCAGACCACAGGGTCATCCCAGACCACGGGGACATCTGCACAGCCAGGAGGAGCCGGGGTGGTGACAGCCAAATGTCCCGAGGGCCACGATGGGACCAAGCAGGATACAAGATCAGAAGTCATCCGGAGATGGCTGGGCTGTGGTGCAGTGGGGTGAGCCACTGCCTCCAGTGCCTGTTCTGAGTCCTGGCTGCTCCACTTCTGATTGAGCTCCCTGCTCATGGCCTGGGCAAGCAGCAGAGGCTGGGCCAAGCGCTTGGCTGCCTCCAGCCACGTGGGAGACCTGGACGAAGCTCCAGGCTCCTGGCTTCAGCCTGGTCCAGACCTGGTTGTGGAGGCCATTTGTGGAGTGAATCAGTAGATGGAAGGTCTTGTCCGTTTCTCCTTTCTCTCTCTGGAACTGCCTTTCAAATATAAACCTTTTGTTTATAAGAAAAAAATCCATCCCTTAACTCTGACAAATGGGACCATACTGAGGCGAGATGTTGGAAGCAGGGAGCGAGCTGGCTTGCTCTGCTGCTCTGTAAATCTGAAACTCCCAGGGCCCGGCGGCGTGGCCTAGTGGCTAAAAGTCCTCGCCTTGAACGCCCCAGGATCCCATGTGGGTGCCGGTTCTAATCCCGGCAGCTCCACTTCCCATCCAGCTCCCTGCTTGTGGCCTGGGAAAGCAGTCGAGGACGGCCCAAAGCCTTGGGACCCTGCACCCGCGTGGGAGACCCGGAAGAGGTTTCTGGTTTCCGGCTTCGGATCGGCGCAGCACTGGCCGTTGCGGCTCACTTGGGGAGTGAATCAGCGGACGGAAGATCTTCCTCTCTGTCTCTCCTCCTCTCTGTATATCTGACTTTGTAATAAAATAAATAAATCTTAAAAAAAAAATCTGAAACTCCCAGATGAAAAGCCCCTTTCAGTCCGTATAAGCGACGTCATTCAAGCCTCACAGGAAAAGCCACCGGCTCCAGCCAGGGTCCTGTGCCACGCACTCTACTGCCCTGCTGCCCGCCTCTCCGATGACACCAGCTGGGCCAGCGAGGCTGCCCGGCCTCTAGCCTCCTGCCTGGTCACTGGAGGTGTGACAGTCAGTCCCCAGGCAGATCAGTGCAGTCTCCTTCCATCTCAGCCTGGGCACCAAGTATGTCACATCCCAGGCAGATTTCCGACCCTGTGCCAGTGCGGCCTGCATGCCACCCCTCCCCCCGCAGCCCTCTCTGCACAGCCCCCGGAGTTCACAGGGGAGAGGCAGAGACTCCAGTGACTTCAGGCCCCAGCTGATGCCTGCCTGGCGCTGCCCTGGGGGCCATGCATTGGCTTCCCAGGCCTCCTGAGGAGGGGTGACATGCCCAGCGGCTGGCATCCAGGCAGGGTCATGCAGGGATCAGCCCACAAATGTGGGAGTCAGGCGAAGTGTGACTGAATGACATGAGGGAGACCCCTGGTGGGCCGGCTGCAGCTGTCCGGGGCAGGGAGCCCTGGCTGCCAGGGCCATGCCCCCCTGGGCTGCCTGGAGGGGGTGGCGTTGCCCAACTCACATTCCTTCCCTTTAACCCCACACTTGGCACCGTGATTTCCTGTGGTCTAAGACACACAGATCTTGTTTGCAAAACCTTTGTGCATCTTAGCAGAGGGGCCTGGAGGGGCTGTGTGCAGACCCTGGTCCCTGCCAACTCCCAGGCAGCCACCACACCCTGTTGGTACCCGCCTGCCTCCGTCCTCCGTCCTCCGTCCTCCTCCGTCCTCCTGAGCACAGGGCTCGGGCTGCTGGCTGCCCAGAGTTCCCAGGGCGTGGGCCGGCAGCCCGAGCTCCATCTGAGCAGCACCTCCTGGCGGACTGCAGTGCTCAGACCAGGCAGGTGCGAGGACGGAGGTGAGCATGGACTGTGGGGACAGGAGCCACGCCCTCCTGGAGCCGCCTGGCTTGGTCAGGCACGAGCTGCGCCTTGTCTGTGGCCAGAGCAGCAGGGTAACGGGCCGGGTCTACCCAAGGCCACATACACTGCGACCCAATTTCCCACCGCCAGCTCGCGCATGCCCGTGAGTAGGTCAGCAGGGGATGAGCCGGGCGAGGGGAAAGCCGTTTCGTGAGCATGCTCAAACACATGTCGCATGACTTTGAGGGCTGACTCACTGGGTAGAGCAGCCTTTCCAAGGGATCCGGTCTGTGTCCAGGTCAGCAGCCCCCTGCAGCAGGCCACCAGGTGTGGGCGCTCACGCGGCCCACCTCCCCTCCCCCTGCGAGCTCCTGTCCGTGGGGACATGAGGCACTTGTCACTGAGGGTTCTCAGAGGCCAGTCGGGTCCCTGGACACCTGATAGGTCTGTTGTAGTGGGGTTGCAGCAGGTCCAGGGTCCCTCTCTCTCCATCTGTAGAGGGGATATGCCTCCCTGCACCCTGGGGTTGGGAGTGCTTGCTCCCTCCTCCTTACCCCTTCCTACCTTCTTGGGCCCAGGCTCAGGTCACTACCAACGGCTGTCCCTGGTCTGCGAGAGCCACGGGCACTCACCCAGTGCCCAGTGGTGTACTGAAGCCCAGCACTGACCGGGCCTGCAATGAGCAGCAGCTGGACCGGGGAGAGGGCAGTGGGCTTATGGGGAGGTGTCCCCATCTGCTGGGAGGCTCTGGGGCAGCCGTCGGCCACATGAAGGTGGTCTGAATGGAAGGCTTGGGCAGCAGCTGCATGGTGCCACAGGGGCCCGGGCTCCCCAGGGAGGCTCAGCAGGAGCCTGCCGTGACCACTGCATGTCCATGGGCCGGACAAGGCAGGGACCAGTGGGCATGGCTGGACCCCTGCCTTGTCCGGCCTCAGGTCCCACTGTCCCCAGCGTGTATTCTGAGACCCTGTGTCCAGGTGAGGAGAGAAAGCTGGAATTCAGTTCAACAAGAGGCTGCCTCACATTCACGTCTTAGCACACATTGGCAAGCGCTCCACCCCACACAGTCCACGGATATGTGGTTCCCCTGTGGGTGCGTGTGTGGTGTCCTTACGTGAACTGTATGTGAGGGTGCAGCCGCGTGGGTTGCCATGTGTGGCTGTACTTCTGTGGGTTGCTTTGTATGGTCATAACTGTGCTGATTATAGAAGTGGGGGGTTACAGTTGATGTGTAGTTATAGCTGTATAGGTTGTTGTGTGATGTTATGCAGGCGGTAGCCGTGTGGGTTGCCATGTGTGGCTGTAGCTGTGTGGGTTGCATATGGTTCTAGCTGTGTGGGTTGTATGTGAGGTTGTATCTGTGTGGGTTGTGTGTGGTTCTAGCTATGTGGGTTATGTGTGGTTGTAGCTGTGTGGCTTGTGTATGGTTGTAGCTGTGTGGGTCGTGTATGGTTGTAGCTGTGTGGGTCGTGTGTGTAGTTCTAGCTGTGTCGGTTGTTGTGTGTGGTTGTAGCTGTGTGGGTTGTGTGTGTAGTTGTAGCTGTGTCGGTTGTGTGTGTGGTTGTAGTTCTCTGGGTCTCCCATGTGTGTGGCAAGATTGCAAGGACCCAACTCATCTGCTGCCCCCAGGTTCGCATTAGCGTAGTAGTTGTGGGGCTTGAACCCACGCACTCCAGCACGGGGTGTGGAAGTCCTCGTGCCAACCTAACCCTTGCACCCAATGTCTGCCCTCTCCGTGGGTTCCCATTAACTGTTGCCCCTTCCATCCTGCGGTTTTTGTCCCAAGAGCTCTCTGGCCTCCATCTTCCAACCTGTGGAGTGGGCTTATGATGGCACCTGCCTTGAGTTACAGAGGGAGGGACTTTTGGGCCAGGAGGGAGCCAGACCAGAGGGCAGGCCTGCCATCATTGTGAGTGGTATTGCCATCTAAGCATGTGTAGGGCCATTGCACCCCAAGACAGCCGAGGGTCCCGTGCATTCAAGTGCCATCTGGTATCTTTAGAAGTCACATTAAAACAGTTCCATCTCAGACAGGAGTGGTTATTGTTAGCATAAATCTGCATTAAGGCTTTGCCTGTATTAGCTCTCGTTTAACTTGATAAAAGGTCAGTTGCTTTTATTAATTGATTCACTTTTCCCTTCACTCTGGCAAGCGGGAGCTCAGGCAGAGGAGCAAGCAGCTGAGGGAGGGTCCCCCACCACCACCCCACGGGGGAGGGGGGGAAGGTCATGCGTGGGCGTGCGTGTGTGCACAGTGTAGGTAGTGCCTGAATGGCCAGGCACCCTGTAACCCAGTGGCTGCCTGCTTGTCTCCAATGTACCCACGTTCAGGGCTCCTGGGTCTCCTGGCCACTTGTTTGGCTGCGCAGCTGTGACCCTCCGCCTGTGCTCCCAGCAGGACGGGAGTGCTCCACCACGGCCAGCTTCCCACTTTGCAGGCCAGGGGCTTCCTGGGGGCCCCTGACCAGCCTCCCCACCCCTGGTCTGCTAGTTTCCCCACCCAGCACACGGTAGTGGGCCCCGGTGTCCCCTAACCAGCTGCCCAGCCCAGTCACCCTCCGCCCCCAGTCTGCCTCCCTCCACGCAGAGCTGTGCCTCGGTTTCCTGTGCGTTCTCTCACCTTGAGACCCTGGGCCCTGGCCTGTGGTGTGCCCCCTGCGAAGTGCTGGGCCAAGGCAGCGAGTCCAGAGCCCTGTGGCTCACAGGTCGGTGAACTGCCACTCACACATGCCCCAGTGTGCCAAGTGGCCGCAGTCACACAGAGATGACTGCACACCCACCGCACACTGCACACACAGGCCCTTCCACACCTCCCCAGTCCATGGGGAAGACCTTCACACTGCCACCTGCTGCCCAGGTCCTCTTACAAGGCTTGGTGCCACCTGGCTGCGCTCCTCCCTCCTCCAGCCCTCAGCGCAGGGACCGCTCATCTACTGCAGCCACTTCAGAAACGCCTGGAGCAGGTCACAAGGTCCTGCATGGGGAGCCTGGCGCAGCTTCAGGGCCCCATCCTATGGGACACATGGCCCAGGACGCCACCATCCTATGGGACACATGGCCCAGGGCGCCACCATCCTATGGGACACATGGTCCAGGGCGCCACCATCCTATGGGACACATGGCCCAGGGCGCCACCATCCTATGGGACACATGGCCCAGGGCGCCACCATCCTATGGGACACATGGCCCAGGGCGCCACCATCCTATGGGACACATGGCCCAGGGCGCAGGACACGACACGGGGCTGCATCCAGCTGCCACCAGGCGAGTGGCGAGCTCCTGTCCTTTCTGGGAGCTGAGCACTTGCTCCCCGAGGGTGGCAGGAGGCCACATCTCCGAGGGTGGCGGGAGGCCACATCCCCAAGGGTGGCAGGAGGCCATGTCCCCGAGACAGCCGGGAGGCCATGTCCCCGAGGGCGGCAGGAGGCCACGTCCCCGAGGGCGGCAGGAGGCCACGTCCCCGAGGGCGGCAGGAGGCCACATCCCCGAGGCAGCCGGGAGGCCACGTCCCCGAGGCAGCCGGGAGGCCACGTCCCCGAGTTTGGCAGTGAGACTGAGAAGGACTCACCATAAAGCCACCTAGACTGAGAGCTGTTGACCAACATGTGCCAGGACAAACTCGGCACTCTGCCCACAGAAGGGGACCTGGGTGGCCGATGGACCTGACGATGCTTGCGCCTGCCGGCTGCAGACCGGGGTAGCCCCTCCGCCTGAGCGTGGCACAGCACTGCCCCGCGGCACCAGCAGGACTGGAATGGGGGAGTCGTCCTCGGCGGCTTGCGTGATGGTAACACGCACACCGTGGTGCTTTAAACTCTTCTCAAAGCATTTGCAGATCCATTATGTCATTTAATCCGACTAATTGAACTTGAACTGCAACAAAGGAAAGCGCTGATAAATTAATTAAACCTTCTCTTTACATGGGGCAGGAGGGGTGGCTGCACAGCTGGGGGGGCAGCCAGTACCCACACTGCTGAGGAGGAAGGACCTGTTTCCCCTGCATCCCAGGACGCATGCAGTGCACACGGGACACTGGGCTGATGTCCAAGACCCCGGCCCACCTACCTCCAGCACAGCAGAGCATGCACTTCTCTGAAGGTAGGCGGGAGGCAGTCCTGCCCAGAGCATGCAGCAGGCACTGGGTCAGGCAGTAAGCAGACCCTGCAGCACGCGGCCCGCCCCCCACGCCCCTCCTGCCTCGGCCAGTTCGCACCCACGGCCCCGTGCAGCCTTCCTGCTCACACCAGCTCTGCAGAGAGGGGCCTCTGGGCAGCTCCCCATCCCTCCCGTGCTGAAGGCTCACCTACCTCCCTCCACCCAACTGTCCTGCAGTCGGGAAGGAGGGGATGTCTCCTTCCAGAGGAAATGGGGGAGGAGCCCTCTGCCTTCAGCCAGCTGTGGCCACAGCCACAGTGCCGGTCCACTGATGGGAAGTGCTACTGAGGGAAAGGGCTGTCCCGCTGTTCCGTGTCTCCAGCCCAAGTGCATGGCTCAGCCACCACTGCACATTTGTTACTTCCAGTTTCCCATGGAGAAAGCAGGAGTGAGACACAGACAGTGCCATCACCTCCATGGAGACACGCGGGACCCTGTCACCTCCATGGAGACATGTGGGACCCTGTCACCTCCATGGAGACACGCGGGACCCTGTCACCTCCACGGAGACACACGGGACCCCGTCACCTCCACGGAGACACGCGGGACCCCGTCACCTCCACGGAGACACGCGGGACCCCGTCACCTCCACGGAGACACGCGGGACCCCGTCACCTCCACGGAGACACGCGGGACCCCGTCACCTCCACGGAGACACGCGGGACCCCGTCACCTCCACGGAGACACGCGGGACCCCGTCACCTCCACGGAGACACGCGGGACCCTGTCACCTCCATGGAGACACGCGGGACCCCGTCACCTCCATGGAGACACACGGGACCCTGTCACCTCCATGGAGACATGTGGGACCCTGTCACCTCCATGGAGACATGTGGGACCCCGTCACCTCCATGGAGACATGTGGGACCCTGTCACCTCCATGGAGACACGCGGGACCCTGTCACCTCCATGGAGACATGTGGGACCCTGTCACCTCCACGGAGACACGCGGGACCCTGTCACCTCCATGGAGACATGTGGGACCCTGTCACCTCCATGGAGACACACGGGACCCTGTCACCTCCATGGAGACATGTGGGACCCTGTCACCTCCATGGAGACATGTGGGACCCTATCACCTCCATGGAGACACGCGGGACCCTGTCACCTCCAGGGAGACATGTAGGACCCTATCACCTCCATGGAGACACACGGGACCCCATCACCTCCAGGGAGACATGTAGGACCCTATCACCTCCATGGAGACACACGGGACCCTGTCACCTCCATGGAGACATGTAGGACCCTGTCACCTCCATGGAGACGCAGGACCATCACCTCCATGGAGACACACGGGACCCCGTCACCTCCACGGAGACACGCGGGACCCCGTCACCTCCACGGAGACACGCGGGACCCCGTCACCTCCACGGAGACACGCGGGACCCCGTCACCTCCACGGAGACACGCGGGACCCTGTCACCTCCATGGAGACACGCGGGACCCCGTCACCTCCTTGGAGACACGTGAGACCCTGTCACCTCCATGGAGACACGCGGGACCCTGTCACCTCCTTGGAGACACGTGAGACCTTGTCACCTCCATGGAGACACGTGAGACCTTGTCACCTCCATGGAGACACGCGGGACCCTGCCACCTCCATGGAGACACGTGAGACCTTGTCACCTCCATGGAGACACGCGGGACCCTGTCACCTCCATGGAGACACACAGGGCCCTGTCACCTCCATAGAGACACGCAGGACCCCGTCACCTCCTTGGAGCACTCCAAGCAAGTGCCCTGCAGGATACTCCCCATGGGACATGGCCCTGCACTTGCAGGCTCCACGGGACACTCCCTGTGCCCATGGGCTTCGTGGGACACAGCCCCACACTCACAGGCTCCCTCAGACACAGCACGCCCACGTGGGGCTGGACGCTGCACTCAGGGTCTGCAATGCCAGACCCAGTTTTGAAAGACTGCAGCACAGACCCGGCACCCGGTCAGTCTCCTTCCCGGGGTGATGGCAAAGATGGTTTACTTCCTGAGTCGAAGACTGGGGGCTGGAGAGAGCGGTTTCACTTTCATAATTGTGGTTGTCACATTTCAGAACTTCCTAAATATAGCTTGAGTTTTTTAATCCTGCCACCTTATATCAAGATAAGGAGCTCTGTCAAAGTCAATTTTAACGAGCAACCAAGAAATTAACAAATGTGACATTCTAATCTAATTATGTTCTGGAAAGCTCTCTGAGAACCCACCCCAGTGTGATCTGTGGGGGCTGTGGAAGCCGGCAGCAACCTTGGGTGGAGGTGCCGGGGCAGCAGGACGGGGCTCAGAGGCCACCCTGGCACTGTGCTAACTCCAGAGCCACTCGTCCACACCGTGGAAGGTCACATGAGCAACATCCATGGGCCACAAGGCGCGCAAGAGGCTCACGCCTGGCCTTGGGCACTGGGAGGGCCAGGACTCCTCCTCAGTGCATGGCTGCCAGGTGCACAGGTGTCTGTAGAGCCTTGACCTGGAGTTCAGGGACTTTGCAGGCTGGCCCCCCACCAGAACACTTCAGGGCCAACCCCTCGGCCTACCAAAGCCACTGGAGTCAAGGTTGATGACGGAGGACTCAAGTCAGACCCTCAGCTGGGGGGAGAGTGCAGGTCCACTGCCCTGCCTGACCCTTCTGGGCATCCTGGGGGACTTTTAGCTCTGTTGAGGACAGGTGTGCCCAGCACTGTGCCTACAGATGCAGGGAGGTGGGTCGGTCAGGACGGTTCCGCTTAGCTGAGAGGATGCCCTTCCTGATCAAGCTCTCCTCACTGGAACTCAGGGTTCAAGCCCTGGGGCGGGAGTGACTTAGCACCCCCACTTACCCTTCCACCGATTCCTTTGTGATGCCATGAACCCATGACGTCTCCAATCTCAGAGCTCGGGAAGCTAGACTCCCAGACAGCACTTCCTGTTTCAAGTCACATAATTTACATATGCTTTAAATATCCAGCAAATTGTAATGAACAGGAACTCACAGCAAAATTGGCAATAAAAAGGGTTAGTTGGTCATGGAGCCTGGTGACGGCCCCTTCGTGAGGCTGTGATCCTGATTAGAACCTGAGACCCGGATGAGTCTCTCCTGAGGCACCTCACAAGCGCTTTAATGAATTCTAGTCATTGCACGATCCTGGGGTACAGACTGGCTGTCGTGGTTCCATAGGAGCGTGCTGTGATGTGACACAGGACTCTGCAAGATCGAGGGTGTGGCTCTGTGTGTGACATGGCTCTGTGTGTGGCGTGGCTTCATGTGTGATGTGGTTCCTTGTGTGACGTGGCTCCGTGTGCAACGTGGCTCTGTGTGCTATGTGGCTCTGTGCACAAAGTGACTCTATGTGCACAACGTGGATCTGTGCAATGTGGCTCTGTGTGTGACATGGCTCCATGTATGATGTCGTTTCATGTGTAACATGGCTCCATGTACAACGTGGCTCCGTGTGTAACATGGCTGTGCGTGTGACATGGCTCCCTGTACGGCAAGACACAGGTCATGACACGGCTCTGTCTACAGGACATCAGTGGCCCTGCAGGCACATGTCGGACTACAGCATGGGAATCCCTACATGGGAAACCTACAGTGTGACTCCCTGGGGACTGATAGCTTAGCTTAGAGCTCAGTGTTCTCACTCTGAATTCTTTCATGAGAGACGTGGTGGGGCCCTCCGAGGTGTTACTGTTCATCTTTAGCTATGATGGATCCTGTCCAACGTGGTCCAGGCTCAACCGCCTCCAGCCGCTCATGGCCGGGGACAGTCCAGCTGAGGGAATTCCTCCTGACTTGTCGAGGGACACAGCAAACAACGAACTAGAGCCCTCCCAGCCATGCACTGCACTGGAGTTCCAGCCTGGTGCTCCCAGAAAGATCTCTAGAGACGCAGAGCACACCCTGGGAAAGGACTTGCAGGTGGCATGGAGTCTAGAGCTCTGACTCAGAAAAAGCTGTGTCAGATGGAAGAAGCGAGAGCCTCGTGTGGTGGAGTGAACGGATCTGTCCTGCCAGCCAGGACCACTAGAGCCGGGAGCCAGTAAGGCTGGCCAGGGAATCAGCAAAGTTGTCAGGCCGCCCCAAAAGCAGAGAGAGATTGTGATGCCTTCCGCCCTGGCCCCCGGGTTTGGATGCACGGCCACCTGCCTGGGCTGCCCACCAGTAGGGCGCTGGATGCGTCAGGAAGAAGACGCTCTCCAACCTCAGCTGTCAGAAAAGTTGGCATCCCTGCCAGCAGACCCCATCAGGGACAAAGAAGTGCCGCACGGCCTGCGGGTCCTGGAGTCCCCGCCCCACCACTGCTCCCTGGACCTAGCCGGTGGCACTGAGCTCCAGCCCCTAAGCCGGGCAACCACCGCTGGCCCTCATTGTCCCATCTGCAAAATGGATCACCAGCTGTATGAGGCTACAATGAGATGCTGGAGTGCTGGGCACATGCGGCTGCCAATGTAGAGGTTTGCCTGGCTAACGGAAGGCTTTTCTGAATGGGCCGCGTGGGAAATCCTGGGGTGGGACAGGTGGCACAGAGCCAGTCCGTTCCCCGAGAAGCTGAGACGCCTCTTGGCTCTGCCCTCCCTGCCTGCACAGAGAGGACAGCCCTGACGTCCCAGCTGGTGCAGACGGTGGGTTTAAGATGAGGCGAGGAGGAGCAGGTGTAGGGCCACAGGGTTAATGCTGTCTGAGAGCCAACTGGAAATTGGATGTGGAAACTTGCTCTATCGACATCAGTGGGGGCAAGCACAATTTTCAAAGCAGGATTTAGATAAAACTGCTTATTAGTAAAGTGAGGATTATCCAGGATTTTAAAGTTTGTTCTTATCTTCTGCACTGCTTGAATGTGGAAACCCAAGGAGCTTCCGCTCTGAGCAGCATAGGCCAGCACATGGGAGTGCACCTGCGACTGCCAGGGGCGTGTGGCCCTCCCTGGGGGAGACACCAAGCCAGAGAAACTACATCCCCCCTCGCCAGGACAGGAGGTCCAACCCCACATGCCGGGCCGAGTCTCCCAAGGGGTGCTCCACCCAAGAATCTGTGGGGTTTTCTCTCTCTCCCCACCCCCAGCAGGGCCATGCTAAAGTTCAGCCACACGCCAACGTCTGGGTTCTTCTCGGTGTTCATGCATCTGTCGTGGGCATTGTTCCCTGGGCCCTACCACCCTGAGAACCCAGGACTAAAAGCCACAGTGACTGTGGGACTCTCCCTGCTCCCAACCGCAGTGTCTTCTGCACCAGAGCCCTGGGACCCCGAACTTCGTGCCGTCCACCTCCTGTGTGCCACACGGTGCAGTGAGAGGCGGGCAGAGGCACAAATGGGAACATGCAGAAAACATACAGGCCACAGAGAACCACGGGCTGCTGGGAGCCGGATCTGCCGAGGGGGTTGGAAAGATGCGGGGAAGGAGCCTCGAGGCCTCGGGCAGCCTGGGGGGAGCCAGTGAAGCAGCGCTTGGTCCGGGACAGACACAGATGGTATTAGTGCCTTGGGGTGAACCACCACAGCCCCCCAGGTGCACGCACTGCCTCTCAGCTCTGCAGTCTGGAGGCTGGCGTACCACAAAGAACATCTGCACAGGGTCTCGCCAACCCAGCTAAAACCCTCACCTGGGCTCTGTCCTCGTCCCCGTCCCCTGGATCCTTCTGGGTCACAGCCCAGCATCCATACCTGGGCAGAGATGGTTCTGAGAGATGGGCTGGACTCGGAGTGTAGACGTGTGCACTCCGCACGTGGGAGGCACTCCTGAAATCCGAGGGTGGCCCAGCCAGGCAGAGGGGCTGGCAGGGCTCTGCCTTCTACCCTGGTAAGTGCCTCGCAGCAGCTCTGGCTGCCACCACAGCCTCTCTCTGCAGCCATGGGCTTCCGGGCTCTCCCGGACTCCACCTCCTGTGTGTGCCCCTCCCTGGCATGCCGCCTCACTGGGACCTCCCCCACGCCGGCAACCCTAGCCCTAGGTCCATGCTGCCTGGGCCACCACCCAGAGCAACTGGAGGAGACATGGGGACGCAGGGTGCCCGTGCCGCCACAGTGTTAGTTCCCAGGGCTTCCTCGGGTCCAGGCCTGGCCCTCTGCTCTTCCTTCCCCATGCCCCAGCGGCCACTGGCAAACTGCTGCGTGACGCAGGTATGGCCGCAAGCCGGAGTGGACAGGCCCAGTGCCGTGTGCCGCTCAGCGTTGCTCTGTCCTGGGGCATACACAGCTTCCTGCAGTGAAGTGTGTGTCTGGGCTGCCAGAAGACGCCTTTGTGTCTGGTTTTGCTAGAGACCCAGGGGTGCTGCTGCAGCCCAGCCAGACTGGGGACCCTCAGGCCTCCGCGACACCTGGCAGACAGGGGAGCCCATGGCTTTGCTGTGTCCTTTTGTGTGGCCTCTGCTGTGTGTGTGCACATACAAGTGTGTTGCATGCACAGATGTGTGCACTTTGCATATGGACACGTGTGTGTGAGCGAGCGTGCGTGCATGTACTTCAAGACACCGCTGTCCAGAGGCCCCGCGAGTTAATCCGCTCAGCCCTGAAGGGGTAGCCGCTGGCTGTTCCCGTACTGGCTATAATCAGTGGCTTTCCCCTGCGTTTCTTCGGGACGGTGAAGCAACTGGCACAGGTGCCCTGGGAAGTGCACTTAGCCCACTCTCCTGGACGTCCCAGGTGTGGCACCTGCCCCAGCTCCATTCTGGTGGGTGGTGGGCGGCAGGTGCCCATCCATCCATGCCCGGGTATCCATGTGTCTAGTTTCAGCCCCTTCCTCGTGAAACTGCCAGGCCTCCACCTGCTCACGGCGTGGGGCTCCAGCACGCGCCCGGGGGTGAGGCATTTTCAAGTTGCAGCAGCGCAGTGTGGTCAGCCCTGAGTCCCTCACAGCCACATGGCCATAATGCTGCCACCACTCCCAGCTGCCTGAGGCCCTGGAGCTCCAGCACCACTGAGCTGCCTGCCCTTCTTGGCCGTTCCAGCCTCTTCAGCCAACGGCTGTGGCTTGTGGGACGCCCCCAATCCAGCACCACGCTTCGGCAACACTGGGTTAGAGCGCAACGAAGTGCCCACACGCTCTCCGAAGGGTGACCCTGTACTGTGGGAGACCGAGAAATCAATTTCTCTCTTGATTAAATTGAGAAGCAATTTCCAGTGGCATTTCCATTCATCAGGCCCCAAGTCAGGCAGACAGCTGACCTGAAGGCATAAACCTGGTGGCACAGCTGGGAGGCTGGGGTCACTGGGTTCCCAGGCCCACGTGTACACACACACACACACACAGGGAACACGGCTCCCAGGCCCACGTGTGCACACACACAGAGGGGACACGGCTCCCAGGCCCACGTGTGCACACACATACACACACAGGGGACACGGCTCCCGGGCCCACATGCGCACACACACACACATACACAGAGGGGACAGAGCTCCTGGGCCCACATGTGCACACACACACACACACACACACACACAGAGGGGACACAGCTCCCGGGCCCACATGCGCACACACACACACACACAGAGGGGACACAGCTCCCGGGCCCACGTGCGCACACACACACACACACACAGAGGGGACACAGCTCCCGGGCCCACGTGTGCACACACACACACACACACACACACAGAGGGGACACGGCTCCCAGGCCCACATGTGCACACACACACAGAGGGGACATGGCTCCCAGGCCCACGTGTGCACACACATACACACACAGGGGACATGGCTCCCGGGCCCACATGTGCACACACACACACACACACACACACACAGAGGGGACACGGCTCCCGGGCCCACATGTGCACACACACACACACACACAGAGGGGACACGGCTCCCGGGCCCACATGTGCACACACACACACAGAGGGGACACAGCTCCCGGGCCCACATGTGCACACACACAGAAGGGAGAACCTTGGGCCAAAGAAAGAGCTGTGATAAAGAAGGCTGAAGGGACAGCTTCATTTCCATAAAACACCAAACAGTGGGTCAAACAGCAAAGCTGTGGACACCTGTGTGTCTGTCACGGTGCCTCCATGACCACCGCTCTCTGAGGAGCACCCTGGGCACCCATGAGCTGGCAGGGCCACCAGGCAGCAGGGTGTACTGCTGGAGGACGGCTCCGAGTTCAGGGGCATTTAGAAGTAAAATGTCCTTGGTCAGGACAGGTACGGAGTCACCTTGGTCATCACCTTGGGGTGAGTCCATCCACTCCGTGTCCTCCTCTGGCCTGGACGCAGGGTATGGCAGATGTTTCGTCCAGGCTGGTGTGTACATGCTTGGACAGCCCACCCTGGCACAGCCGCACCCTGTGAAGTAAGGAAGGGACGTGGGCACCCCATGAAGGCAACAGCCACCGGGCAGGGCAGGGTCTGAGCCAGAGATCCCTCGTCTCCATCCTCACCTCTGGTCGTGCACCCATGTGCTGCACACAGCGCACGCCCGGTAAATGCATAGCGAGTGTGTGCAGGCCAGGCCCTCTGAGCCCCCCACCGGCTGCCGGCTGCCTCTGCCGGCAGAGAACCACTTCAAGGCAACCACTTCTGATCCGCCCAGGCAGCGGCCTCTCCTGTGGACCCCAAGCCTCCGCCCACCTGCTGGGGTGTGCAGGAGGGGCTGCTACAGCCCAGTGAGCAGGCCCCAGCAGGGAGCTGGGCCAGAGACCATGGGGCTCCAGAGGTGTGCGGAGACCAGCCTGACCCATGGAAGTCTTTGGCCCAAGGTTCTGCCTCAGAGCAGCTGCCAGCAAGGGCTGCAGAAGGAAACTCCTGGGGCTCACTGATGCCAGGAATGAAATTTCAAAAAAAAATAACAATTAAGAGCTTGGATGCCAAGGTGCAGGGATTAATGCTCCCCCGGCAAAGTGGGGCTGCAATCAAAAGCCATGCCGTTATCTGGGCGCCACACGCGTCCCACAGCGCAGGCGCGGCTCTGCTCCTGAGGTGGCTCTTAGTGGAAGATGGATCTGAGACAGCAGTGAACCTGGGAGGTTTATCTCCCCGTTCCAGGGAAGCTGCTAATAATGATGACTCGGCAGGCACGGCTCCTCGCATCCAAGAGACAGGGCGCAGGCAGAGAACCGGGACGCCCTGTGTGCTGTGCCCACTATCCTCGGGGGACCCTGCCCGCGGGCAGTGGCCCCGGTGTTACACCCCAGCAGTCCTCAGGACCCTGCCTGCAGGCAGTGACCCCCACCGACTGCCTCCTCCCACAGCCCCGACTTGGAGCCACAAGGCTTTTCCAAGAGCACCTTCATTGCCCACCCCCAAAGCCATGGCTGCTGCTCGCTCACTGGCTGAACAGCCAGAGACACTGTAGGCTGGGGACCCTCATACTGGGCTCGGGGATCTGGGGAGACGCAGCTGCAGCCTAAAGGACATGACCGCATCTGTACTTGCTGCCAATCCTTTGCTTCCTGCAGGGACGTCACTCCCATAGGGCCCCACGCCCCAGCCCTTTGGATACCATGCAGGTCACAACACCTCATGCCCCAGCTCCGTGGGTACCACAGGTTACAGAACCCCTCACCCCAGCCCCACACATGCCACACCAGTCACAACACCACACGTCCAAGGGGTACTATGCAGGTCCTGGCACCCCACGCCCCAACCCCACAGACATCACACTGGGGACACTGATCATACACATGAGATCCATGAACACAGGTACCACACCCATGCCTTAGCCACACAGACACTATGAGGGATGGTGCCCACATGCCCCAGGCGTGAGGCAGGGGAGGGGAGAGTGATTCAAGGCTCCCCACCAGAGAAATGCAGGAGGGAGAGGGTGCCATGCAGGGAGAACAGGTGGGTGAGTGGGGGCAGAGTAAAGAGATCTTAGAGGACACCTGTGTGATAGGATGGGGTGGGGCATGGGACAACCAGCCAAGGTTGGGACACAAGAGGCCCAGGATGGAGCAGGAGGCTCCAGGAACGTGGGAGCATTTCTGTGCCCAGAACCTGAGGGCCAAGGAAGGGGTGAGAATGGCCACTCAGGGTACAAACTAGGCGGCTGTCCGAGAGCTCTAGCACCAGTTCTTCTCTGGACGGGAGACCCCAGCAAGCATCTGAGCACTGACCACATGCCAGGCTTTAGCAGGGAAACAAGACCCTGCCCTCATGGAGCCCATACTCTAGCGGGGGTCCATGAATATGAGGGTGGACATGTGGATGGATGGATGGATGGATGGATGGATGGATGGATGGATGGATGGATGGGTGAGCAGATGGGCAAATGGATGGGTAGGTGGATGGATTGGTAGGTGAGTGAGTGGGTGAATGGATGGGTAGGTGGATGGATTGGTAGGTGAGTGAGTGGGTGAATGGATGGGTAGGTGGATGGGTGAATGGGTGGATGGATGCATGAGGAAGTCTCTAGATCCCTAACAGTCCCACTTCCAGGCCTGGAGTCCAGCGGGAACCTGTCAGCTGAGTGGTACCATGCTGGTTACTGTGCGGTGACCACGCATGTCCACAAAGGGTCACATGGGAGCAGGCAACTGAGGCTGAGTGGTACAATGCTGGTTACTGTGCATGGGTGGGTGGATGGATGGACGGATGGGTGAATGAATGGATGGATGGATAGGTGGATAGATAAGTGAGTGAGTGCATGGACGGATGGATGGATGGGTGGGTGGATGGGTGGACGGGTCACATGGGAGCAGGTGGCTGAGGCTGAGTGGTTACTGTGCTGGTTACTGTGCATGGGTAGGGGGGTGGATGGGTGGATGGATGGATGGATGGAGGAGTGCATGGATGGATGGATGGGTGGGTGGGTGGGTGGGTGGACAGGTCACGTGGGAGCGGGTGGCTTAGGCTGTGTGGTACCATGCTGGTTACTGTGCGGCCACCATGCATGTCCGTGATGGGTCACGGGGAGCAGGTGGCTGAGGCTGTGTGGTACCATGCTGGTTACTGTGCGGCCACCATGCATGTCCATGATGGGTCACAGGGAGCAGGTGGCTGAGGCTGTGTGGTACCATGCTGGTTACTGTGCGGCCACCATGCGTGTCCGTGATGGGTCACGGGGAGCAGGTGGCTGAGGCTGTGTGGTACCATGCTGGTTACTGTGCGGCCACCATGCGTGTCCGTGATGGGTCACGGGGAGCAGGTGGCTGAGGCTGCTTGGAGTTCTTGGGCATGTGTTGATCTCAGTGCGTGATGCCTTGGAATGCAGGCCTGTTTCCACATGTCACATCCCACCAGAACTCCATGGGACAGCCTGTGGTGCTGCCACGTCAACAGGGAGATGCTGGCTGGCCTCCTCATCCATCCGTTTCTGTTAATATTAGGGTGTCTCATTATTAGGTTGATCATTTTCTTTTTAAAAAAAAACACTTTTGAGCAGCCACTGGGCTGCATGTTCTGTGCCGGGTAAGGAGGTGGTAGCTCAAGTGAGGCGGGCACAGGCACAGAGCCGCCTTCGGAGAAGTCATGTGCCCTCAGCACCGTGTTTTCCAAGGTTGATTTCCATGCTCAGTGGCAATAATAATTGCAGGTCTTTAGCACTGCTAATTCAGAAATAAGTGGCGTTTTGCTGGTTTCTCCAAGAGCTAACAGTTAGCTCAATTTCTCTCCCTGGGATGAGGTGTATTTCATTTAGGGTTTTCAGCAGCACGTCACACACAGGTGCACTCTGTAATTACGTCCTTCTGAGGCCCCAGTGCCCCCTGGGCTCGGCGTCAGGCCTCAGCTGGAGGGGTTGGCACCAGCAGCCGAGAGCATGGAGGATGCCACGGTTGCCTGTGGGAGTGTCGTAGAACCGTGGGCTGCGAAGGATGCCATGGTTGCCTGTGGGAGTGACGTAGAACTGTGGGCTACGAAGGATGCCATGGTTGCCTGTGGGAGTGATGTAGGACCGTGGGCTGCGAAGGATGCCACGGTTGCCTGTGGGAGTGACGTAGGGCCGTGGGCTGCAAAGGATGCCACGGTTGCCTGTGGGAGTGACGTAGGACCTTAGGTTGTGCTGCAGCATTCCAGCTGCAGGATCTCCGCACCAGCCTTCCTCACCCAGACCATCTAGAACTGACCCGACGGAGAGGGGTTCGAGCAGGACCCTGGGCTCTGTACGGAAACAGCTCCTGTGGTTCACCCCAGTCTCCCTAATTCCAAGTGGGGCAAGAGACCAGGGTTAGGGGTGGGGAGGAGTCCGGGCCACAGCCAGGGTCCCCACCTGTCCACTTTAACCTCTGCAAGGTTAGAGAGCACCAGCCCAGCGGTTGGGTGGTGAAGCCAGCATGGCCGTGGGGACCCTGGCCTTGGAGCCACTTGCCCTGGAGAGACAGCACAAGTGTCACACTGGGACTTGTCCACGCCCTGTCCCCCACACCTAGCTGTCACATGCCAAATATCCATAGCCACGTAGACGGGACAAGGCTACCATTTTGTCTGAATTTTCTTTCCAAATTGTGCACTGTCCTGCCACATAGGAGCCAAAACTTGCAGCAGCCACACAGGGACAAGAGCACATTTCACGTCTGTGGGCATGATTCTACAATGTCCTTGCCATGGAGCCATTCCAGGTAGGTGGGAACAGGCACAGCTGGGAGGGCAGCCCAGCCCCCACACAAGCACACAGGCCTCTCAGTGCCACAGAGCTTGAGAAGGGCAGTGGGGCCCTACACAGCTGGCGGCGGCTACGTCAGGAGCAGCTGTCATTGGAAGCTTCATGCTCGTGCCAGTCACTGGCTCCTGCCTGGTGCAGCTGATCCCTTCAGCCTCTGGGCCACCAGGCAGACAGTATGATCCAGTGGCATGTGCCAAAGCAAAGCAGCTGAGTAGAAATACTCAGCTGTGTCAACACTGAGGGCCGTGAGCTCACTGAGCCACCAGAGGCCTGGGTGTCTGTGGCCATCAGTGCAGGAGGTGGTCCTGCAGGTGTCAGCCTCTTGAGAAAAGCAGGGCTTCCAGGATGCCCACCCTCACAGTGGCTAAGCATCCACCTCCAAGCAGGACCTGCATCTGCTCGGCTCCCTGCCTTGGTGACAGTACCTTCAGTGGCCATTGGAAGCTAGACGTGCGAGTGGGTGGGTGGGTGGGTAGGTAGATGCAAGCATGGAAAGAGGGATGGGTGGACAGATGGCTGACAGGTAGATGGGTGGATGGATGGATGGATGGATGGATGGGTAGATGGATGGATGGATGGATGGATTAGTGGATGGATGGATGGATGGATGGATGGATGGACGGATGGATGGATAGATGGATGGATGGATGGATGGATGGATTAGTGGGTGGATGGATGGATGGATGGATGGGTGGATGGGTGGATGGATGGATGGACGGATGGATGGATAGATGGATGGATGGATGGATGGATTAGTGGGTGGATGGATGGATGGGTGGATGGATGGATTAGCGGATGGATGAATGGAAGGATGGATGGATGGATGGATTAGTGGGTGGATGGATGGATGGATGATGGGTGGATAATGGTGGATGAGGACAGATATGGAGCAAGGGATGGCTGGAAACATGGATGGTGGGTAATGGGAAAAGACACTGGGCATGAAAGGATGGACAGCAACATGAGGAAGTGTGGGTTCTAGCAAGCTGAGCCATGCCCAATGTCTCTGGCTTGCTGAGGAGAAGCCCAGGATGACCAAAGAACTCTCCCTGTGGGCTATGACATTGCTCAGATGTATTTGTCTATTTGTGAGACAGCATGCCCATCAGCAGATCTCCCAGAGCAGACATGCGTAGCTGCCCCCACCCAACAGTGTGGCCCTTGTTGGGGGCACACGTGGGGTTCCCTCAGCTTCCCTCGTGACCAACACGGTGTCCCTGAGGGTCAGCTGTCCTTGAAGGCTGTGCTTCCCATATGCTGTCTTGTGAGGTGCTCTGTACCCTTGGGTCTCCCCAAGTTCCCCAGACATCCTTGGGTGCACCTCTGATAGCTTCTGCACGTGGGCAGCACAGGTCACCCCACCCACGTAGCCCTGGCCCACAGGAATGAACCCCACCAGGCTTTCTCATTCTGACTGCCCTGAAGTTCCCAAAGACCTCAATGCCACAAACCCATTGCTCAAGGCAGGAAGAACGTTGAGAAATTCAGGGTGTGTGTGTGTGCATACCCCTACATGCCAACATTCATATGCCTTGTGTACATGCACAGATGTGACTCGGGTTGTACATGTGTGTACATGTGCAGGTATTGAGATATTTGGAGCACATACGCATGCGTGCCTGTCCACACAGGGAAAGAACAGGCGTATTCCAAGAGGAGGAGTCTGAGTTTGCCAATGCTAGAATCTACAATAAATGAGTCCATAACCCTGTGCTTCTTTATTTTTATAATTTTTTTTTACTAAAAAGTCAGATTTTGCAGAGAAAGAGAGAGATTGTTTGCTGGTTCACTCCCCAAGTGGCCGCGATGGCCAGAGCTGTGCTGATCCAGAGCCAGGAGCCAGGAGCTTCCTCCAGGCCTCCCACACGGGTGCAGGGTCCCAAGGCTTTGGGCCCTCCTCTGCTGCTTTCCCAGGCCACAAGCAGGGAGCTGGATGGGAAGTGGAGCTGCCGGGATTAGAACCAGCGCCCATATGGGTTCCCAGCATTTGGATGGGGAAGATTAGCCAATTGAGCCATCGTGCCAGGCCCCCTGTTTCTGAGTATTGCGTGAATTCGGGAGGTCCGTTTCTGCCAAGGAGGGGCATTTCCCACCTCTTGTTGGCCCAGGGGATTGGAGGACTCGTGGGGACGCCGTGGAAGGGTGATGCCATGTCTGCCCTTCTCGGCAGTGGAGGTCTCGGGCTGAGGCAGGGCCGCAATTTTGTCCACATCCCACTGAAGTGCATGTGTTAAAGCATAGACCTGACGCAGCACCAGCCCCGTGCGGGGCAGCGCAGGTGACTGTCGCATGGCCTTGCTCGCTGGGGCCGTGTCTCGGGCCTGCTTCCAAGCCAAAGACTTTCCGGGGAACACTGGGCCCCCCGAGACAACTGACTCACACCAGGACAGGCCAGTCTCTGGACGCCTCAGCCTCCCATCTCTCCGGACAACTGGGAAGGTGTGAGTGGGTTACTGCCCCTTCCCGGGATGTCCCAAACCTTCTGTGTAGCAGGCAACCAGCCGTGTCAGTGCTGACAAACGCTGACGTGAAATGTTAGCTTCCCAGAGCAGCCGGGCCGCCCAGGAGCCGGAGAGTGGCAGGCCAATCCGTCACTCCGTCAGCTCCCGACGGACGCCAGGAAGCGGGCTGTGGAAGATGAATCTCTCTGGAGACACGCGGGACACGTGCGTGTGGTTTTCAGTGCTTGGCTGCCCTGGGAATGCAAACAGCCAGGTCCCCAGAGCAGCATGTGACGGCCATGGCCTGAAGCCACACCTCCCGCTTGGCCCTGTGGCGACAGCCAGGGGCCTCCTGACAAGGCAGGCCTGCTGAGCCCCGCGCCGAGACTAATGCTGACAGGCCAGGTGGGCAGCCGGGTCCAGCGGCCTGGTGCTCAGAACCTGCCAGAAACAGGTGCAATGAGGAGTGGGAGGAGGCGGCTTCCTTCAAGGTAAAGCCCAGCCTCCCTCTGACAGGACCCAGCTGCCCTGTGCTCTGGTGCCGCAGGGCGTGTGGGGAAGGGATGGGGTGTCCCATGAGTTGGGAGTCACACAGCAGGTCCCTGCCGTCCAGGAGCACAGCAGGCCAAAGCCTGTGGACTCACCTTCCAGGCCGCCAGAGCGACTCGGGTGAGCCGTGGGCACCTGAGTCGGCTGCAGGCCTGCCGCTGCTCCCGAGTCAGAGCCGCCAGCTCGTTCGCAGTCAGTCACATGCCTTTTCCTGAATCTTCGCTGCACTGGAGCTGCACTGCAGATGCAACTGCAGGCCTCGTGGCCGGCGGGGCGGCTTGGGGAGTTTCCCTCTGCTGGATTGTGCCGTGATTAAGCTGCGCTCAGCTCAACTGATACTTAGTGTTCTTGATCCACATCTGTCCACTCCAATGTGACACATGGGCCCTCGTGCCCTGGCATCCTGCTTGTCTCATGCCATGGGTCCTGCCGCACGTATGCCCTGCTCAGCAAACCAGCCGTGAGCATGGTCAGTGCATGGTCAGTGTTATGTGCATGGTCAGTGCCCCATGTGCATGGTCAGTGCCGTGTGCATGATCAGTGCCGTGTGCATGGTCAGCCCCATGTGCATGGTCAGCCCCGTGTGCATGGTCAGTGCATGGTCAGTGCCGTGTGCATGGTCAGTGCCGTGTGCATGGTCAGTGCTGTGTGCATGGTCAGTGCCGTGTGCATGGTCAGTGCTGTGTGCATGGTCAGTGCATGGTCAGTGCCGTGTGCATGGTCAGCCCCATGTGCATGGTCAGTGCATGGTCAGTGCCGTGTGCATGGTCAGTGCTGTGTGCATGGTCAGTGCCGTGTGCATGGTCAGTGCTGTGTGCATGGTCAGTGCATGGTCAGTGCCGTGTGCATGGTCAGTGCTGTGTGCATGGTCAGTGCCGTGTGCATGGTCAGTGCTGTGTGCATGGTCAGCCCCATGTGCATGGTCAGTGCATGGTCAGTGCCGTGTGCATGGTCAGTGCCATGTGCATGGTCAGTGCTGTGTGCATGGTCAGTGCATGGTCAGTGCCGTGTGCATGGTCAGTGCTGTGTGCATGGTCAGTGCATGGTCAGTGCCGTGTGCATGGTCAGTGCTGTGTGCATGGTCAGTGCATGGTCAGTGCTGTGTGCATGGTCAGTGCATGGTCAGTGCCCCATGTGCATGGTCAGTGCCGTGTGCAGCATGGTCAGCCCCGTGTGCATGATCAGTGCCTTGTGCAGGAGAGCAATGAGTGCAAAAGACACATCCCCCTGGCTGCTTTATACCCTGCTGGGAAGAAGAAGCACCCACAGAGCCGCCAGGGATCCCAGGAAGCTGGACATGCCTGCGGGCTCCTTCCTCGGGGTGCTGTGGGACCCTGCAGGGACCCCAGTGCCATGGAGCGACACACACAGACATGAGCAGGACAGGAGGAGCAGTGCTTGGAGGAGGCATTGCTGTCTGGGGAGCGAATGGCTGCAGCCGAGGGTATGCGGTGCCAGCAGGAGGGCGGTTGGCCAGGCCTGTGTGAGGCCATCAATGTGTTGCTGAGACAGGGAGGACCGAGGTTAGTGGGAACCAGAGGCCCTAAACGCAGGTGCAGCTGAGTGCTGGGCGCTCCTGTTCCCTCCGGCGCGAGGTGGACTTGCCGCTTCTCCTCCTCCTGTTTTCAGCCTGAGCACGTGGGACTCACGCAGTGTTTCCTCAGAACTGCTTCACCTCGGTTCATCCTGACCTTGCAGAACTCTCCACTGCCCTTTTCAAATAAAGCAGAAAGGTTGAACACACGTGGCTGGGGCAGAGCAGGGTGGACAAGCAAGGCCCCAAGGTCCAGCGGAGATGGCCGAGCCAGGGGAAGCAGCAGAGCTCACAAGCCCAGGGTTGGGCATCAGAAGCGGGAATTGGTTCCACCAATGGTGTCCACACTTTTGCTTGGTTCCTGATTCGGAAAGTGCACAGAAAACCCTGGGTCCCTGTGTGACTCCTGGTCCTTCAAGCCACCTGGGCGTGAGGCAAGCCCCCTGCAGACAGGGGACCCCAGACTGTTGTGGCAGGGGCGGGGTGGAGGAGAGCATGGCAGCTAGTCTGGGCAGCTTGTGACACGGGGGGGCTCCCACAAGGGCTGCCCTGGGGCTCGCCAAGGCCTCTCGCAGAGGGGCGGGGCCAGAGCTCTCCTTCCGGCCCCCACCCCAGCTTTAGCAGTTCTCAGTGTCCCACCACCACCCATGTAAGCGCATGACTGGCTCGTTGACCTCGCTGTGGATTTTAACTTGCTCCCAGAATTCACAAGGTTTCTGTACACTTGGCCAGGCTTCCTCCTGGAAACAGCTAGGGAGGGACAGGCACCTGCTGGGCAGCCTCTGGGCACTGTGGGGAGGCCCAGAGGCAGGGTCTGTGGCCGTGGGAGACGAGGCCGTCACCTGCAGCCTGGCTGCCCTCACCAGCTACGAGCCCCCATGGAGCAACAGGCACCTAACGGCACCATGGGTGTGCTCACGTCCAGGCACCAAGGGCACCCCTGGGTCTGCTCACATCCAGGGAGCACCAGAAGCTGCAAGGCCACATGCCATGCCAGTGGACCCGGATCAGGGAAGTCTGACCAGGGACACCCCGAGGGGCTACAGGAGTGCAGCACGGCTCCAAGAGGCAGAATGGTACTTGTGTTTCTTGCAATGCTGCGTGTTTTCTTTGGAAACTGGCTGGCAGCCGACCCACATGTGTGCAGAGGGAACCTGGCTGGCAAAGCTCGGGTTTGTGTGTGATGCAGCACCTCCAGCTGGAGCTGAGGCTGAGCCAGCGGAGCAGCAGCCGGTGTGAGGCACGAGGGGTGCCCAGGGCTGCAGCGCGAGGCCCCGCTGCTGCCCCGCCACCCAGGGCTCCAAGAGGCACCCGACTCCTCCACCTCTGTGTCTGTGTGCTCCTCGGGGGTGCTCACCCCACCTGTGCTTGTGACCACATGTGTGACCCCCCCAGAGTGTGTTCCACACCACTGCAAAGTGACAAATGTGTGAGCCCACCTTGGGGACAAGTGGAAGCAGAGCAGCTGGACAGCACCCCAGGCTCGCTGGCCCTCTGGGCCACCTCTCCCTCTGTGTCATAGCTGAAGGATCAGCAGCCCCAGGGGACCCCCTCCTGGTTGGGCAGCTGACTCACAGTCCCGGCTGACCAGCCTGTAAAGATGACCTGCACCTGCAGGGACACCTGGCCATCACCGCACCTGCCATGGGAGCTCAGACCTGCAGTGGTCAGCCTTGTGCCCCTACCCCAAACGTTCCTCCTGACTAGTGTCAAGGGCGACTCTTTGGTTTATGTTGCTAAGTTGAGTGCAAGAGAATGCAAGGTGGGAGGGGTAGGAGTCCGGAAGTGGCCCCCCTCAGACACCTAGATCAGAACCCGCCTCTGCCGGCACCCCACCCTGCTGTGCGCCAGGGAACACAGACGTGCATGTAAACACACCACTGCTCATGTGCACCCTGTGGGTGCATGTGCACGTGTGTGTGAGAGAGACGGAGCATTGGGGGTGCGTGTGCACTGTGTCCATGTGTGTGAGAGACGGTGCGTGTGCACTGTGTCCGTGTGTGTGAGAGACGGTGCGTGTGCACTGTGTTCGTGTGTGTGAGAGACAGAGCATTGGGTGTGCGTGCGCACTGTGTCCGTGTGTGTGAGAGAGACGGAGCATTGGGTGTGCCTGTGCACTGTGTCCGTGTGTGAGAGAGACAGAGCATTGGGTGTGCCTGTGCACTGTGTCCGTGTGTGAGAGAGACAGAGCATTGGGTGTGCCTGTGCACTGTGTCCGTGTGTGTGAGAGAGACGGAGCATCAGGTGTGCGTGCACACTGTGTCCACGTGTGTACCCTTGTCCCTTTGCCCACCCCCCACTGTCCTGCACAGCCAGGTAGCTGGCCCTACGGCCTCCCTGACCAGCCCCACACCCCTCAGCCCTGCGGCTTCAGTGCCACTCCAGCCACCGTAACATCCCAGCTCCACCAGAAAGGAGCCCCAGCAGCATGTCAGGGGCAGCCAGGCCGCTGAGCACACGGACAGCTGGGAGGGCCGGAGCCGGCCCTGGCTCCCCTCAGCCCACCAGCACTTCTCTGGCTGCTGAGCTCAGCCTCTGCGGCCTGTCTCTGGCTGGGATCTCGGTCCCGTACCTGCAGGAGCAGCAGTCCACCCCGTGTGGGCTGCCAGGGCCTCGTGAGAGCTCAGCAAGGAAGCTACAGCTTGGAGTAGATGAAGCCAGAGCCAGCAATAGCCCCAGACCAAGGACAAGCACCACTGGGTGCCCCTGCCTCCCCTGGGTGCCCCCACCCACGCGGGGACGGAGGTACGGCAGACGAGGGCGTGGCCCCTGGGATCCAGCTGCCTCCGTGGGAGCCTTAATTAGAAATGATGTCATCTTGAGCCCGATGTGCTGAGAGGGAGGCTGGTGGCCCTAAAAGGAGGCACTGCACATGGGTCCTGACCTTTAAAGGACTTCCTGGGGCCCAGCTGTCAGGGCCAACGTCTTCCTCGCCACCGCGGCATGTGGGGAAGGGCAACCCCACATCCTTGGGCTGAGGGGGCCACACAGCCTGCACCACCATGGGCCCGCCGCTGAATGTGTCCCTACAGGCACACCAGGCTGTCTCCTCTCATCAGGCGAGTTCTCAACACAGAGACACGGTCAGCAGAGTGACACAGGCCCGGGGCGGAGAGACGTGTGCCGTCCCACTCTGAGGTCCTCTGACCTCAAGGTCACTGGCCAGAAAGAAGGCCACTGAGGAAGTCGAGGCATGAAGCCAGAGATGATGGCTGAGCGTCACCCTGGAAGTCGGGGCACTTCCCCAGGAGCCCTGGGAGTCGGGGCACTTCCCCAGGAGCCCTGGGAGTCGGGGCGCTTCCCCAGGAGCCCTGGGAGGTTAACCAGAGCTGGCCATGCCAGGCAGCTGTGGGGTCACCACCCCAGCAGGCCACAGTCTGCCCTCCAGGCCCCCTCCAAGCACTTCTATAAGCACACGGCTCAGACCACTGTACGGGGGCTGCAGCCTGCACCTGTTCTGCCTGCCTGGCACACTTCAGGCATCTCTGAGGTCCTCTCCCTGGAGCACACCCAGGGACCAGGATCGTTCAGAGCAATGCCAGGCCCGGGCCTCCCTGAGTTCTGGGTGGAACCGCCAGCCAGGGCATCCCATGCCACTTCCCAGTCTGGGAGCTCCATGCCCTCACTCCTCACAGCCCCTACATGAGAACCATCTCTGCCAGAAAGCTCCCATGGGAGAGACCACAGCTGCTGAGGAGGGGTCCTTCTCTGAGACCACACCCTGCGCAGTCATGTGTGGCCGTGTGACCACCCTTCTCCCCACAGGGGTCATTCGGGAGCTTGTTTCCTTGTGCAGTCAACCCCACGGCCATCCAGGTGCTCTGTCCAACACAGAGAGGTAGGCTGAAGCCAGGACACTAAAGAGGAGGGGGTCCCCCTCACCGGCAGCCCAGGGTCCCGATGGGGCAGGAGCAGACTGCGGGGCAGGGAGCCAGGGTCCCGATGGGGCAGGGGCAGACTGCGGGGCAGGGAGCCCAGGGCCTGGAGTGGATGCCTGGCCCAGGGCCACCTCCTCCCAGGGCACCACGCTTCTCCCCATACCAGACTGTCCTGACATTTGTTCTTGGGCCACTGGCATGGTGGCTGGGTGACGGCCCAGGTCCTCACTGTGTAGACTCAGAGCAGCCAGGGCAGATTCCCAGGCCAGGGGCAGGAGGGAGCCCTTCTGCCCTGGATGCTGGGCTCCTCCTGGCCAGCGTCCTCCTGTGGATGGGCGTTGTCAGACAGCAGCTGGGAGAAGGCTGGTGGCTGCCGTTCCCTGGAAGGTAGTACAAGTGCCCGTGCACAGAGGATCTCATGGGAACCCGACACCCCGCCCTTGTAAGGGCTCCCTGCCCTCCCCTCCCTGGATCTGTCCTCCGACCCTGTAGAACCCACTGTCCACCGTGGGCAGCCCAGCTGTGGGACCATGCCCTATGCCACTGCCGTGTGCCATCCCATGACACCCAACCCCATGACTTGGATGAGAAAACTGCCTTGAGAGAACAAAAGCAATTTGTGTTCATCTCTTGGCAGTAGCTGTACTGAGCGTGCGTGTGTGTGCGCGTGTGTGCATGTGTGCGTGTGTGCATGTGTGCGTGTGTGCGCGTGTGTGTGCGTGTGTGTGCGCGTGTGTGCATGTGTGCGTGTGTGCGTGTGTGTGTGTGCGTGTGTTCATGTTAGGATTCATTTCTTTTGCTTAGAAGTCACAGTTTCAGAGAGAGAGGGAGAGACAAAGCTCTCCTGTCAGCTGGTTCACTTCCCAAATGCCCACAACAGCCAGAGCTGGGCCACTGTGAAGCCAGGAGCTTCTTCCAGGTCTCCCACGTGGGTGCAGGGACCCAGGCACTTAGCCCGTCCTCCACTGTTTGTTTTCACAAGCCACAAGCAGGGAACTGGGTCAGAAATGGAGAAGCCAGGACTTGAACCAGCATCCATCTGGAATGCTGGCACTGCAGGCAGAGAATTAGCCTACTCGTTGTCACTGCAGGGTGGAGGGAGTAAGGGTAACCCCAGGGATCCGCGTGGAGTGGGGGCACCTGCTGTTGCTTAGAAAAAGGGTGGGGATACTCTAGGGCATCACCACCAGGGACTTTTGCAGTTTTTAGAATAAATAGTAATTCAATCATGTAAGTTGCAACAGTGAAATCACTTCTTTTAAAATGTCCCCGCTTTTACTAAAGGCTCAGAGCCTTTAATAGCAGCAAGGTGGCGTTATCTGGGGCATTTGCAGCAAACTGAGTGTGGTTGTTGGAGTCCGGAGTTCACTATGGAATCAGGTGAGAAACACACACGTTAGACATGATCTACGTGGCCCTAAAGAACACAAAGCTCCAGGACCGTCCATGGCGGCCAAGCAGGAGATGGTCCCAGCTGCCCCTGTGACCCACCCAGCCTCACGGTGCCGCTCGGGTATTGCACAGCTCAGCACCCAGAGCCGCGTCCTCCACTTAGCGGGGAAGGACCCATCTGCAGGGGAGCGTGAGGTCAGGATTGGCAGTACTTTGCACGAGGAGACACAAAAGGGGAGCAAGCGAGGACCCCTCAGGTCACAAACAGAGCAGCACTCACAAAAATGGGGAGCTGCTGGTGGGGGGCAGCCGTATCTCACCCATGACCATTTCCTTCTCACGGCCTCAGCCACGTTCCGTAAGGGGAGGAGACAGCACGCCTTTCCCCGCAGGAGAGTCGGGGAGGCTGGGCACAGCCCGTGATGGGCCTGCGTCCTGGGTGTCAGAGTCCCAGCAGCACATCAGACCTGACCGTCTCTTCCTTCCTCTTTCCAGTCAAGTTCAGCAGCTGTCCAGGAACCAGGAGGATGCAGTATGAGACCAACAGTGTGGACTTCAGAGTCGGGGCCGATGGCACGATCTTCGCCACCCGCGAGCTGCAGATCCCCTCGGAGCAGCTGGCGTTCATGGTGACAGTGCGGGACCGCCAGACCGCCGAGCGCTGGGATGCCATGGTGCGGCTGCTGGTGGCCCAGACCTCAGCCCCACACTCTGCACACACGGTAGGGTGGGAGCACAGGGTGGGCGGGCATGGCCCAGTGGGAGTTCTCACTTCCCAGTGACGGTTGGGGGCAGAGCTGCTGCCAGGGTCCCCAACAGCAGGGGGCACCACTCCGTGACGGCATCCATCGCCGAAGCCAAGGCCAGCCCAGGTAGTCTGTCCTGCAGCAGAGCCCGGGCCAGCACAGAGGGCCCTGCCTACAGTTTCTACTCAGACATCCTTGGTTTCTGAGAGTAGACCCTCAGCCTGCACTGGGAGTGCCACAGGTCATGTAGCTCCCCCTTCATGAGGGATGGAATGCGGCTCCAGGAGCTCGGGGCTTGGAGGAGCGAGACAGAGAGCCCTGGCTGGGCCTGAGTCCGCCAGGGCAGCAGGTTTGAGGATGATGGTTCAGGAGCGCTTAGGGAGGGAAGCAGCTCCAGGGACAGAACAGCAACTCGTGCAGGGTTAGCAAGCCCCCTCCCCCCAACCCTGGGACTGTGTCCCCTCTGGCAAGAACTAGTGCAAAAATAACACACACACATCAACTCCAAAACCAGTCAGAAACAAGTCCACGGCGACATCGGAAACCTTGACCACATGACACCATGGCAGGCAAAAAGAGCAGCAAGCTTGGATGAGCCGTGTTTGCACAGGAAGCTAGGGGAGGCTCAAGCGGGGTCTGTTCCAGGAACGTCAGGACTCCGAACGGGGTGAAACGCAGCAACCAGGCCGCCGCATGAACAGTCCACTCCAGGCGGGGTGCAAGGGCCTTCCTCGATCCGCTATCAGCTTCCCCCGGCAGCTCTGAGCTTCCCTGAAGATGAACACGCTGACAAGGCAGCACACGAACGGTGCCGTCACATCCAGCAAGCGGAAGTCCACGCAGGTCTGGCACCAGCCTCCACAGATTTTGTGGCTGCATTTGTCTCAGCTTAAAGCACTGGCAGCTACAAGCCACGAACTTCAACAACACTAGGGCAGTCAGCACACACAAGCTCACCCCAAGCAGGTTAACAAACGAAATAGCAGCCCAGCCTAGGACAACTCCCAGAAACCTCAGACCGACGCCCGGGGCCCGGGAGCTGACCCCACCGCCCCCAGCCCCGGGGAACGCTGGCCCGGCCCTTGGGTCGCAGTGGGTTGCCAGAGGGCACTGGAAGCTCTACCGCCACCCCTTCCCCAGCCGAGCTCAAGGACAGAAAGTCCCTGGCCCGTTGCTTGGTGGGCCACACGATCCTCACCCCCTGTTAGAGTTGGTGTACTGGAAGTGCAGTCCCAACACACCTGTCTTCAGCCCACTGCCTGGCTGACAGCAGGGCAGCAGCCTTCAGAGCCCTGTGGTAGGCTCCCACCCCTGGCATGGGTATATCGGCTGCTGCTCACTCCCACTCCTGGGCACCCGGCTTGAGGGACGGCAGAGAGGGCGGCCCTGGCAGGCAGGGACCCAAGAGCGAAGGCCGGCGGCCTAGGGCCAGACTCCCTGTGTTCAGCCATGCTCCCCGACCACGGAGGGCACACTGCGGCTTCCTTACACACCAGGGAGGGCCTGCCTCCTACTTCTCCATCACCTCCCCTCCCCCTGCCCTTCCTCCTCCCCCCTCCCTTCTCTGAGGCCTGTGCAGAAGCTAACTGCCCTCTGTTCTTGTCCCCTCCCACCCCGGGCATAGCAGCGAGGGAAGAACACGCCTCTGGACGCCCCAGCGGCCCCCCTGGACATGCTGCTGCCCTGGCCCCAGCTCCACAGCACTGGTGGGCTGCGGCGGCAGAAGCGGGACTGGGTCATCCCACCCATCAACGTGCCGGAGAACTCCCGCGGACCCTTCCCCCAGCAGCTGGTGCGGGTAAGTCCCCTCGCTGCCACACGTCCCTCAGGTGTGGACAGAGCAAGCCCCTCTGGTTTTGCTGGTGTGGATGCATTTGCCCCAAGTGGAGGCCCCGGCAGACGTGGGCAGAGGCCAGGCCAGAGCTGTGGGAGCCCAGCAGAGCCCAGCTGTCCCCAACAGTGC
The DNA here is from genome assembly GCF_030435755.1 of Ochotona princeps. Taxonomy (NCBI): domain Eukaryota; kingdom Metazoa; phylum Chordata; class Mammalia; order Lagomorpha; family Ochotonidae; genus Ochotona; species Ochotona princeps. Next base: position 945,992 of record NC_080853.1, on the reverse strand, counting down.
CCAGGACTCCTCGCAGACCAGGCCCCAGGGTGCTTTCTCGGGGCTCAGTGGGGTGGGCATCATCAGTGCTGACCACAAACAAGGGGTAAGCTGGACCCACCTGGGGGACACCTCTCAGCGGAAAGCCCTGAGCTTGCTCTGCGGGCTGTGCGGCCTTGGCCCCGCAAGGTGTGGCTGTGCCTATGACTGGGGGCCTGGTGGGCTTCCAAGCTACCTCGTTCCACAGCAGCTCCAAGACATCTGCCCCATCGCCCTCCTGGGAGTGCCATGGGCCACATGTAGGCACCTCACACTGGGCCTTGGTGGCAAAGGGGGTACATGGCCAGTGATTGGCAACTGGAATTGCCTGCAGCTTTGCAGCGTGGTCTGGGACTCCTTGCTCTGTCCTCAGGCACGTGCTAGCCCAGGGAGGCACTCGCAAGCAGGGAAGTGGCCGTGGCCAGGCATCCTACCTTGGCCATGACTGGGGCCCCCACTGTGGCCGTGGACAAGCCCCCCACTGTGGCCATGAGCTTGTCCCCCACCATGGCCGAGTCCAGGAGGATTCCCAGGCTACCCTCAGCCAGGTGCTTCCTGTCTGGCCCCCACCGTGGGGAGGAAGTCGGGGTGGGAGCCACCCTCGGTTTACAGGGTCCTTGTCCTTCTGGCACCGGGCAGAGCTGCCTCCTCCTTGCCAGCACAGACCACCGGTCCTGGGTTTCTAAACGCAGGATGTGGGCAAACGGGCCAACTAATGCTCCAGTCAGGAGAGCAGAGCCAGCAGGGCCGCGGTGCCATGGGACTGCCCATGGGATGGAACCAAAGGGTTGCTGGTCCCCTATGTCCACCCCTGCAGTCCTCCATCCCTCGGTGGGGCTCACCACCCCAAAGCATCTTCCCCCAGTAAGCTGCGGACAGCAGGGCACGGCCCAGGGTCAAAGACCTGACCCCTCAGGAGGCTGAGGGGCAGGGGAGGGTCTCCCAGGGCAAGGATGAAAGACAGGCTGGGCGTGGCGCGGAGCATGCCTACACCCAGTGAGAGAACGGCTGGGCGTGGGGCGCAGGACATCAGTATCCCAGGGTGAACAACCCCAGGCCCTGGACTCCAACTCTGAGCATGGAAGGAGGGGGACCCTGCCTGGGGAACATGGCCTGGCCCCCCACGCAGCCACATCTGTGTCTGCCCACTGCCCAACCTGGTCTTCCCTGACCCACCCCAGCTCTCAGCGTGCCCATCAGAGGCAGATCTGCACGAGTCCCTGCGGACATGCACGCCACCTTGGGCGGTGGGGGGAGTGTGGGAACAGCCAGACAATCTCCATGGCAGCTGTCACGTAGGGCCCATCAGCTCCCCACAAGAGCCCCCAGCACCCTCAAAGCAGCGAGGCATGCCCAGACCCCCTCTGTGTGACGCCAAGGCTGGGAGTCCATGCCAAGCTGGGTCCTGGTGAGTCTCAGTGTTAAGACATCGGTCTCTTCCTAACGGGTTCCAAGGCCTTCTGCAAGAACTAGTGCAGGCACGCAGGCACACAGGTGCACGTCCACCCCGCAAACCAATGCGTGTGCCTCACTCCACACACCCCCTTGCCGCTGCACGTGCGTCCGCTGCCGCCCTGCCCTGGAGTCCCGGCCAGCACCCACCACAGCTTGGTGGCTGCTCTGTGGGAAGGCTCTGAGCAGCCTGTCTCAGGACAGCCAGGCCACACAGGACGTGAGCACAGCAGGTGGGAACAGGGGCCGAGTGGGGCGTGTGGCAGCTGAGCAGAACCCCTGTGTCCTGTGCGCATTGAGGGGGTCTCCTTCTGAGGAAACCCCCAAGTGATGGGGAGGGGCCGGCGGAGGCGCAATGCGCTTCCCAAACCTGCCTGGGCCCCCATGCGGGAAGCCAAGCTGGTGTCAGGGAACCCTGAGAAGGGGGTGAGAGCCTCCATACGGCTCTCTGACTCTCAGATGAACGTTTAACCAATGACACACGCTGAAAAACGGGGTGGGTAGGATTCAACCCAGAGTCACGATGAAACAGTGCAAATTACACTTTCCCCAAAGTACAGTGGGAACAAGGTTCAAGTGTGGGGCCCGCTCCCTCCTATGTTGGCCCTCAGCCTCTCCTCACACCTCCCGCTGCTCACAGCCAGGCCCCTCCCAGGGACCCCAGGCTCGTTGGGGCTGGCCTCAAAGTTGGTTTGCACATCTGGGCCCCGCTCTACTGCCATTCTAGGCCTCACTCCCACACATGGGATCGCCAGCTCAGACCAGCCTGTACCCTGCACAGACACGGCACAGCCTGCACCCTGCAGGGACACAGACCCCTGCCAGCTCCTTCCTACCAGCACTGAGAGCCCCTGGGCCAGGCCAAGGCCACCACTTCCTGCCACAAAACCTTCCTGCTCACTCAAGCAGACAGGAGCCTACCTGGGGAGCCCAGCCACTCCACTGGCCACCAGCCAGGGGCCCCACCACGTCTCCTCCTCCATGTCATGAGCCTGAGTTGGCTGGCAGAGGGCAGGGGTCCTGGCTGCACCCCCAGACCCCTCGCAGGGGTAGAACTACTGCCAGGTGTAGCTGGGGGCGCCCCGAGGCCCCTGGCCCCTAACTACCCTTTCAGTTCTCAGTATAGCCAAGGTCCCCGAGGCTCCTCCAGCAAGGCCAGATCAGGGGACTCAGGGATCGGGCTAAGCACAGGCCCCAGCAGCAGGCTGACGCCCCCGGCCACTCCTGCCTTCCAGATCCGCTCAGACAAGGACAATGATATCCCCATTCGCTACAGCGTCACGGGCGTGGGTGCCGACCAGCCCCCCATGGAGGTCTTCAGCATCGACTCCATGTCTGGTCGCATGTATGTCACGCGTCCTATGGACAGGGAGGAGCGAGCCTCCTACCATGTGAGTACCCCAGTCCCGCCGCATGGACCCTGGGGTCCTAAATGGGAGACCCCAGCGAGGAGCACCGGCTGCCACCCTGGGCTCCTGCAAGCCATGCCTCCTTCCTTCCTGGGGTCCTGCCAGGCCTGTGGCTATTCCAGGCCTTGCGGGCAGCAGCCCAGGCTACCCAGCGTCCGCACTGCTCAGCCCGCCCGTCCCCCCCCCGGCCCTGGTTTAAGTGTCCGACAGCCTTTGCTGCCCTGCTGGAGTGGAGGGAGGAATGAGAGAGGAGAGCCCTAGCGTTTGCACAAAGACACAGGGCGAGTCCAGTCCACCACGCCCCATGGCCAGGAGTGCGCCCTCAGGCAAGTCACCGCCCCGTCTGGACCTGGCCTCCCTCCTGCCCAGGGAAGAGTGCCCAGCAGGGCTGAACGTGGCCCCGCAGACACCCAGCCCCGGCTGTCATCCTGTTCTGAGGAGCCCGCAGGAGAACGCGGCTGGGTTGGCACCACGTTGTGATGGACTCCTTTGCTGTAGCCACCACGGGCACTCGTCCTGGCTCAGAGCCTTTCTGAAGGCCTGCTCCCAGCAGAACCAGGCGCTTTGATTTCTTGCGGGAACATTCTCCTGCCAGTTGCTGGCCGCCAGGACGCTTGGCCTTTAAAACTGTACCCAGCATTGTGGGGAGGCCACGGGCTCTCTCTCCTAGAATGTCCACTGGGAGGCAAGTGTGCAGCAACGAGGCCAGAGCAGGCCGGAACCTGGGGATGGGCCGCGCAGGGCTCTGCCAGTACAGAGCCCACGTGTGAGGCAGGTCTGGGCAGGAGGACGGCCCTGGGTACCAGCTGGTCGCCGCAGGTCGCACCCTGACCAGCACCTGCAGGCCACACCACCCTGCCACAGCCCAAACGTCACACAGGCACCCCTCCCGGAGAAGGGGGAGACATCCCCAGATGGCCCCCCTCTCGCTTGCAGGCAGCACCCCATGGGCACACCATCCTCCCTACACCAGCCTAGAGACCTGACAGGTGTGGGAGCCATGAGCCAAGGTCGTGGCTGTGCGTGGGCAGCAGTGGGGCGATCCCGTCTGCGCCTGGGGCCAGGAGCCCAGTGGCCTACAGCACTGACCACGCTGCCCTCTGCCTGGTTCCATCCAAGGGGCCTTGGCCAAACAGCGGCCTCTCCCAGAGGACCCTGCCCTCCTCAAGCTGGCTGCTCTCCTCACACTGGGCAGCCAGCAGCTCCTCCCTCCCAGCGCCCCTGCCACGGGGTCAGGTGCTCTGGGGCAGTTGTGTCCAGCCCCCATCCACCTCCCCAAACCAGCAGGTCCAGCGCAGTACCCTGAAGCCCCTCCCCCAGGGCAGGGGGGTCTACCAGCCAAGCGCCTGCCCTGTTGCCCCTCTTGGCTGGGGCGAGGACCAGTGCAGTCTGGGGCAGGGGGCATCTCAGAATTCCTCACAGCTGGCCTTAGGCTGGACACGGTGGATGCCCCTATTAACCATGCCCCCGCTGAGACCCGGCCTCTCTGCACCCCCACACATCCCCTGCCCGGGGTCCCACGTAGGCCTCCCAGTCACAGAGCTTTAAGTCCCACCCCCCTGCTAGACACAGCTGTGACTGCTGGCCTTGGGTCAGTGATCAGTGTGTAGAGTGTCGCCGGGGGGACTCTGAGAGTCACCCCCTCTTCTGCCCGTGCAGAGGAGCTGCCGATGCATGCCTGGGCTGCCTCCTGTCACGGGGCAGGGAGCTGTGCCCCCACCCCAGACTGTGGGTCAGCCAGCTGTGTCCCCTGCAAAGATATGGGTCATCGGGTGCTGTATCGCCCCAAGTCTATGGATCAGCCGGGAGCTGTGTACCCCAAGGCTACGGGTCAGCCGGGAGCTGTGCCCCGCTGGCGGAGGGCACAGGGGAGTTGCGCTGGCTGCACGGGCCCACTCTAACGACCTGTGTGCCCCCAGCTGCGCGCTCACGCCGTGGACATGAACGGCAACAAGGTGGAGAACCCCATCGACCTGTACATCTATGTCATCGACATGAACGACAACAGGCCCGAGTTCATGAACCAGGTCTACAACGGCTCGGTGGACGAGGGCTCCAAGCCGGGTGAGCCAGCGCATGGGGCTAACGGGGCAGGGCCTCCCTGGAGTCCGTGGCCCCCCGCTCAGATGTCAGCGAGCATCCAGGGTGGGCTCAGACCAAGGATGAGAGGGCTCCGTGGACGAGGCAAGGGCTGCGATGGGTGCCCAGAGCTGCAGGACACGGCTGGCCACAGGGGGCTGTTGTGCAGAGGTGACATGCAGCTGGGGACAGAGCATGAAGCAATTGGGGTACTGGCAGCCTGGGAGAGGCCCAAGACAGGAGACCAGGTCAGAGAGGAGGCCACGAGGCCTCGCTTTGGGCCGCACACGGGCCTGGTGTGGCCTTCACAAAAGGTCCTGACCCAAGCGAGCGCCTCCCACGCCCTGTCCCACTCGTCGCCCAGAGCCCTGTGGTGCAGTGAGCCCTGCCAAGGCCGCATCCTGCTCCCTGGAATCTGGTTCCGCAAGAAGATGAACAGCAAGTTCCAAGCGGCTCTGCTGCTTCCTTGCCAGCTGTGCCGGTGGCTTCACCTCACTGCAGTTTGCTTCTACGGGGGCGTCCTGGGAGTTGCATCCGGTGCCTGACTGTGGTCCCCATCAGCAGGCTGCCTAGACGCCTGGAGGCAGTGGGCTCGGCTGGCGGCTCAAGAGCGACAAGCCCTTTGCCGGGTCCCACAGGGGTCTGTGGGGGCACAGAGGGAGGCCAGGGCTGCACACACGCAGCCTGCGGCTCAGCCAGGGTTCAGGGTGGCAGCGGGCACCTGTCTTGACAGCCTCATGAACTGCTCGCCTGGGACATATGCTTCTCACCCTCGTCACTCAAGGCCTCAGACAGCAAACTCTCGGGCCCAAGAGCGCCCTAGTAGCTGGACTGCAAATGGGCAGTGCGCGCCAGGCTCTGTGTGTTTCGAGAGCTGCTGGAGAAAAGTGGTGCCCGTACTGACGGTTTCAGAGCTTAAAGTCTCTAACCGAGTCCTCCGCTCTCCTAGCCGCTCGCCGCAGTGCGGACGCCTGGGTGTACATCTTGACCTAGATGTCACTGCACAGTGTGAAGCAGGAGGGGCATGCGCACACTGCGGATGGAGTCAGGGCGCTGTCGTCCAAGCGAGGCGTGCTGTGCTCAGTGGCTGGTGCCGTCTTTCCTGTGCTGGGGGTGTTGGGGGTGCACCCCACCCGGGGCTGGGATGCCCAACAGTCATCCCAATGCTAAAAATTTAAACCTTTAGCCTCAGTGATTTGAACAGAAAGCCAATTATGGGGCTGACTTAGTTTTCAAATTAAACTGCAGTTGAAGGTTTGCGAGATCAGTCCTTGAAGACATGGCAGCCTTGGCACAGAGGCCCGAGGAAGACCCTGGCAAGAGCTCAGCTCTGCCCGCGCCTGTTAGTGGGAGCTGATTGGTAGATGCCCGTGTCTTGCTGCCTCTCCCAGAGCAGGCACACGGGCCCTGCCTTACTGCCACACTTGCCAAGGAACGCTATGCCTCTGCAGTGGGCGCAGGGGCCTCCGCCGGCCACACGGCTTCCTCCGTGGAAGGCCCCGGGCTCCGCGTCCCTGCAGCAGGTACTGTGAGCATAGCGCTCTGTGCACACCCAGCGAGGAGTCTCCAGCTGCGTCCCTTCCTGGGCCCCTCCCGTGGGTCTCCCAGCCCAGTCCCACGTGAGTTGAGGGTCCCAAGGTTTTTGACTGTCTCCCACTGCTTTCCCAGGGTGTAAACAGGGAGCTGGGTCATACATGGAGCTTCGGGATTTGAACCAGCGTCCACATGGGTTACTGGCACTGCAGATAGAAGATCAGCATTCTATACCACCACACTGTGTTTTTGGTCCATGCCTCTGAGGTGCTCCCCATAAGTCCCTAAGTGGACTCAACGAACAGAATGCTGGGGCCCTCGGATGTGTGCAGCTCTGGGCCTGGGTGCCCTGCTCAACAGAAGAGGTCAGAGCCACAACCTTGAAGAAACTTCCAGCTCTGGTTGAAATCCTTTAGCGGTTTGGGGGGTCAGGCAGGGAGGGGGTCGGCAGGTCCATACTCTGAGGTCCAGCGGATGTCCTGCTCATGGCACAGCCAGGGCCTCAGGAGGAGGAGCACTCTGCAATCGACTGGTGAGGCCTGCCCGGGGTGCCCTCTGAGCAACTCCCTGCTTTCCAGGTACCTACGTGATGACGGTCACAGCCAACGACGCGGACGACAGCACCACGGCCAACGGGATGGTGCGGTACCGCATTGTGACCCAGATGCCCCAGAGCCCGTCCCAGAACATGTTTACCATCAACAGCGAGACCGGGGACATCGTGACAGTGGCCGCTGGCCTGGACCGCGAGGTGAGGCGGGCCGCGCGCGGGGCACAGCAGTGACAGAGTGGCTGGTCCCTAGCCAGCAGAGCCTCCTGGGACAGCCCTGCTGACATGGGGCAATGCGGAGAGGGGTGGGCCCAGAGAAGCAGGGGGGACTGCTCCGTGCCCCCCAACTGTGAGCCGGGCCATCGTGCGTTCTGAAGTGATGGAGCAGGAACCAAAGAAGTGGCACGTGGCCCGCTGCACCCACTTGACATGGCCTTTGTTCGCCATGGGGCCTGGGACCCCAATCCTTTCATGCCACCAGGGCCTCTGCCTGGCTCTCCCTGCACCCTGGGAGAAGGTGCGGTGAGGAGGGCTCACTTCTCCACAGCAGCACCCCCATGGGTCCTGGAGGAGGCGTCACCACCGCCTGGATGAGCTCACTGCCTGCACCCACGCTGGGCGTCCCTGGGACCTCACGGTCAGCGGCAGCCCAGCAGATGCTCCCGACTGGGGCCCTCAGCTGCACAGAAACCACCGAGCTCCCAGCACATGACCAAACCCAGCTGGGCAGCTGAGAATAGGGCGCTCAAATCCCCACAGGCGGAGCCCCAGCATCCTTGGGAAGGGTGGGACTAGGAGACAGGGCACAGCATGGGCTGCCCCGGCTGGCTGTGTGGGCAGGCTCTGCCCGGGACCCGTGCTGCTGGCATCCTCAGGGAGGTGCAGGTGCGAAGGTCATGGCCAGGGGTCAGGCAGGCAGCTGGGGATCCATGGTTGCTGTCTCTCAGGCAGCAGAGACCCCTCCCAGACATGCACTTGTGTGACAGCACACAACGTACACCGGTACCCAGGAACACAGCCACTGTGCCCACACCTCTGCGTGCCCGTCGGAGCTCCCAGCAGGCTGGGCCGGCCCTCTCAGCCAGGCCCCAGTGGGTGCCCTGGCCTGGAGCAGCCCTGAGGATCACCCAGCAGGGTTAGCCGCCTGCCGGCTCCAAACAGCAAGCCCAGCTCGCCCTCTAGTGGCGATCAGATGCCACACAATGCTCACAGATACATAAGCACATGCATAGATTCACACTACACATGTGCGCACACATACATGCGTGCCAACAGGCAGGCTCATGTGTGCACACACACCTCACGTGGGCACACGTGGGCACACACCTCACATGGGCACACGTGGGCACACACCTCATGGGTGCACACCTCACGTGGGCACACACTTCCTGCATGTTCTGTGTGCAGTAGCCTGCTTGATTCCCAGGCCAGAGCATAGCATGCTGCGAGACTGGGAGGGTGATGTCACACCACAAGCCCTGGAATCCCGCCCTTCTCTGCCTGTGTCACTGTCGTAGCATCAATCTCAGTGCAGTGGGGACTGAGGAAGCCCCTGCACAGGGACACAGAGATGACCCAGGGTAGCCAGGGAGCCCGAGAGTGAGAGGCCCAGCCCGGGGTGCCCACACCACTCCACTGGCCAGCTCCGGGCAGTGCTTCCAGCATGTCCATGTCTGTCCCAGGTGGTCGGGGGAGGCACCCTACATGGAAGCCTGGCTTGCTCCACCAGCAGGGGGCAGCTGAGGCGGCCATGGCAGGCGGCAGCTGGCATGGTGCCACAGGTGGGCTTGGAAGACCCCCACTCATAGTTCCCCACATCCTCACCCAGGTTTCCCTGGTACCTGGCATTGGGACTGGCCTTGCCAGGCTAGCTGTCAATGCTGGCACTGTCCCCAGCTAGAGAGCAAGCCATGACCCAGACCAGCAGCACCCAAGGCCTCAGCCCTTCCCACAGGCGCCCCTGGTGCCCATGGCTAAGGGGTGGTGTCCAAGCACAGAGCTATCGGGCACAGGTGGCATGGCTAAGGGGCAGTGTCCGAGCACGGAGCTGTGGGGCACAGGTGGCATGGCTAAGGGGCAGTGTCCGAGCACGGAGCTGTGGGGCACAGGTGGCATGGCTAAGGAGCGGTGTCCAAGCACGGAGCTGTGGGGCACAGGCAGGGTTGGCTTGGTTTGGATAGGGCGGAGGGGTGTCTTTGGTTTGGACAGGGCAGAGGGTGTCTTCATGCTGGGGTTCTGAGCTGGAAGCCGAGAGAAGTGCACTCCACCGCAGCCAGTCCCCCATGTCCACAGCTGCACACATGGCCCACATCTGACCACACAGCTGGACACGCACGGAAGACTAATTTCAATGGTGCCATTGCCCAGGACAGCCTGGCAACTGGAGTGTTAGCCATGGTCACTGGGCAGTGTCCATCCCACATTCAGGACACATGCCAGGCCCCCTGCCCGTGTCCCTGTGGGCACTGCCCCAGGGTGGCAGGGAGCTGGGCTGTGTATGCACATCTGTAACCGGGCAGCCTCTCCAACAGTCGTGGCTTCCCCTGTGCCCTCCCCCCAAGCCGTGAGCCCCTGTCCACCCAGGGCCCAGTCTTGGGTGGCTCTCGCCTGTGCTCTGTCCTGCCCTGCCTGCGCCTGTGTGCAGAGCTCCCTCCTCGCAGGCACCTCCCTAAGGAAGTCACTCACTCCATGAGCTGTCGGGAGTGGGTAGGAGGAGCTCAGCAACCTCAGCCAGCAGCCGGGAGCGAGTGACACAGGCAGGCTCTGCACATGTGCGTAAGCTGATTGGGGCGGCGGACGCTGCCGGCCCCTGTACTGGCACGCACACACAGGAATCAGGTCTGGGATCACCTCAGATGAAGTTTCTTTGGGGATCCCTCCAACTGAAGTGCTGATCTGAGAACCCCAAGCATGAAGGGACTGTGTCAGCCAGTGGATTCTGCAGCGACCTCATCATGCTTGGAACGGCGAGATTGGCAGCAATTCAGAATTGATAAGCTATCAAAACCACCTGAGCAGGACCCTGGGAGCATGCCCCACTTTGGGGACCTGGGCTGGGTGGGAGGCTGGGGGGGCATCTCCCTTTATCTCCCCCTTACCCCAGATATAGAAATAATAATATTAATGTGGGGAAAAATTAATAACTTTTACTGTTCCCTTATAACATTAAAAAAAGGAAGGCTCTGTAGAAGGAGCCTGAGGGGTGGACGGACGGATGGACGGACGGACGGGTGGGTGGACGGACAGACAGACGGGTGAGTGGACGGAAGGACAGACGGGTGAGTGGACGGACGGACGGGTGAGTGGATGGAGGCACAGGGCACAGCCTGAGGGGTAGGGCGGATGGACAGACAGGTGAGTGGACGGAGGGACAGACAGGTGAGTGGAGGGACGGACAGACGGGTGAGTGGACGGATGGACAGACGGGTGAGTGGACGGAGGGACAGATGGGTGAGTGGATGCAGGGATTTGTTGGACGGATGGATGGATGGCTCAATGGATGGGTCAATCAATCAAGTGGACAGATGTGGGGATGTGAGGGCTGGCCAGATGGGGTGGTGGGAGGCACGGGGTGCAGGCTGAGGCGGTGGCAGAAGGGAAGGAGGTACAGCTAACCTACTGTGAGAAAGCTCAGCTACGCCGTGGCCCACAGGTGGAGGTAAGCTGCTTCTGCCCACATGGCATCGTAGCTCCCTTTGGTAGATGTCAGCCACTTAGCCATTAACCTAATTCACACAATGAACGTTGACCCAGTGTTGGTGACATGCCGGGTGGTAGGCCAGGGCCCCAGGGGTGCACACGGACAAGAGCGTGTTCTGGGACCCATGCCCTCTTCCAGGAGGTCCAGGCCTGCTAGATGTGGGCAGGGAATGGCCAGCCCAGCCCAGCCTCCTCTCCTGAGCCCACGCCAAGCCTGCCCTGAGCAGGGCGCTGTGAGGGGCACGCAGGGGAGGGGAGAGGCTTCCCCTGGAGGCAGAGCCCCTGGTTCCCGAACAGGAAAGTGCTGTCCTGCAAGGCGCGGAGCAAGGGGCAGGGGTCAACTCCGTGGGGTTCTGGACGCACCGTGGAGAGGTGAGGAGCCTTCAGGGCTGCCGCTGGGACAGTGTGTAAGGAGGGCCAAGCCACGAGGAGCCACGAGGAGCCACGAGCCCTGCCCCCCTTCACCATCGCTGGGAGGACCCTCTGCAGCCCACCCGGGTCACCCGGTCCCTCTGCAGGTCCCTCTTGCCTCTCTCCTAGGTCTCCCGCCTGCTCTCCCTCCTCACCTGTAGGGAGGGGCGGGCTGTGTCTCCCCGACTGGCAGCTCTGACCTCAGGAGCACAGCTCCTGGCAGCCTGGCCCCGCCATGGGCCCCCGTGCCAGGCAACTCCATCCTGGGGGCGGGCTCCTCAGATGCAGAGTGCCCACACCTGCTCATAACCTAGACTGTTCCCCACTTGTGTATCCCCCAGAAAGTCCAGCAGTACACGGTCATCATCCAGGCCACGGACATGGAGGGAAACCTCAACTACGGCCTCTCCAACACAGCCACGGCCATTATCACCGTGACAGACGTGAATGACAACCCGCCTGAGTTCACTAGCAGCACTGTGAGTCCCGAGGCCATGTGGGGGGGAGAGGTTGTGGGGGATGGCACCGCTCCACAGGGCAGAGGGGCAGGGCCAGCTGGGGGGAGAGATTGTGGGGGGATGGCAATCCCATAGGAGGCATCCATATGAAATCGGATGGACTGACGGGCCTTTGGGCCAAGGACCCAGCCACCGGGTGGTGTGCATGCTACGTGGGTGTGCAACATAAGTACAGGCCTGAACAGGGCCAGCAACTGCCCCACACGGCCCCCATCATGAGACAAGGAACTTGCCGGGGGGGAGTTGGGCACCTGAGTGCCCCGGAGGACACCCCAGAGAATACAGCCATCGCCATCCTGGGGCCACCCAGGGCCCGCCCAGGCGGGAGGCCCTCTCCATGCCCTGGGGAGCCCAGCGGTGGACAAGGGTGCTGGACCCTCAGTGAGCCACACTGAACCGACAGGAGTGTGGAGCAGCAGCGCCGAGCCCTGCAGGCCTGCTGGGAAGGCCCCACAAAGGCCACCTGTCCCCTGGACCCCTCCTTCCAGGCTCTGTCCCCCCTCTCTCCCCGCCACCCCACCAGGCAGATGGGCTCCAACAAAGAGGAACTGGAGGACTCTGTCCCTCCATGGCACCCTGGGGGCAGCACAGCCAGGACTCCAACACAGAGGTCAGGGAGCTGGTGGCACAGGGAGAGCTCAGGCGCAGAAGCAGTGTGGCTCACACCCAGCCGGCAGGCAGCCCACCCCAAGGTTCCTGCAGGAGTGCCCAGGAGAACCCTTGGGGAGGGCACACAGTGCCAGCCAGCAGGCAGCCTACCCCGAGGTTCCTGCAGGAGTGCCCAGGAGAACCCGAGGCCAGGGTCGGTAGCAGCAGCTGTTGCTTGGCCAGCGCCCCCTTCCTGGGGCCTCAGCCCCTGGCACACCCTTGCTGAGCCCCTGGGACCAGAGCCCAGGGCATGGGCACCAGGGCCACTGCCATGACTGCCCAAGAATCGAGTTGTCCTAGCACCAGCATACAGGCAGTGCCCAGTCCTGCCACGCCTGTCCTCACCAGGCCGTGAGCACATCCCAGATCCCAAGTCTTTGTCCAGGCTTGACCCCACTTCCATCTTGTGTCTCAGGGTGAGGGCCTACGACAGGATGGCAGGGCCACTGGTGGAGAAGTCGGGACACAGCAGAGCAGGCCACGGGCTGGGAGCCAGCCTTAGGGGCTGCTGGGGTCCCAGCTACATGCACAGGCACACCTGTAGACGCATGCACACACATGCTGTGTCTCCCTGTTTTGCTGCAGTGGCAGCCATGGGAACCACAGCAGCCCGTGACTGTGCCTTTAGCAGTAGCCTCAGGCCTCCTGGGGCCCGTGCTGGCCTTCATGCCCACCCTGTCGGTCGGGCCCATGAACCAGCTGCCTGGTCCTCTGTGCAGACAAGGGGCGCTCGGAGTGGTTTCTGAGAAAGGTCAAGAGTGTGCCCGGACACAACTGTGTGTGTGCAGGCAAGTACGTGCCTGGGTACGAGTGTGTGTGTGTGTGTGTACACGTATGTGTGCCTGGGCACGAGTGTGCATATACAAGTGTGTGTGCCTGGGCACGAGTGTGCATATACAAGTGTGTGTGCCTGGGCACGAGTGTGCATATACAAGTGTGTGTGCCTGGGCATGTGTGTATATACAAGTGTGTGTGCCTGGGCACGAGTGTATATACAAGTGTGTGTGCCTGGGCACGAGTGTGTATACAAGTGTGTGTGCCTGGGCACGAGTGTGCATATACAAGTGTGTGTGCCTGGGCATGTGTGTATATACAAGTGTGTGTGCCTGGGCACGTGTGTATATACAAGTGTGCGTGTGCAAGTGTGTGCACACATGCAAGTATATATGCCTGGCTCAAGGGTGTATGTGTGTGCCTGGATATGTGTGTGTTACACGTGTGCAGGAGGTTTGGCTGGGTGTGGGCGTGGGCAGACATGAACCGTGGTCTTGCTGGGGGACGACACCCAGCACCGCGTCAGCAGCTACACTGCAGTGTCGGCCCACACCGGTGACGTGCTCTGTCCTGGCATGTTCCAGTTCGTAGGGGAAGTCCCCGAGAACCGGGTGGAGACGGTGGTGGCGAACCTCACCGTGCTGGACCGCGACCAGCCACACTCGGCCAGCTGGAACGCCGTGTACCGTATCATCAGCGGGGACCCCTCAGGCCACTTCCGCGTGCGCACGGACCCCGTCAGCAATGAGGGCATGGTCACTCTGGTCAAGGTGAGGGCCACGGAAGCTCCGTGTGCGGCTTTGGTGGTCGCTCTGATCGAGTCCTCCCGCTCCAGTGTGGGTGCTGAGGGCAGAGAGTGGCCTCCAGGGTGCCTCCCTGCCCACCTGCCCGAGGGGTGGAGGCCGGCCGGGGGTCCAGTGCTTCAGCTTCCCCAACACTTGTGCCACAAGGAAGAACTGTGGACCGACAGGCGGCAACCAGTGGGGACCTGGCCTGGGGCCATGCGTCATTGCCATCCACCCAAAGACGGCAAAGCAGGGTCCCGGTCCTCTCTGCTCTTGGGGTGCAGTGGTACATATGCCACAGGGCTGTCCCTACACCCTGCTTAGCATGGATTCTCCCTCATCAGCTGGGCCAAGCCACAGGTCTCAGTGCTCCACCTCCACAGGCCATCCACGGCTGAGCTGAGCAAGCTGAAGGCCCAGGCCTGGGTGTGAGGGTCGAGGGTCAGTGTGGAGTGGGGGAGCAGGGGCTACAAGGCAGGACCAGAGACGCCCCCAGACTTGGCCTTCCCCACTATGACACCCCAACCTCAGCCAGGGACAAGTGTGTGTGGCCTCAGGACACCGGGCAGGGACTCAGGACTGACCCAGTCGCCGGGCCCGAGGCCCGAGGGCTCAGCCCCTTGGGTCAGTGCCCGTGGCCTCCCGTGTCCCAGCCCTGTGCTGTCCTGGTCCCTGCAGGACGCTCAAGGAGGCCGGCCAGAGACGGGTGTCCTGGCTTCGTTTCTGCTTTGTCGTCAATAACACATGGCTTTTCTTTCAAAGATTTGTTTATTTTAAAGTGATTGGAGGCGATCGAGCCATCTTGCCCCTGCTGGCTCACTCCACAGAGGGCTGGGCCAGCCAGCACAGGGGTCAGGGGTCAGGCGCTCCCCCCGGTCTCAGGTGGCCGGGCCACACTGCAGCCACGTCTGCCCTTCCGTTCCAGGCTGTTGACTACGAGCTCAACAGGGCCTTCATGCTGACTGTGGTGGTGTCCAACCAAGCCCCACTGGCCAGCGGCATCCAGATGTCCTTTCAGTCCACAGCGGGGGTGACCATCTCTGTGGTGGACATTAACGAGGCCCCATACTTCCCCTCCAACCACAAGCTCATCCGCCTGGAGGAGGGCGCACCCATAGGCACCGTGCTTACCACCTTCTCTGCCGTGGACCCCGACCGCTTCATGCAGCAGGCAGTGAGGTGGGTTGGCCCACACTGCAGCCCGGGCTGGGCAGAGGGGCCAAGCAGGGTGGGGCAGACACACCTCCAGGCCCTCCCGGGACCCCCGGGCTGTCAGAGGGGCCGAGCAGGGTGGGGGGCCTGAGGCAATCCCCTCACAGCTCCTGTACACCCCCGCTGCAGGTACTCCAAGCTGTCGGACCCGGCCAACTGGCTGCGCATCAATGCCACCAGCGGCCAGGTCAGCACGGCCGCCGTCCTGGACCGTGAGTCTCTCTTCATCAACAACAACGTTTACGAGGCCACCTTCCTGGCGGCTGACAACGGTGCGTCTGGGCCACATGGCCGAGGCGGGCAGCCCCTCTGCTCCTGCCCTGTGCCTGCCCTGGGGTGGGCGCTCACTTGTCTCAGTGTGCTGTGGTCCTGAGCCGCCTCCTGGCCCCAGACCTGCAGCTTGCACGCATCCCCGGGCAGCTGGCCTCTGAGCACCTGCCCCGGGAGGCTGCAGGCCGGACGTGGGCCCGTGGGGCCTCAGCATGCGTCTCACAGTACAGGAGGGGCCAGGAAACAGGTGCATCAGGATTGGCAGCTCCCTGCTGCCTCCACCAACACTGCCGGCCAGGGCCCAGGCTGGGTCAGCTGGGGAGTAGCCTGTACCCAGGGCCAGCTCTGGGGGTCACCTGCTTCATCCTGGCCATATGCTGGCTCAGGGCTCCTGGTCACCCAGAGCCTCACAGAGCAGAGGCACGAGGAGAGGCTCAGCCCTGAAGTCCAGGCTGGGGCAGACACAGGGCAGCGGCCTGCCTGCAGGGAGGGGACAGAGGCTCCCGAGCCCCAGGCTGGGGTGGGTCCCCAGCAACACTGGAACGTGGTGTCCACTGTCCCACGTCCCCAGTCCGAGCGGTCGCCCCACGCCTGCAGGGATCCCCCCGGCCAGTGGCACTGGGACACTGCAGGTCTACCTCATTGACATCAACGACAATCCCCCCGAGCTACTCCCCAAGGAGGCACAGATCTGTGAGAAGCCCGGCCTGAATGCCATCAACATCACGGCGGCCGACGCCGACGTCGACCCCAACATCGGCCCCTATGTCTTCGAGCTGCCCTTCGTCCCGGCTGCTGTGCGCAAGAACTGGACCATCACACGCTTAAATGGTGAGACGCTGGCCACGGCAGGAGCTGGGCTCTGCAGCACAGGCGTAGACGGAGGGAGTGGTCCTGCAAGACAGGCAGCGGCCACACTGTAGGAACTGGGCCCCAGCCAGGCCGGCACTGAGGCTGTTGCCAACTGCTAGGCCTCCCCATGGGGAAGGGCTGGCAAGCCCCAAGGTCTCCGGCCCTTCTGCCCCCTCAAACCAACGTGGGGCCAACGGGCCTCGAGCGAGGTAGCCCATGGCCTACCCCAGGGGACCAGGATTCGGGCCCCACTCTGGGGTAGGGGGTTCCTTACTAAGCCCCCACATGGACACCTGCACTGGCCTGGCCCAGCACCAGCAGGTGCCGACACAAAGCAACCCTCGTCCTCTCTCTTGTCAGGTGGCCTCTCAAATAACTGTTTCAAAGATTTAATTCGGGCCTGGCGGTGTGGCCTAGCAGCTAAAGTCCTCGCCTTGAACGCCCCGGGGTTCCCATATGGGCACCGGTTCTAATCCCGGCAGCTCCACTTCCCATCCAGCTCCCTGCTTGTGGCCTGGGAAAGCAGTCGAGGATGGCCTAAGGCTTTGGGACCCTGCACCTGTGTGGGAGACCCGGAAGAGGTTCCTGGTTCCCAGCATCGGATCGGCGCGCACCGGCCCGTTGCGGCTCACTTGGGGAGTGAATCATCGGACGGAAGATCTTCCTCTCTGTCTCTCCTCCTCTCTGTATATCTGACTGTAATAAAATAAATAAATCTTTAAAAAAAAAAAAGATTTAATTCCTTGAAGGAGTTGGGCAGATGCGTAGAGAGCTCTCTCATCTGCTGCAGGGTCCCAAGGTTTTGGGCTGTCCTCAACCTCTTTCCCAGGCCGCAAGCAGGGAGCTGGATGGGAAGCGAGGCTGCCGGGATTAGAACCGGTGCCCATATGGGATCCCGGGGCGTTCAAGGCAAGGACTTTAACCACTAGGCCACGCCGCCGGGCCCCCCCAATATTTTTTTAAGAGACACTTTGCAATTTTGTGGCCCGAGGCAATGTTTCCCAGGTACCCCACGTGAGGCCCGCATGCACGCGGGTCCCAGGCCCTGCAGGCACGCGGGCCACTAACGTATGTTCACTGTCTGCCCAGGTGACTATGCCCAGCTTAGCCTGCGCATCCTGTTCCTGGAGGCTGGAGTATACGAGGTCCCCATCATTGTCACCGACTCCGGGAACCCTCCACTGTCCAACATGTCCTTCATCAAGGTCAAGGTGTGCCCATGTGACGAGAACGGTGACTGCACTGCTGTTGGCGCCGTGGCGGCAGCCGGCCTGGGCACGGGCGCCATCACGGCCATCCTCATCTGTATCCTCATCCTGCTGAGTGAGTGAGGCGGGGGTGGGGTCGGCCACTGGACGCATGCTGCCCCCAGAACCCACACCCCTCCCCACCCACCCAGGCCTGCGGCGGACACCCCACCGATGGCACTGGCCCTGGTCACGTGCACACCGTGGACAAGTGTGCCCACTGGCTCCCCCAGCCCTAAACTCCCAGAAGCTCCTGGGTTTCCAGGTGACGAAGGGGCCACCTCTTCCCAACATGGAACCGTATGTCCTGCTCCCTTCGATTCTTGCCAAGACACGCTGTATCTGAGGCCCTCACCGTGACTCCTCCCCCTGCTCAGGGCGCAGTCGCTGCACATGGGGTGCAGGGAGTGCTGGCGAGAGGGACGGGCCAGCTGAGCTCGGCCTTAGCAACTGGGGGGCCCACACCAGGCGTGCGTGTGCAGGCGTGCACCCACTCAGGTCCTGAACATGGAGATCACACAGGCCAATAGTACATCCAGGCACAACCAGGAGTGCACACGCACACACTCACCTACACACGGGGCACTTGTGTGGGCATGTACGCGCGCACACACGCCACCCACGTGTGGCCCCTCCCCACAGCCATGGTCCTGCTGTTTGTCGTGTGGATGAAGCGGCGAGAGAAGGAGCGCCACGCCAAGCAGCTGCTCATCGACCCCGAGGACGACGTGCGTGACAACATCCTCAAATACGACGAGGAGGGCGGCGGCGAGGAGGACCAGGTGGGTGAGCGAGGGTGAGGGGCCGGGGCCGGGCAGGGAGGGGTCTGTGCAGGGGTGAGGGGCCAGGGCAGGGAGGGGTCTGCGCAGGGGTGAGGGGCCAGGGCAGGGAGGAGTCTGTGCAGGGATGAGGGGCCAGGGCAGGCAGGGGTCTGCGCAGGGGTGAGGGGCCAGGGCCAGGGCAGGGAGGAGTCTGCGCAGGGGTGAGGGGCCAGGGCAGGGAGGGGTCTGTGCAGGGGTGAGGGGCCAGGGCCGGGCAGGGAGGGGTCTGCACAGGGGCATGGAGGCCAGGGCCGGGCAGGGAGGGGTCCATGCAGGGGTGAGGGGCCAGGGCAGGGAGGGGTCTGCACAGGGGCATGGAGGCCAGGGCCGGGCAGGGAGGGGTCCGTGCAGGGGCATGGAGGCCAGGGCAGGGAGGGGTTTGCGCATGAGGCGGGGGGGGCCAGGACTGTGCAGGATGGAGTCTGCAATGGGACAGGAGCCCCATCCTCCTGGGACCCTGCCCACAGCACCTGCATCCTCAGGGGACTCCCACCTGTCCTCCCCTCCAGCACGACCCTTGCCCAGCACCCTGGAGGGAAGGGGCTTGAGGCAGCTGGGGACACTGACCTACCCTACGCTGCTGGCGCTGGGCCTGTCAGGTGGCCAGGCACCCAGGAGGGTGGAGTCTGGGGCCCCTGATGAGTAAGTGCAGGATGTGGGGGAGCCCCATTCCTGCTGTGAGCCTGCAGGGGTGGGAGTGGGCAGGGTAGATGGCATGGACAACAAGGGTCCTAGAGCAGGAGTGGGCGCTGGGGGTCCTCCAGGTGCTGCTCATACAAGCACCCCTTAACCCCCAGGACTATGACCTCAGCCAGCTGCAGCAGCCTGAGGTGGCAGACCACAGCCTGAGCAAGGCCCCCGGCGTGCGGCGGGTGGATGAGCGGCCCGTGGGTGCCGAGCCGCAGTACCCGGCCAGGCCCGTGGTGCCCCACCCAGGCGATATTGGCGACTTCATCAGCGAGGTGGGTGCTCCTCCAGCAGGGGCCACTCTGGAGACACAAGCCAGCTACCCGTGGAGCAAGGGCAGGGCAGGCCTCCCCACTCCACCAGGCGCAGGGCAGTCCCCTGGAGCCCCTGGCTGGTCCTCCTGCCACTGGGTGCAGCCCAGGACAGCCCCAGCCAGCACAGCCCTGGCCCCCACCGGGGCCAGCACCTCAGGTCAAGCTGGGCACACGTGCTCCATGGGGGCTCCTGAGAGCTCAGCACAGCTGACCCGAGAGGAGATGTGCAAGGCGTGGCAGGGTGGAAGCTGGGGTGCCTGGGTCCCCGTTCTCCCTGGAATGAGCTGTCCCACCCTGGGCTGGGCCCCAGCCACACCACCTGTGCCACAAGCCGTTTCTGGCCTGTCCTCCAGGCCCCACGCAGCTGTCTCAGGCTACTGGTCCCTCAGCACCTAGCGTGCACCTGCTGGATGCAAGTGCCTCCCTCTCCATCTCAGCTGGGCTACCCCCACCGTCCTACCCCCAAGCTCACCCTAGCTCTCTGGCGCAGGGACTGCGAGCTGCTGACAATGACCCCACAGCACCCCCATACGACTCCCTGCTGGTCTTCGACTACGAGGGGAGTGGCTCCACCGCGGGCTCTGTCAGCTCCCTCAACTCATCCAGTTCTGGGGACCAAGGCTACGATTACCTCAACGACTGGGGGCCCAGGTTCAAGAAGCTGGCGGACATGTACGGGGGCGGCGACGAGGACTAGGCGGGGGCCGGCCCGAGCGCGAGGCACTGTGGGACCGTGCGTCTCCCAGAGCGGCGGCAGCACTGTTGAAAATGGAAGTGCCTTTGCGACCCGATTCCAGGCCCTCACCCTGCGGGGTACCGGGGCAGCAGGCCAGGCCATGCCCGCCCCACCACGGCCCTGAGGATGCCAGCTCGGGCACGGAGCACGGGGCCTTTGCTTGTTTCTCTTTGGTCTTTGGTTCCTCTAATCCCGGCAACCCTGGCTGCAGTCGGGGCCTCCCTGGGGTGGGGGGTCCCCAGAGATCCCCAGTCACCACAGGCCCCCCTCGGGGCCAGCTGCCACCCCAGAGCTCGCTGCCCCAACCCCTTCTTGCCCTGCACAGGTGGTAAACAGCTCACCCTTCCCCATGGTTGAGCACAGCCCAGTCCCCATGCAGGCACACTGGCTCCTTGGGCCTTGGTCCACGGGAGCCACGAGCTGGTGTGGACCAGGGCCTCTGGGCTCCCATGCCACAACCTGAACCCCTTCCTCAGAACCCATGCCCATGGGCCAGGGAGTCAGCCACTGCCTCTCCAGCCCCTCCCCCAGGCAGCTTTGGCCCAGCAGTGAGTGGACACCCGCACCACAATCATGTCCCCACAGGACATCAGGGTTCCCCCCAGTCCCTGGCCCCAGGGCTGTCCTGGGTTACAGGCCCTTCACTGTCCCCTCTTACCACCTGAAGATGCTGGGAGGGCGGGAGCCCGCCCATGGGTCGCTTGCCACAAGCTGCCCACTCTGTGCACACGGCCAGGCCAGGCACAGACTCTCACGTCCAGGGGCAGCCTGTGGGGGCCAGGGGCCCGGTACTTGACAGCCCTAGGCTGTGCTATGCAAATTGCTGGGCCTGGCTGTCCAGGACTGGGGGAAGTCCCAGCTCTGCTCTGTGGAGTGCAAGACCCACCCCAAGGGTGGGTGTGCTAGAGCCAGGCTCTCGGCCCACACGCCAGATTCGCCAGCCGCTGGGCATGGCTGTGGCCCCTCCCTTGCCCCCCACTGCCAGCCCCCTCAAATTCAACCCCAATCCAACAGGTGGAGGCTGTGCCTCGGGCCCAGCCTGGGGACACCCACAGCACCCCAGGTGGACAGTTGGTGCTGGCCAAGGTTCAATGTCTCCCATCCAGCTCACGGCAGGGCCTGGCTGGGGCTGAGGGCACAAAGGCTCTTCCTGGGGTTCTCGTCCGACAGGGTGGCCGCAGTCCTGGGCTGCAGGGTCCTTCCCCCCGCCTGGTGCCGGGCCAGTCACCTGCGAGGCCAGGACACCATGGGCTCCTGAAAGAGGGCTTCAGGCCCCGAGGTGACAACTCCCACCTCGCCAGGCCACGGAGCTGGGAAGGGCGTGTTGGACTCCAGCCCGCACTCGGCCGTGGGTAGGCAGGTGCACTCCTCACGGCAGGCCCGGGCACCGCGGTGGCTGCTTGGAGTACGTCTGCCTCGCCCTCCCTCCGTTGCCATTTCTTTTGCATGTTTCTTTTGGAAAATGGACAAAAATGTGTAGCAGCCCGCATGACTGTGGTTGTCTTGGGAAAGATGCCGGATGTGACGTGCTCACACTGCAACTTGGAGCACAGCGCCGTCACACAGGTGTCCCATCTTTTTTTGTAATCGTCAACAGCACAACTATTTTGTATTGTCGTTTGTATCATTTTGTACCAAAAACAAAAAAAAAGGCAAAAAAAAAAAAAAAGAAAGGCAGAGTGGATGTTTTGCAATGTGGTCTCCCCGCCGGGCGGCGGCCATGCGGGGCTGCGGTGTGCGCTGTGCCAGGAGAAATAAAGTCCCCTTTCACAGTCACTGTCTTCCTGTGTGCGGGGCGGGGTGGGCCCGCAGTCCCCGCCCAGGAACCCGATGTGGGAACGTCGGGCACTTCCCAGAAATGGCGGCCAAGGTCTCAGTGCAAACACTGCTGGCACAGGGTGACGGGCTACAGCTCTGAGGGCAAGGCAGAAGACAGAGATCTCTCCTTCCTTCTAACCCTTTCATAAATAAACAAGATGTGTAAGAACAAAGTGTTAAAAGGTCATGGAAAACACACTGTGCAAAAACCATGAATGGCTAAAAAATGTTCTGCACCTTGAAAATAGAACTTTAGGGCCCGGCACGATAGCGTAGTGGCTAAAGTCCTCGCCTTGCACGCACCAGGATTCCATATGGGCGCCAGTTCTAATCCCAGCAGTCCCACTTCCCATGTGGCCTGGGAAAGCAGTGGAGGACGGCCCAGAGCCTTAGGACCCTGCACCTGTGTGGGAGACCCGGAAGTTCCTGGCTCCTGGCTTCAGATTGGCTCAGCTCCAAGTGCTGTGGCCGCTTGGGGAGTGAACCATTGGTTGGAAGATCTTCCTGTCTCTCCTCCTCTGTATATCTGCCTTTTCAATAAAAATACATAAATCTTAAAAAAAAATAGAACTTTAAATCCTACCTGTCCACAACCCTCTGAGGCAAGCATAGGCATGCCGGGAGGGCTCCCTGAGGGCAGTGCCAGCAAGGACCCACACCGAGTTGCTCACACACAGCCGCACGGCAGCACCACAGCCCATGGGACCAGCTCTGTAGAAGCCCCTGATCTCCACACACACACAGCAGACAGCAGGTTGGGCACTCGGGCTGAGCCCGCCACGTACCAGCACCTGCAGAGGCCTATGCGGACCCCAGGGGAGCGGAGGCTCTCGGTCAAAGCCCACACGGCAGTGTCCACAGTCTTGGCCCATCCTTGCAGCCTCCTCCATGTGTGTGTGGTATGGGGCTGTGGTATGGGGCTATGGTATGGGGCTATGGCCCGGCCCTGTGGCCCCTGCCAGAAAGTGTGTGTGTGTGTGTGTGTGTGTGTAAGCAGGGGGCCTGGGCCCTGTGTGTGTGTGTGTGTGTGTGAGTTCACGGCCAGGGTGTGTGTGGGGGGGGAATTCACTGCTGGGGTGTGTGTGTGTGTGTGTGTGTGTGTGTGTGTGAGTTCACGGCCAGGGTGTGTGGGGGGGGAGTTCACGGCTGGGGTGTGTGTGTGTGTGTGTGTGTGTGTGTAAGCAGGGGGCCTGGGCCCTGTGTGTGTGTGTGTGTGTGTGTGAGTTCACGGCCAGGGTGTGTGTGGGGGGGGAGTTCACTGCTGGGGTGTGTGTGTGTGTGTGTGTGTGTGTGTGAGTTCACGGCCAGGGTGTGTGGGGGGGGAGTTCACGGCTGGGGTGTGTGTGTGTGTGTGTGTGTGTGTGTGAGCAAGCAGGAGGCCCGGGCCCGGTGGCCTCCTGCCACCAGGGTAGGGAGTTCACGGCCGAGCAAGCAGCTATGGGGGCGGAGATAGGTGCACACAGGCCACTGACCCCAACACTCCTCAGTGCCAACCCTCCCAGCCACAGCCGATGCCAGTGGCCATAGCTCTAACCCGAGCCCCCGAGGCCGCACCTGCCCTCCTGGGTCAGCTAATCCCGCAGCTCCGGCCGAGGTCCTCCACCATGCCCCCTTCCCACTGCCTGCCCCCAGCCCTGGGCTGGGCCTCCTGGAACAGAGGCCTGGGTACCAGTGAGCACAGCCCAGCAACCATCCTCTCATGCGGACACTACACGCTGCAGTATCACCCAGCCTCCTCCCTGGCCGGAGTTGTCCCCTGCTACTATACAGCAGCTCGGGCCTGAGCCTGGCCTCCCCCCCTGGGGGGGCATGGACAGATCCCCAAACTCCCAGCGTAACACCTGGGGCTCCCAGGGGCCACCTGGCCTCGGGGAAGGGGCTCAGTGAGAAGAAGGAGCAGGCCTGTTGCACCCCCACTCCCCAATGGCTCAGGTGCCAGCTTTAAATCCAGGCTGTGCCGGAGGGTGCCCCAGGTGCGTGGCAGCCACACGGCCCGGGGAATGGGGCTCCACAGAGACCCACGGAGAGCTCTGCCTCAGGGCTAACAAGAGAGCTCAAGTTAGCCCTCCAGGTGCACATCCACCTTCGGCCAGAGAAGTGTCCCTGCTGTCACTCATGGTGACCCGCCCAGGCCCCCAGCCTGACACGTCCCCCAGCCTGACACCCACGGTGACCCACCCATGTCCCCCAGCCTGACACCCACCGTGACTCGCCCAGGCCCCCAGCCTGACACCCACGGTGACCCGCCCAGGCCCCCAGCCTGACACCCACGGTGACCAGCCCAGGCCCCCAGCCTGACACCCACGGTGACCAGCCCAGGCCCCCCGCCTGACACCCACAGTGACCCGCCCACGTCCCCCAGCCTGACACCCACGGTGACCCACCCACGTCCCCCACCTAACACCCACGGTGACCCGGCCACGTCCCCCGCCTAACACCCACGGTGACCCTCCTCATCCCAGGTGTCCACCCACAAGGCAGAGGTTCTTGCTGGACACCCCACAGGTGGCACCTGCTCTGTGCCCCTCTCTGCCTTCCAACCAGCCAAGCTTTCCCTTGCACTCCTGAGGAAGCCCCACACAGCGAGCCCTGAGCAGCCCAGGCACCACTTGTTGGCTGTGGTGCTGCTGACAACTACACACACAATTCGGCAACCACTGGGCCTGGGGGGCCCCACCCAGCTGCAGGTGCCTCAGCAGGCCCCCTCTCCTCTGCCCTGAGGAGGGCAGGCGGCCAGCTCACAGCTCGCAGCCCCACTGCTGCGAGGGGCGGGGTGCCGCGGGCCTCAGTCTTCCCCTCTCCTGCACACAGGCACTCCAGCTGGTGCAGGACCTCCACATCTGGCCAGCCCAGATAACGTGGGCAGGCACCCCTGCCTACGGCTGCAGGCTCGGTGCACCCACGCCCTATTGGGCCCAAGTACCGCCGCATCCTCTGGGAGATGACCACGAGTGGATCCCACCTGTGGGCACTTCATGACATCACCCCACCCCCACCCAGAGTTACAAGGACACCTAGCCACCCCCGTTTGTGGAGGCGGCTTCCCCAGACACCTCCTTCTCCTCAGGCAAGCCCTGCCCACGCCACTGCCCACAGGCACTGGCTGGCCAGGATGACCAGAGGGGGCATCTGCCAGCTCGAGTCCTTCTGAGGGACCCCTCTCAGCTCAAATCGGACACCGGCTCTCCAAGTAGCAGCCAGGGGCTGCGGCAGTCTGGTCACCCATGACAGCACACGCCACAGGCGATCAGACAGGAGTTCAGAAGGTACACACTGGCGTCCCAAGAGCCAGGGGTGCCCCTTGCCTGTCCATATCCTGTAGAGGTCTCGGCGCCCCATCAGCCAGGGGTGCCCCCTCGCATTGCCTGTGGAGCCCCCTTGGCCGGTCCTCAAGCCTTGTCCCAAGGCCCGGTGTCTGGCCCACAGCAGACACTGACCAGCACAGGTCATTCACCCGGTGCACCCAGGGCTGACACCCAGGAGCCCAGCCTTCCGGGTTCCTGTGGCCCTCGCTCTCAAGTAAATGAACCTTTAAACACACACGTGTCCCAGGCTGCCGGGCCTTCCTGGCTGACCCACCTGCAGAGCCCCTGGCATTCACAGGTGTCATGGCCCAGCTCCCGCAGCCGTCCACGCTAAGGGACGCCCAGCGAGGGCCTGCTTGCTCCGCGGTGCACTGCCATGAGCCGGTCTTGCGGACACCAGCATGGCCACCGCATGAGGCGGACCCCTACTCCCCCGCTCACTTGGCCTCCACACGCCCTTCTGCCCCGGCGCACGCGCTGCATCCACAGCACCCCCCGACGCCAGCGCAGCTCGGTCACTGTCACGTCCTCCAACGTCTCATGTCTGAAGACGGAAGAAGCAAACAAGAGAAGCAGGAGCTCTGAGCAGCACACTGCCCTGCCCTTGCCTACCGCCCCGGACAGAAAGCCGAGTTCTCGCTGGAACCGGAGGGCCTGTCCGGGACCCAACCCACACCCAACCGCCACACCAGCTCCCTCGCTCGGGCTCTCCCCAGGACCATGAACACCTGGACAGGTGGTGTGGGCACGGACCTCATCTCCCCTTGGCAGCCAAGGCCCGAAGGCTGCGGGGCTAACAGCTCACCTGCACCACCGCTTCCTGCCGGAGCAGCAGGCCGCCCACAGGCCTGGCAGTCCACGCACATGGCACTTTCAGCCAGGCACCAAGGCCAACTCACCTGACCACATCTTCCAACACCCATGGGCCACTGGGCTGCCTTGTCCCAGGCGACAGCAGACAGAGTGGGTGATGTATAAGGGAGGCAGTGTGGCTCTCAGCCCTCCCAGGCCGAGCGAGCAGGCCCAGGACCACAAAATGGGGCTTCGGTGGGGAGGAGCTGCACCCCCAGCAGAAGGGCCCACAGCAGGCGGCCTCAAAGCTTCTTGGCAAAACACGTCTGTCATGACCATCGAAGGGGCCGGGGCCCACCACTAGCTCACCATGCACTCACCCGTGGGCCCACTGACCAAGGGGCCTCCCTGAGCCCGCTTCCTCCTGCAGGACAGCCCTGGGCTGGCCGTCTCCTAGTCTGGCTCCCTGTGCCTGCCTCCCTCCATCCCGCTGAGACCCATGCACACGTGCCGTAAAGCAGCAACAGCAGTACCTGCTGGCTTCCCCCGGCTGGGTGCCTACCAGAGGTCCAGAGGGGCCCTGGCACAGCCCTGCTGACAACCAGTGCTGCTGAGTCCAGAACACCAGCATCAGGCCAGCTAGCCTGGGATGTCGGCCAGGCCACGGCCCCTGTAACGTCCCCAGCTCCACTCCCCCAGCCGGCCGCTAAGCAAGGCTGTGTTATTCCCACACAAACCCTTCCCATTGCCCCAGGAAGCCACAACGCACATCTCCTGCCTTGTGCTGTGGACCCCCAGCCCACTGCAACACCCTGCACCTGCAGGTGGAGCAGTGCCCATGCCCCCGCAGTGGGCGCACCAGGCTGCCCGCCTGGCTGGGAGGTCCTCTTCCTGGGGCCTCTGTCATCACCGGCACGTTCCCCAACACGCACACCCCCTGTGCCCTTCTGGAGGGCCCAGCCAGACGTGGCTGTTCACGGAACCAGCACTGTGAGCACACATCAACAAGGGCATGAGACCGGCCCAGGCAGGACTGAGTCCCTGCGGCCTGACACTACGGCAGCCCAGGGGCCTTCCCACGAGCGCTCCCGGGACTCACCAAAGGTGCCACCTTCCTGGGTGCGCTACAGAGCTCGACGTGGTTCTAACAGCAGGCCCGACGGAAGCAGGGGCCCTCACCCCGTCCCAGCCCCTCCATAGCTGTGTAGCCTCTGAGGTCAGCGTCCAAGCTGGAGGTCTCAGCGCAGCCAGCCGGGGCCCCAAGCACCGCGCAGTGGCCGTGCCCACCACAGGCCTGCCGAGTCCCTGACCGGGCCAGGCTAGGATGAGGCTTGGATCTCTGTGGATAGAAACTGCTGTCAGTGAGCGGAACCTCCCACTCCATGAACCTGGAGTTCCTCTTCACCTCGCCTGACTCAGCCTAAAGATCTTGCTGACCACCACCGGGGTTCAGCCACGGCTCTCCACCACCAGCGTCGGCTCCTGAGAGCTGGCAGCGTGTCATCGCTGGCTCCCCCGGCTCCCCGGCTCCCTGGCTCCCCGGCTCCTGCCGCACACAGCCGCGCCTCGGGTGCTCGCTGCCTGCCTTTCTCCTCTTCCTCATCTGGCACACATCTCGGTCACGTTACCCACCTGTTTCACAGGACAGACTGCATCTACTGTGTCACACACCACACGCTGCCTGCCACACGCCAGTCACACCGCAGTATCCCCCAACAGCCCCATGCCCATGCCCATTGCCAGGCGGCAATGCAAGCAGCGGGCACCTCAGCCCGGGACTCTGGTCACAGTCATGGCTGCCCCAGGACCATCACAGCCCAGCCACAGGCACACAGCCACATCTACCATCCTGAGTGGACTTGCCGAAGCTGCCCAAGGCCACAGGACTGCAGGTAAGCCTGTGCAGACGCGGGGCTGCCCTCAGAACCCGGCACAGGACTGGGGTACCCCACCCTGACCCAGCATGACTCATGTCTACACACATGCCAGGCTCACACTAAGGTGCCCATCAAGGGCTCTCACCTGCAGCCCAGCCGAGCTGTAGGCCTGGCCAGGGGCATTGTGCAGTGGCCCCTCCCTGCCCTGGCTTCCCTGTGCCTCCCCCTGCCAGGCCCAGCCGAGCCACACGCACCGTGCCCTGGAGGCAGCTCAGGGCTTTCCGCTGCAGGGCCAGCAGCTCGTGACCACGGCAGGATGCGAACATGCGAAGAGCCGACAACACACGTACAGATAAAGTTGTTTTTAATAAAGGAGTTAATTTTCTTTCAATCCTATATAAAACAATAGCAATTAAAAACTTCATTTTTCAAAGTAAAATATTTACATATGAACAAGTAACTGTGCAAAATTTACATGAAAAATGGAAAGACGGGGATCTCCTAAAAGACAAACTAAAGGCTGTAACAGTTCTCAGGTGTCGGTGGAAAATACTGACCGGCTACCTGGGCTCGTGCGGCTGGTCACGCGTGGCCGCACGAGCCAGGCTCTGTACAGTCATAAAAGCGCTATCCATAGACAATTTAATACAATAACCTCTGAAAATAGAAAGAACCAATTAGTATATCTGTCATAAAAAAATAGGTACAAAGAAGGGGCTTGGCTCCGGACGCCTGCAAAGTCGGCCCCCAGCTTGCATACAGTCTTAGCAAAATAACTGTAGTTTACACGGCCGTGTGGACACTCCGAGCCAGACGTGCACACCACCGACAGAACACGACGTCCCCACACGTGATTCAATGCGACGATAGGCCTCCGATGATTCTTCTCAACTCTGATTTTATTTCATCTAAGTTTCCACTTTGAGCTAAAAAACACAGTGCAAGTAAAATATATTTATGCTGAAAAGGTTTCCATCTTTCCACTTTACAGCTTTACAGCCCGGCAGGGGCAGCGCCCACGACCACGCTGCCCACAGTCAGGAGGAGCCGCCAGCCTGGCCGGGGAGCTACAGTGACCTGCTGTGCCTCGAGGGGGCTCAGCGGGCGGCCGGGGCGGGGCGGGGCGGGGGAGGCTAAAAAATCAGTTTGCTTTGCCAACTGACTCTAAGCAACATAAAACAAAGGCGGTGAGGTCGCCGGCTGCAGACACGTCCACACAGGCTGAACACACGCGGCCGGGGCGGCTCGTTCGGCGGCTCCATCAGTCTATATATATATGGCTTGTTTGGCAAGAAGGCCACTCACTCAGAGCTGAGTTAGATTCGGCTGTCCTGTGAGAGTCCACGGGCCTCGTGTTCTCTGTTACAGAGACGGGTTGCTTTCGTACTGAAGAGCGGATTTAGAAAGTGGTCCCCCTGAGAGGGGGCTGCTGGGAAACGGAACCCCTCGGCTCGGTCCAGAGGGGACCCCTGCGAAGCCAGCGGCCGTCCGCGCAGCACCGCGTCACTTCAGGAGCGCCTTGTACAGCAGCAGGGAGTGGCTGCTCTCCCGCTCATTTTCTAAACAGAATATGAGGTCCCTGAGGTTGACCCGCGTGATTCTCTGCCGCGTGAACTGCCTGGGGGTTCCGACGCCGGAGCTGCCTGGGACCGCTGAGCCCGGGCCCGCGCCCTGGTGACGAGAAAGCACAAGACAGGCGAGTTAGTGGTGCCAGGGGCAGTGCCCAACAGGAGGGACTGGGAGGGGCCCCCACGGCGCACGCTCAGACACCAGCCCTCGGCGACCCCACAGCTAGCACCTGGCCCTCCATACAAACACAGCACAGCTGCCCAGCAGGTGCAGTAGGGGTCCGAGCCCACCCAGGGCCACTCCGAAGGCCGGCTGAGTCATCCCACGTGGCCGTCACGCACACTGGACCTGGGCCTGCCTTCCCGGCCTGGGTGAGCAGGTGCTGAGCCGGGAAGGGGTGAAGGCTCAGTGGTTACAGTGGGCGGGTCGGGCCCGAGAATGGCCCCCTGCCCCACAGCCACCCAGCACCACCAGACCCTGGGGCAGCCTGCTATCCACGGAGCTGTTGGGGGCGTCTTCGACCCAGACAGCAGCTGCAGGCAGGCTTGGGGTGAGCGCAGCAGGGTCCACACGCCGAGGGTGGGAGCGCTTCCAGCACGCTTGAGCAGACACGGCCACAGAGTCCTCACGGCGTTCCACAGTCTGAGGCGCCCAGGAGTTCTGCCAGGACACTGCCAAGGATGGTGGGGCAGGAGAGGCCCCAGGCCCGCACCGAGCACTGCCCACGCCTGGGTTGGTCCAGGTCCAGTTGGGGCAGGCCACTGCTCTGGCTTGGCAGGTTTCAAAACAGGCTGGTGTGGCTCCAGCCCTCGGCCCCAGTTTCTTCACGGACAGATGGTCCAAGGAGGAGAGCAGGCCGCCGCTCAGGTGCCTGAGCCCCGATGCACACCCACTCCTTCTGGCCTCGCGGGCAGGTGTCAGCTGCAGGGACTCCATGGTCTCAGCAGGCTCCAGAGCAGCTTCAAGTCGCATCCTCCAGTGGCCTCGGCGCAGGAAGATGCGGGTCCCGTGCCCGGGAAGGCCCTCTGGCGGCTTGGAACAGCAATGGCACCAGCGACTGAGAGCGGGCCACGTGTGGGCAGGGCTCCAAGCCTGTCCTTGGCGGGCCAATGTGCAGCCATGGCCACCGGCGGCAAGCCTCCACGGCTTCCTCACGCAGTCACCACACCTGACCTCAGGGCTCAGCACAGCCAGCTGGCGCGGAGTGGGGCGGGCCCACGGGGAGGCTGCCAGCTGCAGGACACCGCCTTATGAAGCATATCTGCTCTCTGAACCCGAGAGCTGGCACCAAGGCAAGGCGTTAAGTTTACAGGGTGCTACAAGTCAGAAATCAGATAAACAAGATTTTAATGCAATCTTTTCTTGAGATTAGACTGACGCCCCAACTGGCCCACCGGCCAAGGCCAACACCCGCGTCTCCCAGGGCTCACGAGGTGGCGCCAACCTGCCTGCTGACCAGTGGCGGCATGGAAGGCCCCATCCGCACTCAGAGACCATTGGCAAAGTTGAACAGGGAGCTCAGACCAGCCTGTGGACTCCCAGGTGGGCAATGCAGACCCACTGTGAGTCCCACCTCGGGGGCTCTGTCAGCCAGCCCCGGCCACACCAGTAGCACTGCCTTCTCGTCTTCCCAGTGTGCAAACAAGGCAGGGCCAGGCCAGCTAGCTGGGAGTCAGGGCTGGACAGGACCCTGCCAAGGATCTGAGCTGACAGCAGTGCCAGGGCCAGCACCCCGTCAGGCCGCCCACACCTGCAGGCCCATGTCCTCCCCAGCAGGGGCAGGTGTGTGGCAAGTGGCAGCGGGAGGCAGCTTCACAGCTCACATGAGCCAGCCCAAAGGTCAGATCCCACCACCCCACGCACCCTGGGAAGGCAGCTCTGGTGGGGTTCTAGTTAGCACACAGCCAGCAGCACCAGGGCTGGTCATCCATCAGCCCCATCCCCCACCGAGGTGGCGTCATGCGTCCACTGCCCACAGCAGGCTGCAGAATGGACGCACTAGCCACTGAGGCCATGTGGGGAGGGACCCCCCGACGAGAGACAGAAGACAAAATCTCCCCACCTTGTCTCTAGCACTTTGTCTTTCGAATAATCAAACAGCACAGAAGAAACACCTGCGAGTGGCCAGGTCCGAGGCCCCGGGCCGGACCCCGGAAAGGGCTGAGCCCACAATGAACGGGCGGTGGGCCGCAGGGCCAAGCCCACACAGACGCAGGATCCAACCAGCCAGCACGGGCACAGAAGGCCCACTCCTGCACTTCGCAAGACCGTCAGGAGAGGGCGCCGTAACACCATGGACCCTGGAAGGAGGCAGCGCGGCACTGGGGGGGGGGGGCAGAGCACACACCTGCAGGAAAGCTGCATCGGGGAGCAGCTGTGACAGCATCCACGGAAACCAGACCACCCTGAAGCCTCCGAGCATGGAAGGAGAAGCCTGCGGGGACCAGGGCCAGGGGGCGGGGCCGGGGAGAGCAAGGTGCCCAAGCGCCCGACAGGAGGAAGAAGAGGAAGGAGGCAATGAATGTGCTTTGCCTGTGCTGTGAGACGGGGCAGGACTTGGCTTTGGTCACAGCGACCGCCTCTGTGGTCCCTCCCGTACAGCTCCAACTCTTGGCACATGGCAATGCCCAGATGGGGGAACCCCAGGACAGACACAAGGCAAAGGGGCTGGCATGGCTGCAGTGGGCACCTGGGGATCGGCCACCCCAAGAGAGGGCGCCCGTGTGCACTTCCATGCCCCTTGAGGCGAGCAGCTCTAAGCCTGCTGCAGCCACGTGGATATCAGGACCAAGACCCCCTGGATGCGTGGGGAGACGCGGGCTCCCCCACCGGCTGCTCAGCAGGGCCCACACAGCTGGCAAGACAAACTTGGGCTCAGCTCCTGGGAGCCCCGAGCACCCCTTACCCCCAGGGATGGACATCTCACCCACCACCAGCACTTCAGAGACACGGCTGCTATGGCAAGAGGAAGAGGAACGAAAAAGCTCCCGGAGACCCACGCCATCTGAACAGCAAAGCCAACCATCAGTTTTAATACGCCGTGGGATACCCCGCCCATGCACGCCACTGGAAACGCAGCAACAGACACGGCCAGGCAGCGGGGAACATGGGAGAAGGGGCTGGCGCGCTCAGCCCTGGTCTGACCCAGGCCTCTCACAGGACGCCCGGCAAGCTCACTTCCTGCCAGCGTGGTGCAGGCCAGATGACAAGCAGTTCGGGGAGGAGCAGCACACGCAGGACCCACACCTCTAGTGCCCACACCACGAACGGCTCTCGGAATGACACAGCTGCTGTCCAGCACTTCCATATTTCAATGATTTCAATGTCGTTTTGGAGTGGGCCCCGTAGGCTCCAAAGTCATCACAGACCAGGCCCAGCTCAGGCCGTGGGCTGCTCTTCCAAAGCCCTTCTGTGGGCCCCTGCCCACGATGCCAGTTAGTGTCCCAGCTGGTGAGCCAGCTCCCTGCAGACATGCCTGGGAAGCAGTAGGAACGCCCTGGCACGCACGTGGGAGACCAAATGGGGCCCGTACTTTCTGGGGCTGTCCTTCCAGA
Source organism: Ochotona princeps (assembly GCF_030435755.1). Taxonomy (NCBI): domain Eukaryota; kingdom Metazoa; phylum Chordata; class Mammalia; order Lagomorpha; family Ochotonidae; genus Ochotona; species Ochotona princeps. Next base: position 913,062 of record NC_080853.1, on the reverse strand, counting down.
CACACAGTCCTGCCCCACAGCCTGTACTGCCACCTCTCCCCTGTGGGCTGCAGCCTAGAGCCCCATCCACAGAGGGTGGGGCCCCAAGGTCACAGAGACACCAGGACACCAGAGACCTCGCACACTGCCAAGGTCACTGTGTAGGCCCTGCCTCAGACCACCTCCTCTCCACACAGCAGGTACACAGATAACAGCCACTCCACAGCTGGGATGGGACCCCCCCAACCTGAGCACCATAACCTGCACCCCACAAACACCTGGCCCCAAGTTAGGCCCACACACCTGAGAGGCCTCAGACCAGGCCCAGATCAGGAGTCGGGCGAACAAGGTGAGAAAGCCACCAGGAACCACGGGCCTCAGCAGGCCATCCCCAAGGCGTGCCCAGGATGCCAGCGGCCGTCAGACATGCGCAGCACCAACACTGCAGCCTGAAGTGCAAGGACAGCCCGAGGCCCCCAAGGGCTTGAGCTGCAGCTAGGATGGCCCACGCGGGCACTGAGCACTGGAAAGGCAGCTTTCACTCATTCGCCTCAAGAACGAGCAGCACACACACTGCTTAGTGAGTAGGCAGGCACTCAGCAGCTCATATGAGCCAGAGAACCAGGCGGAAAGCCTGCAAAGGCACTTTGGCAACATCCGAGCAGGGCACAGTGTGTGCAAGCAGGGCATGGCGTGTCCAAGAAGGGCACGGTGCGTCCCAGCAGGGCACGGCGCGTCCAAGGAGGGCACGACGCGTTCGAACAGGACACGGCGCGTCCAAGGAGGGCACGACGCGTTCGAACAGGGCACGGTGCGTCCAAGGAGGGCACAAAACATCCGAGCAGGGCACGGTGCATCCCAGCAGGGCATGGCGTGTCTGAACAGGGCACGGTGCATCCAAGGAGGGCATGGCATGTCCAGGCTGGGCACGACACATCCATGTAGGGCACGGTGTGTCCAGGCAGGGCACGGCACATCCCAGGACGACACACAATCAAGGGACCTGGAGGTGGTCCCACGCGTATCCCTGGCCCAAGAAGTTGACACTGAAGTCAACAGAGCTAACTGACATGTGAAACCAGAGCCCAGAGTGCAGAAGTCAGCCAAGGCTCCACTTGATGGTCACTCAGAGCATACAGGTGGGCCGGGCAGTCCAAGGCCCACTACTGGGGGGAACTCAGCATGAGCCAGAACCAAAACACGCACAGCGTGTGTGTCCAGGGCAGGTGCTGTGTCCGGCAGCCACAACGGTGCAGAGCTGGACTTGGTACCCCACATCTGAATGTCTGGGCTGCCTGCCCTGGGAGGCAGCAGCAACACTCGAGGGACTCTGGGGTTGGGTACCTCACTGGGGTTGGCCTGGCACTTGGGGAATGAGCCAGCAGCCACAGACCCGTCTCCCTCCGTGCCATCACCGCCATGAAAACGGAACCTGAAAAGTTACGGCACGTTGGGGTGCGCCTAACCAGCAACAGGCGTGAGAGTAAGATGAGGGCTGACGGCAGCCGGTGACAAGGTGGCTCCCGACAGGGCCCTGGAGAGACGCGGGCCCCAGGAGCAGGGTCACCAGGCTGAGCCCTCCAGCCCAGCCTGAACCCACCGCAGCCAGCCGTGATGTCCAAGTGGAGCAAATGCCCCTGGGTCAGGGCAGAAGACCCCCAAAGGCAGCTCAGAAGCTCCTGCCCGCTGCCCCGTCCCACGGGTACCTCTGCACCGCAGCCCTTGCCCCGCCCCGTGTGGCCGGTACCTCTGCACGCACCCTCTGCCCTGCCCAGTTCCACAGCGGAGCCCCTCTGTCGTCCACCCTGCCAGTACCTCTGCACCCGCTGTGGAGCCTGGCCAGTCTGCTCTCCTCTTCTTACGGGGGCCGATGGCAGCCAGGGCGGTCAAGTTGGCATCCCGCTGCCTCAACTGTGCCAGCTCCTGCTGCTGCATCTGGGACAAGTATGGGAGGACGCAGGGTCACCTTTCATTACCACAGAGCAGAGACAAGTCCCCCAACCAGGAACCCCTCATGTTCTAGCTCATGTGCGTGAGTGCATGTGCGTTCAAACTTTTTTGACCGTGAGCGTATTCTGCAAATCAGAAACAGCAGCACTTCTGAAAGGGATGACACTCACGTGAAAAGTCACAAATACGGACCAGTTCTGAGCGTCAGGCTGCGCATCCGGAGAAGCCACACTCGAGTGGGACCAAGCAGCCACAGTCCCACATGCAGCACTACCCATGCCCAGGGTGGCGCTGGGGGCAAGCACGACGTGGACCCACACGCTGGGGCCCCACCCTCACCTCTTTCGCCTTCTGCTTCAGCCTCAGCTGCTCAGGGTCTTCCTGTCTGGATCGAGACTGTGGTTCAAAGCAGCAGAAAGAGACAAGTCATGACCCAGGGTTCACGTCACGCGTGGCTCAGCTACCATCAGTCCACAAACATGTCTGACACGTGAGGCCGAGCGGTCAGCTGCCCACGGCATGCGTGGAAATGAGAAAGCAAGATGCAGTCCCACAGGGTGCGAGCCAGACTGGGGGCTGCCCACTGCCCGGCCTGGCCCAGGGCCAGCTGCCCCTCTTCACTCTGTGCAGCCCCGCCCGTGCGGGCACCTGCATGAGCCGCCGCACACTTGCCTTGGCCGCGCGCATCAGGATCTCACGCTCCTGTTCGTCCTTCCTCTGCTTCTCGATCTGATCGAGCTGCTCGAAGAACTTGAGCTGCGCCCGGACGTCACTCGCCTGCTCGTACCTGTCGTCATCCTACGGGGGAACGCAGCCAACCTGAGCCTGGAACCCCCTCCCCGTCTGCCCCGGGACACAGGCGCCTGCACCTCACACAAGCCCACAGGGATTCTAGAACTTCCAGACCCACAGTGGAGGGCATCCTTGAGACACTGCTCTGAGGCTGGGAACCCAGGGCTGTGGGAGGGACATCTCCAAGCCGCAGGTGCCCTCCTGCTGGCCTCCTGCTGGCCCGGGGCTGGCGACGGCGAAGCCCCTCCCGGCAGGATACCTTGTAAGAGAAGTTCTTCTGCTGTGCTGTCTCTGATATTCTCTCCACAAGGTTCTGCAGCCGCTGCTGCGTGGCATGCGACACGTAGCTCACAACGTCCGGGTGCAGCTCTGTGATGCCATGCTTCTTACCTGCAGCCCAGGCGACAGGAAGCAAGCATGTCGTGGAGCCAGGGTAGCGCTGCCTGCCTCGCCTCCCGCCGTTGCCCTGTGGTCTACCACCTCAGGGCAGCCCAGCCAAGACCACAGTTCACCAGTGCCCAGCACGGCAGGCATGGCCTGCTGCCCTCAGGCACCGGCAGAGGGCAAACCAAGCTCAGACATGGGTGCTCCCGGGAGCTGCCCAGCGCCCACCTGCCTGGTTCTGAGGCCCATCTTATAAAGCCCTCCCGGGAGCTGCCCAGCGCCCACCTGCCTGGTTCTGACCCATCTTATAAACCCTCCCAGAAGCTGCCCAGTGCCCACCTGCCTGGTTCTGACCCATCTTACAAACCCTCCCGGGAGCTGCCCAGCGCCCACCTGCCTGGTTCTGATCCATCTTATAAACCGTCCCGGGAGCTGCCCAGCACCCACTTGCCTATTTCTAATATTCTTCTTTGCAAAGGCGCCGGGAGGAGAAAGGTCTCATCTTTACAGGACCGGGTCAGCGTCCCCACAATTTCCGAGTTTGTGGCTAATATTCTCGCACTTTCTTCCGACAGATTTACTCCAGCCATTGACGCCACATCATTAATGTCATCATCGTCCCTTGAGAAAAGCAGATCAGATCGTCACAGCGGATGGGAGGAGAGGCTCTGGGCTCCTGGGCGACACACGCAGGGCAGGGAAAGGCCCAGCTTCTGCACCGGCTGCCCGCGGGCACTCCATCTGCTTCGTGATTTGTGGGCCCCCCGCGCCGCGTCCACGTGCTCACTGCTCTCCAGGCTCCACCACCTGACTAGAAGCTGGCAGCGGTCGGGACAACGTCTGCCCACCTGGCCAAGAGGAGCCCCCCGATGTGGCACAGGAAGCTCATCACCCACGTACTGCTGCCCACAGCCACCATTGTGGCAACTGCCCCAGGGCATCTCCTGTCCCTCGCTGTGGTCACTGCCACAGGCAGCAGCACACATTCCCACCCTTCACAGCTGAAGGTCACTGGCCAGTTGTCCCCAGGAGTCCTTGCTATGGTGGCCTGAGCCCCACAGGCAGCGGCCGTGGGACGACTCCTCCATGCTGTCTGCCAGCTACACAGCTCTGTGCATGCTGGCCCCAGGCGGGGCTGCCCTGGGGCCCCAGGGGACATGCTCTGGGTCCTTCCAACAGCGTGAGGTCACCTGCTGCTGGGGCAGCCGTCACCAACCTGGGACCCCCAACCCGTCTCACCCTTGAGCACCACAGCCCAGGCCAGCCATGTCCTTCCTGGGAGCGCTGGCCCAACCCGAGTTCCCCCAGCCACCCATGCCCAGCAGTGCTGCCACCCAGAGTCTGTGCCAGCCTGCCCGGGCCCATGCAGCACCCGCCCATGCCACTCAGACGAGGAGGAACCCTGGCTGCTAGCAGCCTCCTACACTCCTGGCTCCGATCCTCAAGGAACCGAGTTTCTTCTGCACCCCATGCAGCCAGTCGCCACCCCCGACCCCACTCTGTCCACATGGGGAGGGCGGGGGTCAGGAAGCCTCCGAAGCTGAGTGTGCCCTTCCCCCACCGCGGCCCCTCCTGCCCGTGGCCTGGGAACCCCCGACCCAGGGTGGCTCCTCTGGGTGCACTTGCAATACCACCCAGAGGGGCTAATGAACGTTTCTCTGTTCACACCCAGAAGCCCCAGGGACCGCCGAGGTGGCACCGATGCAGCCCCCGACCAGAGCTCCAGTTCCAGCCCCAGCTGTCTGGCTTCCCCCACCTCCCCTACCTAGGAAAGCAACAGGATGGCCCCAGTACTTGGGCCCTGCTGTCCACATGGGAGACCTGGATGGGGCGCCGGCTCCAGCCTCAACCTGGCCCAGCCCCCACCAGCACCGCCACAGACAGAAGTTCTGCCACTCCAGTCAGTCCCACTCATGTGGCATCCTCGAGGCAACCCCCCACACAGGTGGCTCCACTCAGGTAGGGAGAAGCAGTCTGCAGCCGCAGGAGCCCTGGGATGAAGGCCCACGAAGGCCCACGCACGCCCCGAGAGCCCGAGCAAGCCGAGGCCAGCTCCCCACTGACCCCACGGCGGGTGCAGCGCTTACCGGAAGGACCCGCCCCCAGGCTCCTTCAGCTTGTGCTTCTGCGCAGCGGCCGCCTGGGCTGACGCGGCAGTCAGGGCTTTGGTTCCAGGTAACACGGCGGGCTTGACAACGGGGACTGCAAGACACGGGCAATGCCACGAGGCTGTCGGCAGGCCCTGCCCGGGAGCTCACCTCCCGCCTCACTGCAGTGTTTCAGAACTTCGGATCAACCCGAACTCCACTGCAAGGGACCTCTCGGGACTCCCTCGATCTTATCAACCATTCCACACGCAGAGTCGTGTGGGACAGCGACAGCGGCACCGGTGCACGCCGCGCTCACCGAGCAGCGCACACTCTGCGCCCGGGCCTCACCTGGCTGCAGCTGGCTCAGCTGGACCTGCTGCGGGGCTGTCAGCATGATGCGGCTGTGAGGCTGCCGCAGGGCGACCATGGGTGTCTGCGTCAGCGTCACCTGTGGGGGTCGGATCAGGGCTCCTGGCTTCGAGGGCTGCTGGATGACCTGCAGCAGAGCGGGGAGGGCGGTGAGCACATGGCCCCCGACCCCGTTCCACACGCAGCTGGCAGGATCAGCGCAGGGGCAGATGGGGAGGTGCCCCCGCCACGTGCCACAGCACGTCGAGCAGCCTCCCTGCCAGAGCAGCCCAGGGCCATGAGGCCAGTGCAGGGGCCGAGCGGGAGCTCTGCCTGGGGCGCTGCCAGCACAGGCTCCAAGCCGCTTCTCCCTAGGCACTGGCAGGGGACCTCCTCTTGGGAGCTGAGTAGCTTCCTGGGCTTTGATCCTGCGGTGGGATGAGTCCTGCCTGAAAAGTGGCTCAACCACGCCCACCGGGCCTGCCACTTACACACCCTGGTCCTCCCAAGCACACCTCACCTGCACCTCTAGCAACCCCACTGCCCAAGCCATGGACCCTGCCCCCAGATATAACCTGACCCCTGACCCCTAACAAGAGCCACAAAGCTCAAGCCTGCGAGGCCTTGCCTTCAACCACAAGTCTGACACTTGTATGACCCTCACAAAGGTGCCTGGGGTGCACCCAGCAGAAACAGGAAGCTGGTGCAGACAACACAATGTCACAGGACACCAGGGTACACCATGTGCCAGCAGGTGGGCCCTATATCAGGAACCATGTAGACCAACACTACAGCCTCACACAGGCTCAGCCAGAGGACCCAGGCTAGCCTTACCACTCTGCCCCTGTCCCCCAGGGCCTCGCCCGTGGGGCCTGCTTCTCCTGTGTCCAGTGGACATGTGCCCGGGCGCATATCACACAGTAATGCCCACCCCAGACGCACCCCCAGCCCAGCCCCCTCACAGCGCCCTGTCTGGGCAGCTGGCCTTGCCGTGCATACCAGCGGGGCAGGCTGTGCCTGCTTGCCCACGCCGACCTGCGTGGGCTGGGCGAGGCTGATGACAGGGGGCTGCAGGGCGTTGGTCACGGTGGCCGCTGTCTTCCCCGCCGGGCGCTGCCCCGAGCTGCTCAGCACCACGGCCGTGAGCGCGGTGGTGGCCTGCGAGGCGGGCGGCGGCTGCTGCTGGCTCTGCTGGATGAAGGCCGCTGAGTCGGGGGTCAGCTGTCTCAACGCAGGCAGGCTCCTCTACATGGACACACAGGTGGCAGGGCTCAGGAGCGGACCAGGCAGCTCGCCCCATTGAAGGAACAGGCTCCCAACCCAAGGGAACATTCCGAGGTCAGGCCTCTACATCTGCCAAGGTCGCCTCTCCTGCCACCAGAACGCTTAAAAACAAGGTGGCAGCGACAGCAGGGTCAGTGTTCAGGGCGCTGCTCCAAGGCAGCACAGACGGCTCCCATCCCCAGGCCTCTGCCCCGAGGTGGGGGCCCAGATGGAGCTCTGGGCTCCCCGCTCCGCCTGGCCCCCACAGCCATGGCGGTCAGCTGGAGGGGAAACCGACAGGCAGTCTCTGGCTCTGTCTCTCCAAAACATGAAATACAACCAAGAAACAGCAGCACTGCTTAACACAGTGAAGGCCCAGACACAGCCTGCAGTCCCGGGCACCCCCGCCCAGCAGGACGGCCTCGCTGGGCAGCCCCGGGCACCTGCGCTTACCTTCAGGAAAGGCACAAGGTAAGGTTGAGGTGAAGAGTTAAGTTCTCGGTATAACCTGCTAGTGAAATCTTCAGCTTCAATTTTTCCATCCTTAAAAACAAGAGCCACATTGAAACCGGTGAACAGAGGCTCGTGGACACATCTCCACACAGCACCAAGTGGCCTCATCCGCCCCCTTCACCTGCTGGAGGGGGCAGGGGCCTGCACCTGGGCTCCTCAGGCCCTGCACAGCCCTGACACCTCCAGCCCCGTCCAAGCCACAGCCCCAACATCACCTGCAGCCCGTCCAAGCCAGCTCCTTGCCCAGCAGGGGCCAGGGCACCTTCCGGAAGGGGCCAACCCTGCCCACACCTACAAAGGGCTCGAGACGCAGGAGCTCAATACAGAGGAAACCAAGAGAGCCCAGAGCACAACGGACCAATTCCTCTCAAGAAACTCAAGCTTGCAACAGACAGACAAGTGAGATGGGCAGGGACCAGCAGCACAGCTTACTGGCTGCAACCAAGGACAGCGAGCCCTGGCAACCACAGCGAGGGCCTGGGGACAGAGGCCACCCCAGGCCACAGCACAGGCCTAGGGGCAGAGGCTACCCCAGGCCACAGCGAGGACGCAAGCACCAGAGTTCTGACCCAGAACACAGCGCGCTTCACAGAAACCAAGCAGTTTAGAGGTGGAAGTCAGAGGATGAGGTGTCAACCCTCTGTTGGGGGCATCTGCAGGGCCACAGGCATGTCCTGCCATCAGGGGACCCCAGGCCAGGCCTGGCACCACACAGGGACTTCAGAGAGGAGGAGCAAGCTTCCCTGACAAGCCATTCTCACAGAGGCTGGCACTGCAGTGGCCACGTCCATCCTGGGAGACGGTGCAGTCAGAAGGGGCAGCGAGCAGCAGCCAGGGCTCAGATGTCACAGAAGGGACCGCTGGTGGCCTTGCCAAGAGCACAGCTGCTGGGCTCAGCGAGAAGCAGAGAGCAGCCAACAGGTGCCCCCAGCCGGGCACACCACGCAACCTAGAGTGCAAGCCTCATGTCCAGGCATCCAAGCCCACGAGGAAGGAGCGAGGGGCAGCCCCGGGCACACAGCTCAGGCTGTCAGAAAGCACCACTAGGAGGTGGAAGCGGACACCCCTGTGGCCACGCAGCTCAGCCGCCAGTCGCCCCCAGAACACAGGGGGGCAGCAACCCTTGTACTCCTCTGTCCACTTAAACAAGGCTGACACCTCCCTGTTTAAAAGCAGTAAAGGTGGGAGGGGAAGGCAGGAGGAGTGGCGGGGGTAAGAAATGACACCTTGAGAAAAGAGCTTCGAGGAGCCGCACACACACTGTGCAGCACTGCCCTTCGCACAGCGGCCACCTGCCATGGCCCCTCTGAGAGCTGGCCCAGTCTCTCCACGTGGGCAAGCACGGGCAGACACAGCTCAAGATGGCGACGCATGCAGGGCCACAAGGATGGAGGCGGGGTCAGGCCCTCTCCTGCTGACCCTGTCATGGCCATGCCCGGGCCCTCTCCTGCTGACCCTGTCATCACGGCCGTGCCCGGGCCCTCTCCTGACCCTCTCCTGCTGACCCTGTCCCACGGCCATGCCAGGGTCCTCTCCTGAACCTCTCCTGCTGACTCTGTCATGGCAGTGCCCGGGTCCTCTCCTGACCCTCTCCTGCTGACCCTGTCATGGCCATGCCCGGGCCCTCTCCTGCTGACCCTCTCCTACTGATCCTGTCATCACGGATGTGCCCGGGTCCTCTCCTGACCCTCTCCTGCTGACCCTGTCATGGCTGTGCCCGGGTCCTCTCCTGACCCTCTCCTGCTGACCCTGTCATGGCTGTGCCCGGGTCCTCTCCTGACCCTCTCCTGTTGACCCTGTCATCACGGCCATGCCCGGGCCCTCTCCTGCTGACCCTGTCATGCTGACCCTGTCATCACGGCCGTGCCCGGGCCCTCTCCTGCTGACCCTGTCATGCTGACCCTGTCATCACGGCCGTGCCCGGGCCCTCTCCTGCTGACCCTGTCATGCTGACCCTGTCATCACGGCCGTGCCGGGGCCCTCTCCTGACCCTCTCCTGCTGACCCTGTCATGGCCATGCCCGGGCCCTCTCCTGACCCTCTCCTGACGACCCTGCCATCACGGCCGTGCCCGGGCCCTCTCCTGACCCTCTCCTGACGACCCTGTCATCACGGCCGTGCCCGGGCCCTCTCCTGACCCTCTCCTGCTGACCCTGTCATGGCCATGCCCAGGCCCTCTCCTGACCCTCTCCTGCTGACCCTGTCATCACGGCCGTGCCCGGGCCCTCTCCTGACCCTCTCCTGCTGACCCTGTCATGGCCATGCCCGGGCCCTCTCCTGACCCTCTCCTGCTGACCCTGTCATCACGGCCATGCCCGGGCCCTCTCCTGACCCTCTCCTGCTGACCCTGTCATCACGGCCGTGCCCGGGCCCTCTCCTGACCCTCTCCTGACGACCCTGTCATCACGGCCGTGCCCGGGCCCTCTCCTGACCCTCTCCTGCTGACCCTGTCATCACGGCCGTGCCCGGGTCCTCACCTGCTGACCCTGTCATCACGGCTGTGCCCGGGTCCTCTCCTGCTGACCCTGTCATGGCCATGCCCAGGCCCTCTCCTGCTGACCCTCTCCTGCTGACCCGCCGTCACGGCCGTGCCCGGCTCGGGGAATCGTGCAACTTCTCACCAGTAAACTCTGCACCAGCTCCTTCACGTTCGCTGCCGTCTCTGTGGACTGCTTACCAGACGAGGCCAGCTTTATTAACGTAGACAGAAAGTTTTTGCATTTCTTCACGTTTTCCATGGTCTCCTAGGTTAAAGTATAAAGACAAGTGAGGCAGTCAGGGGAGCCTCGCAGACACTTTCCAGAAAACACTGTGAGGGCAGCCCACCACGCCTGTCCAGGGCACCACAGGGCTGTACCCTCGGCCCAGAGGCATCGCACTGAGCGACCGAAGGCAGGCACGGGCACTGTGCTGACAGCAGAGGGCGCCACCTGGATGCACCCCAGAACCCACTCCTGGTGAGAGCTCCAGAGAAGCACGGAAAGGGCCCAGAAGTGACACGATGCCATCTTGCTAAAAGACCCGCACGGGTGTGGGGCACAGGGAGTGGGGAGAGCGACACGGGGAGAGGGTTCAGGGAGTGGGCTAGGGGCACAGGGAGTGGTGTCACTGTGCCAACAGGGTGGCCAGGGTGCCCCTCCACTGCCACCAGCCAGTTGTCTCCCATCTACAGACAGCCCCCTGGTCTAAGCTGAGAGAGAAGATCGGGGTGCTTCACTGCACCCTTCCCGCGCCTCATCAGGGCTGTGGGCTCAATGCCCCCCTCACACGTCGATGGTCCGAGCCAGCAGGAAGCAGGGGGAGGTGTGGCAGCTGCTTGCCCAGCTGTCCCCAAGGGCCCCGAGAAGCGGCAGGCTCTTACCGTGGCAGCTGTGGTGGTGGCGCTGGCCCCTGGAACTGTCCTCTGAGGAGCTCCTGCCGGAACCGCAGTCGCCGTCCCGAGGGCAGCCGTCTGCGTAGCGCCCCCCAGGACGAGCTGAGGCTGCAGGGACCCAACACCCACGGTGATGACATGGCAGGCCACCCAGCAGCTCCCCGACAGCTGAGGGTCCCTGCCGCCAGCTGCCGCCTTTAGGCAGCCAAGCCTCAGCAGAGCCACACTTCTGATGGCACCCGGGGAAGCCTCCTGCTGCGCCTGCATGAACAGCCCATCCCGGGAAAGGGCCTACCGTGCGGTCACTGTGAGGAGGCTGGGGTGACCAAGGACCAAGCCCCCTCTGCCCTCCTGCATGAACCTCACCCAGCAGCCACAGCAGGCAGGGTCAGAGCTCACCACACTGCCAGGAGGGAGCGGCCGCTGGGCTGAACAAATGGGCACAACACCTCAGATGCTGCAAAATTATCAAGGTTTCCGTTTCACAGGAATGAGCCTGATGCAAACATTTGCTGACTCTGAGTGTGTGCCCATTTGTAAACGCAGCTGCCAAGACTCCCTCGCAGCCTTTAGCTAACTCCTTGCCTGCAGCACAGAGCGCAGGCAGGGGGCAGTGCAGCCCCGGGAAGTGCTGCGACTAGCTCTTTGGGGCTTCCCGGGGCCACCCCCGAGGCGGTCAGGGAGCAGAGAGGCATCCCCGCCCTGCCTGGGAGCTCCACTCCCTGGGCACTGCCTCACAGGGTGAGGCGGGCAGCCCTGGAGGCGCAGAGGGGCCTTGGGCCAGTCCGGACCTGGGAGCTCCACTCCCTGGGCACTGCCGCACAGGGTGAGGCAGGCAGCCCTGGAGGCGCAGAGGGGCCTTGGGCCGGTCCGGACCTGGGAGCTCCACTCCCTGGGCACTGCCGCACAGGGTGAGGCGGGCAGCCTGGAGGCGCAGAGGGGCCTTGGGCTGGTCCGGACCTGGACCACAGGACTCACCTTCTCTCTGGGGGTTGGTTACCACTCTCGTTATTACTCTTTTTATCATTATTATTATTTAACTTAATGCAGTTGGCAGGCAGAGACAAGCAGGCCCCCCATCAGCTGCTTCACTCCTGAAGGGCCCCCAGCAGCCAGGGCTGGGTCAGGCCGAAGCCCCCGCCAGGGCTCCCCTGGGCCCCCACTGGGGTGGCCAGCAGCCACACAGGCCCTCTGGCTACTGCGCCCAGAGCTTCATTTTTCAGGGTGCATCCCCTGACACCTGCTGACTTCAGTGACTGCGTCTTTCCCAAACTTCACTGACACTGTGAGCTTCTCAGAAAATAATTGCCCAAGTTGGGGCCCTCCCCCACAGGGGCTTCCTGAGCCCCCGCCTGCCAGTCCCTGCTCCTGGTGCCACAGACCCACATGGGATCCAGAATCCCTGTCACCCTCTGCCGGCCAAGCCCAGGGCATGGCAGCAGGAGGACCCGCAGAGCCCAGCGCCAGGGTCAGCTCCGAAGGGCCCTGCCTTCTTCCCCAGCAGAAGGGCCAGACAAGCCAGTACAGGACCTTCCTGTGGCCCAGAGGCCACAGCTGAGCTTCCCAGAGCAATGCCCACCACAACAGTGGCCAGCTTAACACACTCCAAAACAAGAGCCCCGAGTGGGAGCAAGTAGGGGCGGACCAGTCCCCCCACGAGGGTGTGGTAGGGCACAGAATGAGAGCCACACTGGTGATCCGACACCAGGACTGGCAGAGTGGCCCAGACCCAGCACCTGCCCTCACCCACTCAGGCCTCCCACACGCAGCGAAGCCGGGGGCCGGCGTGATCCGACAGCGGACAGGCTCAACTCCTGGCTCTGCCTCTGATCAGTTTCCCAGAAGCAGCACGCGGCCAACGGGTCCCTCCGGCCCTGCATCTACACAGGGAACCAGCAAGTGGAAGGTTTCTCTGCTCTCTCTCTGCCTTTCAACTCAACTACAAATCTTGAGTCGTGAGGCACCCCTGTCAACACACCTGCTGCACAGGGGAAGCTCCCTGGGCCCGGCTGGGGACCGATGCTGTACGAACAAGGAACCCTGTTCTGGGAAAAGCACCCCGAGTTCAGCAGCACTCTATGAACCCCAGTCCCCACCCGCGACAAGACCCACGCACATGACGCAACGCCCCAGCTCCAGGGCCCATGCTACCTCTTACCTGAACACCAGGCGAGCGCTGTAGGCTTGTAGTGGGCTGTACCGTCGTCTGGGCCTGAGATACTTGCTTGATTATGGTCGTGGGGGTCACCTGCCGTGCAATGATGGGTGTCCCAGGCGCCTGCCAGATCAGCCAGTCATGTCAGACAAGCACCAGCCCACACAGCAGAGCTCCCCAACCCGTGTACAGACCCCAACCAGGACAGTTCAGGACCCACAGGCACAGCAATGTCTCATGGGAGCCACCAAACCAGGAGCTGTAATCAGAACATACACACACTGCCACCCCCAGTCTCCAGGCACCTCCGCCACCGTCACTGCACACGTTTGCAAGGTCACTATCCAGGTGGCAAAGGCAAAACAAGCCAACAACAGGAGGACAGGCCTGCCAGGAGGGAAAAGCACCTCACACGAACAGGACAAGTGTGACAGTGAGGGGCTGACAGCACCTACATGGGGCCACAGCGCACGGCCCACAGCACACGGGGCCCACAGCACATAGCCCACACTGCACAGCACACGGGGCCCTCAGCACATGGCCCACAGCACATGACCCATAGCACATGGCCCACAGTGCACGGCCCAGAGGGCACAGCCCATAGGGCACACTCCACAGTGCATGGCCCACAGCACACGGGCCCACAGCACACGGGGCCCTCAGCACATGGCCCACAGGACACAGCCCACAGCACATGGGGCCCCACAAGGCACAGCCCACAGCACACAAGGCATGGGGCCCACAGCACACGGCCCAGAGTTCACAGCCCACAGCCGAAAGGCACCCAACCTCATCCATCAGCACTTCGCCTGGGGAATTAGACACAACAGCCCCCGGGCGCTCTGAGATATGAGGTGCCTCCACCAGCTTGCAAGCGGAACGGCAGGAGACAGTGCTGTGCCCAGGCTCCCTGCACCCCTTGCTCACCTGGGAGGCCCTGGCCCCGAGGAGCAGGTGCCCCAGGGTGTGTGTGCACTCACCTGTACGGTGGAGATCTGGACAGGAGGGGCACTTGTGGGGGTGGCAGGACGGGGCGCCATGGTGCTCTGAGGCTGGGCCTGGGCATGCGCCTGCGCCTGCATCTGCGCCAAGGCCTGCTGGGGGATCATCAAGAGCTGCCCGTTCTCACTCCGCACAAGGACCATCCCTGGGACAAGACGGGGCAAGGTCAGGACAATGTCTGACACTGTGAAGGGCAGAGCCAAGGCAGTGCCAGCACTGGCCAGCAGAGCCAGGTCGGCCACCACCACAGGCTCACCAGCAGCCAGCCAGGTGCTAGCCAAGTGCCCACACTGCACTTCCCAGGGTAACCAAGGTCAAAGTGACGAGGGGCAAGGTCAGGCAGTGAGGGGGTCGGGCCAAGGCTCAGAGGACCTGCTGACATCACGAAACTGGGCCCCAAGGGCGCCCCCATGCTGGCTCTGAGTCCTGGCATCGTCCACACCGCTCAGGGAATCCCCCACCTGAGCCCTGAGTCCTCCGCTGTCCACACCATATGAAGGCATGGAGGGGGCGGGGAAGTGTTCCCACACTCGGCTGGGCACACAGCGCCATGCTGGGAATCCCCTGGGCAAGGATGGTCACTCACCCTCACTCTTGGGAAAGCAAAGCACACCACCCAGGAGGAGCACTACCCACCAACCATGTTGAGGTTCTGCTGCCCAGGCAGGAACCAGGCAGCCGGGCCCAGGGCAGCCCAGCTCAGGAGACCAGCTGCCGGGGAAAGTGCTGCTCCCCGACAGAGGGAGGGGCTCCTGAGGGCAGGCCTGGCTCCCACACCCATCACACAGTACAGAAGCAAAGGCAAGGCCTCCCCCTGGGCTTGCCACTAAAATTCTTGACCCAAAACCCCACAGTCAGGCCTGTAAAGACAGCTGCCCTCCAAGACGTCCCACTGAAAACAGAACAGGCTGAAGGCAGCCAACCCAGCCAGGCCCAGGCACTGCACGTCTCTGCCCCCGAGAGGCCTCATGCTGCCATAAGGACGGCTTGGAAAAAGGTGCGAGCAGGGACCCAGCCCAGAGATGGCCTCAGGCAGGTGGCAGGTGAGTCTGCCTTGCTCAGCAGCCACTGGCAAGTTGGAGGCAGCAGCAAGCCTGGTCACCCAAGATCTCCAAGGCCACCTGAAGGCCACCAGCAGTGGACCCAGGCCGTGGGACGGCAGCCCAGACACACACAGTGTCCTGAAGGCCACCAGCAGTGGACCCAGGCTGTGGGACAGCAGCCCAGACACACACAGTGACACACACAGTGGCCACCAGCAAGGCAGCACATGGACCCTGTGACTTAACAGGCAGCCCAAGCTGGAATGTGCTTTCATTTCCACTTGGAAAAATAACCCCAGCAACACTGAAAGGAACACATCAGACACTCACTATGGTCAAAACTTTATCAGAATCAAGTGGCATTTTGAACGTGTCCCAAGTATAAAAGCTATGACTCCTTAGAGCACGACAGTCAGGCCATTAGCACCTCTGTCACGGCCAAGACACCTGCTGACTCAACTCCAGACAACGGCCCATTCACGTCCCTGCCCTGTCCAGGAGCCAACCCAGGCTGCTTCGGCCTCAAGATTCTGATCCACAGGACGGCATTACCTTCACCTTTGCCAAAACTAAGAACCCACAGGCTCCCGGGAGCCACCCAAGGCTGCGCTGGCAGGAGCTGGCCTGGCTGCTGAGCAGCAGGGGCCCCTGCGCGTGTGCCCTGCACAGACAGGGACAGACCCACCTGCCACCGAGGCTGGCAGAGCCCGGCAGAGCTTTCCTGCGCGCCCTCCCCTGCCCCACAGCACTCATTCTGTGCCAGCCTCACTGTGCCTCACACTAAGCATACTCACAGCTCCCACTCAGGTTAAGAGTCAGTGTTAGTCTAGATTCTATTTTTCTTTATCGTCAAAAAGTAGGTTTCACTACGATTTATTTACCTACTTGAAAGACAGAATTACACAGAAAGTTACAACCACACCCACCACGGTCGCTCAACCCCACAGGCCAATGCAGGGCTCAGAGCCTTGACGATACAGGGACCACACCCCTCAGGCTCCCGCCGCCTGCCTCACTCCCCCAACAGCGACGCTCCTGGAGCAGGTCCCCCAACAGCGCACTCAGAACCCAACAAGGACACACAGCCAAGGCCAGCCTAGGCAGGACAACTCCCCAACCAGCGACGCCAGCAGCCTTCGGTGTGGTGCCAACACAATGGTGCAAGTCCCCAGAGGGCAGCTCTGCGGCCTACTCCCTGCACAGCGCCCAGGAAGGCACAGAGGACGGCCCACAAAGGAGACCTGCACGGACAACAGGGCCCAACATACGCCCCTCACACACTCTTCTCCTTCTCTCCACCATCACACAGCAGAGAAGAAATGTAGTACAGGCAAGGTCCAGCAGAGGGAGAGGGCAGCAGAGTCCAGGACAGGCACGAAGAGCACAGTCCTTCCAGGAAGCAGGGACAACTGAACACGCACAGGCAAAGACTCGGACGCACACCTCCCAGCGTCCACCGGAACCAGCCCGGCCTGAGTCCATGGACACTGCAGCTTCCAGGGGAGCCCTGACTCTGGCAGCAGCTCCAGGCAACAGCACAGCTGCACAGTAGCCAGAGAAGCTGGCCTCCTCAGACCTGCAACATTCCCTCTAAGACAGGCTCAGAGGACAGACAGCAGAGTGGAACGTGCCTCCAACACAGAACTCCCACAGTGAGAAAGCAGCCCGAAGTGGCCGGAGCTGACCAGAACACCAATGCCCGAGGAGGAGGTGCGCAGCCGTGCTACTGGCCAGGCCTACCAGTTCTGCTCTTCAGGCTCTAAAACAGTGATGGCTGAAGGAGTAAGAAGGCTGGGAAGACAGATGTGGCATCTACTGACTGACTCATGCTGACAGACAGCCCATGGTCGCTGCGACTGGCCTAGGCCAGAGCCGGGAGATGAAGCTGGGAGCTGGGGGCAGGAGCAGGAGCCGGGAGCAGGATCAGGAGCTGGGAGCAGAAGCTGGGAGCAGAAGCTGGGAGCAGGAGCGGGAGCCAGGAGCCGGGAGCAGGATCAGGAGCTGGGAGCAGAAGCTGGGAGCAGAAGCTGGGAGCAGGAGCGGGAGCCAGGAGCCAGGAGCGGGAGCCAGGAGCCGGAAGCAGGAGCCAGGAGCCGGGAGCAGGAGCCAGGAGCCAGGAGCTAGGAGTGGGAGCAGGAGTGGGAGCCAGGAGCCAGGAGCCGGAAGCAGGAGCCGGGAGCTAGGAGTGGGAGCCAGGAGCAGAAGCAGGAGCAGGGTGCGGGAGCCGGGAACCAAGAGCAGGAACAGGGAGCAGGGAGCTGGGAGCAGAAGCAGGGAGCGGGAGCCTGGAAGCCAGGAGCCAGGAGCCTGGAGCAAGAGCCAGGAGTCGGGAGCCGGGAGCTGGGAGCCAGGAGCTGGGAGCAGGTGCCGGGAGCCGGGAGCCTGGAAGCCGGGAGCTGGGAGCAGGAGCGGGAGCTGGAGCGGGAGCTGGAGCAGGAGCTGGAGCGGAAGCCAGAGCTGGGAGCCAGGAGCAGCAGCCAGGAGCGGGAGCCAGGAGCTCCATCGAGGTCTTTCTGGGTGGCAGCAGGGACACGAGCCCCTCACCTTCCAGAGTGCCTGTCAGCACGAAATGACCAGAGCAAAAGCAGGCTCCCATCCCCGGCACAACCCTGCACCACGGCGCCCACCCTCTGCTCCCATCCCCGGCACAACCCTGCACCACAGCGCCCACCCTCTGCTCCTGCTCCCAGGAGCTCACAGGGAAGGAAGCACCCAGCGGGTCAGCCAAAGCAACAGCCTGAAGGCAGGCAACCTGGACACAGTAGCAGGTGGAAGTAAAAGCACAGAAATTCTCGTCTACTGTAATGAAAAAGCTCTCAGCAACCAGACGGAGGGGACCCACAGCAACTCGGGGAATCCCAAATGACTGTGCTCAGTAAGAGCAGTGGGAGAGAGGCACTAGGCTCTTCCACCTGCTGCGACACACACCTGGCTCCAGGGACAGAGGGGTGTCAGTGACCATATGCCGACAAGGGGCCTGCAGACGATGGGTGGCTGGGGCTCCTGACCATGAGGTCAGCGTCCACACACATCAGAACTTGCTCAGCTGTCATGGCAGCACTGGGCATTCACCCTCAGCAGAGCCCTCAGGCAGAAACACTGGTAGCTCCAAGCATGGACAGCGCGGCCCTAGCGCACTCACCTTCCCCCCGCCGTCCCCAGCCCACCAGGGACCCCCGCCTGCTGCCCACTCGCCAGCAGAACACAGCAGGAGCCCTGTGGGAACCCTGGGCGCCACAACAGTCCACATCAGCCATCTCGCTCTCTTTTTAAAACACTGGAACATTTGCAGACTTTGCCGGCTGAGCATCCAAAACCAAACGCTGAGCCAGCACTCCAGGCCACAAGCCGTGGAATCCAGCACTCCAGGCCACAAGCCGTGGACTTCAGGGCATCCCTGGGCCTCAGCAGCAGAGCTGACAGACTGGCCAGGAGGCTACGAAGGGAGCCTGGGATGCAGCAGCCGCAGGTCAAGTGGCAGATCAGCCTCTCCCCAGGGATTAGAGGGATTGGCCTCTGCTGACCCATCCGGGACAGAAGGACGGTCCCCCCAGGCCTGTCTCCCTGAGTGCTGAGGGCCCCTCACACACCCCAGAGCTGCTCTTAAGCCTTCTGATTCATTCTGGCTGGGCAGGACTGCTTCCCGGGAAGCTTGGCTCTAGCAGGGGCCACAGACCAGTCAAGAGAAAGCAGGTAGTGGCCTGAGTGTGAGGTCACCCACCCACTTCCCTCATGAACACTGACGTGGGTTTCAGCGCCCCCCACACACCTGCAGCCCAGCACAGGCCAGAAGCACCCCAAAAAGGAGCACGGGGCCAGCAGCCCGTATCAGAGCACCTTCTCTGCTCCAGCTCCCTGCACAGATCAACAGAACGCACTCTTGGCTCCCTGGCCCACCTGCCTGAGGCGCTACCCGCGTCTTCCTCTGCGTCCTCCCCTCCAGGCCCACTGCCCGCAACGCAAGCCCTGGCTGCCCCTCACAAGTGTCTCTGCCCTCAACCACAGTGCTCAACTTGCAAGGCTCCACTCCACATGCACACACACCTCCCTCAAGGGCTCCACACACACACACACACACACACACCAAGGGTTACACACACACACACCCCAAGGGTTACACACACACACACACCAAGGGTTACACACACACACACACACACACACACACCAAGGGTTACACACACACACACACACACCCCAAGGGTTACACACACACACACCCCAAGGGCTCCACACACACACACACACACCGCAAGGGTTTTACACACACACACACACAAAGGGCGCACACACACACACACACACACCAAGGGCTACACACACACACACACACACCGCAAGGGTTTTACACACACACACACACACACACAGGGCACACACACACACACACCTCAAGGGTTACACACACACACACACACCAAGGGCTACACACACACACCAAGGGCTGTGCACACACACACACACACTCCAAGGGCTCCCCCTGACACACACACACCAAGGGCTGTGCACACACACACACACACACACCAAGGGCTGCACACACACACACACCCATACCCACACACTCCAAGGGCTCCCCCCAACACACACACACCAAGGGCTCACACACACACACACACCCATGGGCTCCACATGTGCACACACACGTACCCACACACACACCTACACTCCTTCCCCACCATCCTGGCCTTCTGCTCTGAGCCCCTCCCACCCAGGGCCTCTCAAAGCTGGGACACAGTTCCCCACCCCTCCACTCCACTCCACCCTGGTGCTCGGCCCCACAGGCCAGCCACTCCAGCTGCCCAGGAGCACACTGCAGGCCCCCCTGTGCGGCCCTCAGAGCTACCCAACACCACTCTGCAGGGCTGAGAGTGCCTGGAGGTGGAGATGTCATTTCTCTGCTCCCGGAGGGAAGTGTAGAGCCCCCGCAATGTCCTGGGCTTTCCCATAAGGTACTGCACCTCCCCGCCGGCATTCAGGCTGACACCCCAAACAGCAGTCATGCTTGTCTCTGAGCCCAAGGCAGCAGGCATGGCCCCTCGCACAGCCTGATTCTTTGCTAGCTAGCCCCTGGCCCCACACCTGCCCCGTGCCCAGCCCAGATACACAGCCTACATGCGTCACACCTCCTCCCCTTTACTGCTGGCTGGGTGGGCCTGGGCTAGGCAGGCCGTGGTCACCCAGGCAGGGTGGACCCTCCTGGGCACAGACGCCCAGCCAGGTGAGGGGGGCCTACAGGTACTCCCCCTCCACGCCACCTGCTGAGTCAGCTTTGAGGAAACAGGAAGCGGAGCAGCAGTCAGAGGTGTGTCAGCTGACTCTCTCAGCCCTCAGGGAGGTCTCTGCAGCCCCTCGCCTCCAGGCTGTCCCCGCCCCCCCCGCCCCCTCCCCCCCCACGCGGCCCAACCAGAGGCCAGCCCTGCACCCCACTCCATTTCTTCCCACTTCACTGTTCGGGAAGGTGTAGGAAACGCCTTCTGGCCACCAGGCGTTCCTTTGACGGAGGGCATGGCACTCGAGCCACCTCCTCCCCCTGTGCCCATCAGGCCTGGCCTTGCTCCAGGCTCTCTCGGCCTCCCCACGCCCCTCTCCTCAGTGCTGGCGTCACAAGCCCCTTCTTGGCTTAGCTCACCGGACAGCCTCGTCTCCACAGGCATGGCCCCGGTCCTCAGGGGGAGTGTCTGTCAGAACCACCCCAGACACGGGCACCCTCCCACAAGTGAGGGACCTTTTGTTCTGCCAAGGACCATTTAAATGTCTCTAAGTCATTCAACTCACAGAATCAGTCACTCAAACTGGCCACATTCACGCACGCAAAGGGCCGGCCAAGCAGCCATCCCCGACTTCCTGGTCCTGAGTCACACTCCTGCTCAGCGGGACTTGTGTCCCATGTGGCTCAGAGGCACCTGTGTCTCCCAGTTCCAGACCCACTGCACTGCTTTTCCAGGCGGCCCGAGAGAAGGCTCCGACAGCACAGACGCAGCAGCCACAGGCCGGAGGACCAGGCTCAGGGTCTGGCCTCAAAGTCCTCTCCGTGGCTTGGAAATGCAGTGACACATTCAAGGGAGCTGAGGTCAGAAACGCACCCTTGGCGACCTTCCCCAGCCTCACCGACCCAACAGCACAGCAGCATGCCTGTGAGCCCTCCCATACCTCATGGCCTCCACTCGGTCAGGGAGTTCACACCACGAGGACCCACCTGGCCAGCCACATCTGAGGGACCCGTGGGAGGGGGCAGGGGACAAAGACATGGGCAGGAGCATGGAACAGGACAAGACATGGCGGTGGGGGACAAGCCTGAGGTCCCCAGAAGAAGGGACCAGGCCAGCTCCCAGCAGACCTCTAGCTGTGAGCGCCACTGTGACCAGCTGGGCTTTCTAATTTCTGCTCGCCTCTGTTCATTGCAATGGAAAGACAGAACAGTCCCACCCACTGGCTCACTCTCCAAATGTCCGCAACAGGACTGGGCCAGGACCGCACCAGGAGCCGGAAGCTCCGCCCAGGGCTCCCACAGGAGGCAGGCACCCCAGCCAGTTCCCAGAGCCCATCGGCAGGAGCCAGGACCAAGCTCAGACACAGATCCGGGTGTGAGTATGCCCGGTGGCGGCGAAGCCACAGCGAGCAGCACCTGTCCCCACAGCTTTAGGCTGCTTTTAAAGATTTACTGATCTACTTTGAATATCAGCTACAGAGAGAAAAGGGGGGACAGGGCACTTCCACCTGCTGGTCCACCCAGCAGGCCTCAGTGGCAGGACTGGACCAGGCCAAAGCAAGCGGCCTGGAGTTCCATCCGGGTCTCCCACAGGGGGCAGAGGCCATTAGCAGGAAACTGGATCGGAAGTGGAGCAGCTGGACACCCACCGGCATTCATACGTCACCAGTACTGCCAGCAGCAGCTCTCTGGCCTGCCATGCAACACCAACCCATTTTAACAACAGGAAGCCAGCGAGACATGCCAACTGGAATCTTAACTCCACCAGCAGCTTTTGGCTGCTGGGAGACGGGGCGTAGCCTGGCCTGACTGCTTAAAAGCAGCCGGCGCCATCTTGGCAATGAGCTCTGGGGACTTGTGGGTGTGGAGTTACTGCCTAGGGACAGCCAAGGGTAAGGCCACCGTAGGTTTAGGTGAGGAATGAATCCTGAGGGAGTCCCAACGACAGGGCCACTGTACTTGCAGGTCATGGAAGAGATCCCATCTTAGGAGAAAAATATTACAGTTCTTTACAAGGCCATCCTGGACTAAGAGGGACCTGCCAAAGCAGCTCACACGCGCCTGAAGACCAGGACGCACCGGCCTAGCGCGGGGCTGTGCCATCACGTGGCCCACTATCGGCTCCTCAGGCAGTGCAGGGCATCCCCAGCAGCACGGCAAGCTCAAAGGAGACCTTAGCCCGAGCTCACAGGGAGAGCCAGGTGAAGACACCTACTACATTGACAAGGTGCAGGTATGCAGTTCCCAGGACACCAGCAGCAACTACGTCCCACAGGGACTGCAGCAGCTGTGCCCGACGCCGTCCGCTAGTGGTAGCTTAGAGGCAGACTTTCATTAAATTAAATATTTTTTAAAAAATAAAAAATTTAAAGCATAACAAAAATACTGAAGAGAAAATTGGGAAAGATAAGAAACTTTTTCTTAAAGGATTTCTTTTTACTGGAAAGACAGATTTACAGAGAGAAGGACATTCCATCTGCTCCTACTCTACTCCCCAAGTGGCCACAACAGCCAGGACTGAAGCAATCCAAAGACAGAGAGGGGAGCTTCCTCGGGGTCTCCCACATGGGTGCGGGGTCCCAAGGCTTTGGGCTGTCCTCCACTGCTTTCCCAAGACACAGGCAGGGAGCTGGATAGGAAGTAGAGCAGCTGGGACAAGAACTGGTGAACATATGGGATCCCGGCGCTTGGAAGGGGAGAATTATCCCACAGGTCCATCGCCACAGGCCAGAGCGGGAGCCTCTTCACGCTCCAAGCCAGCACAGCAGAGCCGCAGCAATGGGATGGGGGGCACAGTGCATCAACTCACCCTTCAGGACTGTCCCCGAACAACAATGCTGGATAAAGTTCAATATAAGCATTAGACCAAGGCCAATGCAACCCAAAACAGAATTAGCAAAAAATTTTAAAATGACAATACAACTTACAACAGCAGCAATAAACTCGAAGTGCAAAACCTATATATGGGAAAGGGACATAAACGGCTCAACGGCTAAATCCTCACCTTTCAAGTGTCAGGATCTCATATGGGCGCTGGTTCATGTTCTGCTTGCTCCACTTCCCATCCAGCTCCCTGCTTGTGGCCTGGGAGGACGGCCCAAAGCCTTGGGACCCTGCACCCGCATGGGAGACCAGGAGGAAGCTCCTGACTCCTGGCCTTGGATTGGTTCAGCTCCAGCCACTGTGGCCATCTGGGGAGAGAACCAGGTGATAGAAGATCTTTCTCTGTTTCTCCTTCTCTCCGTAAATCCAATTTACTTTTCAATTAAAATAAATTAAAAAAAAATCTTACATACGGGAAAAAACACAAAACTCAACTGCAAGATGTTACAGGTGTCTCAGTGAGTGACACAACACAGCCACAGCCACCAACAGGAAGACACACCAGTGCACAGCCCGGTGGACACGGCCATCTACCCAGTCACCTGCGAGGACGCCCAGGGCCTGTCACACGGCTCAGAGCCAAGCACAGAAAGACCCCAGGGATGCTGGCTGTCTCCCGCTCCACCTCGCCTTCCGTCACAGTGTCAACTCCAACACTGCGAGCGGCTCAAGTCAACCAGGTGCTACCACTCCCAACAGCGCTATACCCAGGGAAGCTCGCTCGCTCCCTGTCCTTCCCCAAGCCGCCACTTTTCATAATAAATAAATGGGGAGCCCAGCGTGGTGGCCTAACAGCTAAAGTCCTCACCTTGAATGCGCCGGGATCCCATATGGGCGCCAGTTCTAACCCGGCAGCCCCACTTCCCAGCCAGCTCCCTGCTTGTGGCCTGGGAAATCAGCAGAGGACAGCCCAAAGCCTTGGGACGCTGTGTGGGAGACCTGGAGGAAGTTCCTGGCTCCTGGCTTCGGACTGGTACAGCACTAGCTGTTGCAGTTGTTTGGGGAGTGAATCAATGCACTGAAGATCTTCCTCGCTCTCCTCTCTGTATATCTAACTTTGCAATAAAAATAAATAAATCTTTTAAAAATAAATGGGGGTGTCTTGCGGGGCTTGGGACTCTGACGAGGATGTCCGCACCCCAATTCCAAGTGTCCAGTGCCAACTTCAGGCTTTTCCACTTTGTATTTAAGGTTGACTGGTTGACTATTTGAGAGAGCGAGCAACAGAGAGGAGAGCTGCAGAGAGAGGCCTCGCACCGACCAGTTCCCTCTGGCCAGGACACCGCCACGGGAGAGCTAAGCTAAAGTCGAAGGGCGAGAACTCGCTCTGGGTCACGCTCGGGTTCCAGGTGCCCGAGCATTCGGCCCCTCAGCTGCCCGCCATGCGCACTGGCAGGATGCTGGGCCCGGAGGCAGCACCACAGCATGGGCAGGCCGGCCTCCTGCCGAGCAGCCAGATGACAGCAAGTCCATAGGTCCCTGCCACCCAGGTGGGAGACCCCGACAGTGCCCCTGGCTCCAGCCTGGTCCGGCCCGTCCATCTGAGGAGTGACCAGCAAATGGAGGACATCTCCACCCATCTGTCTCTGTGCCATCCCCACTCTGCTTGTTAAAAAGTGGAAAATGGGGCCTGGTGCCATGGCCTAGCACCTGAAGTCCTCATCTTGGACAAGCCGGGATCCCATATGGGCACCAGTTCTAATCCTGGCAGCCCTGCTTCCCATCCAGCTCCCTGCTTGTGGCCTGGAACCCTTGGGATCCTGCACCCCCGTGGGAGACCCAGAGCAGGCTCCTGGCTCCTGCCTTGGGATTGGCGCAGCTCCAGCCATTGTGGTCACTTGGGAAGTGAATCATCACGTGGGAGATCTTACTCTCTGTACATCTGACTTTCCAATAAAAATAAATAAATCCTAAAAAAAAAAAAAAAAAGCAAGCCCATCACACCCGGTGCTGGAGGGGACCGCCTCAGTCAGCGAGCAAGCAGCCCTGCTCGGCAGCTGCGTCCACACACCCGCCTGGCCTCTCGGGAGCTGCGTGGGTAAACACACACAGCAGCTTAACACGCCCTGCCACACACGCACCAACAGCACGCTGTGTGAGGAGGCCCGGCCCAACAGCACAGGCTGAGCAGGTGGGCAGTGCTCAGGCAGGCGCACGAGCTCCTCCAACCCCAACCGCACTCCTGAGGTACGCTCTTCATGCCAAGCGCCACCGCTGGGCCCAGCGAGCATCCTGTGGCCAAGTCCAGGCAGACTGTAGTGGCCAACAGTAGGAGGCAAGGTTGGATGCCCCAGGCTTCCAGCCCCCAGCCAGGCAGGGCAAGCCGAGCAGCCTGCAGCCTACGTGCCTCCCATCTGGCAGGGTAGATCTTGTTCCAAAATTATCTCTTTCAAGTTTCCAGCTCGACTCCTACTGGAGCTTCCTACACCTGCGCACATTAGGGGTGTTGGTGCCTGCAAGTGAAGATTAGCCTGTTGAGCCACAGTGCCGGCCCCCACTATAACACTTTCAATAGTGTTATACCACTACGATAGCGTAGTGGTTTAAATCCTCACCTTGCATGCCCGGGATCCCATATGGGTAACAGGTTCTAATCCCGGCAGCTCCACTTCCCATCCAGCTCCCTGCTTGTGGCCTGGGAAAGCTGTAGACGACAGCCCAATGCCTTGGGACCCTGCACCCACGTGGGAGACCTGGAAGAAGTTCTAGGCTCCTGGCTTCGGACTGGCTCAGCTCCAGCCGTTGTGGGCATTTGGGGAGTGAATCATTAGACAGAAGATCTTCCTCTCTGTCTCTCCTTCTCTCTGTAAGTTTGCTTTTCAAATAAATCTTTTTTGAAACAAGGTAACAATAACATGTACATGTGTGCACACCCACTTATTTTTACAAAAACAAACACTGAAAAAGCGTCTTACAAATGTGTCCTAAGTTTTTAAAAAACCAGGGAAGTGGACATGGGAGTTTGTGAAGCACGCAGGGACCACATGTGTGACACAGAAACCAGATCACAGCCAAGCAGAGGGCAGGGTGCACGCGGGGACAGGGCAGCCGAGGTGGCAGGTGCCAGGCACCAGTGCAGCCCCGTCCCACAACTCGGCTCCCGAGACCAGCTTCCTGCCCGACCCTAGAGGCCTCAGGACTGGCTCCAGGGTGAGCTCCCAAGCTGCCAGTTCATGCATTACACACTGAAACAGCAAGTATGTGGAGGTGCAGATTGGCCCCTGGCTCCTGGCCATGACCCCACTCAGCCTTGGGCAGGGCGGCCATTTGGTTCTCACCAAACGAGAACGCGCTCTCTGCATCTGCCCCTCGAACAAGTAAGCACTTGCACATCACTTCATCAGTAGGTAACCACACAGAAAGAACCCCATCCATGCGCTCTGAACCCAGAGCCTAGACAAAACCAGGACCAGCGGCCACCTCACCTGCTGACCAGGCGCGTACCTGCTTATGCTCTGCCTCAGATCCATGTTCCCACAGAAGACGGCTCAGGTCTTTCCGCCACTGCCACCCACATGGAAAACCTGGATAGAGGCCCTGGTTGCCGGCCTCAGCCTGGCCCAGTTCTGGCCACTGCAGCCATCGACAGAGTGAACCAGCAGGTGGAATATCTCCCTCTCACTGTAACTCTCACAACACTGAACCAATCCTCCTTTAAAAACGGAAGGGCCCAGTGCGGTAGCCTAGCCGCTAAAGTCTTCGCTTTGCATGCGCCAGGATCCCACATGGGCACTGGTTTGTGTCTCGGCCGCTCCACTTCCTTTCCAGCTCCCTGCTTGTGGCCTGGGAAAGCAGGAGAAGATGGCCCAAAGCTTTGGGACCCTGCATCTGCATGGGAGACCCTAAAGAAGCTCCTGGCTCCTGGCTCTGGATCAACTCAGTCCAGCTGTTGTGGCTGCTTGAAGAATGAGCCAGCAGATGGAATGTATTCCTCGCTGTCTCCTCTTCTCCCTGTAGATCTGACTTTCCAACAAAAATAAGTATCTTATAAAACCAAAGCAGCAGAGAGGAGCACTTGCACGGCAGTGCCTCACGCTGTAATTCTGGAAACACGCTCACTAAACACGATCACGTGCAAGACCCAAGACTGGGCCCGGCGGCGTGGCCTAGGGCCTAAAGTCCTCGCCATGTACGTGCCAGGATCCCATATGGGCGCTGGTTCTAATCCCGGCAGCACCGCTTCCCATCCAGCTCCCTGCTTGTGGCCTGAGAAAGCAGTCAAGGACGGCCCAATGCCTTGGGACCCTGCACCCGCGTGGGAGACCTGGAGGAGGTTCCTGGTTCCTGGCTCCAGATCAGCACAGCACCAACTGTTGCACTAAATTGGGGAGTGAATCATCGGACGGAAGATCTTCCTCTCTATCTCTCCTCCTCTCTATACATCTGACTTTGTAATAAAAATAAATAAATCTCAAAAAAAAAAAAAAAAGACCTAAGACAGTCTGCACAGGAGAAACACAAGCACCCCTTCAGGTCAGCAGGGAGGCCTGGAGGGTCAGGACCGAAGGGCAGGCCACAGCCCAACACACACCCGGCTCCACGGGCAGCACAGCCACACCCTGGGCGCCCATCCCAGAGCCAGCACAGCTGCACATGGGAGACACAGAAACCACCCCCAGATGGCACCAAGACCCCAGGGGGCACCCCAGAATACGGCAGGAGCATCTTGCCACACAGTCTTGCCCACCTCCCCCAATACATACACATAGTAGGCACACGCTCTAGCCAAACCATGTGGCCCACACTCACCGTGGCACTGCAATGACACGCCACCTGTGCCACGGACACGGGCCTGGCGTTCAGATCACAGGAAGGAGGGAAGATGACGGAAGGGCAGGCTGAGGCTCGCAGGGCACACACAGACAGTGCCCACGGGCAGGGAGGCCAGGGTGTCAGCCCGTCTACAGCCCAGGACCAGAGCGGAGCCTTGTAAGACACACACAACCCACAGCATTTGCACTACTTCCAGTGATGGCAAAGGTCTAGCCAGCAAGAGGGGGCATCCAGGAAGTGGGCACCACTCAGAGGGCGCTGGCAGACACATGGCTTTCCCTGGGCCAGACCCGCCCCCAGGGTACAGAGTGCCCAGCTCATCACTGCTTGTCCAGGGACTGACCTGACCAGAGCATGCCCTCATCTCAGGCAGGGACTTTCCTTCCTTCAAGCAGGAAACGCGGGCACAGCCTTTGGTGGGAAGGCTAGGGCCCCAGCGTTCCTCAACAGAGCGTGGGCTTCGTGCCAGCAAAGCGCACCAGGCAGTGGTCACAGCCCAGCAGCTGGGCTCCAGCCACCCACAGGAAGTGTCACCGGGGCCACCGCAGCCGTCTGGGGAGTGAGCAGATGGAAGATATCTCGAACTTTTTCTGAGTTTTTATTTATTTACTTATTTGGCAGAAAGACAGAGTCTCCCTACCCACCTGTTCACTCTCCAATGCTTACAACAGCTGGCCTGGGCCGTGCCCAGGTCAGTGCCCAGGACTCTGCCTAGCAGGTGCATCAGCAGGAAACTAGATCAGCAGTGGAACAATCTGGAACCTGGAGCATGCACTCCGATGTGTGGCGCCTCGCGCGGTGCACCTGCCGACACTGGGCCCAGCTCCACTCCAGTCACCACAGTGAGCCTGTCACTGTTCGGGACAGGCAGGGGCAACCACGTGGCACGGCACTGGTGTATCTCTCTCTCTAAGATTTATTTATTTTTATTTTAAACGTAGACCTACAAAGAGAAGGAAAGACAAAGAGCCCTTCCACCAGCTGGCACATTCCCCAAATGGCCACAGTGGCCAAAGCTGCTCAGGTCAGGAGCCAGGAGCTTCTTCAGGGTCTCCCACGCAGGGGCAGGTCCAAGGCTTTGGGCTGTCCTCGACTGCTGTCACAGGCCACAAGCAGGGAGCTGGATGGGAAGTGGGGCAGCTGGGGCACGAACCGGTACCCACAGGGGATGCCAGAGCGGCACGTGGAGAATCGGCTTGTTGAACCACCCTGCCAACCCCTCCTACATGCAAGCTCGCCAGTCTACACTCTGGCCGCTGGCCGTCTGCTCGCAGCCCAGGCCACACTCAGACGAACAGACCGCCCCTGTGTCTCAGCCAGCGGCTCGCTCTCCATGTGTCGTGGACAAGAGGCTTTCCTAGACAGACGCTTCCTCCAGGAAGCCCGCCAACCAGCAAAGGCCTTCCCAGACGACTCGCACGCTAGGAACTCTCCTCTAACCCAGGGTCATACAAACTGTCACCCCAAGGGTCCCCGTGAGTGACACACGCTTCTGCCATGGGGCTCTGGCCAGCTCTGGCCTCCCCAGCCAGCGAGGTCACCAGTCAGCGCTGGGCCCCCAGAAGCACGGGGTATGGGGCCTGGCTCAGCAGGGCCAGCGCACCAGGGGGATACCTGGAGAGGTCTCAGCTCCCGGCTTGAGCACAGCCCAGTCCCAGCCACTGCAGGAGTCTGGGGGAGTGAACCAGAGGACAGAGGATCGGAGAACGTGTGTCTGCCTGGCAAACAATGCAGACAAATGACACAGAAATTTGCTTTAAAAAATCCACTGGGGCTCACACAGTAGCTAAATCCCCACCTTGCAACCGCCAGGATCCCATACGGAAACTGCTTCCTATCCTGGCTATCCCACCTCCCTTCCAGCTCCCTGCCTGTGGCCTGGGAAGGCAGCAGAGGACGGCCCAGAGCAGTGAGAGCCTGCACCCGCGTGGGAGACCCGAGGCAGCTCCACGCTCCCGGCTCTGCGTCAGTGCAGTTCTGGCCGTTGCGGCCACTTGGGCAGTGAGCCAGCAGACGGGTCTTTATTTCCTTCTCTCCGTCTGCCTTTCCAATATAAATAAATAAATCTTTAAACAAAAATCCATGGGCCCTGCTCCAGGTGCAAAGCGACAGCAAGGCCTGCGAGTCACACCCGTGTGAGGTCACACATGAGCTGGGTCACACAGGACAGCGCCGCACAGGGAAGTCTGAGCTTCTAGGCAGCTCCTACAAGCCCTCACCACAAACAGGGCAGCAGGTGGGTGTCTGCTCCCAAGGACCCCAAGGGGAGAAAAGGGACCCCTGCCCAAGATGCTGCAAACACATTCCCTCCAACCCACAGGGACTCAGCCTGCTGGGGGACAGACCTGTAGCTGCTCAAGCTTCCATCACACCATCGCCTGGCACCAAGAATTCTTAGCCAGGGCATCAGAGGGGCTCACACGACCCTGGTCAAGGGCTGCCAGCAGAGCCACTCTTCCCAGGGAGCCACACCTCCCGCGCCCTCACCACCAACACGCCCAGCTCTGACCAGGAGCTCCAGCAAGCTGTGTGTGGCAGAAGCCAAGCACACAATCACACAGAAATCCCCAAGGGGACGTACCCGGGGCCTGACCCTCTCCTGCCTGCACCCAGCACTGCCCACCCAAGCCGAGGCAAGCCAGGACACGACTGCCTCTAGGCACTCCCTGTGCCACAAGGGTCCTGGACCGGACCCCCTGTGAGACTGGCCAGTCCTGGGTGGCCTGCTTGTAACACACAGCCCCAGGCCCTACTCAGGGGGCCAACAGGGTCCTAGACCGGACCCCCTGTGAGACTGGCCAGTCCTGGGTGGCCTGCTTGTAGCCGCCCCAGAGGCTCCTGCAGTTCTGGAGCCAAGACAGACCACATTACCTTGGGCTCTCGCAGGCCCAAGACAGACCGCATTACCTTGGGCTCTCACAGGCCCAAGACAGACCGCATTACCTTGGGCTCTCGCAGGCCCAAGCCCATCCGCCACGGCTCCACTTCCCTGCCCCAGCACAGCAGCAGCTTCTCCAGACACAACCCTGTCCGCCCGGCCCTCCACATCTGCCTGACAGCTCTGTACTCCCAAGGGGGACCAGGGGTCTCGGCACATGAGCCTTGAGCCTCAGCCTGGTGCCCACGTCCTCCCCAGCAGGCCAGCACCCTTCCACCTACAACCCCGGAGCTACCCACCGCCTAAGGGGTAGACTAACACTGCCTGAAGAATGTTTCCTGTCTCTCAAACACAAGGAAGTCACTCCTCCCCAGTCCTTCACCTCCGCCTGTCCAAATCCCATCCAAAGGTCAGGCCTCATCTCCCCTCTGCAAGTCAGATCAGCCAGCAGCTGGGCACCCCAACACCCCAGGTGCCTGCGACAGCCCAGGATATCCACCCAGGATCACCCCAGCGCAAGCCCTGAAAGCGCTCCGCCCTCTCCAACCGCAAGTCACCTGCACTAGCTCGTCCAGCTCCGCTGAACACCCACGTCACTCACCGAGAGCGCCTGAGCAGCACACACCCACCATCTCAAGTGGAGACTGGGCCGCCTGCCTGGGAACAGCTAACAGAAGGCAGCCTCTCCGGGGGCCCACCGCGGGACTCAGTGCAGGGGGGACCACGGAGGAGGGTCCTCCACGCCTCTACTCTGGAGCCCAGCCTCCTCATCCTCCCAGCTGGGTGCAGCCCTCGCCCCCACCAGGTCTCCCATCAGTCCCACATCTCCCACAGGGTTCTTCTAACCAGAGCAGCTCTCCAAGGGCTTTTCCCAAAACACCAAAACATCTGCTAGGGCCGGAATTGGGGAACAGCCTCCTGGGGAGCTGGCCAGCTGGCACGCCACCCCCTAGGCGCCAAGCCCCTTCCCAGCACCCCAGAACAAAGCAAAGGACTGTAAATGGCCAAAG
This sequence comes from Ochotona princeps, assembly GCF_030435755.1. Classification (NCBI taxonomy): domain Eukaryota; kingdom Metazoa; phylum Chordata; class Mammalia; order Lagomorpha; family Ochotonidae; genus Ochotona; species Ochotona princeps. The sequence goes on along the minus strand of NC_080853.1, from coordinate 881,415 downwards.
TCCCAACAGAGACAAGGATGCAAGGGCCACCAGCCAGCAGGCGTGTCGCACACCTGCCATGTGTCAGGTGACGTGTGTCACACCTGTGTGCACCACACACCAGCGTATGCCCCGCTCCAAGAGGACGCAACAGCATTAGCTAGGAGAGTTCTGCTACCCTGGCCCCATGAAATCCAGCCCCTAGCATGGGGGGGTAAAGACACTGCCCACCTATCCTGTGCACCCCCAGGAGGTGGCCCTGGCAGGAGACTAGCAAGGGCGAGCCCCAACTCCAGGAAGTGAACACAGAAGCTCAGAAACCAGACACTGCTCACTGGAGGCAGGGCTTCAGACTGGATGACACAAATTGCACCCAGCAAGGGACAGGTGTGCTGGCCCCAGGGGCTGGCCAGAAGCCCCTCCTGGCCACTGCAAGAACCCAGGGACAGTCGCTGGCTACCTGCTCCCTCCACATAACCAAGGTCAGCCGCCAAGCAGCCACAGGCGCCCCTCCCCGCACGCTCCCCCGGCACTGCTGAGCCCCCCCCCGCAATCCCCCCGGCACTACTGAGCCCCCACTGCACGCTCTCATGGCACTGCTGAGCCCCCCCCGCACGCCCCCCAGGACTGCTGAGCCCCCACTGCACGCTCCCCCGGCACTGCTGAGCCCCCCCCGCAAGCCCCCCAGGACTGCTGAGCCCCCACTGCACGTTCCCCCGGCACTGCTGAACCCCCCCCCGCAAGCCCCCCGGCACTACTGAGCCCCCACTGCACGCTCCCCCGGCACTGCTGAGCCCCCCCCCCGCAAGCCCCCCAGGACTGCTGAGCCCCCACTGCACGCTCCCCCGGCACTGCTGAACCCCCCCCCCCGCAATCCCCCCGGCACTACTGAGCCCCCACTGCACACTCTCATGGCACTGCTGAGCCCCCCCCGCACGCCCCCCGGCACTGCTGAGCCCCTCCCCGCACGCTCCCCCGGCACTGCTGAGCCCCCACTGCACACTCCCCCGACACTGCTGAGCCCCCACTGCACGCTCTCCTGGCACTACTGAGCCCCCACTGCACGCCCCCCCCGGCACTGCTGAGCCCCCACTGCACACTCTCCCGGCACTGCTGAGCCCGCCCCCCGCACGCTCTCCTGGCACTACTGAGCCCCCACTGCACGCCCCCCCGGCACTGCTGAGCCCGCCCATTGCACGCTCTCCTGGCATTGCTGAGCCCCCACTGCACACTCCCCCGGCACTGCTGAGCCCCCACTGCACGCTCTCCCTGCACTGCTGAGCCCCCACTGCACACTCCCCCGGCACTGCTGAGCCCCCACTGCACGCTCTCCTGGCACTGAGCCCCCACTGCACGCTCCCCCAGCACTGCTGAGCCCCCATTGCACGCTCTCCTGGCTCTGCTGAGCCCCCACTGCACGCTCTCCTGGCTCTGCTGAGCCCCCACTGCACGCTCCCCCAGCACTGCTGAGCCCCCACTGCACGCTCTCCTGGCACTACTGAGCCCCCACTGCACGCTCCCCCAGCACTGCTGAGCCCCCACTGCACGCTCTCCTGGCACTACTGAGCCCCCACTGCACGCTCTCCTGGCACTACTGAGCCCCCACTGCACGCCCCCCCGGCACTGCTGAGCCCCTATTCAGATGCCGCCTCCATTCTTTTTTTTTAAGATTTATTTATTTTTATTGGCAAGGCAGATATACAGAAAGGAGGAGAGACAGAGAAGAAAATTTTCCGTCCGATGATTCACTCCCCAAGTGACCGCAACGGCTGGAGCTGGACCAATCTGAACCAATCTGAAGCCAGGAGCCAGGAGTCTCCTGTGGGTCTCCCACATGGGTGCAGGGTCCCAAGGCTTTGGGCACTCCTTGACTGCTTTCCCAGGCCACAAGCAGGGAGCTGGACGGGAAGCAGCGCTGCCGGGATTAGAACCAGTGCCCATATGGGAACCCGGCTCATGCAAGGTGAGGACTTTAACCATTACGCTATCGCACCGGGCCCCACCTCCATTCTTAAGAGTAAGGAGCCACCACAGCCCACCTCCTGCCTTCCGTTCCTGCCTGGACCCAGCTGCGGGTCAGCACACACCACGTCCTCGGGAGGGCTTAGACCCACGTGCTGCTGGACACAGTGATGTCCATACTCAGCCACGCCCTACATTGCCAATCTCCTCTCCCTGCGGGCAGCCGCGTGCTCAGCCCTTCCAACCCTCACTCCTGCTGACCCTGACACTCGGCCAGGCACCTCCTCTGCTCCGCCACCCAGAGCACCAGGCTACAACACTAACACCTCCCACAACCCCTGCTGCCCAGCCCTGCCCTGCCCTGAGCCCTGCCCTGAGTCCTGCCCGAGCCCTGCCCTGAGCCCTGCCCGAGCCCTGCCCTGAGCCCTGCCCGAGCCCTGCCCTGAGCCCTGCCCTGAGCCCTGCCCGAGCCCTGCCCGAGCCCTGCCCTGAGCCCTGCCCTGAGCCTTGCCCGAGCCCTGCCCTGAGCCTTGCCCGAGCCCTGCCCTGAGCCCTGCCCTGAGCCTTGCCCTGAGCCCTGCCCTGAGCCCTGCCCGAGCCCTGCCCGAGCCCTGCCCTGAGCCTTGCCCGAGCCCTGCCCTGAGCCCTGCCCTGAGCCCTGCCCTGAGCCCTGCCCGAGCCCTGCCCGAGCCCTGCCCGAGCCCTGCCCTGAGCCTTGCCCGAGCCCTGCCCTGAGCCCTACCCTGAGCCCCAGCACTTTGACAGCAAGAAAAACCCAGCCTGTCGTCAGGACCCAGGCCACTCCTGCACACTGACATACACACTCACGCTCACCCGTACACACTCTCAAACTCCTCCATTCACACAGTTGCACTCACCCGTACACAAACTCCTACAATGCTGCTACTTTTACACACTGTTGCACACCCGCACTTCGACAGTTACACTTACACACCCCACAGGAGAAACGGCAGCACCTTCCAGGGCAGCTGCACCCAGCCTAACACAGACAAGGCTGCCCGCACCCCTTGACGCTGCGGTCGTACCCAGAGTTCACTGCAGCTCACACATCCCTCACCAAAGTCAGCCTAAACCCAAACATAAGCCTTAGAAACCCTCCTTGGCACCCGACACGGTGGCCTAATGGCTAAAGTCCTCACCTTGAACTCCCCAGGTTCCCACATGGGCACTGTTTCATGTTCCAGTGGCCCCGTTTCCCATCCAGCTCCCTGCTTGTGGCCTGGGAAAGCAGTGGAGTACGGCCCAAAGCCTTGGGACCCTGCACCTGCGTGGGAGACCTGGAAGAGCTCCTGGCTTTGGATTGGCTCAGCTCCAGCCGTTGCGGTCACTTGGGGAGTGAACCATCGGACGGAAGATCTTCCTATCTACCTTTCCAATAAAAATAAGTGAATCTTATAAAGAAAAAAGAAAAGAAAGAAAAAAAGAAACTCCCCTTGGTCCCCCGCCAGGGCAGCAGCAGGTACAGGTGGGGGCCAGGACGGACACACAAGGTGGGCAGTGAGCAGGGTCCCTGGGACACGGGCGAGCTCCTGCTCCTTGGCCAGGGCGCTCAGCAGTACTGAGGAAATGTGACAGCCACGAAAATAAAACAGCCATGCAGGAGGCAGACCTGGCCTTCGCGTCCATCCTCGAGCCAAAGGCACGCAAGCAATTAGGCCACACCACCTCCAGGACTCCCTGACTCACTCTCCATGCATCTGGGCCATGGAGCCCACATCTGACGCTGCGGATGCCAAGCGGGCAGGTGCTCGGCTGGCAAGACACCCCCACAGCCCAGGGAGGGCGGGAGAAGTCACAGCCCTGTGATCCCAAGAGCAGGGCAGCCCCAGCAGAGCCAAGCTGCCTCCCCTGAGAGCTGGGTGGGACCCTAGAGGGGCCAGGACCCTTTGGAGTACAGCAGCCCAGTGCAGAGAGCAAGCCACGTGAGGGCACCTGGTGGCAGAAAAGCAGCTGCCTAAGAGCCACGGGCCACTTGGGCAGCCAGAACCAGCTGCACCTTCAGCACCCACTGGCCCACCACACACAGGCAGAGACCAGACCATCACACAGCACAGCGCTCACCCAGGGCTGGTGTGCAGCCGACAGGGCCACTGAAAGACACACAATGGGTATTCCACCCAAGAACAGACATCAACCAAACCCCATGTGTACACACACACACACACACACACACACTCTGCTTCAAGTTGTCACCCTGTGCTCACGCCCGTCGTGGGAGGAATTCTCTGCCCTCTGCCCCCAGCTAGCCGGCCACAGCTGAAGCTCCGTGTGCTCTGGCTCCATGAGGCCCACTCACAACTTCTGTCCAGGTTATCCTGCCCCTGGCCACTGCCCCCTGCCTCGCCCCCACCCCGGAGAGCTGTACCCTGAGACCCCCAGAGCAGCTCCCCCAGGGAGCAACAGGGCAAATGGGCCATGGGGGTGAACCACAGAGAAAAAGCACCCGTGACCACGGGACCACGGGACACAACTTAAAAGTCGCAACTTCCTACGGAATGTGCCAATCTCCAACAGGCACATTCGAGACGACTGCAGGAGCAGCCCGGCCCAGCTGAGAGTCCACTTGAGCCACAGTCCGAGACCCTGGCCCGTGAGCCCCTCGAGCATCTCGGCCGGGCACAGAGCTCGGGCTGAGAGCAAGAGGGGGAGGACAAGGCCAGCTGCCCTGGCCCCTGCCATCTCCTCCCAGCTCCTCGGATGAGCACACCAACTTCACAGCCAGAAAAACACGCTCAGAAGGAAATCATTCTCAAGTGACTACTACCTTTGCAACTTCGAGTTACAAACGCTCTCCTTTTCCCGTTCTAGCTCGGCGGGCCCTGGTGCCCTGGCTCCCCCTCCAGACAGCACCCAATCTACGGGCAGCTCAGGACAAGGCCTGACAGAACCTTCCTTTAAGCCCTCCTGCTGGCCACTGTCCCCCGTGTCAGCGCAGTTACAGCATGAGGCCCCTCCCTCACCTCAAAATGCCACCCGGCCTTGGCCAGACCCACTGTCCCAGGGTCCCGCTGGCCCCTGCCGTGCGCTGCTACCCATCCAACCCCAGAAGCAAGCCCCTTCCAGCTATCATCCCTTCCTGCTTAGCCCAGCTGGTGGGCACAGGTGCTGGCTGGGCCCCCTGTGCGCCTCCCCAGGGAGAACATCAACACCAGCAGGGCCCCAGGGCCCCCGCTGCCCGCTCCCCAGCCCTTCCATGGGACCTGACAGGTCTTACAGGACAGACAAACCCAGCAGATCTGCGTCTCAGTGAGCCCGGAGAAGCAGAGCCATGAGCACGCTGATTCCTGGGTCCACAAACGCAGAAGACACCCACCCCACCCTGCCAATGGCAGCAAAGGTGGCAGCCTGCTCCCCAACACCACAACATCTGGGCCTCATGGCACAGCGGGTCACCAGAAGTCAGAAAGGCCATGGCCAGTTCAACAGCGGACACACAGACACACACACAGGGTCAGGGACACACACAGACACACACACAGGGTCAGGGACACACACAGACACACACAGGGTCAGGGACACACACACACACACAGGGTCAGGGACACACACACAGACACACATAGGGTCAGGGACACATGCACACACACACAGGGTCAGGGACACACACACAGGGTCAGGGACACACGCACACACACACAGGGTCAGGGACACACACACAGACACACACAGGGTCAGGGACACACACACACACACAGGGTCAGGGACACACACACACACACACACAGGGTCAGGGACACACACACACACACACAGGGTCAGGGACACACACACACACAGGGTCAGGGACACACAGACACACACAGGGTCAGGGACACACACACACAGGGTCAGGGACACACACACACAAACACAGGGTCAGGGACACAGACACAGGATCAGGGACACACACACACACAGGGTCAGGGACACACACACACAGGGTCAAGGGTTTACACATCTTCAAACAGAGGTGACAGAGAGACCTATATTTGATTTTTGTCTCTTGCTTTTGACCATGTCAACCCTGAAGCCAATCATGAGAAGCAGGACACAGCAGGAAATATCATTCCAAGCTCCCGAGGCCCTGCGAGGGGTCCAGGGCTCCCATATCCAGCCCCAACTTCACAGTCCTGGCCAGCCGGTGCGCCGAGCACCCCCAGGGCAATGGCAGAGCGGCCAGCCTTCACCTCCTTCCGCAGCCCCATGTGCCCCGGCAGCCTCCTGTCCCACGGTCAAAGCCAGGTTGACAGCTCCACAAGGGGCCACGTCCAAGAGCAAAGGGGAGCTTCCGGCTCATTCACGCAGCCAGCCCCTCCGGAAGCCTGTCGCCAACGGCCACCCAAGGGGCGGCCAGGCCAAGGCAGGCTCCGGGCAGTGCATGCTGCTCTGACCCACCTCGTGCCCGGGAAGGACCCAGTGCTGCGGGTGATGCTGGCACCAGGGCACCATCCACCCAGAAAAGAGCCCATTTCCTGCAGCCTCAACACCCAAGAAGCCAGATGCTGTAGCCAAGCAGCTTCCTTGTGGGGGGCCGCACAAGCAGAACTCTACCCGCACGTGTGGACAACAGAACACACAGGAAGTCAGCTGTCCACCCCACACGTGGACACAGTGCTAGTGCCGGCAGGGAGAGGGTGACCCCAACAGGGCCACAGTCCCGGACGCTGTCACACCTGCACCGGGCACTTCCCAGAGTCTGCAGACACGTGCCGTCCACAGATCCCAGCTACAGGGTGGCTCCCAGGCCCCCAGCCTCACTGTGGGCACAGCTAGGACACCCCAGCAGGGAAGGGCAACCCTGGGGTCGGGTAGGCAGAAGCCCTGGACTGCCCTTGGTCACCCCTCCCAAAACACTGTTCTTGGTTCCCTACAAACATCACTGTCATCTAAGCAGGCCAAGAAGCCAAGCTCCCAGCCAGGCTCGGTCCACACAAGCGGCCATGGCCCCTCAGCCCCCGCGGCATGCCCCATCCTCAGAACCTGCACGCTCTGGGTGTGGCTCTGAACTCACTGAAGTCCTCCTTACAAGACCTTGTGTGACAATGTGACAAGCCCGAGACCCCTCCGACACATCCCATTCCCTTCCTCAAAGAACCAAGCCCGCTTCCCAGCCCAGGAGACTGAGACCCGCCCAGCGACGTGCCCTGCCAGGCCCCACCGCGGGGTCTCTCCCAGCAGCCACCCGCATCTCCAGCTCCCGGAACCTCAGCCTGGCCAGGAGCCCCCACTTTTACATCCCCACTTTACCAGAGGCTGTCTGTGCACCCGGCTCTGCCTGGGGGGCCACAGACACTCCTACCCCCCCATGAGGTCTCCAGGCCAGAGGGAAGAGACACTTTCCAACCACGATCAGGCCATGATTAGGAACCCACACAGGGGCCAAACAGAAAGGCGGGTAAGAGGAAATGGGGGGGATATGCAGAGAAGACCAGCATATCACCCCAAAGAAAGACCTTCAGCAAGGAGCGGGGGCACCTGCCAGGAAGGGCACTGCCTCACCGTCTCACCTCTCCACCCAAGCACAGCCCTAAAGACCCTCTGACCTAAAGACCCTTAAGTGTCCTAAGCCGCGTGATGTCTGAACAGCCAGTGGCGCCTACGATGCCGACAATCCCCCCAACCCCTTGGGGTCTGCGTCCCTCCCACAGCAGACACAGCTCAGGCCACAGCCCTTCAGAGGAGCAGATCCCAGCAGCACCCCGGCCTGGACGGAGACCCTCAGTGCTCGCGGCGGGTGAGGTGGTCTGCAGGGCCCCACCGAGGGAGAGTCCTTTCACACTCCACCCCACTTGCCAAGGACCTGCTACTGCACTTGACGCCTCCTGCAGCTTGGCAACTCCTGCCTGCCGGGTGGTGACAGGAACAAGCTATCAGCCAGCCGGGGCTCACGCACCCAGGCCGCTGCCCGCCAGCTCCTCTTCGCCACGAGAGGGTCCACAGACGCACAACACACAAGACCGGAAAGAACTTGCCACTTTCTCATCAGCAATGACACCCGGGAGGCTAACCATGGCCTCTCACGTCACTTCCACCTGGGGCATCACCCACCTGCAGCCCGGCCCAGGCACACCCAGCCCACAGAGCACCCGAGTGATGCCTCCTCATCAAGCCTGATGACCCCAAGCTCCCTGAAGCAGGACAAGGCAGGAGGTCCCCCTGTGCCAGGCCTCAGGTGCTGTGCCAGCAGTGGGCACAGGCCCGACCTCCAGGCTCCCTGGCCCTCACAGCCAGGCACCTGCTGAAGCCCACGAGCCTGGACAGCGCACACGGGCCTCCTACCAAAAGACCGACAGACATGTGCGTGAGGGCAGATGGAGGGGGCAGGGCGGCCCAGCTCGTGCTACGGGGAGCCTGCCCCCCAGCCCCACCCCCAGCTTCACCCCTTCCCCCCCCCGGGCTTGCCCTCTACCTGCCCTGGAGAGGCTACAGGGATGCCCTGCCCCTCCTGGGCTCAGTGACCCACTGCCGGCCCTCTACACCAAGCAAGAGGGCCACGCCAGAGCTGGCAACTCCTCATGACATGCCGGGGAGGAGCTCTCCGCACGCTGGGGTGCCAGCCAGGGAAGCTGGGGGTGATGGCCAAGGCGGCCCTATGTGCCTGAGGGTACCAAGCTCTCCTGGGCAATCCTGAGGAGCCCTTAGGAACTCTGAGCCGCTGCAGCTGAGGACGGAGCGTACTCGCACACCCTAGTTCTGCTGTTCTACACCTGGGAGTCTCCCTCCTCCACACACACACAGCTGCTGCCCACGCCAGGGCTCCGGGCGCGCTGCCTGTCCGGGGCCAGGTGGGAAGCCACGTCACCCCGCCTTGATCTCGCCTGGGAGAGGGGGTCTGCCAGCCTGCCTGCCAGCCCGCAGGAGAGCAGGCAAGGCCCCAGAAAGGGGGGCACGGAGGAACACCACCACTGCAGACGTACGGGAAGCCCGGGCGATCCCCAGCTCCCGGGAGCCCCATGGCCGCCCCGGGGAGCCCGCCACTGGTGCCTCGCCAACAGCGGTGACCCAACACGACCCGGCAGGCCAGGAGGGCCCGACCCAGCCAGTCGGAAAATGCAAACACCAGGACCCGGACGCAGAAGCACACCACTTCGGGTCAGGCTGGGGCTCAGGGCCTGCGGCAGCCTGGGGGCCCTGCGGGACAGATGACCTTAGCGCGTCAGCCGGCGCGGCGGACAACTTCCTGGAAGCAGCGCGCCGCGGCAGCCCGCCCTGCGCCCGCCCGCCCTGCGCCCGGCGTCCACTCACCTGGGGGCAGCTGGAAGTTCTGAATGTTGGTGGGGTTCTGAGGCGGCTGCGGCAGACGCGGGGCCAGCACGGTGGGCGTCAGCGCGGCGCGGATCCCGGCGGTGGTGGCCGTGGGCGTCCGGGGCAGGTTCTGGGGCACGGCGCCGGCCGCGCCTTTCGGCAGCCCGGTGGGGGTCCCGGGGCCGGGGCTGGGCAGCGCCCCTTGCATAGTTGGCCCGAGGATCATGCCGGCCGTGGAGCTGGCCGCGCCGCCGGCCGCCAGGGTCTGCGGGGGGGGCGCCGCCGCCGCCGCCACCACCGTCTTGGGCGACTCGGCCTTGACCCCCTGCACGGGCGCCGCGGCGGGCACGCCGGGCCCGGGCTGGCCGCTACCCCCCGCGGGGCCCCCGGCGGCCGGGGCGGGGGCGGGGGCGGCCCCGGCGCTGCCCCCGTTCTGCGCGGCGGCGGCGGCGGCGGGGGGCGGCGCGGCGGGCGCGGGTCCAGCCGGGTGGCCGGGCGGCCGGGCCAGGGTGGCCGGCGCGGGCGGCGGCGGGGGCGGGGCGGCGGCGGGCGCGGGGACGGCTGGGGGCGAGGGTGCGGCGGGGGCGGGCGCGGGGGGCGCGGCGGCGGCGGGGACGGCGGGGGCGCCCAGGAAAGGGGGCGTCTGGATGACAGTGCCGGGCGCGGGCTTGGGGGGCGGCGGCGGCGGCGGCGCGGGCCCGTTGTTGACCAGGCTGACAGCAGGTGCGGCGTGGTGCGAGTTCAGGAGCGCGGCGCCCCCATTCAAAGTTTGCGCGGCGGGGCCGGCGGGCTTGGCGGGGCCGGCGGCGGCGGCGGCGGCGGGCTCCGGCCCCGCGCTGGCGGCGGCGGCGGCGGGGGGGACCGGGGCGCAGGGCCCCGCGCTGCCCTCGGGCGGCGGCCTCAGCTTCGCGGCGGGCGCCGCTGCGGGCCCTGCGGGAGCAAGCGGGCGGCGCGGTGAGCCGGGGCCCTCGCGCCGCGGCCCCCCGCCCCCCGGCCGCGCTCTACCTGCGGGGGGCGGCTCCGGCGGCGCTCCGGGCGCGCCCTCGGCGGGGGCGGCCGCGCCAGTGCCCGCGGCTCCGGCCGGGCTGCCGCTCACAACATGGTTCCCGAGCGCGCCGGCGGCCGCGGCCCGCACCTCGGGCGTGCGCGGCGCGAGGTGGTGGTGGTGGGCCGCGCTGGCCGCCAGCTGCGACTCGAGCGAGCCCACCAGGTCGCTCACCACTTTCTCGTCCACCTCGCTGTTGAAGAAGACCTCGTCCAGCAGATCCGAGCCCGCCGCCATCTTTCCTCCTCGGCCGCCGCCGCCGCCGCCGCTCGGCCGAGCGCGCCTGGGCGGGGAGGAGGTTCCGAGGGGGGCGGCGCGGGGCGGGCGCGGGGCGGCGCGGGGTGCGAGGCCGGCGGGCTGCGCAGGCGCGCCCGCCCCCGCGGGGGCTCCCGGCCGCCCCGGATTGGCCGCGGCGCGCGCTTAAAAGGCGCGGCCAATGGCTGCGAGCGCTAGAGGCCGGGACGCGGGCGGGCGGCCGGGTGCGGCGGAGGCCGGCGGCCGGGCGCCGGCGCGGGGGGGCGGCCCGGGGTGGCGGGGCGCCGTGCGGCCGAGCGGGGCGCGGGCCCCGGGCCCCGGGCTGGGGGGCGCAGGGCCCGGGGCGCTCGCCGCCGGCCGGCCTCCCTCTTTGTCTCCGCGCCTCCAAAATGGCTGCGGCCGAGGCTGACAGGAGCGGCGGCTGAGGCCGGATGGAGCGTGGGGCTGCCGGGCGCCTTGGAGAGCGACCGGGGGACGCCCCCGCGCGCGTGGTGTGGCCTGCGGCCGCGAGGCTAGCCGGGCGCAGTGACCGGCCGGGGCCGGGTTACGGCCGGGGGCGCGGGGAGGAAGCGCGCCGGCGTTCCCGTGCGGGGTGGTCTCCACCGGCTTGCTTGCGGGGAGGGGCAGCGTGTCTGCAGTCGCGTCTGCCGCCGCGGGACGCTTCCAGTGCCCTCGTGGCTTTGTTTCCTTTAGCCAAGAGATGGTGGTCTGGGGCGCTTGCAGTGGTCTTCTCACTTCTTCGTGGGGGGAGCCCAGAGGAGCTCCAGGGCCAGTCCGGCCTCCTGAGGTCGCCGGACTCCGCCGGGAGCACCGAGCACCAGGCCCTCCAAGGAAAGGGGTGTTTCGTTTCATAAAATCAGACACAGCTTGGTGCTCGAACACAAGCCCCGCACCCCCGAGCGCCTGGAGGAGGGGTGCAGGCACCAGCGGCAGTGCCTGGAAGTCTGTGAGCCGGTGACCAGGCGCCCGCGGGCACGGAGCCTCTAGAACTCCGCCAGGGTGGGGGCCCGAGTGCCCCGGCCAGTGAAAGAATCTGCAAATGGGCCTGGGAGGCAGAGTGCTGCGCTGTGCCGGGTCACTCCCCGCAGGCCGCACTGGAGCAAAGCTTCGGCAACTGCAGGGCGGTGACCCACGGCCCCAGACCCGGGAGACCCGGATGGGTGGGAGGTGACCAGCAACGGGGAAGACTGTCATTCCACCTTTCAAAGAATTAACAGCTGAGGAGATTTTAAAGCAGAGCCAGCCAGCCACTGAGTTGGGCCCCGTGGGACTGGCCGGTGATGGCCTGCTGGTTCCAAGGTCCCCCTGCAAACCCCACGGAGCCTCGTCTGCGGTCCTGATATCTGCAGATCCTTGGGGGCATCAGCAGGCCCCACCGGAGCCTCTCACCCCAGTGTAGCCTCCCTTGGCCACTCCCAGCACCCCTGGGTCAGCCTCCCTTGGCCGCTCACAGCACCCCTGGAAGCCCCCCCTGCCCAGTGGTTGCAGGAAGCTGGGTGGCCTACTCAATCATACCTAGGATTGGAGGATTAACAAACGGACGTAGCAGAGGGTTACGCTGTCCACCTGTTGGCCTTGGGGGCTCTGGGGACCTGGCCTCATTTCCTCCTGTTTCAGCAGCTTTGCTTGTCCACAGCTGGAAAGGGGGAATTGTTCTGGGTCTGTACTTGACACCACGTTAACAAGGAAAGCTTTTACTGTCGGACCCTTCCTCGTGTGCCCACTGGGAGGCAGCAGCTGCTGGCCAGCGTCCCTGGCTCAGGAGTCCCCCCCCCCCCCCACGTCTGACCCTAGCTGTTGGGAAAACCTGGGAGTGTAGCAGCAAGTGGAAGACCCTCTCTCTGCTCTTCAAATAAAATGGCATTTTTAAATTTTGTTTAACCTTTCCATGCTGTGCTGTATCAAGCACAATGGTTTTGTTGTCTGTCTGAAAGCCTTCACCATAAGAAAATGAAAAAGGGCCCAGCGCAGTAGGCTAGCGCCTAAAGTCCTTGCCTTGTATGCGCCATAATCTCATATGAGCCCTGGTTCTAATCCCAATGACCCCACTTCCCATCCAGCTCCCTGCTTGTGGCCTGGGAAAGCAGTGGAGTACGGCCCAAAGCCTTGGGACCCTGCACCCACGTGGGATACCTGGAGGAGGTTGCTGGCTCCTGGCTTTGGATCAGTGCAGCACCTGCCTTTGCGGTCACTTGGGGAGTGAATCATCGGATGGAAGATCTTCCTCTTTGTCTCTCCTCCTATCTGTATGTCTCACTTTCCAACAAAAATAAATCGTGAAAAAAAAAGGAAAACGAAAAAGGTGAAAGTAGGGGGCAGTTGGAGGCCTGACAAGTCCCCAGGGTCCCATTCCCTGGCTGACCCTGCCAGCCTGGCCTGCCCCTTCCTCAACTGTGAAGACTCGGAGCAGACCACCTGGCCAACTGTGTAGGTGCCTGGCGGGGCCGGGAGCAGGCACATGACACCCCATTAGGAACACACATTTCGGGGGGTTGAAGCCCGAGGGCCCCTCCTCACCCCTCCAGTGGTTCCAGAGACGCAGCGACACCCCAGCGTCCAGCTGGCCAAGCATCGGTAACATCTCAGGCAGACACCCGTCCTGGGCACGGGGTCCTCTCAAGTGATGACAGCTGGAATGGCCCTGGTCCTGGACAGGGTCACAGCTGAAGTCCTTGTGGACCTGACAGGCAGGGAGCCCGTGGCAGGACTCAGCCCAGAGGCACTCTTCAGCCTCCCTGGAGCAGGCAGGACACAAGGTTCAGTGGGCCTACAGCAGGCTAATTATTAACTGTGACCTGAAGTGATGTCGCAAGTGTCCCAATGGTCTTTGGCAGATGAAAGGTTGCTCGCCCACAGGCGGAAGGGCCAGAGCCTGACAGGCTGCCCTGCTCCCCGGCAGGCCAGGCAGACCCTGTGAGGGCAGGCACTTGTCTCTGAGTGTCAGATCGGCTTCTCCAAGACCTACCCGACATGCAGCTCTCACAGCTCTACGGACACCCACAGCGCTATCGTAGAGGGGGAATGTTGGCAGGTCCTGGACAGCACCCCCACAGGTCAACCCTCCTTAACCATCACCACCACCACAGAGGGCACACATGGGCTGGCCTCACTTCCCAAACACGGAAGCCTGGGGCAGATTGCACCTGTTTCCCCTCCCCGCCCCCACTGTAAGCTCACTGCCCCCCACGTGGCTCCCTAGAATCGCTTGTTGACATGGCCGATTCCTGGCCAACGCACTCATGATCTGGTTCTCTTGCTCCTTGTAGCAGGTGCACCTTGGACAAGCCCCTGAGCCCTGGCACCAGTGATGTTCAAAGTGTGTTTGTAGGATGGGGGTACATCAAGATGCAATTATAGACAATAACCAGTAAGTGTCTTTAGGCTGTAGCTAAAGTCCTCCCTTTGCACGCCCAGGACCCCATCTGGGCGCCGATTTGTATCCCAGCTGCCCCACTTCCCATCCAGCTCCCTGCTTGTGGCCTGGGAAAACGGTGGAGGACGGCTCAAAGCCTTGGGACCCTGCATCCACCTGGGAGACCTGGAATTGGCTCCTGGCTTCGGACTGGTTCAGCTCTGGCCATTGCTGCCACTTGGGAAGCAAGTCATCGGACGGAAGACCTTCCTCTCTGTCTCTCCTCCTGTGTATCTGACTTTCCAACAAAAATAAATAAATCTTTTTTAAAAAAAAAAAGGTTCATGGGGCCCGGTGGCGTGGCCTAGCGGCTAAAGTCCTCGCCTTGAAAGCCCCGGGATCCCATATGGGCGCCAGTTCTGATCCCGGCAGCTCCACTTCCCATCCAACTCCCTGCTTGTGGCCTGGGAAAGCAGGAGAGGACAGCCCAATGCATTGGGACCCTGCACCCGTGTGGGAGACCCGGAAGAGGTTCCTGGTCCTGGCATCGGATTGGCGCGTACCGGCCCGTTGCGGCTCACTTGGGGAGTGAAACATCGGATGGAAGATCTTCCTCTCTGTCTCTCCTCCTCTGTATATCCGGCTTTCCAATAATAATAAAATCTTTAAAAAAAAAAAAGGTTCATGGCAACAACTGCCCCCCCACCCTCCACCCGGCCAAGCCCTGAGAACCGGGGCAGCAGCGGGCAGGGACTGCAAGCCCCTCCTGTCTCCCTGGCCCCATTGCAGAGAGCGGCTCCTAGAGGCTCATCCAGCAGGACAAGCAGAGGTCCCAGGGGCCTGGGCAGCTGCAGGTGCAAGGCCAGCTACTCAGGACACCAGTGCTGAAACTAAAGGCAACGAAGTTTCTGGTGATGGCATGAGACAAAGATGGGCCAAAGAGGTTCCCTGTGTTTTTAACATTTGCTTACTTGTTTATGTAAAAGAGCCTCTCTCTCTCTCAGACACACACCTTCCATCTGATGGCCAGAACAGCCAGGATTGGGCCAGGCTGAAGCCCAGAGCCAGGAGCCCCAGCCTGCTCTCCCTCGTGAGTGCAGGACCCCAGCACTCTACTGCCTTCCTAGGGCATTAGCAGGCAGCTACTCAGCAGTGGGAGGAGCCGGAACTGACCAGCGCCCAGTGTGGGGTGGATGTTGGCCCCTGGGGAGGGGGGTTGGACACTCCACAAGGGTCGCTGTCTTTGTCCAGTGAATTCTGTTCCTGAGAAGCACAGGTAACTGTGACACAAGCCAGGGAGGGCTCCCCGGAAGGGGTGGGAGCATGCACAGAGATCAGCCGACAGAGAGGGCGGGGGAGGGCAGAGCAAGCGCCTGGTGGGGGAGTACAGGGTGGCGGGGTGCACAGGGCAGGTAGGACAGAGGCCTTGCGAGCTAAGCCAGGGACACCCAGAGCCACTGCACATCCCGGAAGAGGGCACAAAGCATCCTTTCGCTAAAGACTGCCTGCCACCTCCTGGCATGGGTTCTTCCAGGACGTGTGGTCCTACAAACTGCCCAGCCATCCGGCTGCATCATGGGCGATCCCAGCACACAGCAGGTACAAGACGGGCTCGTGGACAGCCACTGGCAGCGTGGCCTCTGTGAACTAGCACCCTGGCCTGCTTGGCTTGCTTCCAAAACCTTCCACGACCACAAGGGCCTGGAGTGCCTCACCCATGTGGGGTGCTCAAGCCTTCCCCAGCTGGGGAAAAAATGCCGCAGAGTACTGCTGGGGGACAGAGCGTCCCCAGGGCACCCTTAGTCCTCCCATGCCCGCAGCCATACCAAGCTGAGCCCAGGACTCAGGGAGAGGCCCGGAGTGGGGGACAATGATGGCACACGGGGTAAGGCTTCCATTCCAACTGTTAAGTCACTTGAGTGCGTCCCAGCAAGTCACCTCTCTTCTGAACTCACCTACAAAGAGGAGTGTATGTGGCGGGGGGGCGGGATGAGACGAGAAGCTGAAAAGTGAGAGCCTGCTTGTTCACAGATCACACACAGAGAGGCCTTGGGAAGCCACCAAAAGTCTGTGGCAGGGACTGGCATGGTGGCACGGCAGCTAAGCCTCCACCTTCAGCGCCAGCATCCCATGTGAATATCAGTTAGTGTCCTGGTTGCTCCACTTCCCATCCAGTTCTCTGTCAACAGCCTGGAAAAACAGCAGAGGCTAGCCCAAGGCCTTGGGACCCAGCACCCACAGGGGAGACCCAGAAGAAGCTTCTGGTTTCCAGCTTTGGATCAGCTCAGTTCTGGCTGTCTCAGTCATTTGGGAAGTGAACTAGTAATTGGAAGATCTCTCTGACTCTCCCTGTAATCCTTCCAAGTAAAAGTAAATAGATCCAGGCCCGGTGCAGTAGCCTAGCAGCTAAAGTCCTTGCCTTGAACGTGCCAGGATCCCATGTGGGCAGTGGTTCTAATCCTGGCAGCTCCACTTCCCATCTAGCTCCCTGCCTGTGGCCTGGGAAAGCAGTCAAGGACAGCTCAAAGCCTTGGGACGCTGCACCCATGTGGGAGACCCAGAGGAGGCTCCTGGTTTCTGACTCTGGGCTCCTGGCATCAGATTGGTTCAGTTCTGGCCATTGCTGCCACTTGGGGAGTGAACCAACATATGCAAGACCTTTCTCTGTCTTTTCTCTGAATATCTGACTTTCCAATAAAAATAAATCCTAAGAAAAATATCTGTTTACTTTTTTTAAAAAGATTTATTTTATTTTTATTGCAAAGTCAGATATACAGAGAGGAGAGACAGAGAGGAAGATCTTTCGTCCAGTGATTCACTCCCCAGGTGACTACAATGGCTGGTGCTACGCCGATCTGGAGCCAGGATACAGGAACTTCTTCCAGGTCTCCCACGCGGGTGCAGGGTCCCAAGGCTTTGAGCTGTCCTTGACTGCTTTCCCAGGCCACAGACAGGGAGCTGGATGGGGAGTGGAGCAGCTGGGATATGAACCGGCACCCAGATGGGATCCCAGGTGTGCAAGACGAAGACTTTAGCCAATAGGCTACCACACTGGGCCCAAGTAAACAGATCTTAAGAAATAATACTTAAATAACAACAGAACAGGTGGACCCAGGCTAGGGGAGGGACGCCTCCTCCCTCAGCCCCCTAGTTGTCAAATCTCTGGGAGGCTAAATTTGGGGCTGGCTCTGTGGCTCAGTGAGCCAAGCCCCTGCCTACAAGGCCAGCAGCCCACACCAGAGAGCTGGTTCAAGTCCTCGCTGCACTGCTCCTCCCTCGGCTCCCCACTTGGGCGCCTGCCAAAGCAGCCACAGAGCTTGTCCCAAGGACCTGGCTTCCACGTTGAGCCAAACCCAGTTTCTCTCCCCACTCAGTCTCCTCCTTACAAGGATAAATCAACCTTAAAAAGAGGAGGGGGCCAGGGTTAGAAGTAAATTCCGGAGGCTCAGGCAATGAAGCAGGGTGAGGCTGACCAGTGCGTGCACCCTTCCCTGCTGGGGTTGGGGGCTTTAGGTCTGGGGGTTTATCAGTCCCTTAGCTCAGCTTCCTGAGGGAGATCTGTCACTGCTGTCATAGTGCCCACTGCACCCCCACAGGCCACCGTCATGTTCACTGGCTTGACCTCAGAGGTACCCCTGGGGCTACACCTGTCTCCCCTGCCCCTACCAGGACTTCCCCCCACCTCCACCCCATTCCACTCCAGCACAAGAACCAGCTGGCCCAGCCTGGACAGTGGGCACCCCGCCCAGTCAGCAGTGGGTCTGGTCAGGGGAGGCCCCAGGAGCACTGACTCAGCAGGACACAGATTCCAAAGAGGAGAGCAGAGCTGGGTCCCCTCCCGAGGTGACCCATGGTGCCAAACCTAAGCGCGGGTGACAGGCTAGCTCCTCCCACTGCTGGGGATGAGCTGGGGGGGTCCTAGGCTAGGACACATTCCTAGCAGGACCCCAGCCCCTGCTGTGCACGCCTGAGGACCAGTGACAGCCACTTGTGCCCCTGCCAGGGCCCTCAGGGCAGCCTGAGCTGCGGAGGCCTCACCCAGCTGGCCCAGACTGGTCCAGGCCAGGGCTTGTGCTCCCCACTTCTGCTCTGTGTCCTTGTCCTCCTCCTTCCTTCCTTCTCTCAAAAGTGCAAACTTGCCAAGAAAGCCCCGCACCTCCTTCCGGAGAACAAAACTGGGATGGAACAGTTCAGGCAAGCGGGCACAAGGCGGGGTTGCACAGCCTGGACAAGGACACATGTGAGCATGCCAGTGCAGGGGTTGGGGGATGCCACAGACAGTGGCCGGCCCAGCACCAGGATTCAAACTGTCTCAGGTGGTTAGAATATGTGGAGAGGAGGCTGATAGTGGGGCTGGAGGGCTGTTAACCAGGCTGCACTGACTGAGGGGATAATGACAAGATGACGGCAATTAAACAATTGAAAACCATGTGTGAGAGCCAGCAGCTGCACAGAGGCCTGGCGGACAGCAGACAGGAGGGCAAGTCCAAGTGCACATTCGATGCCAGAGAAGCTCAAGCTCCCTGCCAATGTGAGGGTGCCTGGCCAAAGCCAGGGCCCCGCTGGGAGCTGGAGGACAAAGGACACCCCTAGATGCTCCCAAATCCCGCAAGCCACTGGGAGCCAGTCCACTATGGTGGACTGACCCCAGACAAACCCACGGGGCTTGGTCAACGCTATTTCGCCAACACTGCAAGGGATCTGTGGACGCGCCCTGAGACGTCCCCTCCCCCAGTCCTCCCTGTTCCTGTGGTATACACAGGCAGCTGCCCAGCTCCAGTAGGTTCCATGACCAGGGAGGGGCTCAGCGCCATGTGGTAAGGTGCCCCATTTCCTTATGTGCAGGGATGTGGCTGGACAGCACGGGGGCGTGCCCAGGGTGAGTCCTAACTGCCCCAAGAATGTGGGGGGAGGGCAGGGACACCATGGGAATCTGCCTTGACACAGGGAGAGGCCTGCAGGGAAAGTAGCCGTGTGTGTGTATGCATGCGTGTGTGTGAGTCGACCACCTGCTCCTGTAGAGCCAGAGAGGTTTTGCTGGGTGAGCACCTCCGAGGGTGGCCAGGCTGGGCTGGGCAGCCATGCTGGGCCCCCTGCTCTCAGCTCCCTGCTGGCCTGGTGGTCCCTGTTAGGTCTGCACCCCAGCTGGCAGCTCCTGGCCCACCTTGGCCTCCCCCACTTTTCTCATCCTCTGTGACAACAGGCAGGGCTCCCCACTGGCTCGGTCACATGCTGGAAGGGCTGGGAGGACATGGGACAGCATTCTCACATGGGCCCTGGCTCCCTGGGTGGGCATGGCCACACCTATGCTGCCCTCAATTTCCTGTCCACACAGCACTGGTCACTATGGCCCCTGCTCCCTTTGCAGGCCAGGCGTGGGGAGCCCCTAGCACAGTGCCTGGGACACACCCAATCCAACTACTACATCATCTGCCACGTCACCTCTGGACTGAAGACTGGGGAGGCGCGAGCCGGGGGTAGAGGGGAGGGGCAGTGGTCCGCGGGTGGGGAAAGGACCATGGGGTCCAAGGCATTCTTCCGAGCCAGGCATGACCCTGTCCCTGCAGGCAGGACAACCTGTCCCCAGACATCACCCACACAGTCCAGCCACTGGCTGGACTGTGGCAGAACTGTGGTGGGACTCAGCAGCTGTATGGCTGGGGAAAAGCTTAGGAGAAAACACAGGCCCACACAGAGCCGCTCATGGCAGCGTTGTGTGCTTTGCAGACACACCTACGTGCGAGCAGCCAGCACAAGCAGGCCACCAATAACACACTCCCATTCACAGGAAATGCCCAGGGAGATGCCCAGGGGTGGGCAGGCTGTGGTGCCCACGCACACGGCTTCCCCTGTGCGGGTGAGAACAACATTGCTGAGAACGTACTCAGCATAGCTGGCAGAACCCTGGAACTGTGGGCCAGCAGGTGGACTGGGACAACCTCCGGACCAGGTCAGCCCACATAGATCACGTTACACACAAGTTGCCCAGGGCTCTGTGACGGCCACTGTCACTTGAACCCTGCAGGGGACAGAGGAGGAGGATTGCTGGGGACAGAAGTGGCCCTGTTCATCCAAGACTGAGCAGCTCTGCCACTGAGCCACTGGGAAGACATCTCAGGCCCTACCCCGACCCAGCCCTGGGCACCTGCTGGGGCAGTGGCAAACCTGAGGAGTGCCCTTCTCTGCTGCTCTCTCACAGGCCCCACCTGCCCCCATCACAGGCCCTCAGGGCCAGGGCCTGCCTCCTGGGGTCCACCACCTGACCCTGACACAGCCTAGGACAACCCAAGGGAAGGATGCTGTTAGCAAGCTGCACCTGCTGTGAGCAGAAGCAACGGCTTCCCAGCTGCTGCCTTGGTGTTCAGGATGCCTCTGCTCAAAGAGACATGACCTGGGTGTGCAGAAGAGGAACCTCGTGTTGGCCTGCGGGGCGCTGCTGGCAAGGCCAGGCTTCTGGGAGGCCGGGCCACCTGCTCACATGGCCTCATTCTGCAGGACCCTTGCTCTCTCCACCAGTCTTGTCCTATTGGGTGCAGGGACACACCCAGCCTGGCCTCTGGTTACCATGGCAGCCCCCAGGACACAGCTTGCATTCTTCAGGGGGAGTGGAGTCAGGAGGTAACTGCCTGTGGCAAGTGACGACTTCCCACGCCAAGCTGCAGCCCCAGATCGCATCTGGCCTCCGGCAGTGGCCTAACGGGTTCAGCAGTGGCAGACTACCAGACACTGGCTGGGGGACCCTGGGCCAGCCCTCATCTGAGCAGCTGGGGCTCCTCTGTGATTCCCCTTGGGGGTGGGGTGGGGAAAAGGTGCAAGAATGGCTAGAAAGGATGTGGGACGGATGGCATGCTTCTGCGGAGCAGGGGTGCAGAGGGCCATGCGGGTATTTCACGAGGATTCCGACACCTATTCCTCCTTCTGAGCAGGCCATGTGGGTCACCTGCTTACCGCCTCCCTGGGTCCCCCAGCCCACTCAGCCTCGCGCGTGGCAGACCCTGTGTGCCTGGTCCTGTGAGAGCGCAGGAACGAGGCCCAGCTCCCGTGTGCCCACCCTGTAGACCGCGCACTGGCTTCCAGCCTCAGGACCACCTGATTGCCTGAGTCGGCTGCCTGTGCTTCCCCGTGACCCAGCAGGGCTTCGGAGGGCGGGGTGCACCGGCCGTTCCTTACCTGGAGGATAGCGGAGGCACAGCACAGCTCTCCAGGCGTCTCCCCAAGAGGAGTGGAATGCAGCGTGGGCAGCAGTACCACCGCTCTGCCTGTTGGGAACTCTGTCCTCACACAGGTGTGATGGAGACCCACCAGCTGCCCCTGGCCCTCTGCGCAGGTCGTCTCCCACCTGTGGGGCCCTTCGGAGGCCTGGAGGCCCTGTCACTTGGCTTGGGGTGCAGTCAGTGCTAGCCGGCACCCCTTAACAGTGGGCAGATGGAACGTGGCTGCATCCTCCACCCTCTGATCAATGCTTGGGCAAGTCAGTGAAGATGTTAATGCTCTTTAGATTCCTAATTGTGTACTTCCAAGAGTTCCTGGAGAGGTGGAGCCTAACACTAAGGAAATGTTAATTCCACCTTTGGGGGGAGCCCTGGTCGTCTCTGGCCCCTGCCTACAGTTACTGAAGTTAATCAGAAATTTTGCATTGCATGACAAAACATTGTACCTTTCAAACTAATTGGAGGACGAGAGCTTAAAGCCCCCTGAGTTGTGCCACGCGGAGCAGTGGCTCCTGGTGTAGAGGGAGCTGCTGTCGCCAAGCTTGGGCTGTAAACGTTCCTAACGTCTTGCACTTGGGTACGGCGTGCTCTCTCATCAACAGCCAGCCAACAGGAAAGTGGGTGGGCAGTCCACCTGTCAGGGTTCCTCAGCAGAGTGCCCCTCAGCCTGGGGAGGGCAGTCGGTGGCCACCGGAAGAGCTGCTCATCTTCCAGGGAGCCACGGGAAGGATGCCCAGGCCTGGAAGACAGGACACCCTGTCCGGTCTAGGACGGAGATGGCACCCCCAGTGTCTTCCACCTGAGGCAGGCCTGGTGCACCTGCTGGGCACCTGGGGCCCAGGACCCAGCTCCGTCAAGGGAAGCACGCAGCAGCCCATGGCTCCAAAACCTGGGGAGTCTGATACAAGTTTCTAACCCAGGAAGGGGGTGGCAGGAGGAACTCAGCTGCTGAGGTCACCAGGACTGGGGACACCTGCTCTGGACCACGGTTTTTGACACCCCAGCCGGTAGGCCCATTTTCCCCGGCAGGGCTCCCCAGGCAGTGTCGAGGGGTGAAGCAGATGCTGTAGACCACCTCCAAGCCTTCCCATGCCGTGGGGGGGGTCTCCGCCCAGCTAATGCCTCGGGCTGTTCCCAGCGGAGGGCGACGCATTTCAGCACCCACGCAGAGGCACCTGTTTGAGTCCCTGCTCCCTGCTACTGGCCTGGGACAGCACAGGAGCACAGCCAGGGCTGGGCCCTGCACCCACCCAGGAGACCCAGAGGAACTGGCCCAGCTCTAGCCATGGCGGCCATGTGGAGAGTGAATCCCGGGGTGGAAAACCACGGCCTCTCCTCCTAACTCTGCCTTTCAAATAGATCTTTTGAAAGCACATTCAGTTTAGGTTCTGACCAAGTTCACGGAGCACAGAGACGTTAAGACAGGAGTCACAAATGGTACTTGTCTCCTACTCCACTGCCACAGCCGCTC
Source organism: Ochotona princeps (assembly GCF_030435755.1). Lineage (NCBI taxonomy): Eukaryota > Metazoa > Chordata > Mammalia > Lagomorpha > Ochotonidae > Ochotona > Ochotona princeps. The sequence goes on along the minus strand of NC_080853.1, from coordinate 858,895 downwards.
CCGGACAGCCGCCCCCCGCACGACACGCAGTGGACGCCCCACGCGGCCGCGTGGACAGTGATCTCGCTCAGCCTCGCTGGCCCCCTCGGGATGCAGCGAAGCCCCAGGGTCTCCGCACGCAGGGACCCCGCGTCTCCGCTCCACAGTCAGGGACCCCGGGGTCTCCGCCCACGCCGCCCACGCCGCGCGGGGCCCGCCGGGAGTCACCGACTGCCTCCCCGAGCCGGCGGGCCGAGCTGCGCAGGCGCGGCCGGCGGCGCGGCCATGTTTAAAGGGCGGCGGGCGCGGCCGGCCAATGGGCGGCGCGCGTGCGGGGGCGGCGCGGGGCCCCGGATGTGGCTGCGGCGGCCGCTCCTCCCCCGCGTCCCCCTCGGAGCCCGGCGGCGCGCCCCGGCCTCGCTCGCTCGGCGCCCCGCAGGCCCCTCGGGCGGCGCGGAGGCCGCGCGGCAGCGGAGCGGGTGGCCGCCATGAGCGGCTCCTCGGGCACCCCGTACCTGGGCAGCAAGATCAGCCTCATCTCCAAGGCGCAGATCCGCTACGAGGGCATCCTCTACACCATCGACACCGACAATTCGACCGTGGCGCTCGCCAAAGGTAGCGGCGCGCGCCCAACCGCCCCGCCCGGGCACCATGGCTGCGCGCCGAGCCCGGCCGGGGCTCCGTGCAGGGGCAGGCCCCGGTCCCGCGTGGCCGCGCGCGGCCCTCGGCAGGTGCTGCCCGGCGGGGTGGGGCGCGGGGCGCGACGCCCGCGGCCGGCTCCGGGACGCCCCGGGGAGGTGTCGGTGGGCGCCGCGTGTGGCCCCCGGGCTCCTTTGTCCTCCCGCGGAGCCGGGGTGCGCGCGGGCCGAGAGCCGGGCCCGCCCCGCCGGTGGGGGTCCGTCTACCAGGCGGGTCTCTGGAGTTGTGCGGAGGGTCTCCTTTCGGGGGACAGAATCTGCTGTTGGGACCGGCCCCCTCCGCCGTGCCACCGCCGAGCAGAGGCCCCTGCGGGTGGAGGGTGAGGGGCACTGACCCCTGGGGAGCCGGCTGTGGGCAGCGTTGGTGACCCCACGATTTCTCTGGCCTAAGTGAGGTCCTTTGGGACCGAAGATCGGCCCACGGACCGGCCTGCGCCCCCGAGAGAGGAGGTTTATGAATACATCATCTTCCGGGGAAGTGACATCAAGGACATCACCGTGTGTGAACCTCCGAAGGCCCAGCACACGCTCCCTCAGGATCCTGCCATCGTTCAAGTGCGTGCCCCGTAGGGAGAGGACCAGGCCGTGAGGTGCCAGGGCTGCTGGGACCCCGGGTGCCTCGGGCAGTGCTTGCCGTTGGGCTCTGGTGCCTTGCCCGCACAGCCCTGTTGAGACACTCGGTTGACCAGCGCAGGTTGTCTGCTGGGCCGTGCCCGGTGGTGGTTTGCAGGGAGCTGCAGGTGTTGGTATTCCTGGCCTGCTTTGGGCCCAGGCGGCAGCCGGCCCTGGGCGGTCGGAAGCCTGCTCGGACTCTGATGAGCTCTGAGTGGAGAGCACACCTGAGCCAGCTCGGGCCGTAGGCTCCGGGCTCCTGGGACACGCACGCTGGATCCCAGTGCTGCCTGCGCTTCTCCTAACCCTGGGCTACAGCACACGTCCCTGCCAGGAGGCTCAGGCACCCAGGCGGGGTGGGGCATGTGGGTAGAAGGTCCCTCTGTACCTCTCAGGTGGATGGGAGTAGAAACCGTTAGAGGTTGGTCTGCAGACAGGCAGCTGTATCCCCAACGCTTGGGGACCAGAGAGGGGATGGGCGTTTAGGAGAGGGTCCAGCAGTTCCATGCCTGCAGCCCCTGGCTGTGCCTCTGCCCCTGTGAGGGAGGCTGGGCTCGGCCTGACCAGCAGGTCTGTCACGTGCCCAGGTTGGCCAGGCCTCCATGTGTGGCAGGAACTGCCCCGGCTATCCTGGCGCCCCCGTCACCCGATCAGTTTTCATGGGAAACGGATTGGGAGTAGGACCGGGACCCAGGCACTTGGTTGTGGGGTGGCCAGACGCCCACTGCCATGAGGGTATGAGCTGAGTTGGGGCAGTTGGGAAGGGTTTTGGAGAGACATCTGGGAGCCTGCAGGGAACTCCATGTGAGGAGCGCCCCAGCATCCTGGGCACCCAGGGTGGGCAGAGCCGGGGCAGGTGAGGGTCCCGGCCTGCTGTCACCGTGTCACTGTGTCTCCCCCTGTTCAGTCCTCCCTGGGCTCAGCCTCCGCCTCGCCCTTCCAGTCGCACGTGCCTTACAGCCCCTTCCGCGGGATGCCGCCCTACGGCCAGCTGGCAGCTAGCTCCCTGCTCAGCCAGCAGTACGCTGCCTCCTTAGGTCTCGGTGAGTAGCTGCCCCTCTTGTGACCGCCGGAGACTGGGTGGGTCGTGTCCTCCGGTCACGTTCAGCTGGTCGACTGTGAGCTTCTCCCACTGAGGCACGGGCCCTGCAGCTCGCTTGGCGCGGGTAGGGGGCAGCAGGCTCGCCTTTGGAGCGCACGCCCTGGGCTGTGAGCCTGGGCAGTGGTGGGACCCCGGTTACCTTCACTAGAGACACGTGCGTCTGGTGGCTGAGGCCTAGCTGGCTGCACGTGGCTGTGTGTGGAGGCGGGTTGCAGGCGGCGCCCCTGCTCACGGCCTTGGCTCCTCCCTCGGTGCGTCTCCAGCCCTGCTGGGTGACCACTCACGCCGGGGAGGGGAGCTGCAGCTCGGCCTTTGTCCTAAGCTGGACGGAGTGTTGCATTCAGAACCCGCGGGTGTCAGGTGCTCCGGCCAGGCCTGCACAGCTTCCTGCCCGAGGCTGCAGTTAGGCCCTGAGCCGTGGCACTGGTCTGTCCTTTGCCTCGCCGTCTCCGGCTCGGTCAGTGTGAGCGAGGTGCCCTGGCGCCTGCGCGCTGGGGACGTCAAGACTCACGTGTGCGCTTTGTCTCTGCTCTTCTCTCTCTCCCCTCAGAGAAGCTGGTAAGCCCTCCAGCCTCAGCCGCTGCTTCCAGCCCTGGCTCTTCTCCATCCCCACAGCCTGTCTCAGAGCTTGACATGTCCTCAGAGCCACCTCAGCTCGCTTCCAAGGGTAACAGTGTGGAGAGCTGCGCGCTGTCTGGCATGCTGAGCGCGAGGGGTAAACCGCGAGCCAGGAGACAGCGGCTGGGGCGCTGCTCCCGCGTGCTCAGGGCGTGGCCAAGAGCAGGCCCTCTCTGGCTGCAGGGGCTGTTGTAGTCTGAGCCGACGCTGCCCGTGCGCTCTGGGCCACTCAGTGGGACGCAGGGCAGGGCTCGGGCTGAGGGCCTGGCAGGTGCCTGGTGTCGGTCGGTTGGCTTGGGTGCCACTGCCAGGGCATACCCCCGTGTCTGCTGTTCGAGTGGCACCTGCAGGCCGTGGCTGTGCTCCTGCGGATCTGTCCCTGAGCCTGTGGTGCATGCGGCTCAGCGCCCCATACTTTGCCTGCTGTGCTGTGCGGCCTGGGCTGTGGCTGCGATGCACACCTGCTTTCTGGCATAGCCTGTGCATGCTGCTCGCTGGATCCAGTGGGCCCCACTGTGTTTAAGTTAGACCAGTGGGAAGACTTCCCAGAGGGTTCGTTGTAGCTGATCTGTGTGTGTGTGTGTGTGTGTGTGAAGAGCTCCATTTGTGAGTTTACTCCCCCAATGCCCACAGCAAGCAGGACGCCCTGTGCGTCTCCCACATGGGTCACAGGGACTCGAGTGCTTGCCGTGTGGGCAGCAGACTGCCGAGACTACACCCAGGCACCAGGTGGGCCGGGGCGTCCCTGCCGCCAGGACCCTGAACGTGACCATGAGCCTGCGTAGTGTAGCACCTTGCCTCCCACAGCCTCCAGCACGTACTTGGCAGCGAGGCTGCCGGACTGAGGAGCGCTCTCTGGAGGCCAACCCTGGGCACTCCAGCTGGCCCCTGAGTGGCAGGAGCTGGGTGCTGCAGAGCCGTGCCTGGCAGCAGGAAGCTGGGAGTGGGCCTGGAGCAGGCCAGGACCCAGCACTCCAGCACAGAGGGGACATGGCCCAGCAGCACTGGCTGTCGCCATGCTTGGCCTGTTGAATGAGAAGCAAACAGGGCATGGGCGCCTGGTAAGGCGCTGCTCAGCGCTTGGTGCAGAGTGGGGCTGCAAAGAGGAGCCGTGCACGTCCGTGAGGGCAGCTTCTCCGCAAGTCTTCCTCACCGCGCCCGCTCTGCGCGAGGTTAGGCCCGTGCTCAGCTGTGTGGGGTGCTCCTCGGAGTTGACCGAGGTTGGTGCGCCCACGCCACCTCCGCTCGGCCAGGCTGTCTGGTGCCCACTCCGGCAGGCTGAGCCAGGGAGGCAAGAGGGAGGCGGCTGGCGGGGCCGCAGAGGCACCCGGGAGCTCTGTAGGACTTTGCACCACATCTGCTTGTGTGAGGAGTCTGGGCTGTCTCTGAAATCACTCCTGCGTTGTCTTCAGCCTTGAATGGAAGCCAGCACTGTGGCTTGTGGCCCCAAAGTGTGACACACACACTCCAGCCAGACCAGAATGAACTGGTTTCTTAAGGTCTTACCTCAGGATGGACTCCTCTGGGCTGAGAGCTTGCAGAGTTGTCAAAGGATTTGTTCTGGAAATACTGGAGGTACCTGCTGGGGCCAGGAGTTTGCCCCCTGCCATTCTCTAGCTTGGAGTGAAGGGCTGGGGCTCCCAGAGACAAGCCTAGCTGGGGCAGCTTTGCCAACCGCAGAGGGCCCTGGTGCTGCCCACCTGGTCGACAGGCAGGTGCCAGGCCTGCTGCCGCTGAGCCCTCCCCCTCCCTCCCCACAGGAGCTGCTGTTCCCTCTCTCCCAGCCGGCAAGAGCCCGATGGTGGAGCAGGCTGTCCAGACGGGTTCTGCAGATAACCTGAGCGTGAAGAAGCTGGTCCCCGGCAAGGGCCCCTCGGGGACTCAGCTGGGCAGTCGCCAGGTCCAGGCAAGCAGCAAGACTGTGAACGGTACCCGAGCCCCCGTCCCCTGAGCAGGAGCTTTTGAGTTAGGACTTCCCCCGCCAGGCCCCCTCCTGCTGCCAGGGTCTCTGCTTTTGAGTTAGGACTCCCCCGCCAGGCCCCCTCCTGCTGCCGGGGTCTCTGCTTTTGACTTAGGATTCCCCTGCCAGGCCCCCTCCTGCTCCTGGGGTCTCTGCTTTTGAGTTAGGACTGCCCCGCCAACCCCCTCCTGCTCCTGGGGTCTCTGCTTTTGAGTTAGGACTCCCCCGCCAGGCCCCCACCTGCTGTCTGCTGCCCATGGCGGTGAGGACCTGGCTTTGTTTTGCGCTTTGGTGTCTAGAGGTCACCCAGCCAGCAGCGGTGGTGCAAGCCCAGGGGCAGGTGAATGATGAGAACAGACGGCCTCAGCGGAGGCGCTCAGGTAACCCCAGGGCCCTCGGTGCCAGCCACCACTGGGAGTCCAGAGCGTGCGGTACCTCCTGGGCAGCCCCTGTTGCATTCCGAACCTGGGCTGCTAACTTCCTGCTTGGTCCCACAGGGAACCGGAGGGCAAGGAATCGCTCCCGAGGGCAAAGCCGCCCGGCCACGGCCAAGGAGAATACCATCAAGTTTGAGGGCGACTTTGACTTCGAGAGTGCCAATGCCCAGTTCAACAGAGAGGAGCTTGACAAAGAGTTCAAGAAGAGGCTGAATTTCAAAGGTCTGGCTTCAGGGAGAGGTGCGCCCCCAGACCTCCCTGGGGAGCCGGCTGCTAGCCGCGTGGACTAAGGGGTTGAGGAGACCGGAAGGGACTGGAGTGGCAGGCCACGGGTGGAGGGATGGGGCATCCAGACCGCTGCCAGGAGCGGCCCTGGAGGCCAGCCATGCCTGCAGAGCACAGCTCATGGCTCCACTCATCTTGGTAGACGACAACGCAGAGAAGGGGGATGACAAGGACCCGGCTGTGGTGACCCAGAGAGAGGAGCCTCCTGCTGAGGAAGACCTCCTGGGCCCCAACTGCTACTATGACAAGTCCAAGTCCTTCTTCGACAACATCTCCTCTGAGCTCAAGACGAGGTGAGGCAGGCGGGACTGTGGGACTGCGCGTGCTGCGGGGCTGCAGGGCCAGGCCTCCGGGTTCAGGGTGGGTGCTCCCTGTGTACCAGGGACCACGTCTCCGCTGTGCCCACAGCAGGCAGGAGGTGGCCGGGCTGGCTTTTTGGTCCCCAACCATCCCCATGCTCACGCCTGTGCTCGGCCTGTGAGCTGGAACACTGACGAACGTTCCTTCCCAGGCTGTGTGGGGTGGTCGGTCTGCGGCACCGCTGAACTGCCACAGGAAGTGGCATCTGCCACAAGGGCACCGGGTGGGGACTGAGACACGTGTATTCTGTGATTGGGTGCTGGGGGACATGCCCCCTCCCCGCCCTTGTTCTACCAGGTTAGACTGATGGGCTGTGGGGTGACACAGGCGGGGGTCCAGGTTTTGAGTAGGGGTGGGATGGGATCCGGGGGGCATCATGGGTCGTGGCAGTGACAGCGGCTGCTGCGAGGACCGGGCCCCACCCGGGCCCGCTGAGCTGGTGCGGCCTGTGCCTGCTGCTGCAGCCTGTGCCCACCACTGCCTGCCCTTCAGTTCCAGGCGGACGACGTGGGCTGAGGAGCGGAAGCTCAACACAGAGACCTTCGGGGTGTCGGGGAGGTTTCTTCGAGGCCGCAGCTCCCGCGGTGGGTTCCGAGGAGGCAGGGGCAACGGGACCCCCCGTCGCAACCCAACTTCACACAGGGCTGGCACTGGCCGGGTGTGAGGGCACAGCCTGGGGTGAGTGGGGCACTTCTGGGGTCCCCAGGTGAGAGAGTGTGGGGACGGGCACTCCTGGGTGGAGCTTAGGGGCTGGGGAGCTGGCAGCTCTGTGGCCTATAGGTATGGAGAACAACCCAGGGCCCTGACTCTTGAAATTATGGGGCAGGAGCGACTCCCGGTAGCAGCAGGACCCGAACCGCAACCCAGGCCAACTAAACCTGAGCCCTCGGTGGGGGGGGGCAGGCCCTGGCATTGCCAAGTGATGCCAAGACGGGTGAGGGCTGTGGTGGGGCCTGTGTGAGTGTGGCCTCGAGTGGACAGCATCCCGTGTGGGGTGCCTAGTGCTGACCCACTCTTAGGTGCAGGCTGGAAGAGCAGGGGCCCCTGTGACCAGCTGCCATGCTGTTGCCATCTGGTTCCCAATGAGGGGGTCCATGGGACTGTGGGCAGCCCCTGGCAAAGGAGGGCTGGGGGCCCTGGCTGCTGCAGCCAGCTGCTCACAGGCCCTCGCTGTCTCTCCCACAGGTTCCTGACGTGTGGGACAGTGGATGCCACAGCAGCTGCTGCACTAGGGGAGAAGTGGGTTGCCTTGTTGACCGAGCTGGCAGGCCCTCGCTGCTTAGGTTTTGGGTTGAAGTAGCCTTGGACATGTCTGAGTCCGAGCTGCTGTTCTGGGGACACATTCCTGGTGACCTCCGGGAGGTGTGCACCTGCGTTTCCTTTTGAGTTGGCATTCTCCTCCTAAGGTTTTGATATTACACTCCTCACTTTGTAACTTTTTTTATGGTAACTCTGACTTTAAAAGTGGAACCACATCTCATGTGGCACGTGAGCCGGCCAGGCGCGGGCATCTCTGCCCCCCGCTGTCTCAGGAGCCAAGCAGGGCCAGTCCAAGGTGGGCATGTGGGAGGGTGGCTGTAGGTGGGGAAGGGCAGCGTCCCACAGATCATGTTGGAGAAGGGAACTGGCCTCCCTGTATGTCCTGGTGATGGCCAGGCTGTGGGCTGGCAGGGCTGCATCGTGGCGAGAGCCCCGAAGGTTGGTGTGGAGTCTGCCTTTGACATGGGGTTGAGGTCGAGGCCTGAGCCTTGGCAGTCCCCTGTGCGGTGCACCCAGCCTGGCCCTGGCGGCCCCGCAGCCCCTGCTGCTTTCTGCTGGACTCAGGTTTTCTTATCCACTTGGAAAGAAGCCAGTCCGTTTTTTTGTAAGGTCAGTTGACCGGAGCGTATTTCTTTTCTTCTTGACTGTAAATAGTTGTTTTTGTTTTAAAGGTGGGTGGAGGGAGGGTGGGACTATAAACTTGCTGCATGAGTAGTGGCTCAGCCCGTGTAAGCATGTGGCTGTGGCCGGGCCTTGGGCTGGAAGGGAGCCCCTTGGGAGCAGTTCTGCAGTGGCTTGGTTGCTGTCCAAGCTGGGCTTATTTTTGTAGGACATCAGGGCCTTGGGCTGGTAGGACTTGGGGACCCGCTGCTGTGGGAGGACGTCAGTTGTGATTCTGAATAAACAAGCAAACCTTCCGGTTGGTCTGGACTGCTGCCTCCCGCTGGGCCCCCAGGCAGGTGCTGGGCAGGGGTGGAACTTGCCTGGGTTAGTGGGATTTGGGGGGCATGGAACCCTGCCTGGTGCAGTGCTTGGGAGAGCAGCCCCGAGTCTCCTAGGCTGCTTTTCCGGGCCGAGTGGCTCTGCTGCCCAGAACCTGGACACAGCAGGCTTTCAGCCAGCTCACAGACGTAACTGCTTCAGCAGCAACCCCTTGCTCCCGATTCTCCAGCTTGTGTTATAAAATCTTACCTGGTCAAGGGGGATGTATGGAGAAAGGTGGGGCCAGTATCTGTTCTTAATTATTTCCTGTGTCCCCAGCCAGGAAAAGGTGGGACCAGTTCCTTGCTGTCAGACTGCATCAGCACCCAGGGGTGGGGATGGCTGACACTCAAATCGCCATGCGGGGAAGTGTTCTGAGGGTGTTTGACAGTTGTGAAAAGTTCCTGGTGTCACTGCTCCAGGTTTAAAGTCTTCCCAAGGTCAGCTGACTGACTGACCAAGTCCACCTTCATGTATCCATGTCGGGGAATCTCCGAACCCACGGAAGAAAACCGACGCTGAGTGAATGTGTAGGAACTCTATTCCACCAGGCAGTATGCAAACAGGAAAGCCGTCTGCTCCTGCACGTGGGAAGCGACCAATCTGCTAAAAGGTCACCCCCGCAGGCAGGACATGCAGCCTCGCCCCAAGGGGAAGACACTTCCTGAACTTGTTTTCCGCTGCCCTGTCAGGGCGTTGGTTCGAGTCGCTGTCCTAGACAGCCCCATAGATCGTTAGGTGCCCTCAACACATCCACTGGCCTAGGAACAGGCTGCACAGCTTGGTCACCCACCGGACAGCTAGCCGTCATTGGCCCTATTTTTTTGTTTTTAACATTTATTTGGAGCCAGCACACTGGTGTAGCAGGCTAGTCCCCTACAATGCTGGCATCCCACGTGGTTACTGGTTTGTATCACATGTTCAACTCCTGGTCCATCTTATGGCCTGGAAAGGCAGTAGAAGACCCAGAGTTCTGGGCCCCTGCACTTGGAGCTAGTAGTTGGAAGATCTCTTTTCTGAAAAAAAAAAAAAACATTGCCTTTCAAGTGCAAATTTTAATATGAAAAAGGATTTATTTACTTAAAGGGCAGTTAGGTCTTTGAGCTACTGCTCCACTTGCACAATGGCACAGCGCCTGACCTGGATGAACCAAGCCCAGCGCTCCATCTGGGCCTCCCACGTGGGTTGAGCTGCTTGAGATTGCCCTGCCTCTCCATTCCCTGGCAGTTAATGTGGGGGCGGGAGTGCAATGCAGGCACCAGGAATCCACCTGGACTTGAGCTGCTGTGGCTGTGCCCAGCAAAAAGGCCAGGTACGCACACCTGCGGTTATTTTAATTTTTTTTATTGGAGGGCCCGGCGCGGTGGCCTAGCTGCTAAAGTCATCGCCTTGAACATTGCCAGGATCCCATATGGGAACCAGTTCTAAACCTGGCAGCCCTGCTTCCCATCCAGCTCCCTGCTTGTGGCCTGAGAAAGCAGTTGAGGATGGCCCAAGACCTTGGGACCCTGCACCCACGTAGGAGACCCAGAAGTTGTTCCTTGCTCCTGGCTTTGGATCGGCTCAGCACCAGCCGTGGCAGCCACTTGGGGAGTGAATCCTCAGATAGACAATCTTCCTTTCTGTTTATCTTTGTGATGAAAACAAATCTTAAAAAAAAAATATTTTTATTGGAAAGGTAAACTTCCAGAGATCTTCCGTCTGCTGGCTCACTCCCCACGCAGCAGCGACAGCCAGAGCCCAGTTGATCAGGAGCCAGGAGCTTCTGGGTTTCCCTTGTAGGTACAGGGTCCCAAAGCTCTGGGCTACCTTTTACTGCTTTCCCAGGCCACAAACAGCGAGCTGGGTGGGAAACGGAGCAGCCGGGACAAGGGCCAGGGCTCACATGGGACCCCGGTGCATGCAAAGCAAAGATTTAGCCACCAGGCTACCATGCCGGGCCTGCAAAACTAGTTTTCAACATGAAACCACCTTTGTGCCATGCCCTCAAGCACTGCTCGCGGGCCCTAGCTGAAAGGCAGGCTGTCAGTTCTGCATGGCGGTCCCAAGGGGCTGCAGAATGCCAAGCCCAGCCTGGGTTGCTAAGACAGATGGGCACACAGGCCTTCCTGTGCACCCTGGTGGCAGCAGTGGGCGGCCAGGCACCTGGGTCCCTTGCCACACACCCAGGACATGTGGGTGCACAGCTCCTGGTCCAGCCCCAGCTGCTGTAATCCAGTGAGCCAACCAGCAAATGGGAGGCCTAATAAAATGATTAAAGATACACATTCTAGTAATAAAAAAAAAAGTTTAAAAAATATGCAGGTTTATTGTGGACACTCGACAGCACTGCTGGAGTGGAAAGGCCAGCAGGTCCCGCGAGGTTCCCTCATGATTGGGACAGTCAGCGGAAGGCGCTTCATCACGACGCCTTCTTCTGCTTCTTCTTTTCACTTTCTTCTTTCTCTTTCTCAATTTCAGCGACGTATTTTTCGATTTCTTCAGGATTTAAAATCTGCCAGAGGAAGAGGGGCTTGTTGGTAGTGGAGCACCCGGCCCTTCCCTGGGGGGGAGTCAACTGCTGGGCCCTCCACTAGTGACCACTACGAAGGAGCGGCAGCAGACTGCCCAGGGATGGGCAGGGGCTTGGCCCGCACAGGGTGCCCAAGGACGGGCAGGGGCTTGGCCCGCACAGGGTGCCCAGGGATGGGCAGGGGCTTGGCCCGCACAGGGTGCCCAAGGACGGGCAGGGGCTTGGCCCGCACAGGGTGCTCAGGACCAGGACACGGGCTTGGCCTGCACAGGGTGCCAGTGGATTGGGGTGGGGGCTTGCCCTGCACAGGGTGCCTTTTTTGGATGGCTGAGGCCAGCCCTGACCCCAAGATCCTCCCAGGTGAGCTCGCATAGCCATTACCTTGAGTGGCTGATCCCGTCGCATGACAGCAAGCTCAATGTTCTTGCCACCTGACTGTACCACCTAAAGAGATGACAGGAGTGTTCGACACCTCTGCCATCCCCTGCCACAAACCAAACCACCCCACAAGGCCCAGCACTGGTACCCAGGCCTCTGTGAGGCAGCCCCACTTGGGAGCTCCCCCATGGCACCTCCGAGGGGTCGGATCTGGTCAAGCTGGGGACCTCAGGTTCACTGCCACCTAGTATAACTGCCAGGGATCTCAGTCCTGAGCAACAGCTCCCAGCCAGGCACACCTGGGGTGGCGTCCTGCCGTTGGCATGCCCCGTGCTCTGCGTGGCTTGGCAGGCACACCTGGCAGGTCTCCGTGCTGCTGCCGCTTACCTCCAGGAGGGCCCTGATCACCAGCTTGATGGTCAGGTCGTCCGTGTCAATGGCCTCGTCGGTGTAATTCTTCTCCAGGAACTCGCGCACGGACTTGGCGCCCCGGCCAATCGCGTTGGCCTGCAACACGTGTAGGTGTGCCCCTGAGGTGGTGCCCTGGGGTCCGGCGAGCTGCCCCTGCTCAGTGCTGGCCTGGGCATGGCTCCCCTCGACGGAGTCACAGGCTAGGACAGGATTCTACCTTAGTCACCACCTCATCCTGTCCTTAATCTCCAACAGCCATGCTGAAGGACTTGCTGAGCACATGGGCAGGGGCCTCCACTCCCACGCGCGGAAGCCCTCGCCTTGCCCCGCTCACCTTCCAGGCATGGTATGTGCCCGAGGGGTCCGTCTGATAGAGTCTGGGGGTGCCATCGAAGTCGAAACCCACGATAAGGGCAGAGATGCCAAATGGCCTGCGGCCATTGCTCTGGGTGTAGCGCTGGCAACAACACACAGCACAGTCAGGACCATGGCCTGTGCAGCGCGGGGCCTCCGGGGGCCTCCGGGGGGCCTCCGGGGGGCCTCCAGGGCCTCCAGGGCCTCCAGGGGCCTCCAGGGGCCAGGAGGACTCTGCTGCAAGGCCAAGATCCACACAAGAATTACAGTGGCTGGAGCGGCCGACTCCCTCCCTCCACTTCTCCATTTCCGCTAGATCCTGGACACAAGGACACGTGATCTCCACGGAGTGGGGCAGGACACAAGCACACGTGATCTCCACGGAGTGGGGCAGGACACAAGCACACGTGATCTCCACGGAGTGGGGCAGGACACAAGGACACGTGATCTCCACGGAGTGGGACAGGACACAAGCACACGTGATCTCCACGGAGTGGGACAGGACACAAGGACACGTGATCTCCACGGAGTGGGACAGGACACAAGGACACGTGATCTCCACGGAGTGAGGCAGGACACAAGGACACGTGATGTCCACGGAGTGGGACAGGACACAAGCGCATGTGGTTCCCATGGAGAGGGGCAGTTCCTGCTCCCTTCCGCCTGGGAGAACACTTAACATCTCCCCCTGACCCAGGAAGAAACCCACAGGTACCAGTGCCCACCGAGGGACACCCCGCAGGTCCACGGCCAGCCCAGGACGTGGCCGCAGCTCCCGCCCTGCCTGCCTGGTGCACACGCACCTGCTTCAGGCTGGCGATGTAGCGAGTGATGTACTCCACAGTGACCGGGTCCTCCACGGTCAGCCGGTGGCTCTGGCACTCCACCCGGGCCCGGTTGATGACTATGCGTGCGTCAGCGGTGAGGCCTGCAATGAGCAGAAGGCTTGCATTCAAGGACCCACAGCGTCTCACTGGCCTCCAGGGCTCAGACAACAGGTCAGTCACCCTGGGTGCTAGATCCTGCGCCAATGCGCCAGCAAGACCCCCGGGGGCCCAGAGCTGAGGTAAACCGCGGTTCCCCAGCCGTCCCTGCATGTCCCATCCCGGCACCGCACCTGCAAAGGCCATGCAGACATTGTCGTCAAGCGCACAGATCTTCCGCACGGTCCTCTCATCCTGCAGTTTGGCCACAGACTTCTTCTCCACACCGAGGACCACAATGTCCCTGCCTCGCACGCCAACCTGCAACAACCCCCACCCCCAGGCCATGTCACCGAACGGCCACGGGCAGCGCGCGAGCTGCGGCTGGCACCCCAGGCTGAGCTCTCCGCCCCCCTGCGCCGTCACAGTCCACAAGACGACCGGGGGCGCGATCCACTCTGCCCATGTACACACACGGAAAGGAAGCACTGTGCAGTAAGGGCCACAAATCCCACAGCCCCACGAGGCCAACATGCAGGCACCGCCTCTGGCCGCCCCGCCCACCCCCAAGCCCACTTGATGGTGGGTTGCCATCAAGCAATTTTATTCGTCCCCACTGAGTCCGTCTGGGTGCGGGGACCATCCTGCCCTTGGTCTGACTCTGCTAACTTCTAAGCTGGTCATTCCAGCCTACAAACGATGCTCCAAATAGCCAAATGGCTCTTGGCAGAAAAAAGGTTCCCACGCCCGCCACAGGAGGGGCTGGCCTGTGACACTGGTGTCCCCATAGAAGTGCTGGTTTGAGACAAACACTTGGCTGCTTTTTTTTTTTTTTTTTTTTAAGATTTACTTTTGTTGGAAAGGCAATTACAGAGGAAAGAGAAAGATTTTTCACTTGCTGGTTCACTCCCCCGATGGCCACAACGGCCAGAGCTGCACCCATCTAAAGCAGGGAGCCAGGAGTGTCTTCCAGGACTCCCATGTGGGTGTAGGGTTCCAAGGCCTTGGGCCATCCTCTGTTGTTTCCCAGGCTACAAGCAAGGAGTTGGATCAGAAGTGGAGCAGCTGGGACTTGAACTGGTGACCACACAGATGCTAGCACTGTAGGCAGAGGTTCAGCCTGCTATGCCGTGGCACTAGCCCCACAGCTACGTGGCTTTGCTCAACACCTTTCTCCTTTTTACAGGTTTATTCATCTATTTGTTTTATTGGAAGGTCAGATATACAAAGAGGAGAGACACAGAGAAATACCCTCTGTCCACTGATTCACTCCCCAAGTGCCCACAACAGCTGGAGCTGAGCTGATCTGAAGCCAGGAGCCAGGAACTTCCTCCAGGTCTCCCATGCAGGTGCAGGGTCCCAAGGCTTTGGGCCGTCCTCCACTGCTTTCCCAGGCCACAGGCAGGGAGCTGGATAGGAAGTGGAGCAGCCGGGGCATGCGCCAGTGCCCACGAGGAATCCTGGCTCTGGGAGGTGAAGGATTAGCCAGTGGACCCATTTGCCAGCTGACCCACCTGGGAAGGTAGCAGAGGGTCGCCCCGCTGCACCACAGGAGGCAGGACGGAGTTCCTGGCTCCCAGGGCTGTAGCCTCCCTGGAGTTAGCCAGCTGGTGGAAGATCTCCCCTCTTTCTGGAGCACAACAAGCCAGGGGGCATGCCAGCTCCGTCCCGGGGCTAAGTCAGCGCTGCGATGCCCGAGTCCCACAGGTGGGCAGATGCCTCTGGCCGGTGGCCTGTGGGGCTTCTTAGCGAACCACGCACTGAACGTTTCAATCAGCTCCAATACAGACAGACCGTGTGCCCACCCCCCAGGGCTTGGCAGTCAGTCCCGGGCCCTGTGGGTGCCGCCCCTGCCTCCCCTTGCAGGCCAGCACATCTGCAGCGTCCCCAAAACGCAGCAGCACCCACAGTCTGCAATGTTTCCATTCCCAGGGAGGTGACCTAGGTGGTGCCAGAGGGGAAGGGAGTGAGTGGCTAGGGGTGCAGCTGGTGGAATCCCCACCGATCCCCAGCTCTGGAAGCTGTCCGGACTTGAGACTCACACCCCAACAGTACCACACCAGAGGATCGAAACACCCCCACCTCCACACTCCTGCGACCAAGTCACAAAACCATGGCCGGCAGTCTCTTGGGGAGGGGGCGGGGACTACTGACCTCAGGGCTGTGTGAAAGCCCACCAACCACCACCTCCCCCGCCCCGTCGAGAGCTCGGGTTTACACGCAAAGGGGTGCTGCTCCTGTCAATCAACGCACTTGAGGTTGGCCAGGGGCTGGAAAGCAGCCCCTCCTGGGCTCACCCTTCCACTGCCTGCAGCTGCATCCGGCTCTGCGGGCCACGCACAGAGGCGACCCCGGAGGAGCCGCACCCCTATGCCCGAGCAGCAGCTGCCGTAAAGACGGGAGAAAATGCGCAATGGGCTCTCTGGAGGGCACTGCCAGCAGCTCCCGGCCTGTCCCTCCAGCCACGGCGACGCACGGCAAGCGGCCCTCCACGCTGCGCGAGCCGGAGCACACGAGCACACGGCGCCATCGGCCCCACCCGGGCTGTGGAGCACAGGAGCCAGTGGGTCTACGATCTCCTCCCGCGTCATGGGCACACAGCGCTTCGGCCTCCACGGCCAGGCGCCCGTCCCGGAAGCGGGAACCGAGCTCAGGCCTCCAGCCACCACCACGGCCCAGGCCCCAGGCCCCGCGCACGGAGCCCCCGCCTCGCCACCACCACGGCCCAGGCCCCGCGCACGGAGCCCCCGCCTCGCCACCACCACGGCCCAGGCCCCAGGCCCCGCGCACGGAGCCCCCGCCTCGCCACCACCACGGCCCAGGCCCCAGGCCCCGCGCACGGAGCCCCCGCCTCGCCACCACCACGGCCCAGGCCCCAGGCCCCGCGCACGGAGCCCCCGCCTCCGACACCACCACGGCCCAGGCCCCAGGCCCCGCGCACGGAGCCCCCGCCTCGCCACCACCACGGCCCAGGCCCCAGGCCCCGCGCACGGAGCCCCCGCCTCGCCACCACCACGGCCCAGGCCCCAGGCCCCGCGCACGGAGCCCCCGCCTCGCCACCACCACGGCCCAGGCCCCGCGCCTCACCGCGGTCGAGCCCTTCTTGACGGCCTCCTGCGCGTACTCCACTTGGAACAGGTGGCCGTCGGGCGAGAAGACGGTGATGGCGCGGTCGTAGCTCATCCTGGGCCGCCCGGGCAGCTCCGCCGCCGCCGCCCGAAAGCGCACACTCACGGCCGGCGCGCGCGCGCACGCACGCCGCGCCCGTGACGTCAGGGCAGCGCGGGCGCGCGCCGCCGGCGGCGGGCCGAACCACGGGCGGGCGCGGGGCGGGGGTGGCGCGGCGGGCGGCGGGGCGGGCGCGGGGCGCGGAGGGGCCGCCGGTGCGGGCGCGCGGCGCGGAGCCTCGGGCCGGGGCGGGTGGCGGGCGGCGCAGCTGCGGGGCCCGGGCGGCCGCGCGGGGCGGCGGTCTGGGCGCGCCCACTGCGCGGCGTCCCCCGCGCCCCGCGCCCCCCGGCGACTGCGGAGAAGGAGCTCCCCGGGCCGCCCGCAGCCCCGGTGATCCCGGGCACAGCCCCGCGTCGCCACCATGTCCGTGGCCTTCGCGTCCGCCCGCCCGCGCGGCAAGGGGGAGGTCACGCAGCAGACCATCCAGAAGGTGGGTCGCGCCGGGGCGCGGGGCGCGCGCGGGGGCCGGCGGGCGCGGGGCGCGAACAAAGCCGGGGCGCAGCCGGGCGGCCCCGCGCTCCCCGGAGAGCCCACGCCCACCGGCCGGAGGCGTGGAGTCCCCCGCGGCCCCGAGGGGCGCGCCCCGCCGCCTCCCGCACCGCCCGCTCCGGCTCTGCGCCGAGTTGAGGAGCGTGCCGCGGTCCCTGCGCCCCTCGCAGCGCATGCGGCCGTGGGTTCCCTCCTGCACCCCGCAGCCTCCCGCTGACCCTGGCCCGGGACGGGACGGGCCCGGGGAGCCTGACCTTGCACTCGGTGGTGCACGAGGACCTTGGTCAGTTCCTCACACGTGCGGCCTCGCGCTACCCGACAAGGGCCTCACACATCCGTCTATTTTCTATGTGCGTTTTCCCTTCCGTCTCCGCCATGCGCCTGCAGCAGCCGGGCCGGGCCGGGCCAAGTGGAAACGGGGAGCCTGGGTCCCGTCCCGGGAACGGGTGCACCGGTCTGGAGCGGCAACGGCCCCGGGGGAGCTTCCAGGCCAGGTCAGGGTCATGCCCTGGCCCTGGGGCAAGCCTGCGGGCGGCTGGGGCGGCCTGGCACCGGCCGTTTGGCACTCCACTGTGGTCGTTCCCCTGGCTAGTCTAGTCTGTGCTTGGCACCCCAAGTTGTGCAGGAGCAGTGTGGGTGAGCTGGCTGGCCGGCAGCAAGCCGAGGAGGGAACTGCAGCCTGTCCATGAGCCACCTGCCAGCCAGCCCTGTCGTCCAGTGAGCAGACATCCCCTGGGCTTCTCTTATATTTGAAATACAGAATTAGGAAGACAGTGGTCTGAATGGCTGCAACAGTTGCAGTGGGGTTGGTCTGAATCCAGGACTCCCACGTGGGGCCCCAGAACTTCTGCAATCCTCTGCTGCCCTCCCAGGCCTTCGGAAGTGGAGCAGCCAGGACGCGGACTGGCCCATATGGGGTGCTGGTGCCACAGGCACAGGCCTCCAAGGTCTCTGAGCATCCTGGGATGTGAGCGGCACAGAGCCTACATGTGTCCCCGGCCTGTACCAGGGAGGGCGAGAAGGGCCAGCTCTCCCCCCTGCCCATGCATCTGCGCTTGCCCAGCCTTCCCACTGACCAGGGACCCTCATCACAAGGTAGCAGGCGAGCACGGATGACGTCACACTGGACAGCGCTGGGAGGGACGAAGGCTTGCTTGGGCTCTGAGCTGGCAGGTGGCCTGCTCTCCTCTGGACCCCTGCCTGGCGCAGCGCCACAGGTAACACAGGCTCTGCCCCGGGAGCATTTTGGGGTGAGCTGGTGTGGACACCCCAGTCCACTGGCGCCAGGGCTCTGGGGGAGCCGGGAGGCCTCTGCTGGTGGGGGGTCCATGGCTTACTTGGGCCTCATCCCTCCAGACCACACCTCTCTTTCCCTGTCTTCTCTCCTCTGTGAATACAAGTTTCCTCTCTCCCCCTTGGCCTTGGCCTTAGGGTCCAGCACTATCTAGTATGATGTCACTCCCCAAGTGCCTCTGAGGCCTGGGGTCACTCCCCAGGGGAATTTTGCAGGTGAAGAATCAAAGGGGACCAGGGTTATGGTGTCCCATGTTAGGCCCTTGCACCAGCATCTATACTGGGTACTGGTTCAAGTCCCGGCTGCTCCACTTTTAATCCAGCTCATGCTAATGTGCTGGGAAAGCAAAGGAGGAAGCTCCTAGGTTCATCCAGGACCATTCCCGCCTGGTGCGAACCAGCAGATGGAAGGTCTGTCTCCTGGCCCTGCTGCTCTTTCAAAATAACCAACACGTGACATTTTACAGAAAAAAATCAGTAGAGCCCAATGGCTCTCCTGGCCGATCTTCCAGCCCCAGGCACTGGGATCCCACGTGGGCACCGGTTCTAATCCCGGCAGCTCCACTTCCCATCCAGCTCCCTGCTTGTGGCCTGGGAAAGCAGTTGAGGATGGCCCAAAGCCTCGGGACCCTGCACCCGTGTGGGAGACCTGGTGAAGGCTCCTGGCTCCTTGCTTCGGGTAAGCTCAACTCTGGCCGTTGCGGCCACTTGGGGAGTGAGTCAGCAGACAGAAACTCTTTCTCTGTGTCTCTGCTTTGTAAGTCTGACTTTTCAATAAAATAAATAAACCATAAAGAAAATGAGAAAAGAAATGAATGGGAAGGTGTGGGGCTTGTGGTACAGGCAAGGGGGGTTGTGAGGTCCCTCCTGCCCCTCTGCAGCCCCCATTGGCCTGCATATCCCAAAGGACGCTTCTCAGGAAGGGGCCCCGCCCTACACACCCTGCACCAGCTCCCGGGGAGGGGCTGCAGAGGGGCTGCTCCCCCAGTTCACGGCCCCGCCGCAGCTCTCCTGGGGTGCCCTGCTCTCCTGGACACCATGACTTCTGTGGGTCTCGCAGTATGTGCTGCTGTGGCAGCCTCGAACAGGTGTCTGGGGACACGCTCTTCCTGGAATTGCCCGTGTTGGTGTGCTCCCGCCTCCCTCTGTCCGCCCAGGCCTCTGGAGCTGCGCACTGCTGTCCTGTGCTTCCTGGTTCTCCACGGTGCTTTCTGGAGAGGACTTTGGACGGATGCTGACTGGGGCTGTGGCGCTGTCCCATCCGCTGTCCTCCCTGGACTGTCCCTGGGCCGTTGCTAGCCTGTTCAGGCGACCTGACCTGCTCCTGAGGCCCTGGCCAGTTACAGGAAGCCATTCAGTGGGGTGCCTTGTGTCCGCCGTGGGCTGACCGGCCCTTCCTTCTGTCCTTGTTCTCTGTGGGGCTTTGCTAGGTTAGAATTTCTCAGAGCCTGTTCCTGTGTCCACCTGCCTGTGCCCTGTGTCCACCTGCCTGTCCACCTGTCTGTTCCCGTGTCTGTCCACCTGCCTGTCCCCATGTCTGTCCACCTGCCTGTGCCCGTTTCTGTCCACCTGCCTGTGCCCGTGTCTGTCCGCCTGTCTGTCCCCGTGTCTGTCCCCATGCCTGTCCCCATGTCTGTCCACCTGCCTGTGCCCGTTTCTGTCCCCCTGTCTGTCCACCTGTCTGTCCACCTGTCTGTCCCCGTGTCTGTCCGCCTGCCTGTCCCCGTGTCTGTCCGCCTGCCTGTCCCCGTGTCTGTCCGCCTGCCTGTGCCCGTGTCCACCTGCCTGTCCCCATGTCCACCTGCCTCACGCTGGCCAGCCCTTCCCCAAGGCCTTTGTTGTACCCCATTACTGTGGACTTGGCACCACCTTTCTCTGACCCAGGAACTGCACTGCATCTTTTTGAATGTGTTTCTATCAGCTTTTGTGGGTTCAGTCTCATGTCACAGTTGTGTCCACAGTTGGCCTCTGTGGATGGTGGTGGCCTTGTGTGTGCTACGTGCTGGCTGCACCCCCACCACCTGGAGCCTCAGCAGCCCTAGCCGTGTGGGCTGTACCTGGTGACGCCCCATCAGAGGCCCTGGGCTGCACGCCCCATCAGAGGCCCTGGGCTGCACGCCCCATCAGAGGCCCTGGGCTGTACCTGGTGACGCCCCATCAGAGGCCCTGGGCTGCACGCGGGGCCTGCTGCTTCAGCCTCACTCCTTCCTCCTCCTTTTTTCTTTTATTTGAAAGGCAGATACACAGAGAGAAATGTCCTCTGTGTGCTGGTTCACTCCCCAAGTGGTTACAGTGGCTGGCGCTGTGCCAATCCAAAGTCAGGAGCCAGGAGCTTCCTCCGGTTCTCCCGTGCAGGTGCAGGATCCCAAGGCTTTGGGCCGTCCTCATTGCTTTCCCAGGTCACAAGCAGGGAGCTGGATGGGAAGTGGAGCAGCCAGGACACAGACCTGCACTCTTGTGGGATCCCAGCGCGTGCAAGGCAGGGATTTAGCCACTGGGCTATGGCTCCGGGCCTAACCTCCTTTCTCTTTCCTGTGAGAGTCTGGGCCATCTGCCGCCACTGTGTCCTGGTGCTGGGAGGGCTGTTGTAAGAGCAGTTGTCACTGACGAGGACGCTCCCTGGCCACCTGATGAGCCTGAAGGGTGCTGACATGCCCATCTGTGGTGTGTTGTTTCTCTGTGCCCCTGGATTTCCCTGGGAGACCTTTGGAGGCAGAGAGCACCTCTCCGTCCTGGCCATCCTGGTGATCCGGAGGAGCCAGCGGCCGCCCTTCCGGCCAGGCAGGTGCACTGGGCAGGCGGCTCCTGGCCGGCAGCGCCCTCTGGTGGCCGATTGGAACCACATCCCGCCCTTTGGGGAGGAGGGCAGGTTACCAACACAGGAGCTGCGGTGTGTGTGCCTGAGGCCACATGGTAGCTTTAGTGGGGCACCAGGCACTGGGCCCTCTGTGGCTGTGCCATTGCAGGAAGGCCTGGTTGCATCGACAGTGTGGCACACTGGTGAGGAGGCTCGTGCCATGGCCCCGGGCTGTGGTACTTACCACCTCCTTCTGCCCTCTGTCTCCGCCTTCTCTCACATCCCCCTGCCCAGGGCCGTCTTCCTGGCCTGTGCCCCTGACACTACCCCCCTGAGCTGTGGGTGGAGGAAGTGCTCCTGGGTGGAAAGTGGAGCTGAGTTGGCTGCTCGGGTCCCTGCTGTCCCCTCGTGGGCCACCAGGGTTTGTCCTCCCCATCTTGGGCCCGGAGCCTAGACTCTGGCCGTGTGCTGGGTTCCGGGAGCCACACCCATGCTCCCCTGTCACTGGAAGAAATTGTCTCAAATCTGGAGGTTGGATCATGCCCAGGGGTGCGTCCACACACGTGTAGGACACACGGTTCATGCCAGCCAGTTCCATGTGACTGTCTGCCTCACGTCCACACACGTGTAGGACACACGGAAGTTCAGCCAGCCAGTTCCATGTGACTGTCTGCCTCACGTCCACACACGTGTAGGACACACGGAGGTTCAGCCAGCAGTTTGCAGTTCCCTGTTGTTCCATCTCCCGAGAGGCATGCAGTAAGGGAGGGCAGCGAGGGCCCCCCAGCCTGTTCCTGTCCCTCCTCCTTGCCCACCCAGCCTGCGTGCTGCCCTGTCTGTTGCTAGTGTGACCAATCTGTCGTGGGTGCTCTGCAGGTGGATTCCAGGGCCTGGTGTGCGCCTTCTCACATAGTCCCTCAGCTGGCTCCTGCTGGACATACACCCTGCTGTGCAGGGTCCTGTGGGGTGGGAGGTGGGCAGGCCCAACCCTGGCTCACTTGCACATGTACTCTAGCCTGGTCCCATATTGCAGTGAGCACAACTCGGAGACCCACCAGCCACGTCAGGGTGCCCACTCACCCCTGCTCCCCTCTGCCCACCAGCCACGCCAGGGCGCCCACTCACCCCTGCTCCCCTCTGCCCACCAGCCACGCCAGGGCGCCCACTCACCCCTGCTCCCCTCTGCCCACCAGATGCTGGACGAGAACCATCACTTGATTCAGAGCATCTTGGACTTCCAAAGCAAGGGCAAGACAGCCGAATGCACGCAGTGAGTGTGTAGGCAGTGGGTGTGATGGCGAGTGGCTGGCCAGTGGGTGTGGTGGCGAGTGGCTGGCCAGTGGGTGTGTGGGCAAGGGGCTGGCCAGTGGGTGTGCGGGCGAGGGGCTGGCCAGTGGGTGTGCGGGCAAGGGGCTGGCCAGTGGGTGTGGCCGTGAGAGGCTGGCCAGTGGGTGTGGCCGTGAGAGGCTGGCCAGTGGGTGTGCGGGCGAGGGGCTGGCCAGTGGGTGTGCGAGCGAGGGGCTGGCCAGTGGGTGTGCGGGCGAGGGGCTGGCCGGTGGGTATGGCAGGTGAGGGCTGGCAGTGGGTGTGGCAGTGAAGGGCTCAGGTGAGCTCCTTCCCTGTCTTTGTACGGTTCAGGTGGCTGCCCTGTGTAGTAAGGCGGCTGTCTGGCTGCCTCACCCTTCTCCCTCTGGCTGCCTCCCAGCTTCTGTCCACTTCTGCCTCTGGACAGACTAAGGCCACCTCCCCTTGTCTGCCTGGCCCATGCTCTTGTCATGGCCAGAGCCTAGCTCGCTGCAGCGAGGTGGGGTGCCAGAGTCCAGCTCCAGCTGAGTTCGGAACTCAAGAAGGGCGCGTGGATGAGGCATAGAGAAAATAGACGGACCACTAGGATTCCAGGATCATCGTGGACAATGCGGGAAAGCTGTCCCCTTTATTTATACAGAAGCAGTCAAACTCTGGCTCAGACTTTTTACGTCATGGTCAAGTGGGTGTTTCTAAGGGTAATTCTGCCGTTTGTTTCACCTTAAAGCAGGATGTTATCCATCCTGACCTGTGGTCAGGAAGTTCTCAATAGACGGTGCATATCAATCAGTAACACTACTACAATCCTCATTCTACAACTTAGTCTTGAATCAGCTAAGGGAGGAAATGCATCACAGAAGGAAAGCCCTAAAGATCAAAGAAGGAGGGAAAGAATAGATTCCCACTATGCCTGGGGACGGAACACCCTGGATTAGCACATGGTCAACGGGGGCAGCTGAGGCAGCAATAATAAAAGGCCCCTTGGTTAACATCAACTTCCAAGCTCACATTGGTAGTAAACATAACTCCGCAGAGGCAGACAATGCCTAAATAAATTATAGAAATCTCAGCGGGGTTATCCGGTGTCCATGCAAAGGGAGGTGGAGCTGCATTCGGGTGGTCGTAGAGACATCCGCCGGGCCCTGCCGTGCAGCGGGAAATTCCTTGCGGCCCTGCGTGCAGCGGAACAGCTCTCTTCACACCTTCCTGTCTTCCACACCCACTGCACGGACCCCAGTAGTGGGGGGCTGCTCAGGTGTCTCAGTGGGGTCTGTCTGGTTAAACTTGAGCTTTGGGGCGTCCTGGGGGCAGGCCGCTCTGTCCTCCAGCCTGAGCTGCATGGCTCTCGCTGCAGGTACCAGCAGATCCTGCACCGGAACCTGGTGTACCTGGCCACCATCGCGGACTCCAACCAGAATATGCAGTCCCTGCTCCCTGCGGTGAGTACGACTCAGAGCCCCGAGTGAGCAGCACGGGCCACGCAACATCCCAGGGACACAGCCTTGCAGGGCCAGGACAGCTGGGCCACCAGGGCGCACTTGGTGGGTTACGCTGGGAAGTCAGCCTTGGCAGGCTGCAGACCCAGGGCCATCCCCACGCAGACCCCAGCAGGGGGCAGTGTCAGCTGGGATGGTAACAGACCTGGGTCACTTCTGGGTACTCCTCACTGCAGCAGATGGAAGGAAAATGGGGAAGCGGGCGTACATGGCAGGGGTGCAGGTACCGGGGGCGGTCAGGCGAGGGGTGTGGGCCTGGCCAGCTGAGCCCGGGAGGGGAGGAGTGGCTGTGGCCACATGGACCATTCAGGGGGTCCCTCTGCCCAGGAGGAGAGCTTGGCTTTTACTGCCCAGCGTGTGTAGGTCAGCATGGTGCCTGTTCAGCTCTGGAGGCATACGCCTCGTGTGGTGTCACCTGCCCCGGCTGACTGGCTCCCTGCATGTCACTGTCCCATCGCCCCTCTGTAATGCAAACCTTCCTGTCGCCTGCAGCCACCGACCCAGAACATGACCCTGGGTCCTGGTGCCCTGACACAGAGTGGCCCTGGCCAGGGCCTGCACGCCCAGGGCAGCCTCAGCGACGCCATTGGCTCAGGCCTGCCCCCCACCTCCCTCTTGCAAGGCCAGATTGGCAACGGTGAGCACATGGGGCAGGGGCCATCGGGGGACCCCTTGCTCCCCACTCCCACAGGGCTGGGGTGGACACACACACAACACTAAGTGGACACACATGCATGGGGCTGAGGATGGACACAAACACACACTTAACAGCCCTGGGAGTAGACACACACATACACAGAGGAAGGGGGTGCTGAGGGTGAACACACATACACATTGCTGGGGTGGACACACGGGGGACTGAGGGTGAACACACACGGGGCTGTGGGCACACACGGGGCTGTGGGCACACACATGGGGTTGGGGGCACACACAGGGCTGTGGGCACACACAGGAGGCTGTGGGCACACACACACAGGGTTGGGGGCACACACACAGGGCTGTGGGCACACACACAGGGTTGGGGGCACACACACAGGGCTGTGGGCACACACAGGAGGCTGTGGGCACACACACACACAGGGTTGGGGGCACACACACAGGGCTGTGGGCACACACACAGGGTTGGGGGCACACACAGGGCTGTGGGCACACACAGGAGGCTGTGGGCACACACACACAGGGTTGGGGGCACACACATGGGGTTGGGGGCACACACACAGGGCTGTGGGCACACACAGGAGACTGTGGGCACACACACACGGGGTTGGGGGCACACACACGGGGTTGGGGGCACACATACACGGGGTTGGGGGCACACACACAGGGGGCTGTGGGCACACACACACTGTGCCTGAGGTCGTGGGCACAGCTCAGCTGCTCCAGCCCAGCTGGTGGCTGCAGTGGGGGACCCTGCGCAGGGTTGCAGCCCTGCCTGCAGGTGCCCCTCTGGCGCCGTGGGCTCCTGGCCGCTGTGGACTGACTGTCGGCTGTTGCTGACAGTGAACCTGGACCTTGCCTCGCCCCTCATCAGTGTCCATTGTCCTGTTAGCTCTTGGTGTTGGGGGCAGTGAGCCGCCCTGCCCCTCACCCCTGCGGCTCTAGCCCCGCATCCCAGGCCGACAGGAGCCTGAGCTTGCGACAGGAGTCCTGGGAGTGCCATTAGACTCGCCCCCCTGCGGGCTGTGGGGCTGAAGGCCCACCCTGAGTCAGCCCCTCCCTGCAGTTCTGGGGAAGCCCAGGGTGTGTCGGGGCAGAGGTGGTGATGTCGGCCCCGCACCACAGGCCCCAGCCACGCGTCCATGCAGCAGACGGCGCAGAGCACGCTGCCCACCACCTCTATGAGCATGTCAGGAAGCGGCCACGGCTCGGCGCCCGGCTACAGCCACGCAGGACCCTCCTCGCAGAGTGTCCCCATGCAGGGGCAGGGCCCCATCAGCAGCTACGTGTCCCGCAGCAATATCAACATGCCCTCTAACCCAGGTACTCAGCAGCTGCGCCCACCTGGGTGCGGGGACAGGGAAGCACACGGGCCGTCTTGGGGTCCCTTAGGTGTGGGGTGCTAGGAGGGAAATGCATAGATCCAAGCCAGCACACGGGGCCTGGGCCCGAGGAAGTGCTGGGCAGGACTGGCCATTCCCTGGCAGGAAGCAGCCTGCCCAAGGTGGAGGGAGCCCGGAGCTGGGAGGACCGAATGGGCTGCTGATGGCCTGGGAAGTGGCTGGTCCCAGCCCAGGGTCCCCTGAGTGTGACAGGCACAGAGCGCCACACGCCGCCTCCCCGAGCTGCTGCAGAGCTCTATGGTGAAGACTTGCTTTGTTGAGGGAACAGTCGTCGGTTGCTGGATGTGCGTTCGTGTGTCCAGCCCTGCCATGCGGGGTGCTGAGCAGGGCCAGGGGCAGGCCCAGAGTCCGGGAGGTGGTCCACAGTGAGGGGCCTGCCCTGGAGTAGGGACCAGCCAGTCGGCAGAACAGAATGGGCAAAGTGCTGTGTGTGCAGACACGTGAGGACCCAAGACTCCCTCCCGACGTGGGCCCTCTGGCCCTGTGCCCAGCAGCTCCCTAGAGGGAGCCAGACTCTGCAGGGAGTGGGTGATATGGCATTCCCGGCAGCAGCTCCACCCTCACGCAGAGGTGCCCTAAGCCAGGCTGAGCAGCTGGACGACAGCGGGGGTCTGGGCGCAGGGCGCCTTACAACCTCAGGTGCCGTTCTTGGGGCAAGAGGGGTGCCGCAGGGTGCATGCAGCCACAGCGTGGGGGTGGGGTGGCCCACCGGGTGTGACTGGGCTCCGTCATGTCACGCAGTTTCCATGATGCATCAGCAAGCAGCCACATCGCACTACAACTCGGCGCAGGGTGGCAGCCAGCACTACCAGGGCCAGTCGTCCATCGCCATGATGGGCCAGGGCGGTCAGGGCAGCGGCATGATGGGGCAGCGGCCCATGGCACCGTACCGGCCGTCCCAGCAAGGTAACGCCTGGAGGTCTCTCTATGGATACTTGCCACTTGCCCCAGGACTGCTGGGGCTGCAGACCTCTGCGGCCTTGGGAGGCTCAGTGCCACGTTTGGAGGGGAGAAGGAGGTCGTGGTGAAAAAGGTCCAGGCTGCTGAGTGCCCCTGTCCCACCCACAGGTTCTTCCCAGCAGTACCTGGGCCAGGAGGAGTACTACAGTGAGCAGTACAGCCACAGCCAAGGCGCCTCGGAGTCCATGAACCAGCAGTACTACCCAGACGGTGGGGCCCTGCCTCCCCCCGGGTGTGGATGCCGGGTCCCAGCGGAGCCTCCTCAGCCCTCTGTGGTGGAGCACATCTGGGGACAGGGACAAGGGCCAGCCTGGCAGTGCGTGGTGCCTGTCCCCTGCCGACGAGCTCTGGCACCTTCTGCCACCGCCCCCTCCCTCTGCCTCGGGGCTGGGCGCTGCTTGCAGCCTCACCTGGCCATGAGCTGGTGTGTGCGCTGCAGCCCCGCCTCAGGCGCTCACCCTGCACGTGGCTGTCCTGGAGTCACCTTCAGCATTTAGTGGTGGTCAGGGATGGCTGGGTTTGGAGCACTCCAGGCAGGAAAGCAGCTTTAGTTCCACCCCGCAGGGCTATGTGGCCAGGTCCCCTTGGACGGTCACAGCGCCCCCTCCTGGTGCCGTCCCCAGAGTCAGCTCCTTTTCCCAGCCAGGACTTGGCCTCCTAGGAGCACAAGTGGTGGGAAGAAGGGAATGGATACCTGTGGTTCCTGGCAGAGGTCGGGCACGGTCAGCCTGGGGAGCCGGCCTGGGCCCCGGGAGCTAACAGTCGTGTGTGTCTCACAGGCCATGGTGATTATACGTATCAGCAGTCATCCTACACGGAACAGAGCTACGACCGCTCGTTCGATGAGTCTACTCAGCACTACTACGAGGGGGGTAAGGGCGTCCACTGGCAGCATGGGCACTGGAGAAATCGGTGGAGGGGCTGTGAGCCACTCAGACGCCGTGCAGTTCTGTGCTTTAGCCAAGCCTGGGCCAAGGTGGCAGGACCCAGGCTCGCCGGGAGCTGCTAAGCTAAGTGGGTGATGCATGCTTGGGGTGTGGCCCCTTGGAGTGGCCAGGGGACGTGTGTCTCAGGGCTGGCAGCCAGCCAGCTGGTCCTGCTTGCCCAACAGGTAGCCTAGCCATGCAGAGCATCAGTGGCTCCCTGGGGGAGGACTTGGGGAATGCTACAGCTGGGCGCCTGGACAGCCTTGGCAGTCACAGGTCCCTCTGGCCAGCAGTGGGGGAGGGAGGGTGGCCGGTAAGACCAGTGCAGGAAGACGCACCTGCTCTCAGCTGGGGTCAGAGGTCGCATGGCAAGATCCAGCACCTCGGCTGTGTTCATTGAAGACTCGTGTTTATTTGAAAGAATTAAAAGAGGGAAGAGGAGAGCCTCTCTCCACTGGTGACTTACCAGGTATCCAGCAGCCCCTCCTGGGTCTCCCTGTGGGTGTGGGGCCCCAGCACTCGGACCAGGCCACAAACAGAGAGCTGGAGCTGGGGCAGGGCAGCCAGGACTTGAAGCGGCCCCAGCCTTAACTGTCTGCTTGCTTAAAGGGTGTATTTACGTGGAGGAGTTAGAGGAACAGAGATCTTCCGTCTGCTGCTTCTCCCCCCGGTGGCCACGGTGGCCAAGGGTGGCCTGGGCAGAACCCAGGAGACCAAGGGTTTGAGCCATTTCCCAAGGCCACTGGGGGGATCTGGCTCTGAAGTAGACAGTCAGGACTTGAACCAGTGCCCACATGGGATGTGCTACTGTAGCCAGTGGCTTAACGTGTTGCAACACAGCACCATTTTAGTGAGAAGGGCACTAGCTCCCATCCCAAGCGACCTCAGTGGCCTGGGCTGGTGGGGTGACCCAGACTGGAGCCCCAGGTGTGCGTGCTGAGAAAATGAAGTTGGAGCCATAGCTGGGACTCGAACCTAGGCCCTGCCATGTGGAGTGTGGGCCTCTTAGCCACTGTGCTAAAAAGCTATGTCTAGGTCACACCCCATAAGGAGAGCTTAACTATGTGGGAGTGTATGTGGGGTGTGGGTGCGTGGTATGTGTGTGTGTCCCAGGCATGGCTCCTGTGCTAGATAAACCCAGACCCCCTCCAACCTCAGGGGCCTCGTGGTGCTCTGGGGGGGGGGGTCCAGTGCTACAGGACATGGCCATGCTGAGGTCCTGTTCTTGCAAGCAGGCCCTGGGGTGTGCATGGAGCTCCACCTCGAGGCCCAGACGGCCAGGCCCAAGAAGCTTCTGGGACGGACCTGCTGCTAACACTTCGCTGAACTGGCTGGTGACCCGAGTGTCACCGTGAGCCTTTCCCCCTTGGCTGTGGGGCTTCTTGCAGAAGGAAGCGCAAAGTGTGGGTGCCTGTGCCGGTCACCTGGGGACAGGGATGAGGCAGTTTGTCTACAGAGAAGGCAGGGCTGGGGCCACAGAGGAGGGTCCTCCTCCGTCATGCTGCGTGAGGTAGCAGGGGGCCGTGGTGGCGGAGGGGATCCTGCCAGCACTCACAGGAGCCCGGGGCAAGGCCCCAGGGCCCACCCTAGGCACCACCACACAGGGGCCCAGGGCAAGGCCCCAGAGCCCACCCTCAGCATCCAGCACAGGGGCCCAGGGCCCACCCTCAACACCCGGCACAGGGGCCCAGGGCAAGGCCCCAGGGCCCACCCTAGGCACCACCACACAGGGGCCCAGGGCAAGGCCCCAGGGCCCACCCTAGGCACCACCACACAGGGGCCCAGGGCAAGGCCCCAGGGCCCACCCTAGGCACCACCACACAGGGCCCAGGGCAAGGCCCCAGGGCCCACCCTCAGCACCCCACACAGGGGCCCAGGGCAAGGCCCCAGGGCCCACCCTCAGCACCCCACACAGGGGCCCAGGGCCCACCCTCAACACCCAGCACAGGGGCCCAGGACAAGGCCCCAGGGCCCACCCTAGGCACCACCACACAGGGGCCCAGGGCAAGGCCCCAGGGCCCACCCTCAGCCCCCGGCACAGGGGCCCAGGGCAAGGCCCCAGGGCCCACCCTAGGCACCACCACACAGGGGCCCAGGGCAAGGCCCCAGGGCCCACCCTAGGCACCACCACACAGGGGCCCAGGGCAAGGCCCCAGGGCCCACCCTCAGCGCCCAGCACAGGGGTCCAGGGCAAGGCCCCAGGGCCCACCCTAGGCACCACTACAGAGGGGCCCAGGGCAAGGCCCCAGGGCCCACCCTAGGCACCACCACACAGGGGCCCAGGGCAAGGCCCCAGGGCCCATCCTAGGCACCACCACACAGGGGCCCAGGGCAAGGCCCCAGGGCCCACCCTCAGCGCCCGGCACAGGGGCCCAGGGCAAGGCCCCAGGGCCCACCCTCAGCGCCCGGCACAGGGGCCCAGGGCAAGGCCCCAGGGCCCACCCTCAGCGCCTGGCACAGGGGCCCAGGGCAAGGCCCCAGGGCCCACCCTAGGCACCACCACACAGGGGCCCAGGGCAAGGCCCCAGGGCCCACCCTAGGCATCACCACACAGGGGCCCAGGGCAAGGCCCCAGAGCCCATCCTAGGCACCACCACACAGGGGCCCAGGGCAAGGCCCCAGGGCCCACCCTCAGCGCCCGGCACAGGGGCCCAGGGCAAGGCCCCAGGGCCCACCCTCAGCGCCCGGCACAGGGGCCCAGGGCAAGGCCCCAGGGCCCACCCTCAGCCCCCGGCACAGGGGCCCAGGGCAAGGCCCCAGGGCCTACCCTAGGCACCACCACACAGGGGCCCAGGGCAAGGCCCCAGGGCCCACCCTAGGCATCACCACACAGGGGCCCAGGGCAAGGCCCCAGAGCCCATCCTAGGCACCACCACACAGGGGCCCAGGGCAAGGCCCCAGGGCCCACCCTCAGCCCCCGGCACAGGGGCCCAGAGCCCACCCTCAGCGCCCGGCACAGGGGCCCAGGACAAGGTCTCAACCTCATGCTGCTACATGGAGTGCTGGCAGTGTTGTTTTCCGGCATAGCCGAGGAGCTGCCCGGGCCGTCACCCACACCCTGCCTGCATGTCCTTGGCTGCTGTGGGGGCTCCAAGCCACATGGGCTTCTCTCATTGTTTCTCACTGGTCAGTGCCCTCGGCTGTCCGGTGGTCAGCTCACAGCAGGAAACGTGATACTCTGGTCCTCAGCCCTGGTCGGCCGAGCCCAAGTGACTCCATCCTCACCCTCACAGCCCACAGCACAGGGGCTCAGGACGCCCACCTGTGCCCCGTGTTCTCAGCCCTGTTAGTCTGGTTTCTCCTGGCTCTCTGACTGTTCATGAAGCGGGAGATGGAAGCAGTGTGGCGCCCGGAGCTCCCTGGCCTGTGACTGAGCCCTGCTCCTCCTGTCTGCAGGAAACTCCCAGTACAACCAGCAGCAGGCTGGCTACCAGCAGGGCACTGCCCAGCAGCAGGGCTACTCTGGGCAGCAGTACCCCGGCCAGCAGAGCTACCCTGGGCAGCAGCAGGCCTACGGTAAGGGGGGACCCCGGGCAGCAGCAGGCCTAGGTGAGGGGGACCCCGGGCAGCAGCAGGCCTAGGTGAGGGGCACCCCGGGCAGCAGCAGGCCTAGGTGAGGGGGCACCCCGGGCAGCAACAGGCCTAGGTGAGGGACACCCTGGGCAGCAGCAGGCGTACAGTAAGGTGGTGCCAGCTGCAGCAGGTCTACAATGAGGGGCCTGGCCACAGTGAGTAAGGGGGCGTCTAACCTCACACACCAAGGACGTGTGGGGTCCAGCCTTGGCTCTCGCCCTCCCTGCACCTCAGGGTCTCCTGCAGGGTCTGGACAATGCTGGAGCCCCCAGCTCAGTGCGATGCCCTTATGTGCCCCGTCTCAGGGAGCCCATGTGGTTGCTGTGCACCCTGTGGGAAAGCTCCATGACACAACCCCCAGGCCCTTCACATGGGGGATCTGGCAGTGCTGGGAAAGCTGGGCCTGCGTGGTCCTTGGGCTTCAGCGGGGGTTAGTAGAGGTGGTTCTCTTCTCCCACGGGGTCTCTGTTCTTGTGAAGTGTCCGTTTTGTGTTCACAGCAGCCCCATAACAGACCCCAGGTGGTTCCAGGCTAGCCCCTCAGCCCTGACGTGCTGTGTGGACCCCAGGGCAGCCCCGGGGAGCAGCTGTGGCGTTGGGGTGGGGTCAGACCTGGGCCCCACAAGCCTGGAGAGGCCGCTGAGAGATTGTGGGTTGTCTCGCTATATGGAGTTGGGGTCATGTGCATCTGGGGAGGTTGGCAGGTGGGTGGGGTGGCCTCATGCGCCCCGTGTCCTCTCAGGGCCTGCCCAGGGAGCACCCTCACAGTACTCCGGCTACCAGCAAGCCCAAGGCCAGCAGTACGGGAGCTACCGAGCCTCACAGACGGGACCCTCCGCCCAGCAGCAGCGGCCCTATGGCTATGAGCAGGCAAGCTTCCCGGGGTCCCCAGGCATGGCCATGCACCCCGTATGTCCAGGCGTGCGGACGGTCACACTGATCGGCTTGGGAGGGTTTGAAGTCTTGTTTTCTGTATGTGCCAGTCGCCAGCAGCCCACTGGCTCCGGACACCCTGAGCGTGTGGGATTTGTTCCTTCGTTCACTTTGCAGGCTCTTGGTTGTCAGAGCCCCCTCATCCAGGAGACAGTCACACCTGTTTCTGGACATCAAGTGTGACCTTTGTGATCCAGGGCTGGGCAGTGCCAGGCATACCTACAGGTGGTGACAGTTCCAGAGGGAAGCACTGGGCTGGAGGATTGGCAGGATCCCCAGGGGATTGAGGGGCGAGCAAGGGCTCTGAAGACGCAGTGTGGCAGAGTGGCACAGTAGACAGGAGGCAGGACGTGCTGGACACACAGTTCAGTATGGGGCAGGGGCTACTGTGGGGGTGTGGTGTTCAGGTCAGGGGGCTGGCACGGCCCAAGAGGTGAGCCAGGAGTGCGAGGAGCCCAGGTGCTTTTCAGTTCCTTAAGGTGACGGAGGTGTGTGGGAAAGCCAGAGCTGGTGCTGGGCACGTTACAGTTCAGCTCCCTCTGAGACAGGGGAAGGCAGAGTAGTGGGGGGCCTCAGGGCTGTGCGGCCAGGCCAGGCCTGTCAGAGGCAGGCAGGGTTGAGCTGGGCCATGAACAAGATGTAGGCAGCACCAGGGCAAGGATTCTGGGCCCAGGGCAGCTCTTACAGGTCCAGGACAGGCAGCAGGGGGCACTGGGGAGCAGGTAGGGCGTGTGCCAGCAGCTGCTTTGCGGAAGCTTAGTTGCAGGACTGCTCTCTGCCACTGTGGTGCCAGGTGGGAGGCCTGAGTGACAGCTGACCCGGCCAAGGGAGTGGCAGAGCACAGTGCATTGTGGGTTTTCCTCCCTGAGGAGGGTGCCAGGTATGCCCATCAGCTCACAGAAGGCTGGGTTCCACCTGGGAGCGGGCATTGGCCAGGCATCAGAGAACAGTTGAGAAGTGGCTGGCCATCAAGCCGTCACAGAACCCCTGCCCAGCTGCATGCCTGGGTGCTGGCAGTGCCTGTGGGTGCCCATGACACCCCGATGTGCCAAACAGGTCACAATCCAGCTCTTGGCTAGTGGCTCCCTCTGGGAACATGGGGCCCAGCGGCATTGGGGGGTGGCTCAGGGTGGCTGCCGCCTGGGCTGCTGGGTTGCAGGCCTGGGGTGTCTGTAGAGCAGGAGGGAAGAAAACTGGCCCCCAGCAACCCCCTCCAGCTCGCTTCCTGGCCGTGCAGTCTTCGGCAGCGCTGGGCGGAGGGCCTGGCAGTGTCTTGCTGTGCTAACCACGTGCTCTCCATGGACGTCTTTCCACCGTCCGCTCCTGGTGCTGGGCATCTGTGGTCCCTCTTCCCCGTGACTGTAGAGGTTGACCTGTCTCCATCTCTTTCAGGGCCAGTATGGAAACTACCAGCAGTGAGGACCAGCGTCCTTGGAGCGCTCGGGTAGCGTGTCCACCTGGGGACAGACGGGCCAACAGCGTGTCTGACAGACTGACCCGATGGTGGCCCCTCGGCTGCCATGTCTGGTTCACTCTGGACACGCAGCTCAGTGTGCCAGGGTACTGTGTATGGTACCCTGCGTGGACCCTGGAAGGGCCACTCCTCAGTCCCCTCACCGCCCTGCCCTGTTTCCAGCTGGCTGCGGGGTCCGTCAGCGACAGGCTACATAAGAGTTGCCACCTCCCGTCTGCCCTCTGCTTACTCACGGGTTCGAATGCAGCTGCGACTCAGTGGACCTGCCCAGGGGTGTGGACGGCACCTGCTGACCCGGGCGTCCTTCCAGCTCTAGTCCAGCGTAAAGGTGGATGTGCTTGTGTGACCGAGGAGACTGGGTCAATGACCGCATCCCGCAGACACAAGAATCCGTGGAGGGTGACATGGACAAGGAGCGAGGCACTGCCGAGGCCGGGGGCTGGGCTGAGCTGGGCTGAGCTGGGCTGAGCTGGGCGGCTCGCCTGCGTCTGGCGGCCACTCATGGCGCAGAGAGCCACGCGTGCCCTGACCTGTTTCCAGATCGTCGTACTGACGCCATGTGCCCCAGCGCTTGTGTGAGATTTCTCCTGGGACCTGCTTGTCTGGACCTCCCGAGGGTCTCCGTGGGGTGACCCACACCCCTGCTCACCGTGAACACACCCAGGGAATGCTGTTCCGTTCTTCACGGTGAGAAGGGAAGGTTTGCGTGGAGAAGTCTGAGTGGCTTATGCATTCCTACAGCGTGAATCCCACTGAATCTACACTCTGTGTAGACCCTGATGGCAGTGCACCCCAAACCCACGGTCGTGGGGGACACCCCACTGGCGTAACAGACCTCTCTGGAGAATGCTCATCTGTTTCCAAGAAATTCACAAACTGCCAGCGGAAGGCCGGCCGGCGCTGTTGCTGCTCCTTCACAGCTTGAGTTTTGCATTTCAAAAATTCCTTCCTGACTGGAATTGAGAGCTGTGGGGCTTCCATGGCCCCCCACACGTCCTGTGTGGACAGGGTCCACGGCTCCCGTGGCAGGGAGAGCGCCAGCCTGGCCACGGCAGATCCTCCCAGACAGCCTTCCTTGGCATGCGTGTCTGCAAGGCCCGACCTGGTCAGTGCACCACGCCCGTGGCCAGTGGGGGACCACACAGCCGTGCCCGCGGCCAGTGGGGGTACACAGCCGTGCCCGCGGCCAGTGGGGGACCACACAGCCGTGCCCGCGGCCAGTGGGGGTACACAGCCGTGCCCGCGGCCAGTGGGGGACCACACAGCCGTGCCCGCGGCCAGTGGGGGGTACACAGCCGTGCCCGCAGCAGGTGGGGGACACAGCCCCGCCATGCCCATGGCCAGTGGTGGGACACACGGTCCCGCCATGCCCGCAGCAGGTGGGGGACACAGCCCCGCCGTAGCCAGCTGCCCCCTGCCCAGTGTCCCCAACAGCTGTGAGGGTGCTGGAAGCTGCCACCTTGCCCACGCAGGATTGTATGCGAGAAGCGCTGTGGTAACTTTCTGAAGGAAAGGACCTGAAATAGTTATCACCCCACTTCCATCCGAGATGTCTTACATGAACAATTTCCTGAATGTTGTGTATAGATTTTAAAAAGCACTTTGTGAAATAGTTTGTACATTTGTTTCCTAATTTATACACTTTTTGGTGTTGCTATATTTAACTAATGGGATTTTATTTATTGTTTTCCTTTTCTATGTGATGTGCGTGGGGAGGACGCGGGGCGGGCCACGGAGTGCTGACCACTGCCCGCGGCGCCCTTGGCCCGGCCGCACTCGATGTTGTCTTGGTCTGAATAAACCGCTTCTCCGAGTCCCCCGAGTGTCCGCGAGGTGCACCCGCCGCCCTTCCGCACATGCGCGCAGGGTTGGGGGCGGGGCCGGAAGTCGCGGGCCGCTTCCTGCGCCTGGAGGGCGGCGCTTGGTGTTGTGAGTGCACGAGGGGCCGGGGGTGGAGGGGAGCCGGGAAACACGAGGGGCCGGGGTCGCGGGGGGCCGGGGGTGGAGAGGAGCCGGGAAACGCGGGGGGCCGGGGGTGGAGGGGAGCCGGGAAACACGAGGGGCCGGGGTCGCGGGGGGCCGGGGGTGGAGGGGAGCCGGGAAACG
Organism: Ochotona princeps; assembly: GCF_030435755.1. NCBI lineage: Eukaryota > Metazoa > Chordata > Mammalia > Lagomorpha > Ochotonidae > Ochotona > Ochotona princeps. Next base: position 823,386 of record NC_080853.1, on the reverse strand, counting down.
CGGGGACCGGGGTCGCGGGGGGCCGGGGGTGGAGGGGAGCCGGGAAACGCGGGGGGCGGGGGGCCGGGGGTGGAGGGGAGCCGGGAAACACGGGGGGCCGGGGTCGCGGGGGGCCGGGGGTGGAGGGGAGCCGGGAAACGCGGGGGGCCGGGGTCGCGGGGGGCCGGGGGTGGAGGGGAGCCGGGAAACGCGGGGGGCCGGGGTCGCGGGGGGCCGGGGGTGGAGGGGAGCCGGGAAACGCGGGGACCGGGGTCGCGGGGGCTGCGGGCAGAGGCGCTCAGCGGGCGGGCGCGATGGCCATGGCTCCCCGCCCCGGCCTGCCCCGCAGCCCCCACAGTTCAGAAGGCCGGATTAGCGGCCTGCCCTGGGACTGAGTGTCCCCAGAGGGAGGACAGCGCCCCGCGGAGCTCACGAGGCCAACAGGGGTAGTGGATTCCGGAGCAGTCAGAAAAATAGCTGGGTTGGCTCTGGTCAGACACGGCTGGACACGCGGGGTCAGCTGGGGGGTCAGACGCCCCTGGACACGCGAGGTCAGCCTGGGGGGATGTAGACACCCTGGGGTGGGGACGGGCTCATCCCTCGTGCCTGCTGAGGGCCGCCCCTGGTGTTGGGTCCATTGATGAGCTTGGGAACAGCTTCTTGGCACGGGTGACACTCTTCCATTGACAGAATTCATGCCTCTGGTGGTGGTCTTTGAGGGTTTTTTCCTCTGGAGTTTTGGAAGGCACAGTGGCAAGGGCCTGTCGTCTGCCCCGTGCCTCCCCAGCTGCCCTCTGGTGCCATGGGCATGGAGAGGACGGGGCCCAGGCGCTGGTGCTGTCTTGGGACTGCAGCCTAGGAGCCGGCTGGGCTCAGTGCCTGCCCCCGGGCCCTGCAGCTCTGTGCGTCCAGGCCCCGGTGTGCTTTGGCCCTGTGCTAAGCTGGGCCTGGTCACAGAATGCTTCCAGGAGGCTGTGGCGTCATCTCCTGGACTCCCATGTACAGTGTCCAGCAGAACATTCGTGCTGATGGAAACGCGTGTGTGGGGCCGGCGTGGGCCTCCCTGCCCAGGGGGCAGCGCGTCAGCGCGAGGTCTGACTGAAGCTGAGCTTCAGCGAGGTATCCCCTTATGGATTAAAAGGTGCAGAGCTGCCCCTGCCCTGTGGCATCCTGGGCCCACTTCCTCCTCCTCCTCCATGACACCCTGGGCCCACCCAGCCCCACCCCTGCCCTTTCCCTCCAGGTCTGTGGTCTCTGTTGACCCCCGCCCCATTTTCGCAGAGGATGAGACGAGGGTCCCTGGGGGTGCCATCAGGGACTGGCACAGCATCGCGGTGGGGTAGTGCTCGCGGTGTAGCCTTGGCATCCCATATGGGCACCAGTTTGAGTCCCGGCTGCTGCACTTCCAACCCAGCTCCGTGCCTACGGCCTGAAAAGCAGCGGGCAAAGGATGGTCCACGTGCTTGGGCCCCTGACCCGTGTGGGAAACCGGTGCACGCTGACCCAGCTCTGCTGTGGCCACTTAGAGGGAAACCGACCGATGGAAGATGCCTCTGTCTCTGCTCTGGTTCTGCCTTGCCCACAGTAGGAAGCAGCCTGAGAAGAAGGCAGTCCCTGAGCAGCATGGCGGCCTGCGGCTGTGTGCTTGGTGTGCTGTGATGGGTGTTCCTCGTTGTGGTTTGCAGCTGGCTGTTGCTGCCTCCCCTGGGTATGGCAGAGATTGTGAGCAGTTCCCTGCAGTCAGCAGCCCTGCTCAGCACATTTGCTAGTTCTGGTTCTCATGTCAGAGTTTGTCCTGTGGCTTTCCTACAAATCTGGCTCCTTCTGCAAGTCAGCTGCTTCCACTTTCTCCTGTTCCCCTTCCTGGCTGTCCTCCGCTGCTCCCCCAGGCACATTGGCAGGCAGCTGCAGCGGAAGTGGAGCAGCCGGGACTCCAACCAGTGTTGGCGCTGCTGGCGGCAGCTGAGCCCACTGCCCCACAGTGCCAGGCCCTTGATTTCTTTGAATAATAGATGACTCAGAGGTTTTTAAATTTTCATATACATGAGGGCTTCTGTAAGTTTAGTTCCAATTTAATTCTGTTGTAGTTGGAGAATCCACTCGGATTTTCTGTCCGCTGAAGTTTATGCAGGCTTCCCTAACCACTGTATGTTCCTGGAAGTGTCCCCGTGGCTGCGGGGCGTGGGGCTCTGTGTTCCTGGAAGTGTGACCGTCCCCGTGGCTGTGGGGCGTGGGCTCTGTAATGTCGCTCAGGGAGGCTGTGTCTCAGGCTTTGTTTTCTTGAGGTGTTTTATTTAGTTTGGGGGCGCAGTCAGGGAGGGGCTCTCCACCTGCAGGTCCACTTCCCACATGCCTCTAGTGACTGAGCCCAGGTCAGAGTTCAGCGTGGGAAACCCAGGTCGCCGTCTCTCGGGGAAGGAAGGACCCTGACCGCGGGTCACTCACGCTGCACTTTGGTCTGGAAGGAGGCCGGAGCCCTGCCCTGTGACTGCCACAGTCGCTGAGAGCTGTTGCAGCTTCCTGCTCTGCTCAGTGCGTCTGTCGCTCCTGCGCACACGCGTGTCCTCTCCTTGCACTTTGACCGGTCTCCGTCATAATGTTCAGGCCACTGTGTCACACTCTGCCTTTCCAATGACTGTTTGAAGAGCTTTATTTGTTTTTATTGGAAAAGCGAAGGAGAGAAGGGACAGGGAGAGCTATTTTCCATCTAGTAGCTCATTCCCTAGGTGACCACAAAGGCTGGAGCTCGGCTGATCTGAAGCCAGGAGCTTCTTCCGAGTCTCATGCAGGTGCAGGGTCCCAAAGCTTTGGGCCACCCTCCTCTGCTTTCCCAGGCCACAGGCAGGGAGCTGGATGGGAAGTGGAGCAGCTGGGACTCGAACCGGTGTTCGTATGGGAGTTACTGTTGTACTAGAAGTATGGCAAGCTAGCCTTGCCTGGGTCTCCCGCTCCCTCGGCCTTCTGTGGCACGCTCCTGTGTGTCAGCCCAGCCTGGCTCACTGTGCAAGCCCTGGTTTCGGTGCTGCCCCCAGCTGTGGCACGTGCCCGGCTCGGGCAGCACACATGGAACAGTTCTGGGGCAGGTGGGGGAGGGGTCAGGCTGCTGCTGACTCTCAGAGGGTTGCCGAGTGTTTTGTTCTCTTGTCCCAAGGTTTCTGGAACTGTGATGCTTCAGAATTCAAAGCCAAGCCGTGGAGGGCCTTGCTGCAGGGGCGGCCGCCCCAAGGAAAGCGCTTCCTTTCTTGGGGGCTGTAAAAGTGGGAGGGGGGCACCCACGGGGGCTTGTGAGGGGCAGGCAGCTTCTGCAGCCCCCCCACGGTGAGCCTTGGGAAGTGCCCACATGGGTAGTGCCACGCGTGTCACATAGGGGGCCTTGGGCTTTCTTTGGATATGGCGCGCATGGCACCAGGGCGTCATCTTGCTTGACCCTCGGCCCCTGCCAGGCACATGTGGCCACCAGCTGTCCCCTGGGGGGCAGCCATGTAGGTGACGTGTCCCTGTGGCCTCGGGTCATATGTCTGTCCCCTGGAACCTTGAGGGTGCCCTGCCTCTCAGCTTGGTCTGCCTCCACCTGCCTGCAGGCATGGAAGCCTGCTCCCCACCCCGAGCCAGTTGCATGTGGCAGGTCTGGACCTGGCTGCCAATCAACCCTCCCACACCCATGACCTGGGTGAGGTCACGTGCTGGAGCGACTGCTAGATGCGGAGGACAGTGCATTGGCCCTTTTCTTAGAGGCAGTGAGGAGGGAGACAGGACCAGAGCGGTCTTCCATGCACTGCTCGCTGTGCCGGAGCACCCGGCTTCACCATAGGACCCTGAGGATGCTGTGGTTGGGTACAGGGCCCACGTCCAGCCCCTGGTCATGACTTGGCTCTTGGCCTGAGGCCCTCAGCGGGACAGAGATAGCTGTCATTCAGGAGGTGCTGGGAGATGGATACGCCTTATCGCATTCCTGGCTCAGGAAATTACATGGTGTCAGGATCAGGGGCAGAGATGGAGCGAGTGTGCGTTCTGCACCCCCGCGGCAGCAGGCCCTGCCTCCTCTCCCGCCCTGGCATCGCAGGTGCTCATGTGGTACAAGCAAGAGGACATTACGTTTCAACCTCTGGTTCAAATTGCTGATGTCTGCTGTGGGTCTGCGCAGTCTGCCGTGCCGTGACATTCACGTCTGAGAGCTCACAGCCATGCCCTGAGCCTGATGGGCCAGGCGTGCTCAGCTTCATGCCCATGTTGCGGACTTAAACCCCGGCTCTCACCGGACCTTTGACTTTCCCTAGGGGCCATGGCACGTCTGGGGCTTTTCTCCGTGAGATCTCAGACCATGTTGGACAGCCTGGGGTGCTGGGCTGCGTCCCAGCGACTCTCTCGACAGCCCAAGCCTGCCAGGCCGTTCTCCCTCGGCTGCGTGGACCAGACCCGGCACCAGGAGCCCCCCAGGAAGAAGCTGCTCTCTGAGAAAAAGCTGGTGAGACCCCCTCAGCGGGGATGGCCCCTCGCAGTTCCTCTGAGCTCGCCGAATGTGCCTGTGTCCTGACGGTGTCAGGAGGTGTCACGCTGAGCCTGCCCCAGGCCGGGAGGGGCTCCTCCGCGTGACTGGCCTCACGGCTCCTGGCGCCCTGACCAACACTGAGTTCGTTCCTCTCTATGCCATCCTTGCCATCCCCCTTCAGGGCAGCAGGCCCAGCTCATTGTCCCTCGAGGCCAGCTCATATCTCCCATGTGCAAAATCCCACACTGAGTCTTTTAAACAGTAATTCCTGGGTTTCCATGTGGTGGTTCCAGCGCTACTGTGAGCATTGGACAGATACCCGTGGCGTGGGCTCTGCCTGGGCCTAGACCACTGGGCTGCCTGGGTGGGGTGAGCCAACAGCTATGAAGTGTGAACTCTTACAGTCAGGCCCAGAGCGCCCTGGCAGCCCCTTCCCATCCTGCTCTGTATCCTGGGAACTAGAACTTGCCATCATAAAGACCTGTGACTTCAGAAATGATATATATTAACAGTATTTTCTCTTTTAAAATTACATTTTTTAATGGTTTATTTTTATTGGAAAGTCAGATATACAGAGAGGAGGAGAGACAGAAAGATCTTCCGTCCGATGATTCACTCCCCAAGTGACCGCAATAGCCGAAGCTGAGCCAATTTGAAGCCAGGAGCTTCTTCCGGGTCCCTCACGTGGGTGCAGGTCCCAAGGCTTTGGACCATCCTCCACGGCTTTCCCAGGCCATAGAAAGGTAGCTGAGTGGAAAGTAGGGCAGCTGGGACATGATCTGGTGCCTATATGAGATGAAAGCTTATGCAGGTTGAAGATTAGCCCACTGAGCCACAGCACCAGCCAGGAGGATATTTCTTGATTAACAACTTTTCTTTATTTCCTGAGAGGCAGGGTTCCATCCCCTGGTTGACTTCTCACATGCTCACAGTGGCTGGTGCTGATGCAGGCTGCAGCCTGCGGCCAGGATCGCTAGCCCCCCAGCCCTGTGTGTGTCCTACAGAGGCTGTGGGTCTCGGGAGAGGGGAGCGGTGTTGGTATCACGACCATCTGGCTGCCAGAGCAGGTGCATTTCCGCTGGACACTCGGTGTCGGAGGAGGGTGTTGGAGACTTGCCGATGATGCGGGAGCCCGTGCAGGATGTGGGAGGTGGGAACTAGTGTGAGCATTGTGCTCTTTGCAGAAAAGACACACTGTGGACCATCGGAGAGTGCTTGTCCGAGGAGGAAGTGGAGGTGCTGGTGCGAGCTGTTTCCACAGCGAGCCCCGCAAGGAGTTTGGAGGCCCTGACGGTGGAGATGGGGGCCACGGCGGCCATGTCATCCTGAAAGGCACGTGTCTGGTAGCTGGGGCAGTAGGGCCTCGGCGAGGCAGGGCAGCCGGTCCCAGGTCTCTGGATTGTAGTCCGAGCATGTGGACGTCCAGGTCTGTGTACCTGAGAGCTGAGGAGCCCAGGAGCTGCCCATCGGAGGGCTGCACAGGCCGCCCGTCCATCCCAGGCAGAGCTGATGGCGCTCGGCGCTCGGTCGGCCAGCGGGACGTCAGCATGCCAGAGTAGTCGCACCATTGGTGATGTGGCGCTATGATTCTGGGCTTTGGAGGAAAACCAAGGCATTGTCCGTTTGACAGCTGTGTTCTGTTTCCACGCACACTCAGTGTTGGCCGCGTGGACAGAGGAGCACTGACCACGGCGGCGGTTCTGTCCGCACATACAGAAGCCTGGCCCTTGTCTTACCCCAGTCGACCAGCAGGTCACGTCCCTGTCGTCGGTGCTGTCACGGTACCAGGGCTCCAGTGGACAAGATGGCGGCCGCAAGAACTGCTGTGGGCGAGGGGGCGCCGCCCTGTATGTCCGGGTAAGCTGTGGGTGCAGGAGGCTGCGGGGCCTGTGGCCTTGGGGTGAGAAGGGAGGCAGCTGGTGAGCAGAGGACAGGTCTGTCCCCACAAAGCTGATGGTGCCGGGCCACACGCGTAGTTGCTGGAGTCATGTGCACGCAGCACTGACACTGAGGACTTCCACAGCTGCAGCCTGTGGGTTTCTGTGGTGTCGTGGGCACCACGTCCGCCTGCCACAGCGGCTCTGCTCCTGGGTCAGCTGTCTGTCCAGAGGTGCCAGTTTGCCCCCGTGTTTCAGGAGTGATCCAGAGCAGCCGTTTGTGCGGTGGGCACGGAGTGGGGGATGTGACCACCCCTGGGAAGCCCGTGAGGTCAGGGCATCATCCAGCGCTTTGTGAGGGTGCTGAATGCTGCCCACCCCTGGGCCTGGGCCCTGCCTCGACTCCACTAAATGCCTTAAGGAGGGCCACCTGCTGTTGGTAGGTCGTCATCCCAGAACCCTGTGCCATCTCCAGGTCCCTGTGGGCACACTGGTGAAGGAAGGAGGTAAAGTTGTGGCCGACCTGTGTCGCCCTGGTGAGGAGTACATTGCCGCCCGGGGGGGCGCCGGAGGCAAAGGCAACCGCTTCTTCCTGGCCAACAACAACCGCGCGCCTGTGACCTGCATGCCCGGCCAGCCCGGCCAGGAACGGGTTCTCCACCTGGAGCTCAAGACCATGGCCCACGCTGGGCTGGTGCGTGCCACACAGGCGTGCAGGCTTGGAGGTCACCCCTTTGCCCAGTTAGTGTCCCTTCACCTGGCCTGACCACACCCTGCGCTCGGTACAGTGAGCCCTGCAGTGTGGCATTCCCTGGCTGTGGTGCCTCCACGCTGAACCCAAAGCCATCCTTGCACCATCTTCCAGGTTGGGTTCCCCAATGCCGGAAAGTCCTCGCTCCTCCGAGCCATTTCAAATGCGAGACCCGCTGTGGCCGCCTACCCGTTCACCACCTTAAGTCCCCACATCGGGATTGTCCACTACGAAGGCCACCAACAAATAGCAGGTAGTGCTGCCCCGCTCTGCCCATGGTCAGGGGTAAGGGGTCTAGGTGACCGAGGGGCCCCAAGGTGACTTTCCTCCTTGGCCCAGCTGCAGGGTCAGAACACGCCGGGCGCCTCTGCCGGCTCCGGCGGAAAAGCCCCAGGCGGGAGTGAGGCTGCTGGAGGCTGCTTTGTTCCTCCCTGCCGTCTGGGGATCGGCTGCGTCGCTCACGCAGACAACGTGTGATTTCAAAAGCTTCCCCTGTACCATTTTCAGAAAAGAAAACTTTTTTTTCTGGAAGATGGTGTTCCCATTAAAAATAGTACGCCTGCTGGTGAGGTTAGGAGCGTGGCACTTGATGTTTGCAAAGTGCTCTGCCGTCATTTCTATCAGGGATCAAGTTATTCAGAGTACAGGAAGCCGTTTCCCCAAGGCCTTTGTGGAACCACACGACGGGAGCATGGGAGAGGGCCTGGGTTGGGCTGATGGGTGCCCACGCCTGGCACTCAGGTGGCGTGCCACCTTGTACACAGCTCAGCCCACTGTCCGTCACCAGGAGGCTCATGGCAGTGAACACAGCAGCCTCATCTTGAGCGACTCCTGGCAGGGCTGGCCACAGTGGCCTCCAGCTCCCTCCCAGGTGCAGGCAGGTGCTGTCCTCGGTGCCCCAAGGACAGCAGTCATTCCTACACCCCTGACCCAGAAACCCACCTGCTGTGACCTGCGCCCTCGGCCCCCCACGCGCTGTGGTACCCAGCACCCCGCCTGCTGTGACCCGTGTGTCCTCTCCACAGTGGCCGACATCCCTGGCATCGTGCGTGGTGCCCACCAGAACCGTGGCCTGGGGCTCGCCTTCCTTCGGCACATCGAGCGCTGCCGCTTCCTGCTCTTCGTGGTGGACCTCTCCCTGCCGGAGCCATGGACTCAGGTTGGGCATTTGAAGCACGAATTGGAGATGTACCAGCAGGGCCTGTCCCAGCGGCCCCACGCTGTTGTTGCCAACAAGCTCGATCTCCCGGAGGCCAGAGCCAGCCTGCCCCAGCTGCGGGCCCGCCTGGGCCAGGGGGTCATTGTCCTCTCGGCAGTCACCGGAGAGAACCTGGAGGAGCTGCTGCTGCGGCTAAAGGGACTGCACGAGGCCTGCGGGGAGGCTGAGCGGGGGCAGGGCCGCCTGCCACTCGGCTGGTAGCGGGGCAGGGCCGGGGGATCCCCAGGCGGGAGCTGTGAGCCGCAGGTCGCTGCCTGATCTGTAAGAACGCACTTAGAGCTGTGTGAGCCTGCCCGTGTTTCTTGTGTCTCGCTCCAAGGTGCACGCCACTCTGGCCTGGCATTCCTGGCAAGGGCATGTCCTGTGTGCTGGTTAATGCTGCCATGAGGGGTGGGCACTGTGCACACTCAGCCGTGGTGAGCTGCAAGTCCTGACTTCCCGGCGCCGCCACCTCTAGGCTGGCTGGTTGCACAGGTGAGCCTAATGTTGAACGAGTGATTGATTGGACAGCAAGGGTCGCTAAGGGCAGTGGGGGCAAAGAGAACCAGAGGACATCTTCCACTGCTGGCTCACTCCAAGATGGACACACTGGCTGGCCAAGAGCCTGGAGCTCCATCTGAGCCCCCCTGGAGGGGCTGAGGCCCCAGGTCCTGACCGGTGGGGTCGTACTGGCTTCCTGGCTGTCCAGTGCGGCAGAGCTGAGTGGACATGGGCCTGGGGCACAGGGAGTTTGCCCAGGCCTGCTTTGCTGGGCACCACCCCCTCAGGAGAGCAGCCTGGTCTGAGTCCGCCATCACGCTCAGACTGGGCCCTGTGCCCTGCGGGCCGGAGCGCCAGACAAACCCCAGGCTTCACGACTCAGTGCACCCAATATCCGCGCTGAGGCACACCACGTGCACGCGGCTTCCGGCCAAAGGTGCTGCAGGCCGTGGGGGCTGGGTAGGAAGTTCCAGTATGCTGCAGGGGCTGAGAACTTGAAGAGAGCTGGAGCAGGTGCTTACCAAGACACACCTGGCCAGCCAGAAGTGACTGGTCTTTCTAGGTCTGGTGCAATGGTTTGGGAAGCAATCTTGGCATCATATGGTCTGTGTCTTGCCCCTGGGGGCTCCATGCTGACAGCCACTTCCCAAAGCCGGGACCACCACATGGGCTGCTCGGGGGAGCTGCGTCTCAGCTTCCAGAACGATTGCGTTTTGATCCCGCGTCAGATCTGCGGCCGGAGCGGGAAAGGCCTTTTAGCCGGAGCCTGCCTTTAATGTCTCGTGCTTTCAAAGGCCCCTGTGTTCCTGAGGCGGGCTCAGGCTGTGCGTCTGTTTGCTGCCTCATTCGGGCCTCCACAAAGAAGTGCGGGGGCGCTAATTGCCCTGCCTTTCATCTTTGCCCCAGGGCGGGGCCCGTGCGAGGCGGACCTCCCCTCCCCTCCCCTGGGCAGCTTGGCTGTGGGGTGTAGACACGGACAGGTGGACAGAGACCCTGCTCCCAGAGCCTGCCACTCTCCTCTTTGGGCACGGGCATGAGATGTACCTCTGATGGGCATGTTTCTGGTCGTGGGCATTTGGCCTCAGGTTGACATGCTAGTTTCTCCTCTGAGTTCAGGGTTCAATTCCTAGTTCCATCTCCGAGCCCTTAGGGAGCAGCAGGTGCTGGGCTCCTGCCACCTGGGATGCCTGCACAGAGCTCCTGGCTTTAGCCCGGCCCGTGCCGCTCTCCACAGGCACTTGGGAGTAGACCAGCAGGTAGGCATGCACTCTCCTACACAGTTTACAAAACTGAGAGCACAGTAGGGGTCTCTCCAGACTATGCCCCCCCACAGATGATCCAGAACCAGGCATCTTGCCTGAAAGCAGCCCTGGGAGTCGAGGTCCCTCCCTGCACCTGCTGTACCTCCCTCCCTTCAGAACCCGCTCTCCCCAGCTGATGTGGAAGCAAACGCCCCAGTGGTGACCCCAGAGGCTGCAGCTTCCCGGCAGCGGGAGGCCCCCCTGCTCCCCTTCACCCCTGTAGCTCCAGGTGTGGGCGGGGAGGTTCCTTTGAAGGCCTGCTTGGGTGGGTATGGCTGAGCGCCTCCAAGCAGTGGCCTCCCGTGCCCCAGCCAGGGCACTCCTGTGAGCTCAGGACAGCAGCTTGGCCCTGCCATGCCAGCACCCCCACCCAGGCCCAGCTTGGTGGCACTTGGCAGATGCTGCCCTGGATCTGTCCAGGTGCCTCTGGCTCTTGGTGCTTGCCACCTCCTGGCTGCTGCCCTGGTCCCTCTGGAACCCTGGCCCTCCCCAGAGAAACAGATGCACACGGCCCCCCAGGGCCCTGCCCCTGTCCAGGGAGATGCGTGGTTCAAGCCAGACACTGCCAGCAGCTGCATGTTCCCCGGCCCTCCAGGGGCACCTTCAGCACCAGAACCTCTTGTTCTGGGCCGCACCCAGCGCCTGGGGTGGGAGCGAGCGTTTATCTCAGTGGGTGAGCCGGCCTGGGTGTACCGGCAGCTGTGGGACAACGCGCTCCCATGCGCCGGTGAGTGCAGAAAGGATGTGAGGACGGGGGGCAGTGGTGCCCATGTGCCCTGGGGAAGCAGCCAGAGGAGGTGGGCTCTGTGTGCACTGCTGTGTCCGTAGCGCATGAGCTGACAACAGTCTCAAAGGGAGAAGATGTTGGAGAGGTGCCACCCCCAGCTGAGCCCCAAGGGCTGTGTGAAGGAGTGAGCCGGGCCCTGCCCCAGCCAGGACCACCTTGCTGTGGGGCCTCTCCTGACGACACCCCACCTGCCATGGATACTCAATTCCTCTGTGCCAGGCCAGGCAGGCATTGGAGGAAGACTCAGTGGGAGACAGAAAATTGCCCTGCTTGGGCATGGTGTCCACACAAGCAGGGAAGGATCAGGATGGCCTTGCAGACATGGCTCCTGTTCCCTTCTAGAAGGTTTCAGAGCTCCTTGTACAGTACCCCACCCTCCCCAGGGTCCTTTCTGGGCCACAGCGGGGGGCTTCAAGGGGAGGGGAGGGACCAGATTTGCTGATACAGAGCCCTACCCAGGGTGCTGCCTTCCCCAGGGGCCCTGTGACCGGGGCTGCCTTTGCTGACTTCACAGGACCACAGCAGGCAGGCACTCACTCCTGGCCCAGCCCGGGGATTCCCCTCCATGGCCTCCCCTGCCTCCCAGCTCCCAGTGGGTGCTGCCCTGCCCCACCCTCCTGCTTCCAGGCTCTCCCTCTGAGCAGGGCTGAGGGAGGCCTTCCCTAAAGCGCCCACCCAGTGACACTTCACCTACTGTGCTTGGGCAACCTGGGCAACCCTTCCCACCTCCTCCCGAGGCGTTCCCACAAGCCCCTTCCGGAGGCAGTGGGCAGGAGCCTGGGTCCGGGAACAGGGCCTCCCCTCCCTGCCACAGTAGTGGCCGGGCTGTTGTCCATAGGACGTCCAGGACGCTGGGCCTGCTGCTGCTCTTCCGTGTGCTTATTGCTCTCAGGTCCCTGTGTGCTGTCACGCCCCCCGCCAGTGGACACAGAATCCACAGGGCATGGCATGTGAAGACTGTTTTGCCAGGAAGGACATACAGCCCCACAGCATGCCTCCCAGTGCCCCTGCGACGGCTGGCTCTGGCTCTGCCACCTGCCAACGTGGACCCCCTCCAGGGGGGGCAGCAGTGCCAGCTGAGGTGGTTCCCAGCTTCCAGCCTTGGTCCTGACCAGGCCCTCCCAAGCTTACTTCCCATGGGCAGGGGAGCCCCGGAACCAAGAGAAGCCAGCCTCAGGTGAGCCTGCTCCCTCCACATGGCTGGAACACGTTATCCGTGCTGGTTTGGGGGAAGAAAGCTCAGGCAGTGGGACAGCCCTGGGTGCTGTGTGTGTGCTGCCTCAGCTCTGCAGTGGCCAACTGCTGGGCCTGGGACCCATGTCAACGCTGGAGTCCAGGGGAGGGTTGGCGTCCCCAGGCTAGAGCGCAGGACATGGCCACAGCTGTGGGAGTGGGCAGGTGGTGCAGGGCTGTCGCACACAGCACCAAGACCCCTTCTGGGCCCAGCCCTGACAGCTTCTTCCCCCAGAGAGGAGCCCTGTGCCCCAGTCCTCTGGGTCTCCCTGGACAGCCCCAGGATACCTCTCCCACAGACTCTGCGGCTGGGAACCTGCCTGAGTCCACAAGCTCATTCCCACTGCAAAGGGAACAACCCACAGCTACAGGCAGCAGAGACCTCCCCCAGCCCTGTCAATCCTGCCTGCTGGGGGCAGGACCAAGCCCGGAATGATGGATGGCAGACAGCAGGTGCAGCTGGCTAACAATGGAGTGATTCTGGCAAGGGCAGGGGAGTACTTCCTGCCGACAGGTGGGGGGCACTGCTGAGATTCCCAGGCCACCTCAGGGACAGGCGCTCAGCGCCATCCTGCAAGGGCAGACCTGGCGGGCAGGGGCACACCCACCTGGATTTCGGCCCAAGTCTCCCCTCTCCCCCTCCTGCCGTGTCCCCAGGGCTGACTCGGCAGAGAGCTGAGAAGAGTCCCCTTTATGGAGGGCATATAGCAGGTGCTCAATCAGGGCTCCATGCCAGGACTGATCGACAGAGCTACCACCAGTCCCCCACACTGTCCCAGGAGGTGTCGGGGAGAAGGGGCTGAGTGGGAAGACTGGAGTTCAAGTCAGACTCTACTTCCGGCCCTGGCTTCCTCCCCCTCCCTCTGCAGAAGGGGTGCACTGGGCAGGCCTGCTGGACAGGAAGTGGAGGAGGTAGGCGGCTGCAGAAGGAAGGCTCTTCACACTCCCTAAGCCCAGCCACACACGCTGGGCGCCAGGGGTCTACAGGGACAGTGGGAAGGCAGCCCTGTGGCTCACCCACATCCAGGACTCCCCAGGCACATGACCACTGCAGACAGATGGAGGTGCAGTGGCCTGCTTGGCACTGCCCCAGGGCACCCCTGAGGCCCAGGCCAGGGCGGGAGGCACGCAACAGCAGCTACCTCCAGAGAACCCTGTGGGGAGGACCTGTAGGTTCCCCCTGGTCCTGCTGGGTGGCTCCATGCCCTGTTCCCTGCCACGTCTCCTGTTTGTCCCCCACAGGCCTCTCACAGTCCAGGTCTGTGCCGCCCCCGCAGCCAGGGGCCCGCCTGCTGGGGTCACATACCTGCCAGCTGCAGGTACATCCCCTGCCAGCGCCCCCGACCCCAGGGGGAGGCCCCTGGTGTGTGTGTTTGCTGCCAGTTGGTGCCTGGCACACTCCACCAGTTCCTTCTCTCCTCCCCCATCCCTGCACATGAGCCTGGGGAGCGGCAGTTTCCTGAGATTGAAGGCAAAATTGCTTGAAAGCCTATGCTTTTATCCACCAATTTGTAGCCATTTAGCAGGGCCAGGCGGAGGGGCAGCTGGCCCCAGCGGTGCTGTCAGCACAGAGGCACCATCGCCTCAGCCAGTGGGATTGTGTCCTTCACTGGTGGTCCCGGCCGGAGGGCCCGGCCAAGGTCAGAAGGCTCTGAGCACTGCAGGTGGCCAGCCGTGGGCCTGGGCTGCCCCTCTCTCTGACCCATGGGGACAGGGCCAGGCTGCCAGAGCTCCGGGAGCTTTGTAGGGGGAGGGCTGGGGGTGGGGGTGTGCAGGGAGCAGGAGGAGGGTTTTGTACTGAGTTCTGGCTAACAGCAGCTGAGGACCACCATACGTCACTGTGCCTGGCCCGGGAAGGTGTAAAAGTGGGGCCCAGCAGAGCAGGGTGCCAGCAGTTGGCGGGGGTTGCCCCAGCCCCGAGTCACCCTTTCCGCTGAGCTGGTCTTGTCTGCTTTCCAAGGGGACCTGGCCACGGCATAGCCAGTGTGCATGGTGTCTGCCCTAATGCTAGCACTGCCCACTTGCCATGGGCACTCCCAGGGCATGGGGGCTGTCCCCACCATCTGACCCCCTCTGGGGCCATCCTCCATCCTCCTCCCTCCCACCTAGAACTTGGCCGCTGTCCCCCAGCCCCGCCCTGGCCCCTCAGCAAGTGGCCACTTCTCCCAGCTCAGAGTGACAGCAGGAAGGCCAGCACCGACACCCTCAGGGCCCACTCGGGCCCCCAGCAGATCAGGGCTGGCAGGGCTTCTGGCTCAGCAAGACCAGCACCAGTGCGTCCTGAGGAGCATGGGGCCCGAGTCCCGGACTAGGGTTGGACCCTGGGGTCAGGCCAGGCTCTGGTCCCTGCTACAAGGCCCCATGCCTGGGGGTCCTGGGACGCCTCTCTGAGGATCCCTAGTCCTTCCCCCGACCCCCAGCCAGCGCCTCCAGCACAGGAGCTCCTTCTCACAGGAAGTCCCTTGGGATCAGCACCAATAAAAAAATACACTTTATTGTGACGTCACAGGGTGCGGGTGGGCAGCATGCAGTGCTCACCTCCAAACCACAGGACATTGCGAAGCAGCCCCTCCGGGGGCCCATCCCCCCCAAGGCACAGCCGGGCTGAGCGGTGGGGCAGGTGCCCTGCTCTGTTCCTTAGCAGGGGTGTGGCGGGCAGCAGCAGCTGGCACAGCTCAGCCAGAAGCGCGAGGCAAAGGGAGGGAGGGAGGAGGGCGTGGGAGCCCACACCTGCCAATCCAGCCCTGAGCTCCTTAACAATTTTGTCTCTCTTGATTAAACATCCAAGGAACATCAAGTTCACAGACACATTTTCTTCTCCCGCTTCCTGGAGACACCCATCCAAACACCAACAGGATGGTCCCGGGGCCACTGGACACTTTGGGTGGGGGATGGAGAGAGGGACAGGGATGGGGCACCAGGCCCTAGGCTGGGGCAAGAGACAGGAGGCAGCCGAGGCAGGGGTGGCCTGGGGAGATGGGAGACGCCAGGTGGGGGCCGTGGCCCGCTCCAGGCATGGTCTCAGGGGAAGGGGAACCAGCCAGGTGCACGGGGCAGGCCCTGGCCCCTCGGCAGCCATCGTCGCATGGGGAGCCCAGCAGGGTGGATGGTGTCCCAGGGTCGTGGTGGCCCTGGTGGTGACCAGGGACGAGGCATGATGGTGCGGGAGCAGGTGGCCAGCTCACTTCCAGCACTGCTCCAGCGAGCCATGAGGCTGGAACTTGAGCCGCTGTGGGCACAGCAGCTTGGTGAAGGCGCGACGGAAGCTGTAGTGGCACAGCGGGTAGAGCACTGGGTTGACTGCAGAGTTGGCCCACAGCAACCAGAACGACGTCTCGTACCAGAAGTCGGGGACGCAGTGACCGTGGCAGGCCGCCCGAATGATCATCAACAGAGTGTAGGGCGCCCAGCAGAGCCCGAAGATGCTCACGATCACGGCCAGGGACTTGGCCACCTTCTTGTCCCGCGACAGCCGGAAACGCTGGCTGATGCCCTGCGAGACCATCTTCATGCGCTTCTCCAGGGACGCCGAGGAGGCCGACGGCTTGGAGCCCCGCTTGAGCGAGCGCGGCCGCTCCCCGCCCCCGCGCGAGGAGCTGCCCGAGCTGGAGGTGGGCGAGGCCGCTGCGCCGCCCCCGAGCGCCCCCTCGCCGGCCTCGGGGCCCGGGGCCGCCTCCCCCACGCCGCACCTGTGCAGCGGCACTGCCTCCCCGTGGCCCCTGGGCCAGCAGCCCCAGCAGCCGGGCGGCGGCGGCGAAGGCTGGGCCTCGGGCGGGGGCTCCGGGGCGGCGCCGTCGCGGCGCAGGCGCGTGCGCCGCTGGATGTTCAGGTAGATGCTGAGGTTGAAGAAGGTGACGCTGAGGAAGGGGGTGAAGAACTCGAGGGTGGAGGCCGTGATAAGGAAGTACCAGTTGTAGAAGAACTCGGCATAGCAGTGGCCCTCAGGGATGGAGCTGCCGCCGGACACGTACTCCCAGCTCAGGATGGCCGGCCCGTACAGCAGGAAGGCCAGCACCCACACCAGCGCCATCTTGCGCACCGCCCGCCGCGTGTCACCCTGCTGGGCCCGGTAGGAGACCTGCAGGGGATGGGACAGGTCGGGTCAGGAGGCCAGGGGGGGCAGTGGCACACGGTCCTGCGTTCACTTCCAGCCCCAGGCCAGCGGGCATGCGCGCCCGGCCTTCCCAGAGCCTGCCTGGCTGCAGTTGGTTCAGACCTGGCTGTTGTGACTGTGTAAAGGGTGACCCCCAGCCAAGCTTTGTGTTTCCCTGTCAATATCCCTTTCAAATAAAAAATGTAGGGTCAGCACGGTAACACAGTGTGCTAGTCCTCCAGGGAGGCACAGACCCGCAGTACCAACATCCCATATGGGCACCGGTTCCAGTCCTGGCGGCTCCACTTCCCAACCAGCTCCCTGCCTGTGGCCTGGGAAAGCAGTCAAGGACGGCCCAGGTCCTGGGACGCTGCACCTGCAGGGGAGACCTGGAGGAGCTGCTGGCTCCTGCCTTCAGCTCAGCTCAGCTCTGGCCACTGTGGCCAAGTGAGGAGTGAAGCAGTGGACGGAAGGTCTGTGCCAAGAGGCAGGTTCCAGCCCTGGCACACATGTGGTGACACACACGGGAACACAGGGTCACAGACGCCACCAGAAGGAGACGGGTGAGGGTGGCGTGAGCTGTCTTGCAGGACAGGAGGCCACACACCTGCAGGGCCAAGAGAACCAACAGGGGCCAGGCAGGGGGTCAGGCAGGTCGGTGGGGGCTGGAATGCTGGCCGGCAGGGCAGCCCCAGGCTCCCTCTGCTCCCAGCCTGCCGGGGAGGCACAGCACAGCTGACAAACTGTCACTGCCTGGGTGGGGTGCTGTGTCACAGTGGGTGAAGCTTCCTCCCACACGGCAGCCCCATTTCCTGTCCAGCTCCTGCTTGTGGCCTGGGAATAAGCGGAGGACAGCCCAAGCTTGGGCTCCTGCAACCGCATAGGAGACTGGAAAAAGCTCCAGATTTTGGTCTGGAATAGTCCCACTTTGCGGCCACTTAGGGAATGACCTAGCCAATAGAAGATCAATCTCTCTCTCCCTCCCTCCCTCCCTCTCTGATTCTGGCTTTCAAAATAAATAAATACAGCTTTAACACATGGAGCACCGCTCAGAAGCCAGGGGACCGGGCTCTGTGCTGGACACCCCTGACGTCACTTAGTCCTTGCCACAGCCCTTGGGCGGGGAGGAGGCAAGCTCAGGAGGACCCCAACCCTTGCATTCTGTCCTCCACCTGCCCAGGCTAGGAGGGAAAACGCTCCCATCAAAGGCTGGGCTGGACGAGCATTGGGGGAAGAGGAGGTGGCGGGGGAACAGCTCCTATGGCCACAGGTGTGTACAGCCTGTGCAGTGAAGCTGCAGGGTCCAGGGTGCAGGACCGGGATCCAGGGCTCAGGGCTCAGGGTCCAAGGTGCAGGACCGGGGTCCAGGGTACAGGACCAGGGTCCAGGGCTCAGGGCTCAGGGCTCAGGGCTTGGGGCCTAGAGTTCAGGTCCGGGGTCCAGGGCTCAGGGTGCAGGGTGCTGGACCGGGGTCCAGGGCTCAAGGCTCGGGGCTCAGGGTCTAGGGTGCAGGACCAGGGTCCAGGGCTCAGGATCCAGGGTGCAGGACCAGGGTCCAGGGCCCAGGGCTCGGGGCTCAGGGTGCAGGACCGGGGTCCAGGGCTCAGGATCCAGGGTGCAGGACCAGGGTCCAGCGCCCAGGGCTCGGGGCTCAGGGTGCAGGACCGGGGTCCAGGGCCCAGGTCTCGGGGCTCAGGGTGCAGGACCGGGGTCCAGGGCTCAGAGTCTAGGGTGCATGGTCTGGATTGTGGGTGCTGGGTTAGGGTCTGGGTTATGATCAAAGTACAGGGTCAGGGTAAGGGGCTCAGGGTCTGGATCCAGTGTACTGGGTCTGGGTCTGGGGTGCAGGGTACAGGGTAGGGGTCATGGGTGCAGGGTACAGGGTAGGGGTCATGGGTGCAGGGTACAGGGTAGGGGTCATGGGTGCAAGGTGCAGGTTCGGGCTCCAGGGTATAGGGTTGGGGTCCGGGGTCCAGGGTCGGGGTCCAATGTGCATGGTCAGGGTCTGGGGTACAGGGCCAGGGTCTGGGGTGCAGGGCCCAGGTCAGAATCTGGGGTGCAGAGTGCAGGGCCCAGAGTCCCTCCCTCAGAGCAGTACCCATAGTACAGGGCCACTGGGAGTCAGGAGCTGCTGTCGCCTGCCTGGAACAGCGTTTGTGCCCTGGGAGGGACAATGACAGCCTGGCTGCTGCCCGGAGCCTCTAGCCCATGCCCTTCCTTGAACACAGGGACATAGGCTGAACCGCATCCTACCTGGGTCCCATCTCACCTCCACCCTGCCACTCCCCAGGAGTCAGTCCCACTGGCTGTAGAGAGCCCTGAGCATGGGGGGGCGCGTTCTGTAGGGACTCAGCTCACGCCACCCTCACCCGTCTCCTTCTGGTGGCGTCTGTGGCCCTGTGTTCCCTATGGCCATCCCTGCCCGAGCCCTGTGGGTCCCCCAGCGGTGCCAGGACTCACAGCTCGGGTGACGGACAGGAAGCGGTCGTAGCTGATTAGCACGATGTTGAAGACTGACGAGGTGCACAGCAGGTAGTCCACCACCAGCCACAGCTTGCAGAGGCCCCGGCCGAAGGTCCAGCGGCCGGTCAGCACATAGGGCACATACAGCGGGATGCAGAAGGCACCTGTGGGGGAGCAAGGCCACAGTGGGCACAGGTGGGAACTGAGGGGCCCAGGGCCAGCTTTCTGGGACCAGCCACCTGCCTCCAAACTCGTCTCTGGTATTGCCTGGGCACAACTCCATTCCTGCTGCTAGCCTGTGGCCAGTTCCACCCACAGCCCGCAAGCCCCACTGCTGCCCCTGGTCTGGGCAGGGGTGGGTGGGGTGAGTGGGCAGGAGGCAAGACCCAGGCAAGGCGACTCAGCACAAGACCGGGCTTCTGGTGGGCGCCCCCAGCGGGAGGGGAGGTCATGTTCCACAGTGGTCCCCAGCCCCTATCCTGGCCCTGGCCAGCCCTCCATCCTCAGTGTTCAAATCCTTCTCCGCCAGCAGCTTCCGTCGCCAAGCTGGGCTCAGCGTCTGCAAGACGCACCTCGCAGCCCCAACAGGTGTCTGGCGCTCGGCCCCCTCCGCGTGCCCCGCCTCCCAGCCGACAGCAGATCACGGACACGTGAGAGCGCGCTCCTGCCGGCATCTCCCCGCCCCCCGTTTTCCCGGGCCTCCTCCCCCAGGATGGAGCTAAAAATCCCCCTTCCCTGTCCTCTTCCCAAACCTCCCCCGGGCGCCCTCGGCGCGTCCCGAGTCCGCAGCCGCCTTTGTTTGGCTTTGGCGCAGGAGCGGGCGCTGTTCCGCGGCCGCTGCGCCTCGCGCCTTGCCGAGCGCACGCCCGTCCGCCCGCTGGCTCTCGCCCCTTTCCCGGGGCACCAACCCCCACCCCAAGCTTTAGCCCCGCGGGCCAGGAGGCAAGGAACTTGCCCGCGCCCACCGCCACACAGGTTTCCACTCCCTCGCCCCAGCCGGGATCCGCCTGGGCGTGTGCCCGCGAGCCACTCCGGGTCCGGGCGCGGGTCCCCTCCATCCCGGCCAGGTTACAGCTGCGGGGAGGAGACGCGAAGGGGGGTGCTTTACCCACGAGGAAGTCGGAGATGGCGAGGTTGAGAAGAAAGAAGTTGTTCTGGGTGCGGAGGCTCGAGTCGGCTACGAAGGCGAGCATGACCAGCGCGTTGCCCAGCACCGTGGCCACGATGAGCAGCGCCATGAGCGCGGCCAGCACGGCGGTCCAGGCGGCGGAGAAGCCGCGCGCCCCGCCCGCCGCCGCCTCGCCTGCCAGCGCCCCCGACGCGTTCAGCAGCCCGTCGGGCGGCGCGCGCTCCATGGTCCCGCAGGCTCACGAGGCGCCGGGACGCGAGGTAGAGCGCGGGCCGCGGGCTGGGATGCCGGGAGGGGCCACGGCCCGGGGACCTCGTCGTGGCCCACTGTCGGCCCGGTGAGGCTCCCCGGGAGGCCCCCGGAGCATGGTCCCGGGCTCCGAGCAGAGGAGGTCCCGGTGGCGCGGCTGCCGCAGGCGCGTCCGTGCACCCGGAGCGCCGCGCGCAGCCGAGTGCGCCCCGCGCCCAGCCCGCCGCCCCCCGCGCCCCGCGCTGAGCCCCCGCCATTGGCTGCGGCCCTCGCCCCGCCCCCGCCCCGCCCCCGCCCCGCCCGGCGCCGGCAGCACCACGGACAGCGCCGCGTGCCCGCCCGGCCGGCCCCGGCCCCGGGGTGCGCGGCGTCTGGCGGGGCGCCCGCTCCGGCCACGGCGGGCGCTGGGGCCGGGGTCCCGAAGGTGCCATCGCGGGGCGGCGCGTCTCCGCGGAGCTCGGCGCTCGCCGTGCCCGCGGTCCCGGAGACCCATGCCCTGCCCTGGTCCGCAGCCGGGGGGCCCGGGGAAGACCCTGGGCGAGGAGGGGGCAGGGAAACGCCTGCACTCGGGCTGCGGGGAGAACTTGCCCTCTCGTGCCCCTCCTCGTTCCCTGTAGGGTGCAAGTCGCTGGAGGGGGGTGGCGGGGGAAGAGGAAGACTAAGAGGAAAACAGGTGGGGAGGGGGTCCCGCGAGCCGGGACCTTGACCACGCGAAGCTGAGAGGGACCCTGGCTCTCAGCACGCTGTGGTCAGGGCCCCCGCGCAGGGTCCAGGGTGACCTGCCAGGCGCAGACAGATGTGCAGTTACATAAGGGAGGCTGGGAGCCCGAGCGGCTGCAGCCAGGAGGGAGCGCGCCCCGCCGGGACGCAGGTGGCCCCAGGTTGACCTGGGGACCTGGAGTGCTCCCGCCGACCCCGCGCCCCCACCCCCCGGGCGGGCAGCGCGATGGGGCGGTCCCTGCTGCAGCCGCGGACAGCCGAGGTCACACCGTGCTTGGGCGCAGACAAGGTGGCAGCGACAACGGCTGCGTTTGCGCGGGCGAGCGGGGGTCTGGCGCGAGGGAGCGTCCCTTCCCCAGACTCGTAGGGTCCAGGGCAGGGTCGACCCGAGGCTTCGCGCAGACAGGCGCTCGGCACCCAGCCGCGCTCTGCCCAGGCTCTCCGCCGCCGGCCTGAGGCTGGGGACCCGCGAGAGAGCAATGAGCAGCAGACAGCAGACAGCGAGGGAACAGCGCCCGAGGGGGGAGCCGTGGCTGCCTTGTCGCCTGCCAGCAGCGGGCGACACCACGAGGACAGAACCCCCTCCGCCGCCCCCCCCCCCCGTGACTGGGTGGGGGTGGAGGCCTGGGGCTGCAGGGAGGGGGTGGGGCCCCTGGCGGGCGCTCAGCGCCCCCAGTTGACTCTGGGGGTCCCGGGGCTGTCTGCCAGAGGTCCACCCCGGTCCCATCACAGCCAGCAAGCTATTCCTGGCTCTCAGGGGCCTGTTCTGAGGACCAGCACCCCATTCCAGTCCCCTCTTCCTTTAAGTTCTAACCCAGGCTGCCAGCCAGCCCTGTTCCCCCATGGGACCCGCCCAGTTGCCTTTCACAGTAACTCCTGGTCTGGGCAGGTGGGATGCTCCTGGAGCTGCCAGTCCCTCCTCCAAGCCCGCCCATGGCATTTGGTGTGCGCCAGCTCCCTGCTAGGTGTGCCTGCCCCTCCCCACCCACAGGCTGGGGCCCCAAAGCCTTAGGAGACGGAGGGGATACATGGCAACTGTAACCCCAGGCAGAACAAGTGCCCAGGGCTCTGGGAACCAAGTGGCTGGTCTCGCAGTGCCCATCTCTCCCGTGAGTGGACCCATGCCCCCACTTTGGGCAGGGGGTTTACCGTGTGGCCTCTGCCCACAGCAGCTGCCCATATGACCCCCCCCACCTCTGGCATGGTCTGACAGGATGCCAGGCTCCCTTGCAGTGTGGCTGGTGTGCGTCCTGTGGGCCCTCTCTCTGAACTCAGACCTCCCGTTTTGGTAATTGTTGTCAATCTATAGAGAGAGTCTCCGTAAATGGCCACAATGGCCAGGGCCACGCCAGGCTGAAGCTGGGAGCCAGAATCCCACTCCAGGGCCCCCACAGGGTGCAGAGGGGTGCTGAGGAGTATATAGAGAGGTGAGAGGGGTGTGGAGGTCCACGTGGACCCTCCTCCACTGCTTTCCCAGGGACATTATCAGGATCTGCACGGGAAGCCCATGTGGGATGCTAGCACAACAGGCAGTGGCCTAACCCACTACGCACAGTACCAGACCTCCTAATTATAATGTTTAGCCTTTCCTTTCAGACCCCAGTTCCGGGGATTTAGCTGCGTGACCTCAGATGGGCAACCACTTCCTGTGGGCATCAGCCTCTCGCTCACCAACAGTGACCAGCAGGAAGTCCATGACTGTGCACAGGCCGGATGCCAGTACTCACATGCCCGGCCTCATTGGCCCAAGCCACCCTGGAGGTGACCTTGCGGCCACGTCTCACGGAGCAGGCCAGCCAGTGGCCAAGGCAGTGTGGGCTGAGTGGCCCTGGCAGCCGTGTAGCTGCATACAGCGTGTCTTATTCCAGGGGCTCTCTCAAGCAGTGGCCATCTGGTTTGGGCACTGATTGAAAGGGAAAGTGGCTGGGGCCAGTCAGTGGCCAGTGCTCTGCCAGGCCACACAGGGGCCTGTGGGGGGACATGCTGAGGAACTCTGGGCCGCAACAGGTGGGTCCAGTGGGCAGGCTTAGTCATCGGGAGCCATCTGCCGTGAAGCCATGAGAACCAGCCACCAGGCCTGGCGGGGTCAGGAGGGTAGGGAGCTATGCTGGGGCTCCACCCCTGCACCTGCTCCCCACTGGGTTTGCCTCAGGCCAGGGACTGAGGTCAGCATCCTATGTGGGCAGGAGGAGGTGCAAGAGGGTACAATAGCCCGGGACCCTCGGCCTGCAACCCCCCTACTGCCACAGCAGCCCAGAGTAGGAACCACCTTCCAAGGCACCCCGGGGGCCCCACACAGAGTCTGGGTATAGTCCTGTCAGCCGTGGGCAAGTGAGAAACTTTTGCTTAGCAGTTTTTGTGTCCCCACCAAGGCACCACAGTGCCCCCGGACCCCAGGGAAGCAGTGTCCCAAAATGTGCAATGTGGGGCTATAGGTGTTTGTCCCCAAAGCAGGCACCCCCGACCAGGACTTCTGGCTGCAGCATCCCCAGGGGCCCTCCAGGTCCCCAAAGTGTGCAATATGGGGCTATAGGTGCTTGTCCACAAAGCAGGAACCCCCGACCAGGACTTCTGGCTGCAGCCATGCCCAGGAGCCCTCCAGGCACCAGGGTTGCTCTTGGTCTGGTTGTTTTTGCGAAGGGACACATGCAGCTGTCCCAGCCTGAGAAGGTACCATGGTCAGGGACAGCGCTGTCAGAGAAAAGGGGGACGGTAGAGCTCCCCGTCCAGCACAGGGCAGGGGTAAGGGGCCGTGTGCCGAGGCCTGAGGCCACCTGCCTGCCCTCTGCCCACATGGCTTTCACAGGTGTCACACCCAGGAGGCCCCCTGGCCTCTGAGAGGACCCAGTTGGACCTGCACCTGGTCCCAGATTTGGAAGTGTGACTGGAGAGTCTCCACTGAGGAGGGGACACTGCAGCAGAGACCCAAGGGAAGGGGAGGCTTGGGGGGGACAGGAAGGGGTGAGGCGGGAGGTGGGATGCTCTGAGCTCGGTGTGGAGGCCAGTGTGGCTGGAGCAGGGGGAAGAGGCGAGGGTCAGGAAGAGTCTGGGCGGGCCAGTGCTGTCTCATCCTGTGCCGCGGTGAGGGTCCAAGTGTTTTCCTGGGAACCACGGGAACTCCAGCCCCCCGGCTGCTGTCAGAGCCGGAAAGGACAGAAGCCGAGAGGGGCTCAGCTGACAGGCAATGGTGGTGACGGAGGGGGACACCTGGCCACATTCAGCTGAGGACTGGTTTATTTTATTTGAAACAGTTAGGGTTGGAGGCAGAGTCTTTATTCTGCAAAGGGTGTTTCTGGTCCGCTGCTGGGAGCTCCATCTGGGTCCCCATGTGGGAGCAGAAGCCCGGGGACTTGGGCCATCCTACTCTGCCTTCCCAGGCACACCAGAATGGAGCACTGGGTAACAATGTGAAGCAACATCCACGTGGGATGTTACTCTTGCAGGTAGTAGCACTACAAGTTAAGCCGTAGCTGGGGCTTCTTTGAGAAGCCAGAAAAGCCGTGGCCTGGGCTCAGGCAGCTTGACGCCTCAGAGGGTGAGGGGACACCTCGCTTCTTAATGTTTAAAAACTTTGAGGGGTCAGCGCCATGGCTTAGGGGCTGAAGCCAGGGGCCTGTCCCAGGTGGGGACGAGAGGACAGCCAGCGGGCTGTAGCAGTGTCACCCCTGCCCACTACGGTCTGGCCTGCCCACCTGCTCGCTCTAGGGGCAGCTCTGGGCCAGGAGCTTTCTCCCTGGGACTAAAGGCGTGCCCGGTGCTGGTGCCTGCACAGCTCTGTGCCCGCTGTGCGAGGACACAGCCCACTAATGAGAAATAATGAGGTGGCAGGGCTGCCAGAGGCCAGTGACAAGACGGCCATGCTGCGGTTAGAGCCCGGGCCCTCGTGGGCTGCAGGTCCAGTCTGGCAAGCGCCACCTCCTCCCTGAACGCCGTGTGCACTGTGCAGCAGCTCATTTGCATATGGGAATGTAGATTTTTCTTTTTTTGTCTCCCCTGGTGACATTCTGAGCCAGCTCTGGGGTGCATCGTGATGAGCTCAGGGTCTGGGTGGGACAAGAATGGCATTTGAGGCCACCAGGGTGGAATGACACACTGGGTCTGGCTTTCCCTGCATGTGAGGCCCCAGGCAGAGCGGTGGCAAGGGGGCCACACTCTACTTCCAGGCCCGAGGGTCGGGCACTTCTGTTGCCCACAGTGGAGCTGGCCTGGGGTGAGGAGGAGTTGAGCCGGAGCTGCAGTCTGGCGTTCCAGAAACACCTGCCTCTCCCCGCCTGCCCTCCTGGTAGAGTCTCGCCCATCCTCCAGCCCTCTCCCCTGGAGTGGGAACTGCTGACTACCCAGACTGGTCTGCTCTGCCCGCTCTGCTGTGGGCCACAGAAGTCCAGGGCAGGAGCAGGAATGCTTCAGTGAGGAAGCAGAGACTGAGGGCTGTGGGCAGGGGCTGCCAGAGGGGTGGGTGGTATGTGCCACTGGGCACTGGGAGGCCAGTGTAAAGGGGAAGGGCATCCTGGCTGGCACCCCTGGGCTCTGCAACGGGCACCTGCCAAGCGCAGGGTTCCAGCCCACACCCCACATCACAGTGCCCAATTGAGATGCCCAGCTGAGGTTCCAGACCCTGCCAGTGCAACCCTGGGAGGCAGTGGCAATGGCCCTGGAGTCCCTGGCACCCACGTGGAGGGTGTGGATGGAATTCCTGGCTCCAAGCCTTGTCGTGGCTCAGTCTCAGCTGTGGCAGGCATCTGGGCATGAACCCTTGCTCTCTGCTTTTCAAACAAGTAAAATGGTTTTCAAAGCAAGTGAGAGAGAGAAAGAGAGAAAGAGAGAGAGAGAGAGAGAGAGAGAGAGAGAAGCATGGCCAAGAGAGAAGGCAGATGCTCTGGCTCGGGGAGGGAGGGTTTAAGGACCCCCAGCCTCAGGGCTGCAGGCGCTCTGGCTGGGGAGGGAGGGTTTAAGGACCCCAGCCCCAGGGCTGCAGGCGCTCTGCTCGGGGAGGAGGGGTTTAAGGACCACAGCCCAAGGCTGCAGGCGCTCTGGCTCGGGGAGGGAGGGTTTAAGGACCCCAGCCCCAGGGCTGCAGGCGCTCTGGCTTGGGGGGGCGGTTTAAGGACCCCAGCCCAAGAGTCTTCTCCACCCCGCACAAGAGCGTTCGCTGGCCCCACGTCAGCCCACCTGGGAGACCATGCCAAGCCATGCCACAATTGCCCTTCCCCGTCCCAGTGCTCCTCCCCGGCCTCTGGACCATGGTCATCAGGCCTGGCTAGAAGTGGAGTCAGGCCACACTGTCCGGGCGGTCCCTGGGTGGCGCAGGCAGCACAGGCTCTGCCTTGGACCCTACCTGCGCTTGGCCAAGCTTCTGGCTGGGTGGGACCGGCCTGTGGCTTGTCCAGCCGCCAGCTGCCCCCCCTTGGGGACCCAGCTCCACACCTGCCACCTGTCTCTGCCTGAGCCTGGCCCTCCTTCCCCTTTTGCCCTCTGCTTCACGCCACCCCCCTTGCCTGCTGAGCCTTCCTACAGCGACTGACTAGGGCCTCAACTTGGTGACCCCCCAGTCCATGGTGCAGGCCCAGGTCCAGGGAACCAGGGAGCAGAAACCCCTAGGGCAGTTACAGGGAGCACTGCTGCCGGGCCCGGCGTGGGACAGGGCAGGGCTGTGGGACTTGGGCACCAGTACACATGGCAGCTGTGACCTGCAGCCTGGACACGGGCTACGGCTCTGCCCACACCACCCTGACCCTGTGCAGCAGCACTGCTGGGGTTGTCTGTCTGCCACGGGGCCCAGGATGGCCCTGGAGCGGCCAGCTAGGGCTGGCCTGGGCCACCTTGGGAATCCTGAGCAGGCTGCCCTGCTGTGCTGTGGACTTCAGGCTCTGTCTGTCCCTGTCCGCCTCCCCCCTTTGTCCAGGGACTTGTGCCTGCTGCCTGCAGACGGCCTTGGGCGCTCTTGGAGCACCTGGGAGGGGCACTGGTGGCTGAGTGGGTGCCAGGCTGGCTTTGTCTGCCCCGTCACCTGGGGAGGCCCAGGCAGCAGCTTCCTGCCAATGCTGGCAAGGTGCCCGGCAAGAAGTGTCTTATCAGCCCCTTTCCTCCCCACAACAAACCTGCCTGCCAGCCAGCCTGGTGCATGCCTCCAGGGGAGACAGCCCCCTGCAGGCAACACCCCCAAACCGGTATCCTGAGCACCTGCTACCCTGCCCACCTTAGCCTCGGCATCTTCAGGACAGTGCTGGCAGAAGGGCACGGCAGTGGGTTGGCCTTAGGGCTGCCCTCAGCCCTCTCCCCAGCCAGGCGTGTGCTGCCCCACCAGGACCTGGGCACCCAGCCCCTCCCCTTCCTTCTCCAGGGGTGCACCCTCTCAGCTGCCCCCCTTCCCTGCCGCCGCTCCAAGCTGAGACGCTGCCCCTCACTCCCCCACACCTGGCAGCTCCCCTGGCACAGCACTCAGCCGGCAGCCCCAGCCAACGCGCGTGCCTCCCCGGAACATCGCACTGGACCCGGCCCAGCTGTCTCACTCGGCTCGCTGCCCCGCCCGTCCCTGCACACGGATGTGCACACGCCCGGTCCGCCCCATGTGGGTACCCGGCAAGGGTGGGGGGACAAGAGCCTCACCTTGCCCAGCCTGGGCACTGTGCCCACAGGGTGATGCGGGAGACCAGCAGGCAGCTCCCCTCTGATGAGCATTGTTCCCACTCACGGCCGCACATGGACCACCTCTCTCTCGGCTGACCCTGCTGACTGGGGCTTTGGGGAGAGAGCAGCCAAGGGGCAGGTGTTCAGCTTAAGCCACATCCCACATGGACGTGCCCAGCTGGCAGGAGTCCTGGCTGCTCTGCTTCCAACCCAGCTGCCTGCTGAAACACACCCTGTGGGCAGCAGGCTTGAGTGCCTGGGCCCCTGCACCCACGTGGGAGATCTGCACAGAGCCCCGGCTCTCAGTTTCGGCCTGGTCCGGTCCAGCCACCGCAGGCATGTGGGGTGTGAACTAGCTCTGTCTCTGCTTTTCAAATAAAACAAACACAAAAATTTTAAAAGAGGCTGACTCCCCTGGTGGGACAGACTTTCCTCTTTCGCTTTTGGATTCTGGTGAGTCACATGTGATGGCTAGAGCAGCAGCAGCTGTTTTGGCCCATGAAGTGATACGGAGGCCCGAACCAGCACTGGCAGAGGGGACTTAGAGGGGGGCAGTATGGCTTGTATCATAGGATGGAAGCAGCTTTCCAGGCTCTGGGGTTTCTGGGAAACAGCTCTAACCCTAAGAAGCCTGGCAGGAAGCTGCTCTGGTGTCCCGCAGAGGCTCATAGAAGCAGGACCCTGAGACCCAGCACATTGCGGGGGCTGCACGGGCCCCTTCTTCCTGCACAGGGTTGGAGGGCACCTACAGGGAGCGGTACCCCACTGGACTGACAGGGGGACCCTTTCCTCTGGAGGCGCCTTTGGAGCCTGCAACCCTGGGTGGTACCTCCTCCACTTCAGCACTCCCTGGGGATGGCAGGGGGCACTGGGCTGAGAGCATGCTCACTGGGAACCAGCACACAGCAGGCACCTGGGAGATGCCAGGAGGCAGAGAGGCGGCACGGAAGGGGAATGCCTCTCTCCTGCGCCCACGGGCCCCGCCTCCACCCTGGTGGGTTGGCCAGCCAGAGGAAGCCATGGTCCAGGCCTTCCAGGGAACCCGGCTTCCTTTCGGCAGGATCTGCTTGTTCAGGTCCCAAAGACACAGGAGACAAAAGCGAGACAGAGCAGGCCCCGCACTGCTGCTGTTGATAACTCGTCTCCGGCACGTGCTGGGTTCAAACCTAAAAATACTCCCGGCACTGCCATCGGCGAGCGAGTGCCGGCACGTGGCAGGGGAGCCTGGGAAGCAGCAGTGCCGGGCACCCGCCAGCCGGCCACGTGAGGGCCCCTCGGCCTGGTTACACCCACACAGGAGCACCTTGGCAGCAGGAGGGGGCTGGCATGCTGTCTACCCACATGGGGCTCTGAGGGGACCGTGTCAGGAGTGTGGGGTGACGGGAGGGGCTGGGGGCTCTGGGGGGACGTGGATGGGGGTGTGGGGTGACGGGAGGGCAGTGGGCAGGGGCAGCGCCCGGTCTGCCGGGGCTCCGGATGGGAGCGTGTGACGGGAGGGCAGTGGGCAGGGGCAGCGCCCGGTCTGCTGGGGCTCCGGACGGGAGCGTGGGGTGACGGAAGGGCAGTGGGCAGGGGCAGCGCCCGGTCTGCCGGGGCTCTGGACGGGAGCATGGGATGATGGGAGAGGCTGGGACTCTCAGATCCTCAATCCCTCCATTGGAAAAGCAGGGGCTAAACCTCCCTTGTACCTGAGCAGGGGTGAGGAGGCAGCCAGACACAGCAGTCCCCACAGGGCCAGGAGCGGAGGGGCTGCCCCCAGTCCTCTCAAGGCCCAACACACTGCAGGGCCACTGTGCTGATGACTGGGTCTGAGAGCAGGGCAGGCAGGAGCAGGCCTCTCCCCTCAACCACGGCCCACACACCCACAGGGCAGCCGGCTAACCTGACACCTGACTCAGTGCAGGTCTTGCTGCTGACCTGGCCAGGGTTCCCTGTGCCTGGACTGGGAAGCCATGGGCCTCTTGCGAGCCTTGGGGCCCGTCTGGGAGCTAGCACGCTGGGATGGTGCGGACACACCCTGCCCACCTGCTGGTGGCTGAGGCAGGGTCTGCCAGCCGCCATCATCACCGCTGTGACCCTGGTCCCAGGCCGGGTTTGCCGCCTCCCAAACCCTTCCTTCATCTGAACCTGGGAGCATGCACCCTCTGGGACTGGCTTCTGGACAAGCACTCCCTGGCTGGTGCCAGGCGCATCTCCTCACCCCAGAAGGGGAAGGCCGCGGCCAGCCCTGGTGCCAGGTGCCACGTGCTCCTGGGGGAACAGCTCCAAGGCCTGTAGAAGACCAGCTTGCCCCCACCCTGCAGGCCAGGATGGGTCCCTGTATTCCTGGCAGAGCGGTCAGGTCCTGGGGGCGTGTTCCCAGGAGTGAGGGGCGGGGAGGGAGCCTGCCCCCCAGGACGGGCCCACAAAGGACGCGGCGGCGCTCGGTCATCGCTGTGGCAACCAGCCTGCCCTCCGCGTCCCGCTCAGGCCTGCGCGCCCCACTCTGTCCTCCCTCCAGCAGCAAGGCGCTTTCTTCTCGGGTAGCCATGGCAACGCCTTTGTTTCCGCAGGCTGGCCCGCCTCCCTCCGGCTCCTTCCCAGCCGGCTGCGTCTCCGCAGTCCCCCGGGCGGCGCCGGCCCCCGGGACCCTCGCTGCGGCTCGGAGCTCCGGCCGCGGAGGCGCGCGCCCCCGGGCCTGCGGAGGGCACAGCCCTGCCCTCCAGGCCCCACGCGGCCGAGGACGCGCTGCAGAGGCCCGGCCCTCCTGCTGGGGTCACCAGCTCAGCCGACCGGGCGCAGGCGACCGCAAAGCACTCACTCTTGGAGGGGCGGCACACCTGCCAGGGGCCCCTGTGTCCATCCACACTCCCCCCAGTGCTGGCAAGGGCAGGCGAGGCTTTCAGCCCGGGGGTCCGAGCCCGGGCAGCAGAGGCCCCAGGGCCGGCCTCCCGGGCGCCAGCCAGCCCCTGGCCGCACCGTCCCAGTGGACGCCCACGGGGGACGCCTCGCGCAGCCGGCCCCTGTCCCCGGGGCCGCCCGGGAGCCGGGCAGCTCGGCCCGAGGCGGACGCCAGTGCCAGCCGCGCCCCGCCCGCCGCGCCCGGCCACCTGACTCAGTGTTTGTAAACTAGGCCGCCCGCGGCCACGCCCGGCCGTCCCCTTGCGGCCCGTCGGCCAGGCCCCGCCTCCGCCGCGCTGTGATGGGCTGCCAGGCCCGTCACTCCGAGGAGCATAGTGCCCGCCTCCCAAAGCGGGCCTCGGCTCTGGCGCTAATTGGGCAGGTGCGGAGAACGTCACGGCACCGGGGGCCGCGATTGGCGGGCGCGGGCTGTCAGTCGGCGGTGCGGCGGGCCGCACTTCCGCCTCGGTGTCAGCGGGTCTCGGAGCTGAGGGACGGCGCGGCTCGGCCGGCGGGGAGGCCCGGTCCAGGTGAGCGCTGGCCGGGGAGGAGGGACCCGGTGCGGGGAGGCTTGGTGCGGGGAGGCCCGGTGCGGGGAGGCTGGTGAGGAGGGACCGGTGCGGGGAGGCCCGGTGCGGGGGAGCGCTGGCCCATGGAGGGATCCGGTGCCGGGCAGGTTCAGGCCGCGCGCGTCGGACCTCGGAGGTTACACTTCCCCGGGTCAGTGGGGCGCGCCCTCGGCCGAGGGCCTAGCCGTGGGCTGCCCGCCCGCGCGCCCCCCGCGTGGGGTTCCTGGACCTGGCCGCCCCCTCTGCCCAGGGCCCGCCCGTGGGCTCCCTGTCCTCACGCGCGTGGATCTCGGCGGAGACGCCCACTCTGAGGACTTCACGTCTGACACCTGCCCTGGAGACGGGCTTTGGAAGTCTCCTGCCTGTCCACTCATGACGAGGCCGGACCGGACAGCCTGCCTTGGGCGCTGGTGGGCGGTGGGGTGTGAGCCCCAGCACGCTGTCCTGGCCTGAGGCTCTGCTCTGAGCCAGCTCGGTGGGGCCACAGCGCGCACCTGCGTGCCGCCTGCCCCCGGAACCCGGGACTTCTGCGGAGGCTGAGAACA
The DNA here is from genome assembly GCF_030435755.1 of Ochotona princeps. Taxonomy (NCBI): domain Eukaryota; kingdom Metazoa; phylum Chordata; class Mammalia; order Lagomorpha; family Ochotonidae; genus Ochotona; species Ochotona princeps. The sequence continues at coordinate 791,995 of NC_080853.1, read as the reverse complement.
GCGTGGGCAGCCCGTGAGCCCGGCTCTCCCGGGAGGGCTTCTGCTGGCTCAGGAGACGGGCCTCCCAGTGCTCCAGAGAGGCTGCCAGAGAGGCTGCGGGGCGCCAGGCTGAGCCACTTAGCGGAGCCACTCAGCGACAGCTCAGAGCGCCCGGGCAGCCTGCTCTAGTGGTCCCAGTTTCAAGATTTTCATTAAATTTGCTTAGAACATTATTTATTTTTTTATTTTTTATTGGAAAGGCAGATTTACAGAGAGGAGAGACAGAGGGGAAGATCTTCTGTCCACTGATTCACTCCCCAAGCGGTCTCAATGGCCAGAGCTGAGCCCATCCGAAGCCAGGAGCCAGGAGCTTCTTTAGGGTCTCCCATGCGGGTGCAGGGTCCTAAGAACTTGGGCCATCCTCTGCTGCTTTCCCAGGCCACAAGCAGGGAGCTGGATGGGAAGCGGGGCTGCAGGTACACAATGGCGCCTACGAGGGATGCCGGGGCCTGTAGGCAGGCTGCAGCGGACAGCGCTTGGCGCCGTGCTCGGAGCGTCCCGGCTGTGTGGTTGCTGTCGGCTCTGTCGCACTGTATGTAACTCCTGCTGTGTGCCTGAGTGTTCAGAGAAGCTGTTTTGTGTTTAAGTCGAGTGGCTCTCCCTGTCTCCCAGCTGGCCGCAGGGCCCGTGTTTACCGAAGGTGCGGTTCTGGCTGCTGGCCGGGCACAGGCGGGCTTGTCACCAAGACGTGGCTTTGGCGTTCATGTCTGAGTGAGCTTCCGCAGCTGGGCTCCAAGTGAGCTGCAGGCCGCTTTTCTTGCGTTGCTGTTTGGAGGACAGGCCTGGGTGATTGGCGTATTTGTGCACAGTGCTCACACCCTCCGCAGTGTGCCAGCTGGACTGTGCCTGATGGCCCCTTGGGGCTAAGGAGCAGTGGGACACCTTGACAGACTTACTCACTTACCTGTTTGGAAGCAGTGTTGCAGGGAGAGCGAGGGCCCGCGTCCTCTGTCCCAGCACCCTCCCAGCAGTGGGAGCTGGGCACTGCGTGCAGGTGTCATTGTGGGAGGCCGGGCCCAGGGCACTGGGTCCCAGTCTGCATTCGAGTGTGGGTGCCCGCTGTGCCATGCACCCTGCAGGCCAGGGCCTTGTTGTACACTGTACCCCACCATTGCAAGCACCAAGTTGACTGCCTCAGGAAAGGACTTCTGGCATGCCCTGGGGAAGCCACATTTCACCCGGCTTTGCTGACAGAGGCAGGGGCGAGGGCTGAGGGGCCGAGGCAGGGCTGAGGGGCCGGGGCTGGGGCGAGGGGCAAGGCAGGGGCGAGGAGCTGCGTGTTGCTGTATCTGAGGTTCCCAAGGGAGGGGAGAAGCAGGGCAAGTGGGGCTGTGGGTGGGGGAGGTCCCTGTGCCCTGGCCTTGAGGGGCTGCTGTGAGGCCATGCGGCGGCGGTTACTGTGCCAGTGGCTCCGGGCCCTAGCTGTCCCACCTGAGGATGCGTGCGCACACAGGCTCCCATGCAGAGAGGAGGGCTGGGAGACCCCATCAGGCAGACTGTGTGGTCCTTTGAGGGCGGGTCCCTGGATGCCCGAGACCTTCCTGCTGTGGCGCCCACGGTGTGTAGGGTGTGACTGCCAAGAGTGAGGCCTGGTGCCAGAGCTCAGCACACACGTGGAAGGCTCCTCCATTATAGCCTGTGGGACCTCAGGAAGGTGGCATTTGGGCACTGTTTAATGTTGAAAAGGTGTCTGAATCCGGAGAATACTTTAGGTTCCAGTTTCCATGTACAGTAATTAATTAGCATGTTTATTGTATTTTTTCACTCCTCCGAAATGGTTTTGCCAGCACATTTAGGTGCTCCTTGGGATGGGGCCTGGCCAGGAACGGTGTGCTATAGTAAGCACCTGATTAACGGTGCTCGGCGAGGCTTCTGTGAGTTTATGGTGTCCCCTTCCTTTTCATTTCGAATTCCAGCAAGAGTGTTGCAGCCAGGCCCGCTGGCAGAGCAGATGCTGCCCAGGGGTGGGAGTGCAGCTTGTGGGGAGCCCTGAGCCAGGATGCCATCACTGAGGGACTCTGGCACGCCATCTGTCCTCTCTGTTTCCTTGCTGGCCCTCACTGCTTTTTGGTGGAATACCTGCCTGGTGGATTTTGAAAAACTGGGGGTCTAATCCAGCTGAGTCAGCTGCCATCCGCCTGCTTGGTACGTACCCACCGGGAGTCCACAGGCCTGCAGTCCTGCAGCCCTGCAGCCGAGGCCAGTCGTTGCTGGGAGGGTCCTCTGGCTTCCCAGAGGGATTGGTTCGTCATGGTGGGGACTGTGACTTGAGGACGGAATCCATAGAGCAGTGACGTAGACTTCAAGTCCTGGAAAAGACAGGTGGGGCAGGGAGGGACGCAGGATGGCACAGTGGTGTAGCAAACCAGTCCTCTGCCTGCGGCATCTGTACAGCCATCTGTTCAAGTCCTGCTGCTCCCTCTGAGCCAGCTCCGTGCTGATAGCCTGGGAGAGTGGTGGAGACTGGCCAAGCCCTAGGACACCTGCCCCACTCATGGCCATTGGATCAGCTCAGCTCCGGCTGTTCTGGCTGTTTGGAGATTGAAGTGGTTAAGGAACACCACTGTCTCTTCCTGTAACTTGGACTCTAAGTAACTTAAATAAACATGGGAAGAGATGGAGGCAGCCGTGGAACAGGGAGGGCTGTGATTGCCAGGTTAGTTTCAGTGCATGGAGGCAAGGCCACTTGTGAGAAAGGGTCAGCTCTGAGGCCGTGAGACATGTGGGTGGCCTGAGACCTGTGGACTGTGCACTCAGCACTGCGGATTGGAGCTGTGGATCAGGTGCTGTGCACTAGGTGCTCACACCGACTTTGGGGTGTAAAGAGGAATGCTGGGGACAGCACGGGTCAGCTGTGGCCTGGGTCTGCATGAAGCTGGGCACTTGTTCAGTCCTTCCTGCATCTGGCTTGTGCTGGCCTTTCCTGCTGACAGGTGACCTGTGGCCTGTGTCCAGTGCTCACCTGTGACCTGTGACCTGTGCTCACCTGTGACCTGTGACCTGTGCTCACCTGTGACCTGTGCTCACCTGTGACCTGTGGCCTGTGTCCAGTGCTCACCTGTGACCTGTGCTCACCTGTGACCTGTGGCCTGTGGCGTGCGCTCAGTGCTCACCTGTGTCCCAGAGAACAGAGCTGTTGACTGCGGGAAGTGTTGGGGGTGGCGACATGGCCCCGGGGCTAGTGGGCTTGGTCTGGAGGGGTGGGCCTCATAGGTACGAGGTCCTGGGTGACTCCTCAGGATTTCAGCCCATGGACTTTGTGAGAAGTGCAGCCTGCAGTGTGGACCTGGCGGAGGGGCCTGCCTGGGCAGGGCCACCAAGGTTAGACCCTCTAATGGCTTCAGAATAGCCCACGAGGGGCTGGCATCTTGGCACTGCTAAGTCTGCTTGTCGTGCCGTCTGCCATCCTGTGCTGAGCGCCTCTTCCAGTCTGACTTCTGCTAGATGGAGGCTCGCCCAGCACGCGGGGCCCCGGTAGAGGGTGGCTCGCCCAGCGCCCGGGGCCGGGTAGAGGGCGGCTTGCCCCAGTGCCCGGGGCCGGGTAGAGGGCGGCTTGTCCCAGCGCCTGGGCCCGGTAGAGGGTGGCTCGCCCCAGTGCCCGGGACCCCAGTAGAGGCTGGCTCGCCCCAGTGCCTGGGCCCTGCGCCCGGGGAGGGGTGGCACTGGCCTGATGCCACTGCTGCTGTGGCTGTTGGGGGCAGGGAGCCAGCACCCGGAAGAGCTTTCTTTTCTTACTCTAGCTCTTCAGGAAATACATATTTTAAGAAGACTGCTTTCTTTAACAGAAAAAGAAAAAAGAAAGAAAAGAAAAGAAGAAAGTGACTGGTTTGCGTGGCAGAGGCTGCTTTTTGCCCTGTGCTTGCTCAGGTGGGTGTGCACTGGGCAGGTCACTGGTTCTGCTCTCCTCACTCCGTGCCAACACCCACCCCGGAAGCGCTCAGCAAGTGCGGTGGGAGCAGTTAGGGCAGAGGTGAGGGGCACAGTTCTGTCCTGGAGCAGGCAGGGTTCTGTGGCTTCGCGGGGGACCGAGGCGGGGCCTTCCCTCCTCACAGCACACACCCCTGTTGGGACCCCTGTCTTGCTGCTCCCTGACTCTGCCCAGCTCTCCTTGCAGCCTCTCCTGGGCAGGCCCACAGGCAGGCAGAGTCCCTACCCAGAATTGCTCCTGTCGGGTGGCGTGGTGACTGCTGGCTCAGGCCTGTGTGCATCCCAGGGGCAGGTGGTGTTGGCATTGAGCAGAGGGAGGGAGGTGGCAGTGGATGGCGGTCCAGCTTGGAGATGTGCGGCCCGCTGGGGCCTGTCCTTGCGAGGCCTCAGCGCCTGGACCTTCCTGGGGCTTCTGGCCTGGCAACCAAAAATCCATGATCGGGCCCCCAAAGTGGGTGTCAGGAGGGCCACTGTCGTCTCCACCAGGGAAAGCTGGGTCAGGCGAGGCTGAGAGTGCCTGTTGTGCTTGACATCAGGCACTTGGAGGTGCCATGTGTAGGAAAGGTATCTCTGGACGCTCCTCAGAGCCCTGGCCCAGATGCCAGTGGGGGTAAGGCCCAGGTGCAGTGCCCGGGGCAATGCCATGCTCCCGTTCTGCCTTGTGAGAGAGCCAGGGCTGGGGGTCTGCCTCCGGCTGTGTACGGAGTCTGAGCTCACCCCTGGGCAGCTTGTGGCAGGCCACGAGGACCCAGCGCTGGTCCTGCCAGCCTGCACTGGGAGGTGCCAGGTGGGTCTGGAATGGGCGAAGCCTGCCTGTCTGTATCTTGTGCTGGGTTTTGGGAGATGACTGTGGTGTGTGTGCAAGAGAGGTGCTAGAAGGGCCCGGTTCTGATGGCTGTGCCCTCCGCTGGGGCCCAGGACTGGCTGAGTGTGAATCCCAGCCCTGCAGCCCCTTGTGGCCTAGGGTCGCTGTGTGCGGTGGACCCTCTGTCACAGGTGCTGCTTGCCGATCACATGTTCCTGGCTGAGACGCTGCAGCCAGGCGTCACCTGCCCCTGCCTCCGTGTCCACGACTTACCTACAGACCCAGTTGGTCAGAAGTGCCCACAGTGCAGGACTGCTGGGAGGATGGGCGGCTTGGCTTGTGGTGTCTCTGTCCCCTGCCCTGGTGGTCACACTGGCCATTCAAAGACTGACGGGTGGGAGTGCCAGCCACCCCCTGGAGTGGGCGCAGCAGCGTTGCCAAGGAGCCCTGGCCTCCCTGGCCCAGGGCTGGGTGGCTCCTGGCTCTGCTCCCTGGAAGGCGTTGGGTGGCAAGTGCCTGTTGGGTCCCCACCACCCTTGCAGAGGGCAGAGCCGGTGCTGCTTTTTCATAACATATTTGTTTTATTTTTGGTGATGTTTATAAGTTGAGAAGGATACATGCCCACGTGGGCCGCTAATTTAGGCAGGGAGGGTCTAGGAATGGGGAGAGTGGATGAGACAACTGGCTCCAATCTCCTTTTTCCTTCCTGTGTCTGGGGAAAGTGAGGAGAGAAGGGGAGAGGGCTGCTCCCAGCAGCCCAACTGCATCAGTACCCCGGAATGGGGATGGCCACTCAGTTCACCCCTCCCTCCCCTCCCCTCCCCTCCTTGTCTTTCTTTCTCTTTCCCTCCCTCCCTCCCTCCCTTCTTTCCTTCCTTTTTAAAATACATGTATTTGTATTGGAAAGTCAGATTTACAGAATGAGGATAGACAGAGAGGAAGATCTTCCATCCACCGGTTCACTCCCCAAGCAGCTGCAGTTGTCCATGTCGAGAGCGATCAAAAACCAGGAGCTTCCTCTGGGTCTTCTGCGGGGGTCCCAACACTTTGGGCCATCCTCGACTGCTTCCGCAGGCCACAGGCAGGGAGCTGGAAGGGAAGTGGAGCAGCTGGGATACGAACCAGTGCCCATATGGGATCCTGGGCATTCAAGGTGAGGATTTAGCCACTAGGGTCCCCCATTGCAGCTCTTATTGTAGGGTGCTACAGCCCAGCCTACCTGGTCCAATCCCAGACCCAATGGGTGCCGAGCCCTAGCCCAGCCTGTTCTATACCCACTCTGGCTCCTGCGAGCACAAGTCATGCTGGAACCTAGCCCAGTCTGCCACACCCCAGGCCTAGTGCACACCCATGCTGAGGGATACTGCAGCCATGTCCAGCCCGGTTCACCACCTCCATTCCGGCTCTCACACTCATCAGTGGGAATCACAACCCAGCCAGGGCATCCTGTTAGCTCCCCAACCAGGCTCACTCCAACCACAGATCTTGCGCATGTTGATGGTTGCTCTGACCCAGCCTGGCATAGCCCATCACCCGTCTTGGCCTTTGCCATTGGATACTGCAGCCTGACCTGGCCTGACTGTCACCTACTCCCGCTCCACCCCACCCCATCCCATCCACCCCTGCAGCCTAGCCCTGACCAGCCTACACCCATCTTTGGCTTTCTTGGTCCTGGCTTCCACGGATGCCACTGTGCTATGGTTTGGCCTGGCCCTGCCTGGTCTGCCCGCTACAGAACCAGCCCACATGCCTGCCAACAAGTGGAGCAGCCCTACCCAGCCTGACCAACACACAGCCCTGACTCACCAGTGGCAGTGACAGCCCACCAGAGGAGTTGCCCAGATGCCCTCACCAGGCCCACACCCACACTCAGATCTCACGTGTGCCAGTGGGTGCCAGGCCCTTACCCAGTACAGTCTGTTCTCCAGTGTCTGCCTTTGTGTGTGCTGGTGGATGCTGCGTCTGCCTCACACCCAATTCTTGGGTTCTCCTGCGGGTGCCATAGCCTGGACCAGCCCGGCCTATTCCCAATCCCAGCGCCCATGAGTGTTGGTGAGTTCCATGGTCATGCCCAGTTTGGCCCCTCACCACTCCAGCCCTTGAGCTAACCAGCTGGTATGGCAGTCCCACGGAGCCACCCAGCCCTGGGACCCCCATAGAATCTGCTCCCAGACTGAGTTCTCTTGTGAGTTGGTTAGTGTCATGGCCCAGCCTAACGTAGTCCACTCCCTGCCCTGACCCCCAGTGGTTGGTGCTGTGGTTGAGCCCTGCCAGACAGGCCCCCCCACCATGGCTTTCATGTGTGCCGGTAGGCCATGGTTGATAACAGCCCAGTGGGCAGGTGTGTTGGTTTGGCTCTGAAGGTCCTCCAGTTTCCCTCTAAACCATCTGGTTTCAGCATGCTTGTTTAAGTACAAGTGCAGTAGCTGCTTGGTACATGTCCCCTAGAATTACCTCTTACCTGTCAAATCCTCTCAGCAGTCCTCCCTCCCACACATCTCCAGGCCCGTTTCTCCATGCCCAGTCCTCCAGCAGTGTGCCATTGCCAGCCTAGGGCCCTGCTTACCCACCCAGGCCCATGCATGCTTGCATACGGGTCCCCATGCCCTGTCTGCCGGCGTGCTGGTATCTGCGCTCCACCTATCTTAAATAGAATAGGCAGCGGTGCTGGCACACTGGTATAGTTAACACCGACTTGATATTATCCAGGCCCAGGATGCCCACCAGCTGTTGGCTGCTCTTCTCCCAGTAGTGGAACACTTGCCTGCATACAGTGGAACCTAGGCAGTGATGTACACCTAGGGCTGGACATTTTTTTTTTAGCGATTGATTAATTTTTTTAAAGATTTTTTTTATAAGAAAGACAGATATACAGAGAGGAGGAGAGATAGAGAGGAAGATCTTCCGTCTGATGGTTCACTCCCCAAATGACCGCAACAGCTGGAGCTAAGCCAATCCAAAGCCAGGAGCCAGGAGCTTATTCCGGGTCTCCCACGCAGGGAGCTGGATGGGAAGCAGAGCCTCCAGGATTAGAACTGGTGACCATATGGGATCCTGGTGCGTTCAAGGCGAGGACTTTAACCACTACACTATTGTGCCCAAGATTGATTGATTTTTTTTTAAAGATTTATTTATTTCAATGGGGGGATCTCAACTGAACTTGAGCTGTGGTTATGCAACAAGGTGGAGGAATCCACCATGGTGGGAGGGTTTGGGGAGGGGTGGGAGAACCCAAGTATCTATGTAACTGTGTCACATAATACAATGTAATTAATGAAGTTAAATAATAAATAATTAAAAAAAATAAATAATCTCTTAAAAAAAAAGATTTGTTTATTTTATTACAAAGTCAGATATACAGAAAGGAGGAGAGAGAGGAAGATCTTCCGTCCGATGATTCACTCCCCAAGTGAGCCGCAACGGCCGGTGCTGCGCCGATCCGAAGCCGGGAACCAGGAACCTCCTCCAGGTCTCCCACGCGGGTGCAGGGTCCCAAAGTCTTGGGCTGTCCTCTCCTGCTTTCCCAGGCCACAAGCAGGGAGCTTGATGGGAAGTGGAGCTGCTGGGATTAGAACCGGCGCCCATATGGGATCCCGGGGTGTTCAAGACAAGGACTTTAGCTGCTAGGCCACGCCACCGGGCCCCCAAAATTGATTGATTTTTATAGGAAAGGCAGATTTTCAGAGAGAAGGAGACACAGAGAAAGTTCTTCCTTCTGCCAGTTCACTCCCCAAAGGGCCACAAGGTCAGAGCTGAGCCTGCTCATAGCCAGGAGCCAGGAGCTTCTTCTAGATCCCGTGTGGGTGCATGGGCCAAGCAGTCGAATCATCTCTGCTGACTTTCCCTGGCCACTAGCAGGGAACTGGATCGGAAGTAGGGCAGCTGGAACTTGAGCTAGTGCCGGATGGGTTGCTGCCCACTCTTGTCTCTTCACTGATTTTCTGGAACCTTCTATAATAAGGTCAAGTCTGTCATCTTAGTGACACAGGCTACAAACAACTGTTGCCTGGCGTCATTGAAGATGACAAGTTTCAGGCCTGGCGTGGTAGCCTAGCAGCTAAAGTCCTCGCCTTGCATGCACCAAGATCCATAAGAGCATGGGTTCTAATCCCAGGGGCCCCGTTTCCCATCCAGCTCCCTGCTTGTGGCCTGGGAAGCAGTACAGGACAGCCCAAAGCTGTGGGACCCTGTACCCGTGTGGGAGACCTGGAAGAAGTTCTAGGCTCCTGGCTTCGGATTGGCTCAGCTCCAGCCGTTGCAGCCACCTGGAGAGTGAATCATTGGACGGATCTTCCTCTCTGCCCTTCCTCCTCTCCATATATCTGGCTTTGCAATCAAAAATAAAATAAATCTTAAAAAGATGCCATTTCCTCCTTCACTCCATCCTTCCCTCTTTCCTGCCTCCCTTTCCTATTTTAATATTTATTTTACTAATTTGAAAGGCAGGACTGCAGAGAGAGTGAAAGATACTTCTGTCTGCTGGTTCATACCCCAGTGGCCACAGTGACTGGGATGGGGCTAGCCTGAAGCCAGGAGCCTGGAGCTTCATCTGGGTCCCCCCGTGGGTGTAGGGCCCCAAACACTCGGCTGTCCTGTGCTGCTTCACCAGGCTCTAGCTTTGGAGCAGCCGGGTCCTGAGCTGGTGCTCCTGTGGGATGCCACCATCTCTGGCCACCACCACCATTAACTGTGGTGGCCATTGTTTCTCGATTGTTTCTTGCAGTTCCGGATTCCCAGAGGGAGGGCCGAGCTTGAAGGCCACACCTGGAGAGTGTCCCCAGGCCGGGCCCTTGCGGGCCCCAGGCAGCACCCCAGGCTTCACTTGGTGAGGTGCCCAGGTAATGATTTTTCTTGCAAATGGGAGAAACTTGGTTTGTTTCTTTGTAGCAGTTCATGGTAGGAAAGCCAAAAAGCGCTGGGGACAGGCCCTGTGTGGGCAGGCAGCCTGCGGTCCCCCGACATGGGGCACATGGAGGGACAGGGCAAGGCATGGCTGACAGCTTGCCAGGTGCCAGGCTGGGGCCGCACAGTCTGGCCCACGGGCGGGTGGTTTCCTGCCCCCGGGTGCTGCCCTGGGTCTTTGTCTCTGCCCATCAGTGTCCCTGGCCTTCACATCTGTGTGGGTGGGGTGGGGTGCAGGACCCTCAGGTCACCCCACTGCTCACTGTCCAGGCTGTTTCTCACTTGGGCTGTGGTTCTGGCTACCAGAAAGGAGAAGAGGAGGAGGAGGAAGCCTAGTGCTGCCTGCACTGCCCCGCCACCGCTGGTATATTTATTTCCTTTTTTTGGAAGGCAGGGAGCTGTCGGTTGGCTCGTGCCCCGTCCAGGTCTCCTGGGTAGACGCTGGGGTGTCCTGCTTTCCTTGGCTCCGTTAGCAGGGGTTAGATTGGAAGTGGAGCAGCCAGGACTTGAACCGGTGCTGCAGTAAGAGTGCTGGTGTCAGAGTGGCGGCTAAACTCACTGTGCTACCTGGCCGCCTGCCCAGGCTCGTCTTTTTGGTGTCTTGGAGCCCTGCCCTTCCATGGAGCCAGTGCAGCCTGGGCCTGTCGCTCAGGCGGTCCCATCTTGGCAGTAACAGTGCCTAGGTTCTTCCTGAGTCCTGGCCCTGGCAGTCCGTTGGGCATCACAGGACCCCACAGACTGTGGTTTGGCGTGGGTGGGGAGGGGCAGTCCGTCGTTGTGGGCCTTCCGACTGTGCCAGCTAGCAGTGTGCAGCAGGAAAGCTCAAGAAGCTCAAGGAGGCAGGGAAGTGAGCAGGGAGAGGGACCTGGCCAGCCTCTCATCGCCACCCGCGAGGCCAAGCTCTGGGCCTGGCACTCCTCTTGAGTTCCCCCTCCTGGTGAGTGACAAGTCTGAGTGGTTGGCCAGAAATGGAGCGGGCAGAGAAGCGACAGGGACAGCCTCTTGAGCTTGCAGAGGTCTTTCCTGGCTCCCAGCGGCTCTCGGAGTGCGGGCCAGGAACGTGCAGTGGGCTGGCCTGTGCCTCCTGTCCTGAGATCCGGTGTGTGGCAGCTGGTTTGCCTTCACCTGTGTGGGTGGAGCCCCGGGGGTGGGCTCTGAGCCAGAGACTGGGTGGACCTTGCCCTCACACCTTCCTCCTGACGCTGTCCACTGTCCGCTGTCTTACAGTGCCTCAAGTGCCAGGGTCACAGTGAGAATTGCCTGATCAGGCCGACCTCCATTCTCTCTCTGGGAAGAAGCTCAGGCTCTTGGGGGCTGTAACGGGTTCCCCAAGGAGTGCTATGTCTCCTAGCTGTCCTGTAGTGTGACCACAGTGATGGTGGTGGGTTCCTGAGCTGGACGCTGCCAGGAGGGTGCTGCTTTCCGTAATGGGGCGTCACGTGCTGCTTGGGAGGAATTCGTTTCCTTGGTTAGATGTAGTTGGAGGGATTGCAAACAGATACACATGTCCCCTCATCCCCAGGGTCTGCTGTGTGCACTGTGCCGAGTGCCACCTTGCTCCGGGGCAACGGCTCTGAGGCGATGATCCGCTAGGAGGCCCGTGGGGCAGTGAGGAGGATGAGCGGCGAGGAAGAGTTCTTTGATGCTGTCACCGGTGAGTCAGGAGGGAGACAGACCAGCAACTGCAGCCTGGAATGCATGTGTATGTGTGTGTGTGCAGGGGCTGCAGCTGGCATCTGTGTGTGTGTGCACGGGCTGCAGCTGGCATCTGTGTGTGTGTGCAGGGCTGCAGCTGGCATCTGTGTGTGCAGGGCTGCAGCTGGCATCTGGGTGTGTATATGTGTGTGTGTGTGCAGGGCTGCAGCTGGCATCTGGGTGGGTATGTGTGGCGGGGCTGCAGCTGGCATCTGTGTGTGTGTGTGTGTGTGTGTGTGTGTGCAGGGCTGCAGCTGGCATCTGGGTGTGTGTGTGTGTGTGTGTGCCGGGGCTGCAGCTGGCATCTGGGTGGGGTATGTGTGCATGCGCCGTGTGCAGTGACCGTACCTGGCGTGTGGGATATGAGGATGGCTCCCCAGGAGTAGCGTCATGCCCTGTGGGTCATAGGAGTGTGACCAAGAGAGGCCTTTACACCCTTCAGTGAGGAGTTGTGAGTGCCCTGGCCTTACGCACCTGCTGCTCATCTGCCTTGCTTGTGCCGCTTGATGCGTACACTCCTGGAGGGACGGCGTTGGCTTCCTGCACAGCCGCGGAGCCGAGCTGCTCATGCTGTGCGCTGCTGAGATGAGCGTGAGTGTGACACTGCAGCTTTTCATTCCTGAGAAGCAGCCCTGGGGCACTCCAGAAAGGAACCCGGAAAACCATTCCATTAGGGCTGCTTGCCACCTTCATCCCTGTCATCTTGGCACGGGCCATGTTTGGTGGACTTGGGACACTGTCCAGCCTTCTTTGGCCTCAGGTCAAAGGACAGAATGGGTGCTGGGACATTGACCATGCCCTTTGGGAACCCCTGACTGGAGCATGAGCTGGGGGGTGCTCTCACTGTCACTTCCTGCGGCCCAGAGAGTGCTCTGGGGAGACCTGGCTGGGGCTTGCCCTTGGCCGAGATCCCTGGTGGAGGCGGCTGTGAGCTCCTTGCCATTTCTGGTGGCCAGGTGAGCCAGTCGTGCCCGTGCTGTCCCTGCAGGAGGGAAGAGTGCCCCTTGCGCCCTCAGTAGCATCCTGTCTGGCGCTGCCCAGTTACACCTCTGGCTGTCTGCCCCTCCTCTCCCTTAGGGAGTCTCCCTTCCCCTGGGAACCCACACTGCTCTGAGCACAAGAGCCTCTCGAGTTGGTCCCTCAGGTGCTCCCCAGGGCTGACTGCGTCCCGGAAGCTGCTGTGGGCAGGCCAGCGGTGGGTGTGGAGCTCCTCTGGCCTTTGCGGCCTGAGTGGAGTGGCAATGGGTGGTGAGCATCTCTTACCTGTGTACCTTGGCTCAGGACCAAGTCCCAGCAAGGGAAACCTCTGGGTGCTGTGCCACAGCCCTGTGCTGCGGAGTCCTGGCTGGTAACCCTGATTCTAGGGGTGTCTGAGCCAGGCCAGGCCGCTGCTGCGGACTGCGGCGCTCAGGGAGAGGGGTAGAGGGCAGGGCAGTGTGTGCACATGAAGCTGCCAGGTGCAGGGCCTGCCCGGACGCAGTGTTCTGAGGGACCTCGGCTCTCGGGTCGCTCCCTCAGCCCTTCGCCCTGTGGGCACATGCGCAGTGCTGCTTAGCTGCTGCCAGAGCACTGGGATCCCAAGGCAAGAGCTGCTCGTCCAAGGCACTGCATTGGCCTTCCTGGTTGGATGGGGCTTCCTGAAGCTGGCTGTTGCCCTTACCACTGCCTGCGGGCTCAGTAGGTATAGCTTTAGGGAAATAACAGCAAGTTAGATGACAGCTGTGTCCAAACCAGTGCTCATTGCATCAAGTCACCCATCACACCTGCTGCCACGTCACCTGTCATGGCGCTGTCCACGTCACATCTGCTGTCCACGTCACCTGTCATGGTGCTGTCCACATCACCTGTCATGGCACTGTCCACGTCACACCTGCTGTCCACGTCACCCGTCATGGTGTTCTCCACACCACCTGTCACGGTGTTCTCCACGTCACCTGTCATGGTGTTTTCCATGTCACACCTGCTGTCCACATCACCTGTCACGGCGCTGTCCACGTCACACCTGCTGTCCACGTCACCCGTCATGGTGTTCTCCACGTCACCTGTCACGGTGCCTTCCATGTCATAGTGCTGTCCACATCACCCATCACGGCGCTCTCCACGTCACCCCATCATGGTGTTCTCCACGTCACACCTGGTGTCCACATCACTTGTCACAGTGTGTCATGTCACACCTGGTGTCCACGTCACCTGTCATGGTGTTCTCCACACCACCTGTCACGGTGTTCTCCACGTCACCTGTCACGGCGCTGTCCACGTCACCTGTCATGGTGTTTTCCATGTCACACCTGCTGTCCACATCACCCCATCACGGCGCTGTCCACGTCACACCTGCTGTCCACGTCACCCCGTCATGGTGTTCTGCACGTCACACCTGCTATCCGCATCACCTGTCACGGCGCTGTCCACGTCACACCTGCTGTCCACGTCACCCTGTCATGGTGTTCTCCACATCACACCTGCTGTCCACATCACCTGTCACGGCGCTGTCCACGTCACACCTGCTGTCCACGTCACCTGTCACGGTGTTCTCCACGTCACCTGTCGGGCTCTCAGTGCTGTGTCTGGTGACCCTGTTGATGGAGGGTTAGCACGGTGCTCACAGGAGCAGCCTTGCAGCTGCACAGGGCATCTCAGCCAGCCTCAGCCCTGGGTGGAGGTGCCGGGCAGTGGCCATCCTGCCTGGGGACACTGAGGGCCCCTCCTCTGGGGTTCTGTCACCTGGAGCTGCCCCTGTACTCCCCGTCCTCTCTGTGCTTGGTGGAGTCCTGGGTGGGAGTGTGTGCCCAATAGTACACAGGCCATGGTGGTCCCATGGGTGCTGCAGAGGTCAGCCATGCTGCTGTGGTTATGAGTGTGCAAGGTGATTGTGTATTCACTGCTGTGGGGTCATGAGTGGGTGTGCTGTGGGGTCATGAGTGTGTGTGCTGTGGGGTCAAGTAGTGTGCTATGGGGTCATGAGTGTGTGTGCTTTGGGGTCATGAGTGTGTGTGCTGTGGGGTCGAGTAGTGTGCTGTGGGGTCATGAGTGTGTGTGCTTTGGGGTCATGAGTGTGTGTGCTGTGGGGTCGAGTAGTGTGCTGTGGGTGTTGTGTGTGGATGTGCTGATGACTGCTGTGGCGGGGTCAAAATGAGTGACGAGCTGGGAGATCCACCCAGCATCTCTCACTTGGGTGGCAAGGCCCTGTATACTTGGATCATCTTCCAGTGCCCTCCCAGGGGCGTGTGATGGAGCTGGCTGGGCAGGGCAGGCTGCACTGGACCTGCCCTGGGAGGTAGGCTGCTGGCGGCCCTCTGGCCGTGCCTTGTGTTGACCCTCTTTCCTGGGCAGTAGAGTTGGGCAACTGAACAGGATGGGACTGGGAGCTGCTGGTGGGGCCTGTGGAGCCCTTGGCCAGGCAACAGTGATGGCCGTGCTTGTCTTGCGCAGGCTTCGACTCTGACCGCTCGTCTGGGGAATTTTCAGAGCCCAGTCAAAAAGGCTCTGGGATAGCTGAGCTGGACTCTGGCGAAGACCACAGGCCTGGGAAGGAAGGGAAGAGACTGTCTCAGGAGAATGGGATTGAGACACACAGGTACGTCATCCCCAGAAGCTGCTGCTGTCACGCTGAGCACCCTGCCCCTTGCTCTCGCTGCCCACAGCCAGAGCCCAGCCTGTGACGGCTCCTGCTGGCTGCTTCTGGCTCCTCCAGGCACGTCCATCCTCCGGTTGCCAGGGGCCTGCCTCTGTGCCCCTGACAGGGGACTTGGGAGCAGGTGGTCGAGGCGTGACACTGAGCTGCTGAGGGCCTGGCAGGCAGTACCAGGCCAGGCGTCGAGCTGTGACCTCTGCAGGTGGCGTCGGGTTTGGAGAGGTTGACTCCAGTGAGCCTAGAATATCCTGTCCCTCTCCTTGGGTCCTTGGCTTTCTGTCACCCTGTCACATACCAGCCCTTGCCCCTCCAACCTGAGGGTCTGCCTGTGCTTCCCCTGCCCCCCAGCCCCGCCCTCCGCCTCTGGTCCTGCGAAGCTCCTGTTTGCCTCACAGTGTCCCTGTGGGACCAGCCGGCCACCTCCCTTGCTTCCCCGCTGGGCGGCCCCTCAGCCTGGGCCACTGCTTCCTTCTCGGGCCATTTCCTCCTGGCCACTTCCACTGGGGCCGGTGGCTTCTTCCCTCTTGGCCTCTGTCTGGTCTCGATCTTGCTCTGGTTTCTGGTTTTCACTGGGGGATCATATCCTCAGGCGCTGCCCCCTTCCTGACCTTCCTGGGGCGCCCTTGCGGGTGGCCACATTGTGGCAGCTGCAGAATGCTCTGTGGGACATGGTGGAGAGGACCCGTGTCCTTGGGCAGCGTGGTGCTGGTCTCTGTCACTCGCCCCTCGCTGGCCATGCTGCACATCCACTTGCTCCTGGCCCCAAGCCATGGGTCCGGGCGACTGTGAGCAGTCTCGAGGTGCGGCTCTGAGTACTGGGGTTGGGCTTTAGTTTGGAGGGCACAGTGACTGTTTCTGTCTGCCCTTGCTTGCTGTCCTGCCCTGCCCAGCCCTCTGCCCCGGACCTGCTGCCCCGGACCTGCTGCCCCACATGGCTGCCCTGGCCTGTCCTCTGCCCTCTGCCCTGTCCTGCCCTCTGCCCTGTCCTGCCCTCTGCCCTGGCCTGTCCTCTGCCCTCTGCCCTGGCCTGCCCTCTGCCCTCTGCCCTCTGCCCTGGCCAGCCCTTTGCCCTCTGCCCTCTGCCCTCTGCCCTGGCCAGCCCTCTGCACTCTGCTCTCTCCAGACAGCTGCCCTTGCGGTTGGGCAAAGGGCAGAGATCCTGAAGGGGCAGCAGGCACACAGCACAGTCGCCTGGGGTGCAGCCATCCCATGGCCCTGCAGAAGCTGTTCACAGGCCAGGGGTGCTGGTGGTTACCTGTAAAAATGGTGTGGGCGTGTTGCTGAGAGGGTTAATGTGTGTGGCCTGGCTGCCCTCACAGGACCTGCCTGCCCGCCCCGATGTTCACGCGGAGTGACTTCAGCGTGTGGAGCATCCTGAAGAAGTGCATCGGCCTGGTGAGCAGGGCGTTCTTGCTTATCTGTGTTTTAAGATTGATTGATTTTTATTGGAAAGGCAGATTTACAGAGAGAAGGAGAGACAGAAAGATCTTCCATCACTGGTTAACTCCCCAAGTGGCCTCAATAGCCAGGGCTGAGCTGATCTGAAGCCAGGAGGCAGGAGCCTCTTCCAGGTCTCCCCTGCAGGTGCAGCGTCCCAAGGCTTTGAGCCGTTTGCGACTGCTTTTCTAGGCCACAAGCAGGGAGCTGGATGGGAAGCAGGGCTGCCAGGCACAAACCAGCACTCATATGGGATCCTGGAGGATGCAAAGCGAGGACTTTAGCCACTAGGCTATCACGCTGGGTTGGAGACAACACACCATTAAAGAGCAAGAAGCCCTGTGATAAAACAGGACAGGCGTCTGGACGCTGATTAGGATGCCGGTGTCCCATAGCAGAGTCCCTGCTGGCTCTAGAACCTCCCTGAGGCCAGCGGTCATGGCTAAAGTCGTCCCGTTCCTGTCATCACTGTGAGTGGCCTGGTCTGAACTCCCAGCTCCATCTGCGCCTGGCCCTGCACCTGCCATTGTGAGAATGGCCCAGTGATGGGGCATCTCTGCCTGGAGAATTCAAAGAGCTAATCCAACAGGAAGGAAGCCAGTAGGTGTGGAAGGGGAGGAGACGGGCTGTGTCCATACGGGCAGCAGGGAAGCAGCTGTGCCCTGGGAGCCTGGCACAGGAGGGTGCCATGGGTGTCCCTGGGCGGGAGACGGCCCCTCCTCTCTGAGTGGGTTCTCTTCTGTAAGTGTAGTCCACATTGTCAGGTGTGCTTCCCTTGTGGGGCCAGGTGGCTCCTGTCCTCCTCCTCCCCCAAGAACCCTGCCCTCAGTGGCCGCTGACCTTCAGGCTCCGCCTTGGCACCAGCCCCTGCTCCAGGGACCCTCCAGGGTGTTAGGAGCTGGGGACTGGGGCCCGGCGCACCCCCTCTGCCTGGTGTGGCCTGCACCCCTGAGCAGAAAAGCTGGGCGGATGTGTGTGGCTGAGTGCTGCGGCCGAGTGCCACCTTGGAAGTTCATTTCTGCTGGCAGAGGTTCTGCTAGGATTTCAACTCTGTTAGACAGTCAAATCGTGGTGGGCGTTTGGCTGGGGGTGTGTGCTGAACTTGACAGGCTTTCGTAGAACACCCTTCCTGGCTCTGAAGCCGAGAAGTTCGGGAGAGCTGGGGCAGAGCGGTGCGAGGCCCAGGGCCTGGATGCTGCCCGCTGGGGGCCTGCTCTCCACAGTTCAGCTCTTTGGGGCTCAGCTCCACCCATCTCCTTGGTCAGTGCCCCCCCGCCACTGGAGCAGCCGCAGCAGGGCCCTGGGAGCCCCCAGCCGTGCCCACAGGGGGTCAGCAGCTCTGTCAGTGCCCCCACTTGGCTGCCCTTCTCTGTATTTCTGATTCACCTCTCAGCCATGAGTGTCTAGTACAGAACACGAAACCCAT
Source organism: Ochotona princeps (assembly GCF_030435755.1). Classification (NCBI taxonomy): domain Eukaryota; kingdom Metazoa; phylum Chordata; class Mammalia; order Lagomorpha; family Ochotonidae; genus Ochotona; species Ochotona princeps. The sequence continues at coordinate 774,133 of NC_080853.1, read as the reverse complement.
CAGGCTAACAGACACCATAATTCTGAAACGTTCCCAGGGCCCTCTCTGGGGTCACTTCGTGAAGCCCATTCTTCGGCTTTTCCTGGCTCGGCTGCCTTGGTCAGGACACCTCTGGGTGCCCCTTGCTCTGGATTTGCAAGCTGCCCCTGCCTGGTGGCCTGTGGACGTGGCCACGCTGCCCCTGCCTGGTGGCCCGTGGACGTGGCCACGCTGCCCCTGCCTGGTCGCCCGTGGACGTGGCCACGCTGCCCCTGCCTGGTGGCCCGTGGACGTGGCCACGCTGCCCCTGCCTGGTGGCCCGTGGACGTGGCCACGCTGCCCCTGCCTGGTGGCCCGTGGACGTGGCCATGCTGCCCTTGCTCCCCGGGCTGGCCCCTCTCCTGCACTTGCTATGACATGGCAGTTTGTACAGGAAGGTCAGACCAGCAAGGGCTTCTGAGGAGAGCTCCTGCAACGCCCTGTTGAGCGGCCTCGGCCGTGCGGGCAGCATGCCAGTGTGCTGTGCTGTTTAAGATTTACTTGAGCGCCTGGCTTGATGGCTCAATGGTAAATCCCCACCTTGCAGGTGCCAGGATCCCATTTGGGCGCTGGTTCTAATCCCGGCAGTCCCACTTCCCATCCAGCTCCCTGCTTGTGGCCTGGGCAAACAGAGGAGGTCGGCCCAAGTGCTTGGGACCCTTGCACCCCTGCACCTGCATGGGAGACCGGGAAGAAGCTCCTGGCTCCTGGCTTCCATTGGCTCAGCTCCAGCCATTGTGGCCGCTTGGGGAGTGACCCATCATATGAGTGGGATTCACCACTCATAAGTTACCACCCCACGTGTCCTCACCCCCACGTGTCCTCACCCCACGTGTCCTCACCTCCTTGTGTCCTCACCTCCTTGTGTTCTCACCTCCTTGTGTTCTCACCCCCACGTGTTCTACTCACCCATGTGTCCTCACCTCCTTGTGTCCTCACCCCCACGTGTCCTCACCTCCTCATGTTCTCCTCACCCCCACGTGTCCTTACCTCCTTGTGTCCTCACCCCTCCCCTGTGAACATGCCCATGTGTGCGGGCAGCCCTGAGACTGTGTATTGTTTGGCTCCCGCTGCCCTTGGAGCGTTTCTGTAACTGGGCTTTGCCTTCCGGGGCTGTAACTCTGCCTGGGATGCTGGCTCCCCAGTTTGGAGCCCTTGGTCCAAGTGGCAGGAGCTTCATGCTTCAAACTACTTCCTGCCAGTGTGCCTGAGGGCAGCAGGTGCCGGCCAGCTCCCTAGGCTGCTGCCCCAGGCTGGGAGCCCTGGGTGGAGTTCCTGACTCCTGAGCTGTGGTAGGCTCCTGGGCGATGAGGCAGCAGATGGGAGATCTATCAGTTTGCCTTTCCAGAGTCACCAAGTAAATACGTAACAAATGAAACAATCCAGGTCATTCTCTGGGAAATTATACCACAGAGGGAGATGGATTCGTTTGCTTCATTTTCTTATGTTTGGATAACACTTTTTATGTGGTTAAGGGGTTTTGTTTTTGTTTTGTAAGGTTTTTATTTGAAAGACAGGCGGGGAGAGATCATCTTATGTTCACTGGTAGCTCCCACACGAGGTGCAGCAGAAGCTGCCAGGGCTGCCAGGGCTGCCAGGGCTGCTGGCGATCCCCACCCAGGACAGGAGTCTGCGGCTCTACGGGAGCACCCTGACTCAGGAGGCCAGGGAGGTAACGAACAGGTCTTCACTCAGGAGCTGTCGAAGATCACCATGCCAATCGCCTTCAACGAGCCTCTGAGCTTTCTGCAGCGCATCACCGAGTACATGGAACACGTGTTCCTTGTGCACCGTGCCTCCGGCCAGGCCCAGCCCCTGGACAGGATGCAGGTGGGACACTGCAGGGCTCGGCGTGCTCGCGTGCCGGGCTCTCCCTGCTGCCTTCTGGAGGAGCTGAGGCGGTGGCAGGCTCTGCCTGGCTCCTCTCAGTGTCCTTTCCCTGGGGTGTGCCTGTGCAAACATTGGGATGTGTGTGTGCATGCACGTACATGGCTGTGTGTATCTGGATGTGTCCACGTGTGTGTGACTGCACATGTATGTACCTGGCTGTGTCTGGACATAACACTGGGTGTGCATTTGTGCTGGCCTCAGTGTGTGAGTTGGTGGGCATAGGTGCTGAGTGTGCGTGTCCTGCATGGGCACACGTGCACCTGGCTGTGTACGAGAGTGAACATGTGTAGTGGCATAGGTGCTGAGTGTGTGTGTGCTATGCACGTGTGGGTGCGTGCACACTGGGGGTGTATGGAACAGGTCTGCACAGAAGTATGAATTTATGTGTGCACGTGTGTGCACGGCTGCTCGTGTTTGGATGCAGAGTGAGCACGTGTCGCATGCACAGGCATGCATGAGCACATGGGTGCAGTGTCCATGGGCACACGTGTGTGCAAGTGTGTCTCGAGTGCGTTTGTGTGGCTTGTGAGGCAGGCAGGTTGCCACAGTCGGGCAGAGCCGAGCCCTGGGCGCGGGCAGCAGTGCAGCTCGTCCTCCTGTGGCTTTGAGCACGCGTGGGAGATAAAGGAGCATTTCCCTGCACGTTGTCGAGCAGACGTGGGACTGGTGGCCGTCACCTGAGTGTCAGCACTCGCTGAGGTGGCTCTGCTCCTCTGTGTCCCTCGCAGTCTGTGGCTGCATTTGCCGTGTCCGCCGTGGCTTCGCAGTGGGAGAGGACGGGCAAACCATTCAACCCGCTCTTGGGAGAAACGTATGAGCTCATCAGGTAAGGGAAAGCCCCGCCCGGAACGTCTTTGAGGGACCTTGTGGACAGAGAGACATGTCGCGTGGAGGGCCTTGTGGACAGGGAGAGGTGTCGCGTGGAGGGCCTTGTGGACAGGGAGAGGTGTCGCGTGGAGGGCCTTGTGGACAGGGAGAGGTGTCGCGTGGAGGGCCTTGTGGACAGGGAGAGGTGTCGCGTGGAGGGCCTTGTGGACAGGGAGAGGTGTCGCGTGGAGGGCCTTGTGGACAGGGAGAGGTGTCGCGTGGAGGGCCTTGTGGACAGGGAGAGGTGTCGCGTGGAGGGCCTTGTGGACAGGGAGACGTGTCGCGTGGAGGGCCTTGTGGACAGGGAGACGTGTCGCGTGGAGGGCCTTGTGGACAGGGAGAGGTGTCGCGTGGAGGGCCTTGTGGACAGGGAGAGGTGTCGCGTGGAGGGATGTGTTGTTGATGCTGTCACCAAGGCCTCGCGCATCGGCGGAGTTGATGACGGAGCATCGGATGCACTAGGGCTGAGAGCTGCAGGTACAGGTCTTCACGTGTGGGTGCTATGTCTGTGCAGTAGGCTAGGCTGCCCTGCCCAGGTGTTCCCATGTGGTTTTGGGGATGCCCCCAAGAGAAGAGTGTCACCATGCAAGTCTGCCTGGCAGGCTACAGGAACTGTGGGCTGGTCACGTGGGCATCACTGCCGCTGTTCCCTGCTTACCCAAGCCCTCCTCAGGTTCCTATCCACTAGTTTCCCCTGGGCAGCCACCCTCCCCTCCCATCCACTCTTGTCCTGGGGCCGGCCCCACGGCCCACAGCCTGTGATGGGCTTTACTGCACACCTGGCGGTCAGCCCTGCTAAGAGCTGCCTGGGAGTGTTAGCCATAGAAGACATAAAGACAGGGCCGGCAGAGCAGCCTTGACAGGCTGGGCTGGGACTGCCTCAGTGACGGGCGTACCCCGATGGACTGTGTTGGGATGGCAGCCATGCTTTCCCTGGCCTGCGCTGCATCCTGTCATTCTCCCCCGTCCTCCGTCCTGTACGCCCCCCTGCACCTTCTCTGTTCCTCCCCCTGCTTCTCCTCTCTGCTCCTCCTCCTGCGCCTCTGCCTGCTCCTCCCCCTCTGCTCTATCCTGTACTCCTCCCCTGCTCCTCCCCCTGCCCCTCCCCCACTCCTCTCTACTCCTCCCCCACTCCTCCTCCTGCTCCTCCCCCTGCGCTGTCCTGTACTCCCCCCTCTGCTCCTCCTCCCCTGCTCCCACAGCTCACTGCCACAGGGAAGGAAGTTGGGGCACGTGGAGGGCATTTGCCCAGGGCAGCACTAGGAGCCAGTGTGCAGGTTAGGAGAGCTCCTGATGGTGTCTGGTTCTCCGAGGAAGGGAGTCCTGCCACAGCAGCTGCTTGCCCGCACTGTGGGCTGCAGGTTGCCTTCCTGGCATGTTTTGTTAGGATGAAGTCGGTTTTAATGGCCAGAGCATGGTCCTCACAGACACTGCAACACAGTGGCAGTAGATGAGCAGGAGCCAGGCACTGTGAGCGCGCAGTTACGCAGGGTAACGATGTGAATGTAACTTGGAGGATTTGTCAGTATGCCACAGTCACCGTCCTGTGATGTTGAGAACCTTTAAAAAATGTTTATTATTTGAAAGGCAGAGTTGGAGGTGGGGAGACAGTGAGGGAGCGAGAGAGAGAGAGAGAGAGAGATCTTCCATTGCTGGGTCACTCCCCAAGTGTCCACAGTGGCTAGAGCTGGGCTGATGTGAAGCTAGGAGCCAGGAACTTTTTCTGGGTCTCCCACATGGGTGCAGGGTCCTAAGGCCTTAGACTGTCCACTGCTTTCCCAGGCCATCAGCGGGGACTGAATCTGAAATGGGGCAGCCTGCTCTCAAGCCAGCGCACTGTGGGAAGCCTATGTCCAGGCGGCAGCTGTTCCCGCCTTCCCACAGTGCCGGCCCTGGATGGCATGGTTGGATCGGCAGCATTTGTGTCTTTCTCACAAGATAGGGGTATGTCGTGCGAGCGTGTGTAGCCTCAGCTCAGAGCAGCTTGGCCACTGTGGAACCACAGGGCGCTGTTCTAGGTGGGCCTTTGTTAGCAACCAGGACCCCTTCCAGGGTGAGTGTGTGCTAAGGGGCGCCTCACAGCAACTGCCTGCCGGCACGGAGGGTCCAGCACCATCCAGCACGCTTCCCTGGCGGCCGCTGTGTGCAGGCGCCAGTTTCCTGGCTGGTGAAGGAGGCTTCCCAAGCAGCTGCCTGGCAGCTACAGCAAAGTGTGGAAGCATTGTGGGTGTCGGGTCCCCCTTCTCAGGGCTTGGCTGCTGGGGTGAGGAGGGCATCTGGAGGTTTTAGCACGACACTGCTGTTCTTGGGAGCTGGGCGACCCAGCACCTGCCCCCTGTGGGAGAGGGAGAGACGGAAGGAGATCGTAGACCTGCTGGTTAATTTCCCAGATGACCACAGCTGCTGCTACTGGAGCAGGCTGAGCCCAGAGTGCAGGTCTTCACCATGGGTGGCCGGGGCCCTCCGGAAGCCTGCACAGAGCTCCTGGCTCCTGATCTGGCCAGGCCTGGGCTTGGCTGTTGTAGCCGTGCAGGTAGGAAAGCTGTAACATCTCTACCTCGCCATCGTGTGTGTGTGTGTGTGTGTGTGTGTAAGGCACAGTCACAGAGAGGCTCTTCCATCCACTGGCTCACTCCCCAAGTGCTGCTGCATCCACTCGACTGCTAAAACAGGATGTTACATTCACCAGTACAGTCACAACCACGTTTGATTAGAAATGAGAGGCAAGGTATCCGACTGGCCGGCCGATCAGCCAGCCGGGACCAACAGCCCTTACCGGAGTGCAGCCCCAAACAGAACATCCACAGGGTTTTTATAGGGCAGTTTACAGCAGCTTGTAGGGCGAGGGAGTATGTTCCTTGTTTACCTCAGCTGGGCAGCCTCTGTCCTCCCCTGTCCGCCCTCTCCGCCCCTGTCCGCCCCTGTCCGCCCCTGTCCGCCCCTGTCCGCCCCCGTCCGCCCCCGTCCGCCCCCATCAGCCCCCGTCCGCCCCTCTCTGCCCCTGTCCGCCCCCGCCCGCCCCATCCACCCCTTCTCAGGTCCGGGCTCTGGCCTTGGTGCCACCTGTGACAAACAGACTCTGATCTTGGAGTCATCTGTGAGTTAATTAAGGCTGGGGCCTTGATTTATGGGGATTGAGGGCCATTGGCAGTAAAGGTCACGTAGGCCATTAGGCCTGCAAGCTCACATAGTTTCTTAGCCAAACTAGTAACGCAGAAGTTACAAAAGTGAAAAGAATTGCAGTTAGCAATGAGCCATGTTTACTCCATTTTGATTTCAACTCTAGAGTAGCTGCAACGGCCAGAGCTAAGCTGATCAGGAGCCAGGAGCCTCCTTGTCTTCTGTGTGGGTGCAGGTCTCAAGGCTTTGGGCCGTCCTCCACTGCTTTCCCAGGCCACAAGCAGGGAGCTGGATGGGAAGTGGGGCTGCCGGGATAAGAACCAGTGCCCACATGGGATCCCAGCACTTCAGCAAAGGGAGGATTAGCCAACTGAGCGTGGGCCCCCGGCTGTGAGGTCAAGGGCCTGGGGACGGCAGCAGCACCCACATGGCATTCCCGCCCCTGAGTCAGGGTTGGCCGAGTGCTCCTCACGGGCCCTGCCAGTGTCCCTGACCCCTGCAGGTCCTCCTGCAGAGCTAAAAATATGCTTTCCTTTCTTAGACAAGTATTCATTCTGAAAATTACATCTCTCCTAGGCACCTTTTAAAATCTGATTTCTCAGCTTTCCTTCCTCTATAATGATTAGAAATTCTGATTCCAGTTAATTATGTGGTTTGGCTTTGATAATTTTTAATGACTACAGCTGTAGGTGTATTCACAGTACTGGAACAATTAAAAGCTGACATTTTTATTGAATAATACAGTGTACTGCAAGGTGCTGTTACCCGGCCCGGAGTGTCTGGGCACAATAGCTCCTTTGTGGGCATCTGAGGAGCCTCACGACAGGGCCACCCTGAGGGAGCCCCTGCCATGAGGGACCCAGGTGGGCATTCTGAGCTGGTGGCAGCTCCGTTGGCAGTAGTTGGCTCTAGGGGGCTGAGGGCGTGTGCCTGCTGGGTGGTGGGTGGTGGGTGGTGGGCTCCGCCGTGGCTGGCAGCTGCGCTGGCCCACCTTGGGGCCTGCTGCCCCCTTGTTCTCATCCCCCCCGCTCTTGTCTCACACCCAGGGAGGATCTCGGATTCAGGTTTATATCTGAGCAGGTTAGCCACCACCCCCCTGTCAGCGCCTTCTACTCGGAAGGTCTCCATGAGGACTTTGTGTTTCATGGCTCCATCTACCCAAAGCTGCGGTTCTGGGGGAAGAGCGTGGAGGCTGAGCCGCGTGGGACAATCACGCTGGAGCTCCTCAAGTGAGTGTGGGGCTGTGAGGCCCGCATGGCCTGTCCTCCCCTGGATCCTGGCCTGCCTCAGGCCCTCACTGCACCTGTTACCTTGGGGTTGTAGCCCACAGCCTCTGCTTCCGCACTCCTTCAGGCTGTGGGCACTTCAGTCCCCTGGCCACTGGACACCCTGCTGGCAGCTGGCATCTGGCATCCCTCCTGGGGCCTAGGAGAGGAGCAGCTGAGACAGAGAGGGTGACACCTGCAAGTCACAGGTGCTGTGTGTCCTTAGTCGCACAGACCCTGGAGTGGGAGGAGTGGCGGAAGTTTAGGTTCGGGAGGTAAGGTCATTGGAGGGTCAATTTTCGAGGCTGCCTAGCACCTGTTCAAGTCAGACTCGGTGCCTGCCGTCCAGCGTCCATCCAAGACTCCTCTGAGCTGAGGCCAGTGTCCGGCCAACAGCAGGGCTGGGTATCTGGCACCCCATGGCCTGGGCAGCACGCCCATGCAGTTCTGGCTTTGTGTTGGCACTGCCTGCTTGGGCAGGGTGTGCTCATCCCAGTCCCAGGGAGTGGGCCTGGTACAAACGTGGCTACCAGGAGCCACGTGGATGATGCCTGTGGTCAGAGGACTCCTTGCATCTGTGGGGCGGGCTGGGGCGAGGTGTCACAGCTCAAACAAGAACTCATGGGGGATCCAGCAAAGTCAGGCCGTGGCCATACTCGGCCCTGCCCCACCCTGCTGGGGGCTGCTTGCCGCCCGATTGTGGCTCTTTTCTTTTTTTAATTTATTTTTATTGGAAAGACAGATCTACAGAGAGAATGCGTTATAGAGAGAAAGGTCTTCCATCCGCTGATTTACTTCCCAAGTGGCTGCAGTGTCTGGAGCTGAGCCAATCCAAAGCCAGCTCTTCCGGGTCTCCCATGTGGGTGCAGGGTCCCAAGGCTTTGGGCCGTCCTCCACTGCTTTGCCAGGCCACAGGCAGGGAGCTGGATGGGAAGCGGGTCCGCTGGGACGCGAAGCAGCACCCATATGGGTTCCTGTGCATCAAGGCGAGGAGGTAGCCACGGAGCCGTTGAGCCAGGCCCACTCATGTGGCTGTTTCTGATGCTGCTCAGAGGTGCTGGCCGGGAGCTCCTGTGGCTCTCACAGGGCTGTGTGTTGCTTGTGGAGCTGTTGGACAAAGGACTGCATTCCAGGGCTCCTTCCCTGGCCTCTCAGACAGCCGGGGCTGTGTTCAGGATTCTCCTGGGGAGGAGCCTCTTGGGACCACTTCACAGGAAGGCGTCTCTTTGTCTCAGTCTTTTATTGCTTATTATCTTGTCTGACATTTAAGTGGAAAGCTTTGTTGATGCTACAAAGGCAAGAAGACAGATTTCATATGCGTGCAGCTAAGTAGGGACTTCAAAGCCAGAGGTGGAGCTCAGTTGTCTGGCCTCTGATGAGCTGTGTGTCCCTACTGTTCCCAGACATAAGGAAGCCTACACCTGGACCAACCCCACCTGCTGTGTGCACAATGTCATCATTGGCAAGCTGTGGCTCGAGCAGTACGGGACAGTGGAGATCTTAAACCACAGGTGAGAGCCGTCGCCTGGCCACCGCCTGCGGGAGGCCTCTTGTTGGCTGGTGGTTTTGTTTTTGGTCTGAATTAATTTACTTGAGTTTGAACTTCTGCACTGAGCAGTGCTGTCCTTGCCAGATGAAGGCACGGCGTCCCCGCCTGCTGTCCGTGTCCAGGGTTTGGCTCCTGGACGTGCATGGGGCCGGTGTTTCTTTAAACTGATAACTCCATGCTGAGTACACGTTTATGTGATTTTGACTAAAGTGTGCTGCTACTGCCATGTTCCCATCACCCCCTAGGCCCCAGGGCCCAATGTAAGGTTCCTGCCGGGGCCTTCTGCTGGGGCCTCTGGTCCACCCCTGCCTCCCCACTGCAGTGGTGGGTGATGTTCCGCATAATGGAAGCTGTGCCTGCTTTTCCTGCAGAACAGGGGATAAATGCGTGCTGCATTTCAGGCCCTGTGGGCTGTTTGGGAAGGAGCTTCACAAAGTGGAAGGGTACATCCAGGACAAGAGGTAGGTCCACGCGTCAGCAAGCCTGGGACTGAAACGGAGTGCTGGTGTGGGAGCGTGCGCTGGCGTGGGAGCGTGCGCTGGCGTGGGAGCGTGTGCTGGCGTGGGACCGTGTGCTGGCGTGGGACCGTGTGCTGGCGTGGGACCGTGTGCTGGTGTGGGACCGTGTGCTGGTGTGGGACCGTGTGCTGGTGTGGGATCGTGCGCTGGCGTGGGACTGTGCCCTCCATGTGGGACCGTGTGCTGGTGTGGGAGCGTGTGCTGGTGTGCTGAGCTCAGCAGATTTGCACATGGTTGAGGATGCTGTGGCTGTGTGTGTGTGACCTCTGAGCAGAACTGGCAGTCAAGGTCCGGGCTGAGTGAGTGGCCAGAGGGGGACTAGAGGCCATCCCTCTTCCTGGGGCCTGAGCCGAGGACACCTGTTCCTTTGGTAAGATCAGCCTGAGAAGGTGGACACAGGCTGAGATGCAGCGGCCACTCTGCAGCCAGGGCTGGGCGTGGGTGCCTGGCCATGTGCGTGCCCTCCATGTGGACACCCACTGTTGTCAGGCAGGGCACATGACCACCTGCCAGGCTTGTTCCATCTGTGCCAGTACTTTCCCAGGCCTCGGCGAGCAGAACTCTCCACTGGTCAAGAAGTTTTTAGTCCCTGCTTGGGTCTGTTACCAGACTTTCCCTCATGAGCTGTGTAGGCCACACAGAGTCCAGGGAGTCCTTGCAGCTCGTCGTCAGCCAGGAGCTAGTTTCCAGATGAGCTGTGCCCCCTCTGTTGGGCACCAGAAGCCCACATGTTGGAGACAGGCTGTCAAACACTGGCATGCCGTTTGGCACACAGCTGTGCTGCCGGTGCCTCCAGGAAGTTGCCTAGAGAGCCTGGACCTGCACTGGGGCAGACAGCGTGTCCACCGCCATGGTTCGCGTCCTGAACCTCAGTGCACTTTCCCTGGGGGCAAGGCATGGCCACGTGGGACCCCGCAGTGCCCATGCGTGAGCTGCCAGCATGCTGTGTGCTTCCTGGGGAGTCAGGCTGCTGGTCTGTGACCATGTGGAGGGGACCCCGAGAGGGCAAAGGGAGAGGTGTGTGTGGCTCACAGTGGGACATGCATGGGGGTGTGCTGCTTTCTGTGCTGTTGTCCCCTGTGGCCCCTGGCTCGCAGCGCTGGGCTGGAGTTAGTAGGTGGACGTCCCTTGAGGTCTCAGGGCGTGGGCGGCGCTGTGGGCGGGGCCGGCGCTGAGGGCGGGGTCATCAGCATGGCGGCTCCTTGCTCTCCTGGGTGCCCTGTGAACACAGCAAGAAGAAGCTCTTTGTGATCTACGGCAAGTGGACCGAGTGTCTGTGGGGCATCGACGTGGCCTCGTACGAGTCCTTCCGGAAGCAGGAGCGCAGAGACGACCCCGTAAGGAAGGGCAGGCTGGTGAGTGTGGCTCCCTGGCAGAGCCGGTGGGGGCGGTGGGGGACTGACTTCCAGGACACTGGGTGCTGGGTGGGCTGTTGCTCTGTCTCCTCCTTTCTATTTTAAAGATTTATTTGAAAGGCAGAGTTAAAAAGGAGGAGGGGGAGAGAAAGGTTCACCCCCAGATAGCCACGACGGCTAGGGCTGGGCCAGGCTGGGGCCGGGAGCCCAGAGCTCCATCCAGATAGCCACGACGGCCAGGGCTGGGCCAGACTGGGCCAGGCTGGGGCCAGGAGCCCAGAGCTCCATCCAGATAGCCACGACGGCCAGGGCTGGGCCAGGCTGGGGCCGGGAGCCCAGAGCTCCATCCAGATAGCCACGACAGCCAGGGCTGGGCCAGACTGGGCCAGGCTGGGGCCAGGAGCCCAGAGCTCCATCCAGATAGCCACGACGGCCAGGGCTGGGCCAGGCTGGGCCAGGCTGGGGCCGGGAGCCCAGAGCTCCATCCGGGTCTCCCAGGTGGGTGCAGGGACCCAAGCACTCAGCTGAATGGGAAGTGGAGCCGGCTGGGCCTTGAGCCAGCCCTCGGACGTGGCTCACCCGTGCATCCTTAGCCAGTGTGCCCAGTACTGGGGAACTCCAGCCGAGACGTGATTGGTCCAGACAGGTGCCCTGTTTTCCGGGCGGTGAATAGGAATCTGCCAGTCCTGAGATGGTCAATATGTAACAAAAATATTCAAGTTTTTCCAGAATTCTGAGGGCTTTTTTTTGTTTGTTAAGATTTAATTTTTATTTGAAAGTTAGATTTATAGAGAGGGAAAGATCTTCCGTCTGCTGGTTCACTCCCCAAATGGCCAGAGCTGTGCTGACCCGAAGCCAGGAGCCTAGAGCTTCCTCAGGTCTCCCACACGGGTGCAGGGTCCCGAGGCTTGGACTGTCCTCCACTGCTTTCCCAGGCCACAAGCGGGAGCTGGATGGGAAGTGGAGCAGCCGGGACACGAACCAGTGTCCACGTGGGATGTTTGCACTTGAAGGTGGAGGGTTAGCCTGTTGAGTGGTTTTGGTCTGAGGGGTCTCTGTGGCTGTTGCCTCTTCCCTGACGTCATCCTGTTATCAGGGGCTGCCCACTATACTGAACACACAGCCATGCTGGCCCTCCAGAGCATCAAAAGGTGGCCCTTTGCACGAGTCTCCACCTGTAGCTGGGCTGGTTGGGCTGAGTACCCCGCACCACAGCCCCACGCGGCCCCACGCAGCCCCACGCAGACCTTGCTCTGTTCTCAGAACCACCCCCCCATGTTGTCATCCACTCAGCCGTCCTTGGGCCCAGCATGTCTTCCTGGCGCTGGCCACGCTCAGCTGCCAGCCCTGCCCCAGAGCCCTCCCTCTTCTGTTGGGGCATTCAGGAAGCACAGTGCCGCCGTGGGGTGCCGGTGTCGTGGGCGCATGGTGCCATCTTCCCGTGAGCTGACAGCGGGCCCAGAGCTGACTGCACTGTGCTCTCGTGTGTTGCAGGGTGACGGCCCTGGGAAGGCCAGCAGCGACGAGGACGAAGTGCCTGTGGTCCAGGAGACGGTGCAGGTCATTCCTGGCAGCACGCTGCTCTGGAGGGTCAACGCGCGGCCTCCCAACTCTGCCCAGGTCGGCACCCTCCGCCCCCGGTGGCCTCGGTGGGCCTGGGCTCTTCTGCAGCCTGCCCAGGCCTGAGCCTTGGCGTGCTCTCCCCAAGCCTGCACAGGTCAGAGCATTGTGCCCCAGGAGCTGTCTCCAGCCCTTGTACCTGCATTGTGGCCCTAACACACATACCTGCTGTGTGCACATGGTCAGAGCTGGGCCCCCGCCCCCGTGTGCCCGTGGTCAGAGCTGGGCACCCTGCCCCTGTGTGCCCGTGGTCAGAGCTGGGCCCCCCGCCCCCATGTGCCTGTGGTCAGAGCTGGGCCCCCCGCCCCTGTGTGCTCGTGGTCAGAGCTGGGCCCCCCTGCCACCACGTGCTTGTGGTCAGAGCTGGACATCCCTGCCCCTGTGTGCTCATGGTCAGAGCTGGGCCCACGCGCCCCTTGTACATACAAGTAGTTTTATATAAGCTTTCACTGTGTTGCATTAGTTAGAAAAAGAAGACCCAAACTGTTCACTTGTACCAAGCATGGAACTAGCACAGCCACTGCGCTTACCTTATTTTACAAAGGTTTATTGGAAGGACAGAGAGGTCCTCCACCTGCTGGCTCTGACCCACATGGCCACAGCAGCTAAAGCTGGACTGGGCCAGAGCTGGGAGCCACGCAGGTGTGTCAGCGGGGACCTGGCACAGCGGCCAGGATGCCATCCTAAGCTCTGACACGCCTGCCAGCGTCACCCTGCCAGTACTGGCCTTGACTGTGATCTTTGGGGGAGGCGAGGAGCCAGTGTGACAATACTACTGCAAATTAATGTTTCATTTATTTGTTTATTGCGTTTGTAAGATGCCAGGAATGCCACCTGGGTCTCCCATGTAGGACTCGGACCGTGTTCTGCAGCCAGGACTCAAGCCGGCACCCATATGGGATGCTGAGCTTGAAGGAGGCAGTTTAAGCCATCATGCCACAACACTGGCCCAGAAGTAATTTTCTTAGGGGGAAGAAAAACCTTATGTTTTTGTCAAGGAAATCTTTTTCAGATTGGCACCTGTTCCTTTGTCCATGGATTGGTTTATTTATTGAGTTTCTTCTGCCAACTGTATGTGATTTGGTCAAGGTGTTGGGAGTAGAGTCAGAGGACCTTTAGCCCCCAGGGCCCCCAGCCAGCAGACCCCCGCAGCAGGCAGTGGGCCACCTGGTACCAAAAAGGTGCTGGGGAAGCCCAGGCTGCAGGGTGAAGGGCAGTGCTGAGCCACGCCCTAGGGAGGAGCTTCAGTGCTGAGCCACACCCAGGGAGGAGCTTCAGTGCTGGAGTCACACCTAGGGAGGAGCTTCAGTGCTGAGCCACGCCCTGGGGAGGGGTTATGGTGCTGGAGCCCCGCCCTGGGGAGGGGTTGTGGTGCTGGAGCCCCGCCCTGGGGAGGGGTTGTGGTGCTGGAGCCACAACCCAGGGAGGGGTTATGGTGCTGAGCCACGCCGTGGGGAGGGGCTTCAGTGCTAAGCCACACCCCAGGGAGAAGCCTCAGTGCTGAGCCACACCTAGGGAGGAGCTTCAGTGCTGAGCCACACCCAGGGAGGAGCTTCAGTGCTGAGCCACACCCAGGGAGGAGCTTCAGTGCTGAGCCACACCCAGGGAGGAGCTTCAGTGCTGAGCCACACCCAGGGAGGAGCTTCAGTGCTGAGCCACGCCCTGGGGAGGGGTTATGGTGCTGAGCCACACCTAGGGAGGAGCTTCAGTGCTGAGCCACACCCCAGGGAGAAGCCTCAGTGCTGAGCCACACCTAGGGAGGAGCTTCAGTGCTGAGCCACACCCAGGGAGGAGTTTCAGTGCTGAGCCACACCCAGGGAGGAGCTTCAGTGCTGAGCCACACCCCAGGGAGGAGCTTCAGTGCTGAGCCACGCCCTGGGGAGGGGTTATGGTGCTGAGCCACACCGTCGGGAGGGGCTTCAGTGCTGAGCCATGCCCCTGGGCAGAGCTTCAGTGCTGAGCCACGCCTTGGGGAGGGGCTGTACTGCTGAGCCTTGGGGTTGCTGGGAGGGCCACGGTGTGAGCAACCATAGCAGAGTCTTCAGTGAGAGATTTCTGATGGCCCAAGTGGTGAGTTGGCTGGTGTGTAACATGAGTGTGAGGATCTGGGCTGGAAAGTGAACCAGGTGTGACCTGGCACAGGTTAAGGGAGCGGGGACGGGCTGGCAGGTGGGGTGGAGTGTCTCACAGCAGGACACAGGTGGCCCTGGCAGGAACATCTCAGGCCAGCAGGAGGTGGGAGGAGGACGCCCGTGCTGACGCCCAGTGCCACCTGCAGATGTACAACTTCACCAGCTTCACCGTGAGCCTCAATGAGCTGCCGAGCGGCATGGAGAAGGCCCTGCCCCCCACAGACTGCCGCCTGCGCCCTGACATTCGCGGCATGGAGAATGGCAACATGGGTGAGCCCAGGGAGGGGTGTCCAGGTTGCAGGGCTCAAGCTGCACTGTCCCCTGTGGGTGAGAGATGTGGGGGCAGAATGCAGCCCTGGCTGTTTAAAAGAAACATGTCCAGCATATGTATTTGGTAGAGTTAGGCTTATGATTCACTCTGCAATAGCTGCAAGGCCCAGGGCTGGGCCTGCCGGGAGCCAGAGCCAGGAGCTCCTGGGGCTGCCACGTGGGTCAGTGGCCCTCGTCCCTGCTGTCTCAGGCGCATTAGCAGGGAGCGGAGCAGCCAGAGGGGATGCCGGGGGCTCCCCGTGGTGCCAGCCAAGGCTACACGGGGCCACAGCTCTCAGCATTCTGGGCTGACTTCCTGTGTCTCCTGTGGGCATCTACTGTCCACCTTCAGAATCTGTCCCTGTCCTTGCACAGAGGGCACACTCAGTGGCCTGTGGGCAGTGTTGACCCCCCTTGAGGCACATGTTCACCATGCAGAGTGGCCCTGTGATGGAGGCCACCGGGTCATACGATGGTGCAGAGTGCTGCCCCGGTCTCTAGCCAGCTTCTCACCTGAGCTTCGCTTGCCCTAGATCTGGCCAGCCAAGAGAAGGAGAGGCTGGAAGAGAAGCAGAGAGAGGCCCGGAGGAAGCGTGCCAAGGAGGACGCCGAGTGGCGGACAAGGTGAGGCCCCCACACAGCCCTGAGACAGTGAGAAGGGTTGCCCCCTCACACAACCCTGAGACAGGAGGGCGCACACACACACACACACACACACACCCCTGAGACAGGAGGGCACACACATACACACACACACACCCCTGAGACAGGAGGGCACACACACACACACCCCTGAGACAGGAGGGCACACACACACACCCCTGAGACAGGAGGGCACACACACACACAACACACCCCTGAGACAGGAGGGCACACACACACCCCCCTGAGACAGGAGGGCACACACACACACACACCCCTGAGACAGGAGGGCACACACACACACACCCCTGAGACAGGAGGGCACACACACACACACACACCCCTGAGACAGGAGGGCACACACACACACACCCCTGAGACAGTGAGCCCCCCCCCACAGCTCCCGAGAGCAGGGGTCAGTTAGCCATGAGGGTCTTGGCTGGGTGTGCTGTGCTGCTGAGCGCTCCCTGGCCGTCCACGCGGCAGGGGTCAGATGGTCGCCATAGACGTGCACTCGGGGTGCCTGCGGCGCAGAGCTGGGCAGCCTTCCTCAGCCGTCAGCTTCATGCAGCCACCTGGCAGGCCATTCATGGCTAGCAATGGTGAAATGCTCGGGTTTGCAGTGGTCTCAGCTTCCTGTGGCGGTCTGAGCTTTGGAGCTGGTCCTCACTGGAAGCCGCTTGAACATGACCGACCTTCCCTGCATCCTTTCTCTGAAAAAGTGATGATCCTGTCCTTAGGCCTTGTGGGACCAATCTCTCCTGAGAAGTCACAGGGGCCACGGGCAGAGCCCAGGGCGTGTCGGGGCGGGGATAGCAGGGGCAGCAGGCAGAGCCCTGGGACAGCTGCAATGCCTTTGCCCTCGTCCAGTGAGAAGCAGCAGCCAGGTGTGTCAGATGGTGCCACTTGCCTAAAGTTGCCACTCCCTAGGACACGGAACCCTAGGCCTCTGGCGGTGACCTCTGTGACGTTCCTCTCCCCCGTGGGTGACCTCTGTGACGTTCCTCTCCCCCGTGCCCCACATAGCCGTGTCCTTCCCCGGCAGGCTGACCCTGTGCCCGCATAGCCGTGTCCTCCCCCGGCAGGCTGACCCCATTCCCGCATAGCCGTGTCCTCCCCCGGCAGGCTGACCCCGTGCCCGCATAGCCGTGTCCTCCCCCGGCAGGCTGACCTCATTCCCACATAGCCGTGTCCTCCCCTGGCAGGCTGACCCCGTGCCCGCATAGCCGTGTCCTCCCCCGGCAGGCTGACCCCGTGCCCGCATAGCCGGGTCCTCCCCCGGCAGGCTGACCTCATTCCCACATAGCCGTGTCCTCCACCGGCAGGCTGACCCTGTGCCCACATAGCCGTGTCCTCCCCCGGCAGGCTGACCCCGTGCCCACATAGCCGGGTCCTCCCCCGGCAGGCTGACCTCCTGCCCTGTCCTTCCCTGTACTGCAGGTGGTTCTTCCCAGGCACCAACCCCTACACGGGGACGCCTGACTGGCTCTATGCAGGGGACTACTTTGAGCGGAATTTCGTCGACTGCCCAGACATCTACTGAGAGGCCGGGTGCCCCTGAGGACGGCCACCGCAAAGCCACTCTGAGCTTTGGGCGGGAGCCAGCTGCTTGAGCCCCAGGTTGGCGTCACCCTTTCAGGATCTGTTTCTCATGAACTATCAGTTGCCAAACCCTCCACAGCCCGTCTGCCGCCTCCACGTCCTTGGCCTGGCTGCAGAGATGGCGCAGCCGGGGCCGCGCGCCGCCTCCCTCCTCGCGAAGGTGCCGCCCGCCGCTGCTGCAGGAAGGGAAAGGGCCGTTCTCCACGGTGTTGGCTTCTGGACGCATCTTCCCCTCTGGCCAGCCGCTGGGGGGGCTTCCTGCTGGGGAGTGCCAGCTGCCCCGCCGAGTGGCAGACGCAGCGCCTTAGCCAGCACAGCACGGACATACCGGAGCAGCTGTCAGATTCTCTATTTTTTATGTCCTCAATAATGAGAGTCCTTCCAAGGTGTGTGAGAACCGTTTGGCTTGTATTTTTGCTGACAAGCAGGATGTGCGTGCCTCACTGGCCGGATCCTGTCCAGCTAAAGCAGCCACGGCCAGGGCGGGCGGCAGAAGGCCGGTCTCGGGACTGTGGCCAGTCCACAGGATGAAGGCCAGGCTGCAGGCTGGCACCCGAGCCGCAACTACCTGGGGCTGCGCTGCCGTCAGGGGCTGCCCCGGCTTTCACCCAGGGCATCTCCGGCGTGTCCGCCTTTTGTTTTGCCCGGTAAGCATGTTTCAGGCACAAGTGAATCGTGTGATGTGTGCTAGGGAAGGGGCAGAAACAGGTTCGCCTCCCCTGGTGAAATTAAAGCTGTTTAACCGAGCGCAGGGGTGTCCTCCAGCCTCGTCCTTGTCAGAGCCAGTGCTTCAGGCAGAGGGTCGGCCCCGCTGCTCGTGGTCCCGAGCTCGGAGCCAGAGGCACACACACGCACAGGCACACCCGTGGTAGCAGCATGGTGTTGTCTGGCCCTCCCATCACTGTCCCTGGAGGATTCAGAGTGAACGGTCGTCTGGCCCGCTTGGCCACCGGGTTCTGGGTGCCGGCAGTGCTGGAGGGCTGGGGTCTGCCTGCCCTAGGCCATCACCCCAGCATCTCGGATGCAGCCACGGGGGGCTTTTTCCAAGAGGAGGGACAGGCTGTTAGCGCTGGGACAGCGCTGCCGTGGGCCTTCGGCTCTCCAGGCTGGCTTGAGGAGAGAGGTTCCCGGAGCTGCCGAGCTGTGAAGTTGGACAGGACAGGAGCCTGGGGCACCTGGCAGCCCCTGCAGGGACCGCCTGCCCGCCGTTTGTCAGGTCCTTCCTGAGAGCTGCTGGGCTCGGCCCCACGCCCGGCCGGCCGGCACGGAGGACACAGCCCTGTTCCTAAGGCTGCCCTTCTGTGGCTTGGAGGGCATCCTCGGTTGCAGCTGTCAGCTAGCTCCGTGTGTGCTTGCTGGCTGTGGGCTGTCATTGCCGGTGCCTGGTGCAAAACGCAGCAGTTGCAGTGATGGGGCTGGGATCCAAGGGCAGCCACGGCGCTGCTGCCGCAGGCCAGTCTCCGGGACAGGCCTGGCAGCTAAGTCATCCCTGCCCCCACAGCCACCTCACCTGGGCCTGCCCGGTCACGATTTGGTGTGGGGAGGCCCCACACACAGCACACACAGTGTCCGCGTGGGGCCTTGGCTTTGTCAGCACAGAAGCCCTGGGAAGGGAAGGGGCCCTCCTTGGAGAGTCCGGAGGGCAGTCAGGTGTCCTGCTGGTACCACTGGCCACTGGCCTGGCCAGCCTGCCCCAAAGCTGACACTTCTGCTCCAGGCCACTGGCTGCTGGGCTGACTCAGAGGACAGGCCACCTGCTTGCTGGGTCCTTGGCAGACCACCAGGGTGGGGAGCCAGCCCTGCAGGCTCTGTCTTAGCAGAGGGAGGACTTGGGGGACCTGGGATTCCTCACCATCATCATGAAGACTCACAGTCCCACAGGGTCCAGCGGCCCTGGCTAGCAGCTGCGGAGCAGCCTGTGGTGTTGGAGGAACGGGTGCGTGCCTCTGGCCTTGGCCCAGACTGGCCACCCTCTGGCCACAGCTCTGTCTGGCAGTCATCCAGTCACCTGCCATGAAGCATGGTGTCAGACAAGAAAACCTGCCGGGGGTGGCAAGGAGCTCACTTGTACTGTTGGGTAAATGTGGGTTCTGTTGCCATGAGTGGCCTCTGGGCACACAGCTGTGGGCGTGTGGTGGCACTGTGCCTCTGCACAGGACCTAGCTGGGTGGCACACATGGGCCCTGCTCTCCTCTCGGGTTGGTATGTTGTGGTCAGAGGACGGCCAGACCAGTGGGCTGCTGTGGCCTGGGGGGCAGAAGGGGGCCGTGCTCTCCAAGCAGTGGGCTGTCCACTTCATTGTCCCTCCCCTGGGGTCGGAGGCCGCTGTGAACACCAGGTGCAGCCTCTGGCTAGCCCGACTCTGGACCTGCTGGGTGGTTGGTGCTCTGGATGGGCTGGGCAGCTGCCATCTGGAGGGCGCTGTGGCCCTGGGTGGAGGGGCAGGCTTACCCAAGATGCCAGTGCTCCAGAATCCAGAATGTTCCAGATGCAGAGAGCGCCACAGGGACCGGCCCTCCCCATGTGCATCCCCTAGGGGAGCAGTACCGCCCCCGGCAGGGCCAAAGCCCGGCAGACAGGAAGGGCCGTGGCTGCCCACGGAAACTTGGAGCCGTCCTGTGGTCTAACCTGGCCTCACCATGTTTGGTTTCAGGTGTTTAGCCAATGAGCCAGTGGAGGGGAACTTCTTTCGCCTCTCAAAAACATTTTTAAAATAAGATTTATTGGGTCCGGCGGCGTGGCCTAGCGGCTAAAGTCCTCGCCTTGAATGCGCTGGGATCCCATATGGGCGCCGGTTCTAATCCCGGCAGCTCCACTTCCCATCCAGCTCCCTGCTTGTGGCCTGGGAAAGCAGTCGAGGACGGCCCAGTGCTTTGGGACCCTGCACTCGTGTGGGAGACCCGGAAGAGGTTCCTGGTTCCTAGCTTCGGATTGGCACAGAACCGGCCGTTGCGGCTCACTTGGGGAGTGAATCATCGGGCGAAAGATCTTTCTCTCTCTCTCTCCTCCTCTCTGTATATCTGACTTTGTAATAAAAATAAGTTTTAAAAAAATAAGGTTTATTTATTCTTATGGGAAAGGCAGATACACAGAGAAAGGTCCTCTGAGCTGGTTCATTTCCCAGGTGGCTGCAGTGGCCAGAGCTGAGCGCATCAGGAGCTAGGAATGTGCTCTGGGCCTTGCAGATGGAGGCCGACCCGTCCTCTACTGTTTTCCCAGGCCACAAGCAGGGGGCTGGATGGAGAGAGCTAACCTGAACCGGTGCCCATATGGGATACCAGTACTGAATGAAGGCCAAGGGTTGGCCTGCTCCACCCCACTGGGCCAGTTATTTTACTTAAAGCACCTGTGCCGCCCTGGCACAGGGGCAAGAGGAGGCGGCCACGGGCCTTGTCACGCCGCGCTGTGTCCTGGTGCCTCTCGCTTTGCTGATGGCCTCGGGGGTGACCCATTACAGCACATGTGCCAGGTGGTCCCCCGCCCCCACTTGTGAACTCTGGCACCTAGTGCTGGGCATCCATGTGTCCCCTGGACACGTTCCAGAGAGTGACCTGCCCCCGAGGCTGACCTGCTTCCCGGAGGGCGACCTGCCTCCCAGAAGTGACCTGCCCCCCAGGGGAGGTGACCTGCCTCCTAGAGGTGACCTGCCCCGGGAGGTGAGCTGTCCCTGAGGTGATCTGCCGCCCAGAGGGTGACCTGCCCCCCCCCGGAGGTGACCTGCCCCTGGAGGTGACCTGTCCCCCCCAGGGGAGGTGACCTGCCCCGGGAGGTGAGCTGTCCCTGAGGTGATCTGCCGCCCAGAAGTGACCTGCCCTCCCCCCGGAGGTCACCTGCCTGTGGAGGCGACCTGCCCCCCCGAGGGCACGTGCCCCCCCAGGAGGGTGATCGGCTGCCCAGAGGGTGACCTGCTGGTCTAGGGGCGGGCGCCGAGCCCCGCGGTTCCCGGCGCCGCCACCAGGGGCCGCCGCCGCTCCCCTATGACACAGCAACAATAGGGGCCTCTCTGGCCCGCGTGCCCCCACGGCCCGCGTTTCCGCCGGAAAGCAGCCGCCGGCGCGGGGGCGGGCCGGGGCGGGGCCCGCGCATGGGCGGCCTCCGTCGCCAATCGCCGGTGGGCTAGCCCGGGCCGCCCGGAGGTCGAGACCCAATCGGCAGCGACAGCGGCGAGCGGGGGCGGGCCGAGTGCGGGCTTCCGTCGAGGCCCGGCAGACGCTGAGGAAGAGCCATCCCGGAGACGCTGCGGCCGAGTGCGGGGCGGCCAGGTGCGGGCGTGGGGCCGGCCTGGGGCGGGGCAGGGCGCCCGGGTCCCAGGGCCGAGTGCGGGACGCCGGGGGCACGGGCCGGCGGTGCTGAGGCCGAGGGCGGGGCGGCCGGGTGCGGGATGGAAGGCGGACCGGGCGGTCGAGACCTGGACGGAGCCGGTGTCAGGACGGGTGCGGGGCCGGGTCGGTGGGGTGAGGACGGGCGGGTGCGGGGCCGGGTCGGTGGGGTGAGGGCGGGCGGGTGCGGGGCCGGGTCCGTGGGGTGAGGACGGGCGGGTGCGGGGCCGGGTCGGTGGGGTGAGGACGGGCGGGTGCGGGGCCGGGTCGGTGGGGTGAGGACGGGCGGGTGCGGGGCCGGGTCGGTGGGGTGAGGGCGGGCGGGTGCGGGGCCGGGTCGGTGGGGTGAGGGCGGGCGGGTGCGGGGCCGGGTCCGTGGGGTGAGGACGGGCGGGTGCGGGGCCGGGTCGGTGGGGTGAGGGTGGGCGGGTGCGGGGCCGGGTCGGTGGGGTGAGGGCGGGCGGGTGCGGGGCCGGGTCGGTGGGGTGAGGGCGGGCGGGTGCGGGGCCGGGGTCCGAGCGCACCGAGGCTTGATGTCTGACCCTCCTCCCGCAGGATGACAACCTCAGGTGCGCTGTTCCCGAGCCTGGTGCCCGGCGCCCGGGGCTCCTCCACCAAGTACCTGGTGGAGTTCCGAGCAGGGAAGATGTCACTCAAGGGGACCACAGTGACCCCCGACAAGCGCAAGGGGCTCGTGTACATCCAGCAGACGGACGACTCGCTCATCCACTTCTGCTGGAAGGACCGCACGTCTGGCAGCGTGGAGGACGTGAGTGCCACTCCCTGCCCTGGAGGCCAGCCACCTCCTCTGTCCACCTCGGGGCCCCTAAGCTCGTGTCTCCCATGGCCCCCAGGACCTCATCATCTTCCCCGACGACTGCGAGTTCAAGAGGGTGCCGCAGTGCCCCAGCGGCCGCGTCTACGTGCTCAAGTTCAAGGCTGGCGCCAAGCGCCTCTTCTTCTGGATGCAGGTGTGGCTCGGGGAGGGGAGGGCTGCAGTGTACAGGGGTACTGCCCTGGGGAGAGGAGGGCCACGGTGTGCAGGGGTGCGGCTCCGGGGAGGGGAGGGCCGTCGTGTGCAGGGGAGAGGGTGTCCGCCCCTGCCAGGCTGTGGTGCGGGTAAGGGACCGTCGTCCTGCAGGGCATGACTCGGGGAGAGCCAGGCTGCAGGGCAGGGGGTGCAGCCAGGAAGGTAGGGCCTGCGCTCGAAGGGTCGCACCACGACTCCCGGGTCTGTAGCAAGTGGAATGGGCTGTGCTGGGGGAGCTGCCATGGTGTCCGTCCCCTAGGAGCCCAAGACGGACCAGGACGAGGAACACTGCCGCAAAGTGAACGAGTGCCTCAACAACCCCCCGCTGCCCGGGGCGCTGGGCGCGAGTGGGGGCAGCGGCCACGAGCTCTCAGCGCTGGGCGGTAGGGTCCTCGCACGGGCGGGCGGGGGGCTGCGCGGGAGCCGTGGCTGAGCCCTCCCCCCATGTCTTGCAGGAGAGGGCGGCCTGCAGAGCCTACTGGGGAACATGAGCCACAGCCAGCTCATGCAGCTCATCGGGCCTGCCGGCCTCGGGGGCCTGGGTAGGCTGCCCAGTGCCCGCTTGCGGGGTTGGGGTGCGGGAGGGCTGAATGCTTGGGCGTGGGTGGCGTGGCCAACGGGGCAGCCCAAAAGCGCTCTTGGAGCAACCAGCCGCAGCTGGGCCCTCTTGACCCCAGGGTGGTCCCCTACACTTCTTGTCCTTCTAGGGGGCCTGGGGGCGCTGACGGGGCCCGGCCTGGCCAGCTTATTGGGGAGCGGGGGACCTCCAGCCAGCAGCTCCTCATCCAGGTGAGCCCCTACTGGGTCCCTCCTGAGCCTGGGCTGGGGGTGAGGGGTCCCTGCTGACCGACCCCTCTCCAGGGGCCCTGGTTTGAGGCCTTGGACCCAGGCGCTGCTCTACTGCCCTTCTCCCAGCTCCCGGAGCCAGTCAGCAGCGGCCACTCCATCATCCACCACCTCTTCTGCCCGCGCCACCCCAGCCCCGACAGCACCAGCCGTGGCAGCAGCAGTGCCAAGCCCGAGCCCGGCCCCCAGCTCTGGGAATGGGGCCAGCACGGCCACCAGCCCCGCGCAGCCCATCCAGCTGAGTGACCTGCAGAGCATTCTGGCCACCATGAGCGTGCCCGCCACACCTGGGGGCGGCCAGCAAGGTACGGGGGGCCTGGGCCGTGTGTGCATGGCGGCCAGCGAGGCACGTAGCGGGCGGCAGCTCATGGCATGTGCCCCTCCCAGTGGACCTGGCCAGTGTGCTGACGCCAGAGGTCATGGCACCCATCTTGGCCAACGCGGACGTCCAGGAGCGCCTGCTGCCCTACCTGCCCTCGGGGGAGTCGCTGCCGCGGACGGCAGACGAGATCCAGAACACGCTGACCTCCCCGCAATTCCAGCAGGTGGGTGCGACACCCGGGCCGTGGGCGGCCAGGGCGGGCCACCCTCCATCCTGCTGATGGCCTGGCCATGCCCCTTCCTTGCAGGCCCTAGGCATGTTCAGTGCAGCCTTGGCCTCAGGCCAGCTGGGTCCCCTCATGTGCCAGTTTGGGCTGCCCGCGGAGGCTGTGGAGGCTGCCAACAAGGGCGGTGAGTGCCCCCTGAGGCCCCGCTGGACCCTGGCTAATGGCCAGGTGTGCAGAGGACACACGGGGCAGGGCAAGGTGGGGAGTGGGCACCGTGGGCCCCCGCCAGCTGACCCCATGCCTCACGTGTCTGCCTTGCAGATGTGGAAGCATTCGCCAAAGCAATGCAGAATAGTGCCAAGCCGGAGCCCAAGGAGGGCGACACAAAGGACAAGAAAGACGAGGAGGAGGACATGAGCCTAGACTAAGTTATAGCGCCCCCTAGCCGCGTGACTCAGTAGTGGTGTTGTGCTTGGTGCAGCCCCTGCCCTTTAATAAAACCTTTTCTTCTATCTGCCAACTGCTCGGCCGGATCAGTGGGACGCCTGGTGGCTGCGAGAGCTCTCCAGCCACTGGTTGGACCCGGCCCAGGCTCAAGTGGGAGCCAGCTTTCTCTGTGGACGGAAGTGGACCACTGCTGGCCCCTGCGTCCCCCCACCTGCAGTCATCAAGGCTCAGTTGTAACTTTAAACTTCAGAAAGAGGTGAATTTTATTTTGTTCTGTGAGGGTTAAACAGGAGACAGGCCGGCTCAGCCCTGGGTGACCCGTTTCTGGAGATGCCGTGTTTCACTCAGACCCAGGTGGCAGGCAGGGCTCCCGGAGGCTGGCCCCGACCTGGCGGGGTGGGTGGACTGGACGGCGGCTGCCTCACAGCCGGACAGCCGGCGGCGCCCACCGCGCCCTGCACCCGTGCGGAGCGTGTCACGGCCACTGGAGAGCCGTTAGCCACGAGGTTCCTCATGCAGCCACTGTAAGGCGGAGGCTGGGGACTCGCCCAGCTTGGAGACCCGGATGATACTGCAGGGAGAGGGGGAGCTGAGCAGAGGCAGCGGGGTCCCAGGGCCCCCATCCTGACATGGGGGAGGGCAGGGCTGCCCGCTCACCTGGCAGGCCCCCCAGGTGCAGCAACAGGGCCTGGTGTGGCACGGCGGCTGAGATGGGGCCCCGCGTGTGGTTACTCTCTGCGTCCACCTCGAGCCGCAGCACGCTGCTGCCTCTGGTCACTGCGGGGAGTACAGCCTCATGGGCATCCCAGGGCCACCCTGGGTCTGAGAGGGGCAGGGGGGTTCCCTGTGTCCTGGGACTCACCTGTCAGCCTATGCCACTGCCCATCGCACAGCGCCACAGGCGTTGTCACCCATGTAGAGACGGGACCCGCCCCATCATCTGCTCGCAGCAGCACCTGGCGGGGATGGTGGGGAGGTCGGGCCTGGCCGGCTCAAAGCCAGCATGGAAGGGGCCACACTGGCCTACCTGCTGCCAGGCTTACCTGCCGCTGGACCATGTGCAGCTGCAGGTAGGGAGCGGCATCTGGCTGGCCCAGGTGCAGAATCAGCCCCGTGGCCACCAAAGGCCGCAGCTCCAGCTCCAGGCTGAACAACGTGGTCCCTGGGAGGCCTGCAAGGGGGTGCCAGGAGAGGCAGTGTGGGCCTACTCAGGACCCCCAGAGCCCAGTACCAGCCTCCCACCATGGCCTCACCCCAGTGCCCACACACCTATGGTGACGACGCCCCCACTGCCTGGGAAGAACAGGCCCTGCTCCAGGGGCCCCAAGAGGCAGGGTGTGACCCCTGCCATTCTAGTGGGGGCCCCAAGGGACCGCCCATCCAGCTGCAGTCTCTTCACACAGCCACCAAACCCCGATGATACCTGGGGGGAAGCAGGCAGGGCTGGGTCAGAGGCAGCCGAGGGTTTGGCCAGCTGGGCTGGGACATGGCCCTGGGATGGGGCCAGGCAGTTCTCACCGGGAGCTTTGGGCCAAGGCTGCTGGCTGGGAGACCCCCGACAAAGAGGGTGTGGGGCTGGGGGTTCCAGCGGGGCCCCTCCTGGCTCCAGGCCCGGGTCCTGTCCACCTGCAACTGGATCCGACCCTTCTCCCAATGCACAGACACCTAGGGACAGAGCGAGAGGCAGGTCCGTCATTCCCAGGGCTCCTGCCAGCAACTCCCCTCTGTCCTGGCACTCACCTTGTACCACCGGCCAGCCCGGGCACGTTGGCGGCTCCGCACTTGGGGCCGGGGCCCAGGGCCTTGGGTCTGAGCGATGACGTGTCCATGGCTCAGGGCCAGCAGCAGGGAAGGGCTGCCGGCGGTCGGGGGTGCCACGAGCAGCAGGACGCCGTGGGGTGTACGGGGACGCACGAGCATGCTCAGGCGGAACCTGCAAGCCACAGAGCTGCTTGTCTGGTGGTCCCACCACACCCGCCCATGCAGGCCCGGGCCTTACCTGTTCCTGTGGGGGGCGGGGATGTCTGCAAACTCCAGGTAGCTGGACAGGGGGCCCCCAAACTGGTAGGAGTCCCCAAGGGTCCCTGGTTGAGGATGTGGTGTGCAGGTGTGCTGGGTGGGCTGGCGGCTGCGGCGGGGAGCCTGAGACGGGGATGCAGGCACAGCTCTGGGGCTGCTGGTCCACACCCCACCCCCTCCCTGCCATCAGCACCCACACCCCTACCTGGAGCCCCCGCGGCCCCAGGGCCTGGGCAAGGGGGGCCGGGGCACAGCCTGTGCTGGTGTTAACACTGCCTTCGCTCGGCTGTAGGTTAAACACACGCTGTGGCTCCTGGAGCCTGTGAGGTGGCAGCGGGGGGTCAGAGTGACTGGGGGAGTCGGCGCCCCAGCCCCTGCAGGTCCCCTGCCCACCTCTGCACGAAGACATTGCCGATGCAGCCACTGAAGTTGCGGAAGTCGCCGGCCTCTTGCAGGCCTCCCAGAACCAGTAGCTGTGCAGGCTCCTGGGACTGGCGGGGCTGAGGCAGCCCCTGGGGGACCTTCCTCTGCTGCAGCTCGTCGTCCACGTACAGCCAGACCCTGGAGGCGGATGGTGGTGTCTCCCAGGCCTGCCCGCCTGCCCCGTCCACCAGCAGCCCAGGGCAGGGAAGACCCAGGCAGACCCCAAGGCTTACCCAGTGGCATTGCCGTAGAAGGCCACGTAGTGGCTGGTGCCGTCGGCAAAGCCCCCACGGCTCCTGAGCTCCGTCCTGAGCAGCTGGAGGGTCACGCGGCCCTGTCGCAGGGCCACCTGGCACAGCCCATCCTGGAGTGGGTGCAGGAGCCAGTCAGCCGACCAGGCCTGTGGTCCAGGTTCCCTCCCAGGGGCCCCCGTTGCTCCCCCAGGAGGCTCACGGGGGAGGACAGGTGGTAGAGCAGGGCGCTGTCCTGGGTGCTGCGGAACCCAAAGCCAGAGTAGATGCTGCTGCTGATGGGCGCCACGTCGGGCAGCGCCAGCGGCAGGAAGCCGTGGCCGTGGAAGGTCACGGCGCGGACCACCTAGGGGGTGGGCAAAGCTGAGTGGGGGCCTTGGCGGGGAGCATGGCCCCACCAGGGTTAGGAATGGCACTCACCAGCAGGTCGGCGGTGCAGCCTGAGCTGACGCCCGTGGTGTTGAGCCGCTTGAGGTCCACATACTTGCCCAAAGCCTTGATGCCCTTCACGCAGCCACGGATGGAACCCCCTGTAGGGAAGAGCTGCCGCAGGCTGCGGGAGCAGGGTCAACCCAACACGTCCTCCCACACCTCCCTGTCCCGCGCCAAGTGCCCCCTCCCCGGCTCCCACCTTGGGGGCAGCTGCTCTGGCGGCACCCCACCCAGGTAGTAGGCGGTGGCCAGCTCCAGCGAGTTGTCCTGGTCCACGCTGAATGCCGTGAGCCGCTCCACACGGACCAGCACGCGCTTGCGGGTGCCACCCAGCAGGAATACTTGGATCTGCAGGCATGGCCAGGCCCCAGCTGCAGGGGAGCCCAGCCCTGCCCGCCATGCCCCTGCCCAGCCCTGCCCTGCCCTGCACACACTCACTGCCTTGCTGGCCGCTGTCAGGGACGACGGGGACTGCTGCGGGGCGGCCTCCTTGAGGCCCGTGCCAAAGTCATAAAGGAGGACCAGAGTCCCTTCACGCACAGCCAAACACAAGAACTGCTCCTGGGGGGACAGAGACAGGTCAGCTGGGGGGACTGGGCGGGGCCAGTCGGAGGGCAGCTGGGTGGGGGCCCTGCCTGGTGCTGCAGGAAGAAGATGAGCCCGCGGGAGGACACGAGCCGCAGCTCCTGCTCAAAGCGCTTCGTGTGGCTGATCTGGCTGTCGAAGCTGATGCGGGCAAAGCCGGTGCCGTCCAGGTACGAGCCGTCCGTGAGCCACGGATCCCCAGTGGACTTGGAGCTACAGGCCACAGGCATAGGGTCAGGCAGGGGCAGCTGGGCCTGGGTCAGGGGGTCAGGGGGTGGTGGGCCACACGCACCGGGCACAGGGCTTGTCCACCGCTGTGTCGAGCTCGAAGGTCTGCTCGAAGTTGTAGAGGCTGGCCACCTCCTCATTCACCGTGTCCAGCTCAATGCAGCCCTCGTAGCCAGGGAGGCGGAGGGGCTCAGGGGGCTAGGCACACAGGGTATGGTCAGAGCCCAGTTCTGGGCGTCGCCTGGCAAGGCCCACCCTGCAGCCTGGCGGCCCTGGCTCACCATGAAGCCGCTGGGGTAGCCGCCCACATAGAAGACGAAGTCCTCAGGCCTCAGGTCGAGCAGCCCCTCGGCCCCGGGGGCCACCACGTCGCCCTTGGTCTCGTGAACTGTCTGTCCCTCCACCGTGACAGACATGTGGCCAAACTGGAGGGTCCTGAGGGCCCAAGAGCAGTTAGGAATGGCACTCAGCAGCAGGTGAGCAGGTGAGGGACGGGGCAGGGTGGGCCTGGCGGTGGGGCCCCACCCCTCCCAGACACCCACCTGTCGATGCTGACGGCTGCGAACTGCTCCCCGATATCCTCGTCGATGCTCAGGGTGGCGGGGCCGGCCGTGCCAAGCTGGTACACCCAGTGCACCTTCTGGCCACGCAGCGCCACACCCATGTAGTCCCCAGAGGCCTACAGCGGGCAGAGGTGATGTCAGGGACAGGACCAGGCATGCCTGTCGCCCGCCGCCCACTGCCAGCCTGTGGCACCTGGCGGCTGCCCATGTAGAGCACGAAGCGGTCCACGGCGTCCTGCCCGGCCACGGGCTCTGGGCTCTGCAGGTGGAACCTGAGGGCAGTGTAGGCGGCCAAGTCGGCCAGGTCACGGGGTGAGCGCACCTGCACCGCTGAGCGCCCGTTGAACTTCATGGGCACCTTGACCTGCGAGTACATAAGCCCATCAGCAGCCACCACCCTGACCCCGACCCCTCCGCCGGCCCCCAGGTGCGTCCTCACCTTACTGGCAGCCCCCCGGGCCTGCGCGATGAGCTCCCGCACGCGGCCAATGCTGGCAGCCAGGGCCAAGCTGGCGTTGGGGGCCCCACGGTTCTCCAAGAGGCTCAGCTTGGCCAGCAGCTGTGGCAGTGTCTTCTCCAGGGTGGACACTGAGGGCAGCGTGGCACTCAGGGCCTGCCCCTCGCCCTGCCCCCAGGGACCCAAGGGCTGCAACTCACCCGAGCGGCCAGCGTCCAGCACCGCCTGGCCCAGGTCCTGGCCCTGCAGGGCTCCCAGCTGGCCCTGCCACCGCTCCACGCTCTGTTGCATGTCCTGCAGTTGCAACTGCATACGGACAGCCTGGTCCTGTGCCTCGGCGGCCGTGGCCTTGGCGCGGGCGATCTTCTTGCTTGTCTCATCTAGGGGCCAGGAGGCAGTGTGCTGTGGGGCGAGGACCCCTGCTCTTCCAGCCCCTTGTCCCTCAGCATTCACACAGTCCAGTCCAGTTGCAATGGACACCCGACGCTGCCCTGCCCGCCCAGAGACAGGCCACACGGGGCTGCCTGTGCGGTCCAAGCCAGGTTCCCACCTCAGGTGCCGCCTACAGCTGCCCTTGGCTCCAGGCCTTGCAGCAGGACCAGGACGCAGAGTTGTGGCCTGGCCAGGTCCCCGGGTTCTAGCAGTCCGGTCCCAGTGGTGCCCCCTGCTCCCTCCCTAGGAAGTCTCACCCTGAGCCCTCTCCACTCCTGCCTGGAGCCCCCCTCATCCTCCCCTCTGCCGGGGTTGGGGCTGGGGTCCCTGGCAGCGGCCCAGGCAAGAGTTGGCACTGTGGAGTTCCTGCTGGGCCCCCGCCCTAGCCCCGCTGCCACTACTGTGACAATCCAGGTGTTTATTGGCAGCCTCCCACAGGGCTGCCTGGAGTAAACCATCCAGCCCAGGGACAAAGTGGGGACAGGCCACACGCGTACCTGTCTGCATGGCCAGCATGGCCTGTATATCCCGCACACGAGCCGCCAGCTGCTCCTTGGTGGCTCGGGCACCTTGGAGCCGAGTCCCAGTGCCCTGGAAGACGGCCCATGCTGCAGGGGAACAGTGGACAGCCTCAGCGCCCGAGGAGCCCCTCTCAGCGCACAGGTGCAGCCCAGCCCACCCACAGAGACACAGGGCCACCAGGACCCTCAGCCTTGTGCCCCAAGGCCACGGCTGGCAGCAGCACTCAACAAGGCTCCCGGGGGAGGAATGGAGAGTGGGGGCTGAACAGTCAACATCACACTAAACAGGCTGCAGGGCCCCAGCCCTCACCACGGCCCAGGCGCTGCTGTTCACCGAGCACGGCCTCCTCCAGGGCACTGCTGTTGGCGAGCAGCTGCCGGGCTCGGGCTGCCAGGCCCCGCTGCACCACCGCCTGTGGACACACGGGGGCGCTGGAGGTGAGGAGAGGTGCAGGTGGGGGCGGGGCTAGGCAGGGCTAGGCAGGACTGGGTAGGGTAGGAACTGGGCTGTTTAGGGCCGGGAGAGGAGGGGCAGGGCGGGGCAGGGCGGGGCGGGGCAGGGCGGGGCAGGGCAGGGCAGGGCTGGGCAGGGCAGGGCTGGGCAGGGCAGGCCGGGCTAGGCTGGTCTCACCGCCCAAGTGTGGTCCGCCTGCTGCAGGGCCTGGCTGGCGGCGGTCTCGGCAGCTTGCACAGCCTGCAGGATGCTGCCATAGGCGCTGGAGGCCTCCAAGGCTCTCTGGATGAAGCGGTCCTGGTTGACCCCCGCGATGATGCTGCATGGGGGTTGGGCAGGCCAGATGCCGAGACCCAAGGCCTCTGTCCACAACCGTGCCCCACCCATGCCCTTCTCTGGATCCTCTAGGGACCACCACCTCCTCCCCTGCCAGGGGCCTGCCCAGGCCCCACCTCCACCTGAACACTTCCGCCCACACACCTGGACAGGTTGTGTGCCAGGTGGTCGAGCCTCTGGGCATGGGCCTCTGCAGCCTCCACCAGCCCCAGTTTGGCGCCAGCCGGAGAAAAGGCTCGCATACGGTTCAGAAGTGGTGTCCGTGCCCCATCCAGGCTCGCTGCCAGGCGTTCTACCTCCTGGGGACAGGGGGACATTTAGTGGGACCTCGCCCAATTCTGCCTGTGGGTGAGCCCATGGGATCCCTGGGAACACAGCCGGCTGACCTCCTTGGCCTCATCCATGCCACGTAGCAGCTCCAAGACCTGGGACAGGATGTGGCTGGCAGCTTGCAAGGTGGCTTGCAGTGTGGCATTATCCTGGGACAGCTCCAGCTTCCCCTGCTGGAGTGGGGGGGGAGGCAATGAAGGGAGGGGCTGTGGGGACACATGCAGCCAGGGCCAGGCCGGGTCGGGGTCAGGGCCAGGGCCAGGGCCAGGGCTGGGGCTGGGGTCTGCCAAGGTCAGGGCTGGGGCCTGGACTTGGTCCAGGCTGGGGTCAGGGTCGGGGCCAGGGTTTGCCAGGGTTCAGGCCAGGATTTGGTTTGGGCGGAACCAGGGTCAGGGCCAGAGTCTAGTTGGGGCTGGGTGGGGTCAGGGTCTAGACTGGGCCTCACCAGCATGGCCTGCAGCTGCTCCTGGTTCCGGCTGTTGAGCTCCTCAGCCTCACGGGTGGCGTCCACTGCCCGGTTCAGGGCCTCACGCAGGTCCATGAGGCCAGCCTCGTGCTGGGCCAGCTGCTCACGGGCACGCGTGGCCAGAGCCTGGTTCTCTTCCCAGCGGCCGGTCAGCTGCTCTTGCACGCGGGCCAGCACTGGATATGAGGGAGTCACACCCTTGAGGGCTCAGCCCCCACCTGCAGCCCACGCAGACCACACCTCCAACTCCCCACTCCACTCACGCCTCTGGGCTTCAGCCAGTTCTGCCTCGGCCGCAGCCCGCTGGGTCCCCAGGTCACGAGCCCGCATGGCCCCAAGCAGCCGGCCCACCTCGGCCAGCACCCGGCGCAGCTGCTCCCCAGATGGGGCTGACGTGTTGGCCGATGGCAGGTGGCCCGTCTGGGACTCAAGCTCTGTGGGGAGAGGCTGCAGTCAGGGCCTGGGGCCTGCACCCACACCCTGCTCTCGGGCAGCCTGCTCCAGGGGAGGATGTCGGGTGAGCCCTCCCTTGGGGTCGCTTACCTTTCAGCATGCCAGCCATAGCCTCGATGGCCGCTAGCAGCGTCCGCACCCGTCCTAGCGTGCTCTCAGTGCTACTCAGCAGCAGGTTCACGCGACCTTGGGCCCCCATGGCCTATGGGTACAGCCTGTGAGCTCACAGCCCCAGCCATGGGGGGAGGCCGATGTCCCCGCACTGGGAAGGGCCTGGGGTCTGGGGCCACCAGAGGCAGCTGGGACGGGAGCCGGGGCCAAGGTCCCAGAAGGAGGGCCAGGGCAGTGAGGTCCCCTGGGGAGGAGAGCTGGGACTTGGGGCAGGGGCCCACCTGCTGGCCCAACCACTCTACGTCCTGGCCAAGGCTCATACTCCGCCGTTCTACTGTTTCCAGCTGCTGCTCCGTCGCAGGCCGGGGGCCCAGGGGGCTCCGCAGCTGGCTCTGGAGCAGGGGGGAGGCAGCAGGTGAGGCTGGCACAGGGTACGGGGCAGGCGCGGGGGGCGCAGGGCTCTGGTACCTGCAGGTCCACAATGGAAGCATTCAGTCGGTGCAGCCGGGCCCAGGCCGCGGCGCTCGCATTGATGCCCTGCAGCTGCTCACGGATGCCAGGGAGGAGGGCGCCAGCCCGTTCCAGGTCGTCCAACAAGAGCACCACACAGTGGTCACACACTGCAAGTCCCGGTGGGGGTGGAGCGGTCAGCAGGAGCCCAGGGCAGGGGGCATGCTTAGCCAGGGAAGGGCAGGAGTGGGCACAGTGGGGTCAGCACCTTTGCATTGGACGCCATGGCTTCCGGGCCCTCCAGGCACGGGCACCTGGTGCTGCTGGCTGCAGGAGTCACAGCGCTCCCCGCTGAGGCCAGGGGGACAAGTACAGTGGCCTGTGTGAGGGTCACAGCGGCCCCCTGGGCACTGGCAGCCTGCGGCGGGAGCAGCACAGTCAGAGCCAGGGGACCGTCCCCTCAACGGCCCCCACCCTACACCTGTGGCCCTCACTCACGCCGGCAGCCCTGCTCGGGCAGCCCCCAATGGCCTGAGGCACACTGGCGACACTGCAGCCCGCCAGCATCCGGGGGGCACTGGCACTGTCCACTCTGGGGGTGACACTCGGAGCCCTCGGCAGCTGGTCCACAGCTACAGGGGTGACAGCCCCCACAGTCGTCGAAGCCAAAATGTCCCTCCTGTAAGGCAGGGGCTGTGGTCAGCCCAGACTCCTGGCCCCGCAACCCTGGCCCTGCCCCGCAGCCCAGACCCCTGGTCCCGCAGCCCTACCTGGCAACGGTCGCACCGCTGCCCGACCACACCCATCTTGCACAGGCACTGGCCACTGTGGGGGTCACAGGCCTCTGTCCCACATGGGGAGCAGTCACACCCTGCAGAGGAGAGGATCTGAAGCCGTCCTGTCCCCACTCCAACCCCCAGACCGTCCCTGCTCACCCCAGTTTGGTGCAGGCTGCTCACGCCCATTGTCACCCACTCTCGCCTGGCCTGGACTCCCCAGTAGCCCCTGCTGGGCCAGAGGAACCTGTGGCCTCTGGGTACAGGGTGGGTAGCACACTCCAGGCCCTGGGGTTGGGGGTCCAGCCCTCCTCCCCCCAGAGGACACCCCACGCCTACGTGTGCAGTTCCCGGGGAGCAGCGCATTGCCGTAGAAGCCGGGTGCGCAGGTCTCGCAGTGCGGGCCAGTGGTGTGGCGCAGGCAGCCCCGGCAGGCCCCCGTCAGGGGGTCACAGTCATTGAACAGCATGTTGGGGTCGCTGTTGCCACTGCAGTCGCATGGCTGGCAGGAGCTGCCCAGCACCAGGGGGTTCCCGAAGAAGCCAGGCGCACACCTGAGCAGGCGGCAGAGGTGACGGCTTAGTGGCCACGGCGTCCCCTGAGCTGAGCTCACAGTCCTGAGCCCATCAGGTACTCTGCTCACCGCTCGCAGGAGGCGCCCGCGTAGCCGGGTCTGCAGAGGCACTGGGCCTGGCCCCCTCGCAGGACACAGGCCTTGGCGAAGCTGTAAGAACACACAGGAAGGCGTCTGGAGTCTGGGGCTCCTGCACAGGACAGTGTGTGGGGGGCACCCGGGGTCATCAGGGAGTCCCTGAAGGGGCTGGGCCAGCTCACTTGTTGGATGGCACCGCCAGCGGGCAGGGGCAGCTGACACAGGGCGCTGTGGGGTCCTCGGACCCGCCCCTCACAAAGCCGGCCTGGCAGCGCTCACAGTGGTCTCCTTCAGTGTGCTGCTGGCAGTCCTGCAGGGAAGGAGTGTCAGCAGGGAGTCCCACCCCCTCTGCAGCTCACCCGCCCCCATGGCCCGCACTCACCACACAGACACCAGAGCCTGGGAGGCAGCGGTGGGAGTGGCCATGGCACTGGCAGGGCACGCAGCGGCCCAGGAAGAGACCCTTATCCCGGTAGTGGCCAGGGGCACATTCCTGGGGGCACAGGGCAAA
The DNA here is from genome assembly GCF_030435755.1 of Ochotona princeps. Lineage (NCBI taxonomy): Eukaryota > Metazoa > Chordata > Mammalia > Lagomorpha > Ochotonidae > Ochotona > Ochotona princeps. The sequence continues at coordinate 739,606 of NC_080853.1, read as the reverse complement.
AGCGTGGGGGTCAGGAGGGGAGACCCTGGGACTGTGGGGTCAAGAACCCCTGGCTCAATAGGGTGGGGCCTCTCCCTGGAGGGCATCAAAACAGCAAATCTAGGAATGGGGCCGGATGCCAGCCAAACTGATGGGCAGGCGTGGCAGGGCAGGGAATGTGGGGGGCTGGGCAGGGGTCCACCAGGCCTGGACCAGAGCAGACTGTGATGGATGTGGGGGCGGGGAGGCCCAGGTACAGACCTGACATGAGTCCCCACGGTAGCTGGCGGGACACATGCACAGCTCCACGTTGCTGGCTGGAGGGCCCCCGCCCACGGCAGCAGCCACCTCCAGCGCCACCCTGCGCAGGGACACAGCCGAGGCGATCTGGGAGAAGAGCGCGCGGATCTGCAGCTGCTCCAGCCCGGCTAGCACCATCATGAGCTCCTCCCGGGACACAGCACTGTGCGTCTCCATGTGCCGGAAGTTCCCCTGGGGGGCCAAGACGGGAGCTCAGGGGACAGCAAGCTGAGCCTGGGCCCCCGTGTCACCCCACACACAGAACACACAGTGACCCTCTGTGACAGGGGCAGGTCCTGAAGCATGCCCCTCGAGGCACAGCTATGCGGGTTGGGAGCTCACTGGCCTGCGCACCCGAGGCAGCATGCCTCACACATGGGCACCCACACTGTAGCCACCGGCCCCTGTGGCCCGGGCACCCTGACCCTGCAGGCTGTGGGCTCCACACACCTCCACCAGCTGCAGGCGCCCTTGGTGAATGTGGCCAGGCGGAGGGTACGCCGGCTCCAGGAACATGACGCTCATTTGATTGCCCTGGAGAGGCAGCGGGCGGGGCAGGGGGTGAGGGCTGTGGCTGCACCGCTCCCCCACTCCCCTTGTCCCCACACCCACAGCAGCCCCGCCGGGCTCCACCTGCAGCACCACGTCGGGCCTGCCCTCGGCGGGGATGAAGACGTCTCCACGCTGGGTCTCTGAGTGCAGCTCGTAGCTCAGGATGCCCCCATAGGACGACACCTGTGAGCAGCACAGGGTGACCAGGCGGGAGCCTGACCACTGCAGGGTCCCCGCTCACCCAGGAGCAGGCCTTCCAGGCTCCCGGCCCCAGCCCCGCCGCCCCACTCACCCGGTCGCCCAGGTAGGAGGGCGGAGCTTGCCAGTACAGTTCAGGGAGGGTCTCGGGGCCCTGCCGCAGGCCAGCGTGCAGCAGCTCCACGTCCGCCCGCCACTCGACGGGCACTGGCTGCCGGTCACTGCCCAGCAGTGCCCAGCCCTCCATATCCACGAACTGCAGGTACAGGGGCAGCGTCACAGGGCTCAGCAGGCCGGGCTGGCGGCCACCTGTCCCCCACCCCAGGCTCACCCACGGACCTCCTGGCGGGCGAGGGCTGAACTCCTGCAGCGCTCAGTGGCCCCAAAGCAGAAGCAGCGGGTGCAGCCCTTGGGGTTGTCAGCTTCCAGGGAAAAGGTCCCAAGGCGGCACTGGTCACACCGAGAGCCCTCCACATTCTCCTGCAGGGGCACAGGGCCAGGCGGGCGTTGGATGGGGTCCCCTCCTTCTACCCCGACAATCCCCAGCCGCCCAGGGGGTGCTGAGGTCCCGGGGCGGGTGCTGGCTGCGACTCACCTTGCAGGAGCACTGGCCCGTGACAGGGTCACAGACGCCAGGTGTGGTGCCCGCCATGTGGCAGTCGCAGGGGCGGCAGCTGGGGTAGCCATGGAAGCCAGGGGCACAGGTGTCACACCTGCGCCCGGCCACGTTGGGTCTGCACCTGCCAGCAGCAACAGGAGCTTACAATGGGCAACAGCGCCCAAGGGCCCCCCCACCCAGGGGTGTCCTGAGCCCCACGTGGGGGCAGGAGTGAGGGTGGGGAGGGGTGGCGGCCGGGGTGTGCTATGCCGCCCACCCCCGCCCCAAGGCCCCGGGTCCCCGCTCACCTGCACTGGCCGCTGTCTGCATCACAGCTGGGCTCGGCGAGCTGCTGGATGCCGGGCCCCGAGCAGTTGCACTCCTCACAGCCAATCAGTGGGTGGCAGCCAAAGCTGTAGGGCCGGCATCGTACACAGCTGGGCGGGACGGTGCGGGGCGGGCAGATGCACTGGCCAGTGAGCTCGTCACAGAGCCGGGCGCCGCAGTCACAGGCTGGGGGCAGGCACAGGGAGGGCTGAGCCCGGCCTGGCCCGGCCTGGCCCTGCCCCGGCCCTGCGTGCTCCACCTTGGGGATCAGGCGCCAGCCTCCCGCCACCTGCACACTCACGCCTGCAGCTGGGGAAGCCCCAGTAGCCGGTGGCGCAGCGGGAGCAGTCCCGGCCGATGACATGGGCACGGCAGGGGCACTGGCCTCCGAAGGGCTCGCACGTGGGGCCTGTGGCGCCGGCCTCATGGCAGCCGCAGGGCTGGGCTCCGTTGTTGTAGAAGAGAGACAGGGAGGCGGCGGCATTGCGGCAGAAGGGGGAAGAACCGCTGGGGCTGTGCAGAGGGCCTGTGGTGAGCCCGTCGCCCAGCCCGGTGCCCACCCCGCGTGGCCGCAACCCACCTGATGTGGTAACCATGGGTGGTACAGTGACTGATGAACTCATACGACTTGTCCAGCGGCTCCTCCCGCAGGTAGCTGGGGCTGTAGGCGGCCTCGGGCACCAGGAGCACGTAATCCTAGACGGGCAGGCGTGTCACTGCCGAGGGCCTGGCAGCCTGCCCTGAGGCAGAGGGCTGGAGTCTGGCCGGGGCCCGCTCTGTGCAGGCCGTGGGTGCCCACCCCGGGCAGACGGCTCTCAGGAGTGGCTCCCACGCGTGCTCTTGGTCCCTGCCTGCCTGTCATGCCACTTGCTTCTCCCTTCTGGGTCCTCAGAAGGGCCCGTGGAGCCTCCTGGGATAGGTCTGGGGTTCCGGGGGCTGTGCCCCACACACCCAGCAGGAGACACACTGGCTGGCCAGGGGAACCACTGCACTGTGACCAACACAGGGAGGTGACCCCCAGACACCCCAGTCCTGAGACTCACCAGCCAGAGCCAGCGGCCCTCGGGCACACGCACAGTCACGCTGAGCTCTCTGTCTGTCACGTCCAGCACGGCCCGGCCCTCGCACAGCACCAGGCTGCGGCAGCCAGAGCCATGTGGGCAGAAGCTGGCGTTGGCGTGGCCTGCACATGGGCAGCAGACAGGTGAGGGTCCCAACGGTGCCCATCCCTGGCTCCAGGGCACTGCTGGGAACCCTAGGGGGAAGGGTGCAGAGGGGGCGGGGAGACTGTGTGACTCATACCGAAGGCTGGGCCCCAGGGCGCAAGGCCCTGCATGTGGCCCCAGGGGCTCAGTGCCACTGACAGTGTGCTGTGACCTGCAATTCACCACGTGTGACACGGGAGAAAATATCACAGAGCTAGTGGGAAAGTGCAACTACAGGGTTTAAGATCAGGCACTGCAGGACAGAGGAGTTAGCCTCTGCTTGGAACAGCGGAACCCCACGCCCAAGAGTCGAGGGTCAAGTCCATCCGCCGCACGCCCCCGTCCACCTACACCTCAGGTCCCCACACACCTCAGGTCCCCCCACACACCTCAGGTCTCCCACACCTCAGGTCCCCCCACACACCTCAGGTCTCCCACACCTCAGGTCCCCCCACACACCTCAGGTCCCCACATACCTCAGGTTCCCCCACATACACCTCAGGTCCCCCCCACCTCAGATCCTCCCACACACACACCTCAGGTCTCCCACACCTCAGGTCCCCCCCACCTCAGATCCCCACACACACCTGAGAACCCCACACACACACCTCAGGTTCGCCCCACCTCAGATCCCCCCCCACACACCTCAGGTTTCCACACACACACACCTGTCCCCCCCACACACACACACACCTGTCCCCCCCCACACACACACCTGTTCCCCCCCACCTGTCCCGCACCTTGCCAGACACGGCCGCCATCAATGAGCACCTCCACGGGGAAGGTGGGGTGGGCGGGCTGGTAGCCGTGCAGCAGGAAAACATAGCGGCCCAGGTGGGGTACCTGGGTGCTGAGGACCACAGTGCCCTGCAGGGAGAGGTCCCAGTGAGAGGCAGAGGAGGGGGCCCCCTGCAGTTCCTCCCAACTCCCACGTCTCTACCTGGGGGTGGCGCAGCAGGGTGGGCTCTGCTTCAGGGTCCACGGCAGTGGGGGGCCGGGGATGGGGCCCCACGGGGGGCGTCCCTGGCAGGAGCTCTTGCGAGTGTGTGATGGGCAGGCCAGGCGGCAGTGGGACCACCTGACAGTCCCTCAGGATGATGGGCTGGGCTGGCTTCGGGAAGCGGGAGGGCAGGCAGCCAGCGCTGTGGACGGACGGTGCAGGTGAGATCTTGGCTTCCCGGCCGGCCAGGCCCCACCCAGCACGCTGGCCCTCCCTGGCCACGCTACCTGCCACGGCCAAAGGCCCCGTGGCTGCTGATGCAGTGCACCTGGGGCTGCACCAGCTCCACACTGAAGTCTTCCAGAGGCACCAGGGTCACGCTGTGCTGTGGACAAACAGATGTAATGCCACCACCACCATGTGGGCCACCCCCAGTGCCCGGAAGCCCCCCACCCGGCCCCTGCCAACCCCAGGACTTCTCAGTCGTGGCCACACAATTCCAGCCCTAGAAACAAGACCCCAGGAAGTACCTGGGACCTCCTGCTGCTCCCCTCAGCTCTAGGAGGGATGCAGGGTCCATGTCCCCAGGGCATTAGCCCGTGGAAAAAATGAGCCTCACCAGGAAAAAATGAGCCTGCTGGGCTGTAAGCCGGATGCTGGCCTCAGAGTTCAGGTGGAAGACAGCCAGGTGGCGCTGCGAGTCCAGCGTGAGGCCCCTGCACAGGGTGCTGGGAGCGGAGGACAGTTGTCAACCAGTGGGAAATGGCTGCTGCTGGGGTGAGGCAGGAGTGGGCAGCCAGGCCTCCCAACCCACCTGTATGGGCAGGGATGGAGGGTGAGTGCCCCCTCCTGCGGGGCTCCCTGGGAAGTGTGCACCGCTACGGCCACCTGCTGGGGGGCACCCTCGCTGGCGTACTCCACCACCAGGGCATAGCGGCCTGGCCTCAGCACAGGCACCTGCAGTTGGGCATCCACCTGGGGGAGGCAGGTGGTCAGACGGCACAGCTCGGGCCTTGCCCATGCCTGCTCATGTAGCCACCCCCAACCCCGGGGGCTAAGCCTGGTTGCAGATGGCAGCAGATGGCCGGAGCCCTCCGGATGAATGCTGGCTAGCGCTTAGCCCCAAAGCCCCAGGCCGAGCCCCACAGCTGCCCCGCCCCAGGGCTGGGACACGCACATCACTGCCCGTGCAGGCGGCCAGGAGCGGGTGCGAGGGACTCAGGCGCTCCAGGCTGCAGGGCCGCGGCAAGCTGTTGTCGTGGCCACACAGGGCCTCCCCACCAGCGGCCGAGGGAAAGCCGTCCAGCGGGAGGTGGGCATACAGGAGGCAGCTGTGGAGGGGACACAGCGGTCAGCAGCAGGCCTGGAGGCCAGCTTCGCCTGTTCCCCCACTGCCCCAGGCAGGCCCTCACTTCTCTCCAGAGCTCCGGGCAGGGGCGTGGGCCAGGCAGGCCTCCGTCACCCGCAGCTGCAGCAGGGCGGCCTCGTAGTAGGCACTGGGCAGCAGAACCACGTAGTCCTGGGGGAGAAGGGGGCTGGGTTGCCAGGCCTGTGGCTGAGGCCAAGGCCCCTCCCACCCCTTCCTGGGCCCCGGCCTCACCAAGAGCACTCCTTCCGCTTCCACGAGCAGGGACCAGGAGCCAGGGTGCAGCACGAAGGGCTCCCCGAAGCCTGTCCGGGGCACGGTGAGGAAGGCGGGCTCTGTGCTGGGCGGAAAAGCCATGGACTGGCTCTGCTCTGTGCCTGGGGGCCGAGCGGGAGCCTGAATCAGCCCTGGGCCCCGGCCATACCCACACACGGCAAAGCTGGCTGGGGGACGTGAGAAGGGGCTGGACTAGGCTGGCAGCGGGACTGCCCACTCACAGTTGGTGCACGTGGCTAGCACTCCCTCCTCGCGCACAGACACCCGGCCACTGACAACAGCTGGCCCCCGGTTCACATAGCGGAAGACAAGCCGGAAGAGGTCAGGGGAGGTCAAGTTCAGCCTGCTCACAATCCTGGGCTGGGATGGGCACTAAGCATCAGGCTCTGTCCACGGTGACCACGGGACAAAGGCAGAAGCCAGGAGACGGGACCACGGGGCCACTCACCTGGATGGGCGACATCTGAGCATAGCCCCTCCAGCTGAACCCCTCGAACTCCAGGGGGTTGAAGCCAAAGCGCACAGCGCGGCCCTCAGGCGTGGCCGCCTCCTCCAGCTCCAGCCGCAGGTGGTGCAGGTCCGGCACGTAGTGGTCCTTTGTGGGCCTGGTCATGGCAGGGGTGGTCAGTGCCAGGGCGGGGGTGTGGGAAGGCCCAGGGCAGCACTGCTGTTGGGGGCACCTACTCGCTGCACGTGGGGCCCTGGGTGTTGGGGCGGCACCGGCAGGCCCCCGTCTTGGCTTCGCAGCTCTGGCCTAGGGCACCGCCAACGTCACAGCGGCAACCTGCAGGGAGGGGAGCAGGGTCAGGTACCACCAGGCCATCCAGCTGCCTGCCCTTACACTTCTGGCGATGCACTGCTCCCCAGGGACTGCCTCTCCCCATCCCCCCCAGGCCAGGCCCTCCCAGTGCCCAGGAGCTGGGGTCCCAGCCCACGGCCGTCTCACGCCACAGGGGCCAGGCCCCAGGTACTCACTACGACAGCCGAAGTAGTCGGCCTGCTCGAGGCCGAAGTAGCCATCCTTGCAGGCTGCGCAGGTCTGAGTGCACACGTGGGGCTTGCAGAAGCATTGGCCGGTGCCCTGCAGCAGCAGGACGGGAGCTGGGTGAGCTCGGATCCTACCCCTGCCCGCTGCCCCCAGCGCCTGGAGCCCCACACTCACCGCCTGACACTCAGCACCTCCGCCCACCGTGCCCCTGGGGTCGCAGTGACAGCCTGGAGAGGGCAGAGCAGGCCTGAGTGGGCAGGGCTGGACCCCGATCCCTCCAGCTCCCTACGGCCCCTCAAGCCTCACCCCAGCCTCCCATGGCCTGCTCCCAACAGCACACTCACGGGCACAGCCCTCGGGGTGACTGGGGCTCAGCCCCCAGAAGCCGGCTTTGCAGCGCTCACAGCTCGGCCCCTCCACGTGGGCTCGGCACACACAGAGGGCTTGCGCCTGTGTGGAGACAGGACCAGGGTCAGGGGGCCCTGCAACCACACGGCAGGCAGGAACTTTCCACTGGGCCTTGGCACCCTGCCCGCCCCCAGACCCAACACGGCAGCCTCAGACTCACCTCAGGAAGGGAGGGCTCAGCCGGGGCCAGGCCAGCAGGATGACAGGCACCGACTGTGGAGAGTCAGGCCTCAGTGAGTCACCTCCCAGGGACAGACCCCAGGGATCCCCCAGCCCGGTGGGACCACCCCTTCACACACACACACACACTCACACGTGAACATGCATGACAAGAGCGACCTGCACAGTGTGACCGGCCATGCAAACGGGCGGGATCGTGGCTATGACCGTAGGACACGCCCTCAGCACGGCCTGCACCCTCACTCACCCTCGCAGACGGGGAAGTTGTAAGCGCCAGGCACACATGTGTCGCACCGCAGGCCTTCCACCCGGGGCCGGCAGCTGCACTGCCCACTCCGCAGGTCACAGGTGGTATGCAGGGAGCCAGCAGGGGAGCACTGGCAGGCTATGTAAGGGGCCAGGCCAGGGTGAGGGCTCAGCGCACACCTACCCCGTCCCGGCTTACCCCCGACCCAGCCCCGCACTCACGGACGCAGTCAGGGAAGCCGTGGAAGCCAGGGCTGCACTCCTGGCAGGTGGTGCCCGTGTAGCCGGGGCGGCAGCGACACAGGCCCATGGGCCCACACAGCTGCTCCAGGGCGCCCCGGGGGTCGCACACACAGGCTGCAGGGAGGTGGGGAGCAGATCAGGCATGCTGCCATGGTGACTCCCCAGGCCCTGCCCTGGGGCCCTGCTCACCATGGCAGTCAGGGTAGCTGTGGTGGCCCGGGCGGCAGTGGTCACAGTGGGCACCGTCAAACCCAGGCCGGCACAGGCAGCGTCCAGCCTCATCGCAGCCCTCGGGCAGGGTCCCGGTGGGGCTGCAGCCGCACACTGGGGCAGAGGGGTGTTACCAAGCTCCAGTCAGGGCCAGCTCTGCTCCCAGGATCTCCCACCCACACCCACTCAGAGCGTCACTCACGTTGGCAGAGGGGGTAGTGGAAGTAGCCGGGTGCACAGCGGTCACACGCAGCCCCCTCAAAGCCCAGCCTGCAGCTGCACCGGCCCGAGTCGGGGTCACAGAGGCCGTCAGCCACGCCAGGACCGGAGCAAGGGCACGCTGCAGGGTGGGGAGCAGTATGTCAGACAGCAGCCGGGCGAGGTCAGGCTGGGGTGTTGGGACACGCAGGGGGCCGGGCAGGGGGTGCTGGCCTCGGGTCAGGCAGGGCAAGACTCACGCTGGCAGCCGGGGCCATGGAAGCCAGGGGCACAGAGCTCACAGTGGGCACCCTGGAAGTTGGGTTTGCACACACAGCGGCCCACGCGTGGGTCCTTCCGGCAAGCGTTGCCCTCGGTGCCAGCGGCGCTGCAGTCACAGTCTGGGAATGGTGGGAGTTGGGGGAGGCTCGATGGCTCCAAAAGCCCAGCTGCCCTCCCTCCAGCCACAGAACGCGGAAGCACAGCCACAGAACTGCCCTTCACCTGTGCTCCCCTGAGATTTGTAGGTTTTCTGGGGTGAATTCACACCGTTTGCACAAGTGACAAGTCCCCTGTCCCCTTCTCAGCAGGTGCACCACGGGCGGGGCCCAAGGAACTTACTCACTATCTGTCCGGCCGGCAGCACCTGCTCCCCCGTGTCGTTGTGAGGAAATGAGGCCAGCGCTGAGGGGGCGACACCGCGTGTGGGCCGGGCTGTCCGGCCCAGCGCCCCGCCCCACCCCACCTGGCAGCGTCCTCACGGTAGCACTGCGGGAAGCCCACGAAGCCCTCGGCACACGCGTCACACTGCTCCCCCGTGAAGTTGGGCCGGCAGGAGCAGCGGCCGGTCAGGTCCTCACACGTCCCATCCATGGAGTCCAACTCACAGCTGCAGGCTGGAGGGAGCAGAGATCAGGATGTCCTGAGAGCCTTGGGCCCGGGGCCTCCAGGCTGTGAGGGGTGGGAGGTGCAGGGCCCGGGGCCGCCAGGCAAGGTGCTCCCCCAGACCAGACTCCTCCTTAACCTCCGCCTTCCCCACGAGGCTCAGCCTCCTGCGCTGAGGCAGCCACGGCCAGCAGGGGTGCCCACTCACGCTGGCAGACGTGCGGCGAGTCCAGGGCCTGGTCCGGGGCACGGTAGAAGCCGGGCAGGCAGCGCTCACAGTTGATGCCCGTGGTGTGGTGCTGGGGGGAGGGGATGCCAAGTGACCATGCCCCAGCCCCTGGCTCATCCCCCCCGCCGGCCCCCTGGCCTACCTGGGGGGAGGGGACGCCGAGTGACCATGCCCCAGCCCCTGGCTAGTCCCCACCCCCCAGCCCCTGGCTTGTCCCCACCCCGGCCCCCTGGCCTACCTGGCAGTCCATGCAGACGCCCCCTCCCTGGTAGATGTTGTCTTGGTCCTGGCTGGCATGGCGCTGCGCCACCTCGGGGTCGTAGTAACAGGCGTGGGCGTGGGCGTGGCAGTTACAGGCTGGGAGGGGCTCCGTGTCAGCACACAGCATGACCCCAGCATATCCCAGCATATCCACGCACCACAAGGCATTAGCACGCGAATGTGGGTGACACAACCCACAAAGCACTGGGGCACAAGCTTGCACACGTGTGCACGGGAGCAGGGGGACACAGCCCCGACCCCCCTGGCAGCCACACACACGAGGGCACGGGAGCCACAGGGGCACACACACGGGCATAAGGAAGTGCACTCACGCTGGCACTCGTTGGCACTGTCGGTGGTGGCCGGTCTCCACGGCTGCTGGTTGAAGCCAGGACAGCAGCGGTCGCACGAACCCCCACACGTGTTGTGCTGGCAGGCACACTGCAGCCTGAAGGGATGCCAGACGCCGGCTCACACCCACCAGGAGCCCAAGCTTTGGCCCCTGCCCCAGGGGAGCCCGTGGCAACCTCGGGCCACCACTGACTGGTCAGCGCATTCCTTCCCGCCCCAGCCAGGAGACAGGAGCCCAGGTACACCCTTTAGGGCCCACATCTCGCCCTGCTGGCAGCCCGGGATCCCCCAGGCACCCCCAGGCACAGGGCGAGGGGCCAAGGGCTGTGCCCTTTGCACTACGCACACTGAGCCGGAGACTGGAGCCCTGCCTGCCGCGCCAATGTGTCTGAGGGTGCGCTCAGACACAGCCTGAGGGGGGTGACGGGAGGAGGGGGAAGTGGAAAAAGGTCCCAGGTACAGGCAGCAGGTAGAATCACCACCTGCAATGCCACTACCCCACAGGGGTGCGGGTTCGAGTCTCAGCTGATCCACTTTGACCCAGCTCCTGAGGAAGCAGCAGAGGACAGCACTGTCCTTGGGTCCCTTCAGCCACGTGGGAGACCCAGAGGGAGCTCCAGGCTCCAGACCTCAGCCTGACCCAGCTCCAGTCACTATGGCCATCTGGGGAGCGAACCAGCAGGTGGCCAGGGGTCTGGGAGCAGGGATCAAGGGTCCAACATCTCCCTGGCACATCCAATAGGGAGCCCAAGATCTTGGGGCTGGGGCAAGGCGGCAGGTGCAGCCCACAGGCTGGGCAGGGCCAGCTCACCTGAAAGGCTCTGCAGGGTCCCTGGCATCACAGACGTCCGCGTGGCCATGGCAGACACAACGACCGCCAACACTGATATCCTTGATGCTGTAATAGTACTGCGCCCAGAGCCCCATGAGTGCCACGGCCCACTCCAGCACCCAGGCCCCTGCAGCCAGGGCCAGCCCTGCAGGCCATGTGCCACCCCCCAGCCAGGTGCCCACTGGTCACTCCTGGTCCCGGCTGCAGCTCACCCGACGGGTGACAGTGGGGTCCCGCAGCGCCTTGCCCATCAGGTGGCCCAGCAGTGTGTTTGTGCGCAGGAAACGCAGGCGGACGTTGGTGGCCTTGGTGAACTCGCGCAGCAGCGGCGAGTACGAGAAGTTCATGGCCCCCGGACGCCCGTTCACCAGCGATACCACGATCTGCATGCCACAGGAGCCAAGTTGAGCCCCTGCCCACCCTGTCGCCCACCTGCCGGGGCATGGCCAGCCGCCCCACCCACCTGCCCATCCACCCGCCCAGGAATGGCCAGCTGCCCCACCCACCTGCCCATCCACCCACCCAGGAATGGCCAGCCACCCCACCCACCTGCCCATCCACCTGCCCGGGCGTGGCCAGCCGCCCCACCCGCCGTGTGGCCCAGCTGCCCCACCTGCCCTCTGCCCACCCGCCTGCCCGGGTACCTCGCCGTTCTCCAGGGGCACAATACGAGAGTACTCTGTGCTGCAGATGGCGTCGTCATCCCGAGTGATGCGCTGCAGGGTTTGTGGCCCGAAGCGCTCCAGGCAATCCCTCTTGGAGGCTGCAAGCCGGGTGGGTGTGAATTGCCTTGCCCAGCCCAAGGGGCTGCCGCCGGGCACTTTCCTAAACAGATTTGGAGCTGCATTCCCCGGGACCACCACCCCTCAGGTCGTCCCCAACTGCCCGGGAAGACAGCCTTTCCCTGCAGGGGACAGGCCAGCATGCGTGGAGGACAGGCGTCCAGGCCTGTCTCCCAGGCAACGTGGGGAGGGATGATCCAGGCCTCCCTCTCCTGACCCAACAGCGAGGCCAGCAGGAAGTGCAAGGGAGCCCAGTGTGCCACTGATGACTGGACTATGAGGGACAGCCCTGAACCCCAGTGGTCAGGGGCCTCTGGCCCTCCGCAAGGGCACCCCCAGCCCTGGAGATACTCACAGGCAAAGAACTGCCAAGGCCGATAGGTGTGGCCAAAGTCTGTGGAACGTTCCAGCACCCAGAGGTCCGGCCGAGGGGAGTTGGCAAACTTGATCAGCACATAGGCCACGTGAAAAACCTGTGGGTCAGCAGAGTGGGGGAGGGGCAGAGAAGGGGGTGGTGAATGGGGGAGGGGCAGAGAAGGGGCAGAGTGGGGGAGGGGCAGAGAAGGGGGATGGTGAATGGGGGAGGACAGTGAGGGAAGGGACACGCAGGGTTGGAGAAGGACAGAGGGCAAGGGGGGACGGTGAGTGGAACATGGCGCCTGGCCCTCCATACTCCCTGTTCTGTCAGTGTGGGTTCACGCAGGTGCAATGGGGTCTCTGCCCTTTGCAGGACCAAGGAGGGAACAGCTTCCCAGAGGGGCCCCTGGGGCCTGAGCAAGAGTAGGTGGTGTGGTTACTCATTACTATGTCAATTAATTCCATAATGATGTAAATTTTTGCTGATGGTAATGTTACAGCTTTTAGTTGATACTCTGCTGGCTCTGTCTTCAGACCAGAGAGGATATACCTAAGAAGCCGCTGAACTTGACTGGACAATAAGATGCTGGACTCCATGTCTGGTATATGCTTGCAATGGGGGAATCTCAACTGAACTTGAACTGTGGTTATGCAACAAGGTGGAGGAATCCACCATGGAGGGAGGGTTTGGGGAGGGGTGGGGGGAATCCCAGTACCTATGAAACTGTGTCACATAATACAATGTAATTAATGAATAAATTAAAAAAAAACATTTAAGTCCTGTGACAGTGACACTTTCTAAGGTGGCTGTATTTTATTAATCTCCTTTTCAGTGATGTTTTACAAGTAGATAAGAACAAATAGAATTGTGTTAAAATTTTGAAAGAAAAAAAGAGTAGGTGGTGGTCCTGGGGGAGACGGGCCCAGGGCACAGCACCCCATCCGTGAAGCCTCAGTGGCCCTGGCCTCCCCTTACCTAATGACCGCCCCAACACTAGGATGCGGGACAGAAGGCAAGCAGAAGGGCCCGCCCAGAGCTGAGCCCTGCCCAGGCATCTGCCCACCTCCTGCTCTCGGCCAGAGGTGCCCAAGACCCAGCTTTGGCCTGTCTGGTCCTAACCTCGAGACCCAGGTCTGCACGTCCGGGCTTTGTGGGCCCCTCCTCAACAGTGGCCTGGCCAGCCCTGGCCTTGAGAGCCCAGAGGACCCCTCTGGACACCTTCTTGGGGCAGTCCAACCTGACTGCCATCCACCCCAGCCCCTGGGACCTCCTGGCTCTCCACGTCCCCGCTGTATGGCCCCAGCACCACATACACTCAGTGCCTAGACGGCCCCAAGCACCAATCCCTCCCCTGTTGAGTGCAGGCCTAGCACACCCTAACTGCCCATCTCCCATCAGGGGCATAATGCCACCTGGCAAGCGCTATCAGCCAGGGGGATATGGGGGCCCAGACTGTGCAGGGTCTACAGTTGCCCCACATGAGCCCAAGGCAGCCTGAGGTGGTGGTGGGGAACCACAGACCCTCCGGCTACAGCCCAGGGGAGTCCTGAGTCCAGGAGGATTGGGAGAGGGGGGACAGGGTCACAGCCGCCAAACCACCTGAACCCCAACCTTGCACCCGGGTCTTTGCACAGCCAAGCCACAACACCCGCATCCTGGGAGCCTGGGCATGCTGCCTGGGACCCACCCCTGCCTTTCCCTGGGCAGCAGCCTGGCTGGCCAGCTGGCCACTCCTCCCCGCCCTCCCGTGTCCTCCCCAGCTGGGGCACTGGCGCAAAGCTGACTCCAAGTCCCAGACGGGCAGGGCCTGGAGGCACAGAGGCTGAGGGACCTCAGCCAGCAGGCCAGCCAGCACACAGGGCCCTGACCGGCTGCAGACATGGTCAGGGCAGGGCCCTGGCTGCCTGGGGTGCCCCGGTGCCCCTGACCAACCGGTGCCCTCGGCGTGCCCTGCCAAGGCGCAGACCCCAACCTCCCTGGGCGCAGCCGCCCTCCCAGCCACCCCAGCGCACTGCCAGCACCGCTGACCTTTCGTTGCCGTGCACTCTGCAGAAAGGGGAAAAAAAAAAAAGCTTTTTAAAGCAAAAGCAAAACAAAAGCAGCCGGTTATTTTTAAAATCCTGGCTATTCAGGGTGGGCACGCCTCCAGGACAGCAGCCAGGGCTGCCTCTTGGCCAGGCCAGACCTCGGAAAGGACCGGAGAGGGGCTGTGCTCCCGGGACCCCTGCCTGGGAGGGTTGGCTCAGGGCTGTGCAGCCTGGACGGTCCGTTCCTGCCCAGGCCTGGGGCTCGGGGGCAGGTGCACAGACCACACCTTGACCAGTGGCACACTCCTGAGAGCTCTGGGAAACAGGTGCCACCTGGCATGGTAAAAGACAATCCAGTTGGGCTGGGACTGGCACCACAGTGAGAACCCGGAGGCGGGCAGGGTCCTCACAGGCTCCGTGCGGCAGCCCCGTGGACCAGGGAACAGATATGGGCTGGCTGCCGTGCGGCCTCAGGGCTGGTACTGGTGCAATGCCGGTTCTGGTGAGTGACCGCGCCCATCCGGCAATGTGACTCAGCAGCCCAGTTCTGACTCAGCGCTGGCCTGCAGCAAGGAGGCCCAGCGCCAGCACCCAGCGAAAGCACCCAGCGCCAGCCGGGGTCCCAGGCCATGCCGACCGGAGGCAGGAAGTCCTTCCTCACTCTGAGCATCCGGGCCAGCGCCCTTGGACCCACGCCCTGACCCCTCCAGTGCCCAGATCAGGACGTCAGCCAGTCCAAGTGTGCCCTCCCCCTGGCAGGCATCCCATCTGGAAGAGCTGCTGGCCCCACTGCGGGGGGCAGGGACAGTCTGCCCCGGAACAGGATTGGGGCGACTGTCCATCCAGGTCCACAGCTGGGCCAGCCCAGTGCTGGGAGGTCATGGACACCCCAGTTGGCTCAAGCTCAGGTGTGTGGGGGCCTCCCAGGACATACGTACAAGCCCAGCTCGACGGGACAGAGCAGGACTCCCGGCCCCCCAGCAGCCCAGGTCAGGCCAGTCACTCGGCCAAGGCCACAGGAAGCATTGTTTATCCAAGGGGACCCCACGGCTGAAACCCAAACAGTTTAGTCTCAGCTGCGCCGTGTGTGCTGGGAAAGCCAGCAATGGGTGAGTTTGTTTAAAAATCAGGGGCTCTGGGCAGGTCAGGTCCACGTGCCCAGAGCGAGCGAGAAGGCGTAAGACTCTGCCCTGGGCCAGTTGGGGGCTGCCCAGCCCCAGCCCAAGGACCCCCACCCTGGAGCCTCGCCCTGCACCGGTGCCCAACGCTGGACTCCATAACCACAGCCCTGCCAGGTGCACTTCCTGCCTCTGGCCCGGGCAGCCCCACTGACCTCCCTAGGGTCCCGGCCACACGGCCAAGTGCCCAGCAGGATGCAGGGAGCCATGCCAGAGGCTCCTGGGGGGCTGACCCTGTACCCCCTGATGCTCCCTGCCTCTAGTTACAAGGAAGTATGAAGCCACAGGCCTAGGCAGCCAGACCACCCTCCCTGGTGACCACACAGGATCCCAGCAATAGGTCACTCCATACTGGCACCATCCCTCTGCCAACGCCCGGGGAGGGCACAGCTGACCCCTCGCTCCCTAGATAACCCTCAGCCAGGCAGCTCCAGGCTCAGTCAAGCCTCTGCCCCCCACCCCCGGCTGGGCCTGGCCCACACTCCTGGCCTTCACTCAGCAGCCCCACCTGCCCCTGCCCCAAGGGAACGAACACTCCTCATCCCAGGAGGGGGCTGACGGCCCGGATCTGGGGGGCTGCTGACGACAGCACCCCTCAGGAGATCAGAGGGACACCATGGGGTGGTACATGGCACTGTGGCGAAGGCGAGGGCACCCAGCAGGGCAGGGCGGGGAGTGCCCCAGGCATGGGGTCTGTGTGCAACTGGCCAGAAAGCCCACTCCCAGGCTCCCAAAGCTCCCAGAGGACCCCAGGAGAAGCAAGATGCTGAAACAACCAGAGTTGCTGAGCCCCCTGTGTGCTCCCCGGCTCTGGCCGAGGGCCCCCCTCCACAGGCCGCCGGGTGTGAGGTCTCAGTGACACACAGGAAACCCCGCAGTGCCCGCTACCCCCTCCCGGGCATCCGCTAGAACAAAGGCTTGGCCGCCTGTGGCATGGGAGGGCTGGGCCCGCTCAGCCACACCTCACTTCCTGATGGGGGCCAGCCACGCCCCAGGACCAGCGCCCCAGAGGCTGCCCCACCCCAGTGGGAGAACCTCAGGAGGTGCTACACACAGTGTCCCAGCTCACACCACTGCCCTGCCCAGGGCACCACTCTGGACCTCAGACGGACGAGGGGCCCTCAGCAAGCAGCACCCTTGGCATAGGGCAGTGGGAGGGGCTACAGAGTCAGCTGGGCACCCCTTCCTCACAGACCCAGGGGCACCAAGAGCCTCGTTTTAACCCAGGAAGAAGCTGGACCAATGTGTGCCCCGGGCCCGGCAACTGCCAAGCTCACTCCCAATGCTGACGCAAGGGGGGTCCTGGCATTGGATGGTCTGAACGCCAGCCCCCGGCCCCCACATCTCCTTTGGGTCAACAAAGCACTGTGCCCAGGCAGACTGGCCCCACCCCCAGCAGGGCTTGCCCCGTGCAGGAGGGTCAGGGAGGAGCCCAGGCAGATGGGGGCTCCAGGGTCCCTCTGGGTTCCAGGGGCAGAGCAGGGGGGTGGCTGGGGCAGGGAGGGCAGCCCAGATATGATGGAAAACAGCGAGACCAGGGGTAAGGACCCTCCATCCCACCCTCCCCACATGGGGACATGGGCCTCAGGTCTCCTGGGTATCCCAGGCCACCTGCAGGACTTGAGCCTCCCCCCTACCCCAAGCTGCCCGGGGGGCCAGGAGGAGCCAAAACCCATGGGTCACAGCCCAGGATGACAGGGGCCTGGATGGGAGGCCTGGACGTCAGAGCAGGCCACAGCCCCATCCCGGAGCTCAGGCCAGCAGCTCCAAGCTCAGCTTCTCCCACCTGCCCCACCCCCAAACAGCACGGCCAGCCCACTCCACAGGCCAGGCACCTGCCCAGGAGGAATGCTGGAGGCCCAGACCTGCCTTGGGGAGTTCCAGACCTGCCTTGGGGAGTCCCTCATCTCTTGGAGGTCCTACTCTGCTCCCTGCCCAGGCTCATAGGCCCAACAGGGCAGCAGCCAGACTGCATCCGCAGCACAGGTATCTTAGGAATGTCCACTTCCACATTCCTGGGGCCACTCCCACAGCCGCCAGGAATTCCTGAGTAAGCACCAGGGCACCCCCAGCCCAGCTCTGCTCCCAGGAACCTCTGAGAGTACCTCAGGGGATGGGTCTGAAGAGCTGGCCCCAGCACCCACTGCCTCACGGGGGCCCGCCCACTCTCCCCAGGGGGGCTGTACCTGGCCCAGGTCCAGGGTAATGTTGACTTCGTTGAACTCCAGGCCGCGGGACAGGGGCGGGCTCTGCCACCAACGCTCCGTGCCGTCAATGGCATTGCTGGCTGGGTGGGCCTTGTTGCTGTTAGCAGCCATGCAGATGTCACAGTACTGGCCCTGCGGGGAGATGTCCAGGTGGCCAGAAGGCTCATATGCCCACTGCCCCTCTACAGTCACCTCCTGCCCAAGAGCACTCGAGGTACCCTTGACACGGGCTCCCAGACATGGTGCCCACGGACCATGAGCCCACACCACAGGGCAGGAAGGCGGGGATCAGCGAGCAGAGGGCCTCTCCAGGGGGTGGAGGGTCAGTGCAGCCTCCACGGCGGGCACGGCTCAGGGAAGACATCCCAGGACTTGCTGGGGGAGTAGGCATGTGTGCAGTGTTGCTGAGCCCTGGGTTGGGGCCAAGTCACGGCCACAGCTGAGCCTCAGTGTCCACATCGACAGGGTGGGCTATGTTTGCACCTGCACGGGCCTGGCCATACGCGGATTAGGCCCAGCCACCTGCTAGGGGCCCTGCCCTGGGAGGGGGTGCAGGAAGCTCCTGCAGGGTCCTGGCCTGGGTCCCTGGCAGGAGAGGGGCGGCGCCTGGCCCTGGCTGCCAGCCCAACCCCCACCCCCCACCCCGAGGAAACCAGACCCGCTGGCCCTGCACACAAAGAAGCCCAGGAGACCTGGCCCTGGGGAGGCTCAGGCTGACAGCCAGGAGCGCCCCCTCGCAGCCTCCTGGGGGGCCAGCAGGAGGAGGAGGAAGCGGGTGGGAGGAGCACGGAGATCCCCGTTCCTACAGGCCTCGCAGGCACGCACTGCATGTCCCCGCCTGTCCCTGTCTGTGGAGGGGGGCTCCCCTCCCCCGACCCAGGGCGAGGACACAAAGGAACAAAGCCGGCTTCAGGTGGGCCCTGGGGCAGCTCACACCTCAGAGCCCGACCAGCCAAAGCCCCTTGCACTGCCATCCCTCAGCTCAGTCTGGAACCCACCCTGAGGGGAGCAGGGCCCTGGGCTCTGCACAACCCAAGAAGCCGGCCCATGCCACCAACTGGGGCCAGGACCAACCACCTAGGGCGCCTGCCCCCACAGCTGTGTCCCAAAGCCCCTTCCAGAGCAGCCACAGAGGGGCTGGAGCAATGGGGACCCCCTGAGAGGTGGCTCCACCCAGGGTGGGGTCCCCCCACCCCAGCCAGCAGGAATAGCGGCCCTGAAACCAAACCTGCACTGGGAGGGGGTGACTGGCTGGGGAGGACAGGCGGTGAGCAGGGCCTGCGGGGAAGGCTGCCTGCTACCCAGGCCCCTCCAGGGACAGGGCACGGCAGGAGGTACAAGGTGGGGCAGCAGGTGCTCAGTCCTGCTGAGGGATGCAGCAACAGGTAGTTCGAGTCCCCCTTGGAAGCCACTACAAGCGCCCCCCACCCCACCCCGCCACTCCCACCCTGGGAGGGCATCCTCACTAGCCCCAGGAGGCAAAGGGTCCTGCAGGAAAAGGGTTGGAAGCGGTGAGGGCACCGCCCACTGCTGGGCTAGCCCAGGGACCCCCCTGAGGCAGGGACAGCCACTGCACCTGCTGCAGCTGCCCACTCTTAACTTGGCGTGGATACCCGGCCAGCACGTGCTGGAAGCTGCTGCGAGCTCTGGGCCGCCCTGCGCTGCCCCAGGGCCCAAGTCCTCGGGGACACCACCCCGCTCGTCCAGGAGCACCCCACCACAAGGGCCCTGTCTACACTGCAAGTAGCTTTGTCCCGTCCACCTCAGCCAGGGAGCAGAAAGCTTGCGGCTGAGAAGTTGCGAGCCCAGGAACGGCTGCAGAGGGAGGAGGGGGCGGCCCGGAGCCTCTGCTGGGGGATGCGCGGCCAGCAAGTGCCCAGTTCCTAGGAGGGTCCGGCAGGGGCGCCTTCCCCCCACCCTTTCCCCAGCTACTCCTCCTCTCCAGCCTCGGCTCTGGGAAGGTGGGGGAAGGTCCCTGGAGATCTCAGCTCAGGTTACACGTCCTCAGGGCTCTCCCAAGGCCGGGATGGGGGGCGGGGATGGCACTAGCTAAGAGACTTCCAACAGCCCAGCTCTTCCATCAGGGGTCCCGCGGTAGGTGGGGCCACCTAACCAAGCCAACAGGGTCAGAGCTGGGGAGGGTCTCCTCTGGAGAGAGGAGACTCTCCGGGTACTAAAGCCACGACTTCCAGCACCTGCTGGGCACAGGCCAGGCCCAGGCCACGGATCACGTGCTTCCACCCCCAGGTCTCCCCAACCTGGTGTAAGTGGAGGGAGTCCCACCAGTCCCCAGACCCCTCTTGGAAAGCCCAGATGCCGCGAAGGGCGCCGCCTCTCCCAGACCACATCCGAGACCGGCAGGTTCCAGCCGGTCCCGAGGGAATGCGGAGGCGTCCGCCCCCACCCCACAGGCAGCCTGCGCCCAGGCCAAGTCCCGCCCTATCCCGATCCCGGACTCGGGGCGCTCGCGGCTTGCCACCTACCCCTCAAGCGTCCCAGTGCCCGAGGAGCGCGGCGCTTGTCTCCCAGCAGGAACGCGCGGGACTGACGGGGGTCCGACAGAGTCCCCCGAAAGATAAAATTCAGGGTTCGGGCCCGAGGGCGCTACCTGGATTCCTCCCGCCGCGGCAACCCTGCCGGAGCCGGGCTGAGCTCCGGGCCCGCGCCCACGTCTCCCACCCCGCGCTCACCTGGATGGTCTGGTTGGGGTCCCCGCCGGCCACGGGTCCCCCCACCAGCTTGCAGTAAAGGTCCTCGGTGGGGCGCGGGGAGCCGTGCGCCGCGGCCTCCTCGCCGCAGGTCGCGGACGCGGTGATGCGGGCGCCCTCGGCCAGGTTGAAGTAAGGCGGGTGCAGGCTAAAGTCGCCGCCCGCGGCGTCCCGCGCCCACGCCGCGCCCAGCAGCGCCAGCCCGGCCAGCAGCAGCGGTGCGGGGGCCTTGCAGCCGCCTAGGGGCAGTGCGCCCCCCGCGCAGCGCCGCGCGCCGCGCCTCGCCATCTTCCCGGCCCGCGGCTCGGCGCTCCAGGGACGGCGAGCGCAACGGGAGCCCCGCGGGTCTGCAGCGCCGAGGCCGGCCGGCTCGCCCCGCCCGCGGACGTCAGGCCCCGCCCCGGCCCGGCCGGGCGCCGGAGCCCCGCACCCCGCGAGGGGGAGGGGCGGCCGGAGGCGCTTAACCCTTCGGACCCCGGCCAGCGGGACTTCCGGAAGGCGCACCTGCTGGCGCCGGGCCAAGCCGTGGGTGCGCACGGCCGCAGCGCCTCCCCAGACCCCGAATGGGGGCTCCCACGCGCTCATCCTGCGCCCCTCATTACTGCCCTAGCCCCTGTTACCTCCTGGGGACCCAGCGCTCCCCACATCCCGCTGGCCTGCGCTGGCCAACGTGCTCTCCCCCAAGTGTGGGAATAGGTGTGGGGGCTGGCTGCCCCGAGGGGTCGCAGCCTGGCCCGGTGTTGCCTGGTCACCTTCAGCTCTGACTGGCTCCTGCCGCCCCAGCCGGGCTGGGAAACCCTCAAATGGGGGAGTGTGGCCGCAGCGACTGGAGCCAGGGCCCTGCCGGAGGGGGGGCTCTCCTCCTCCAGCAGCCGTGCGCCAGCTGTGGCCCCACAGCTCCTGCTCCCTGGCCAGGGTGAGATCCACCAGTGGCTCCTGCTGACCCCAAGCCCATGCTGAGGTCCACTCCAGCCCCTGTCCAGTTGCTCACAGACCTGGAGGCCCAGGTGCTGCTTTTGGTGGCTGTGGCCCCTGATCCTGTTCTCTGTGGCTTTAACTCCAAACCAGTCCGTGTCAGTGGGGTTGAGCCTGGCTGGCAGTTACGTGCTGGCGGGGCAAGCGTCTTGCTGAGCCTCCTGACCGGCAGCCGGAGCCTGGGACCACTTGGGGGAGGTGGGACCCTTTCTCTCAGCAGTTAGCAACTGCCCCGTTCCCAGTGCATTCTGATCTGTGGCCACTTCTCCCCGCTGGGGTTGGAGCCCTTGGCAGGGGCTTACAGTTGAAGGAGCCTGCCCCAGGGTGGGCAGAGACCTGAGGAAGCTCAGCTGGTCCAGTAGCTGTCCAGTAGGGACCGGGCCAGGGGGAGGCTGGTCCTGGGCGACTGGGAACACCTCCCACACCGCCTCTACCCGCCAGCTCCCCCCACCTTGGAGGAGCCACTCAAGGCACCCTGGGCGCAGGCCGGAGTGAGTGAGTGTGTGTGTGTGTGTGTGCAGTGGCCTGGGAAATGAGCTGACTCAGGGAGGGTTAATCCAGGGCCTGCTGCT
Organism: Ochotona princeps; assembly: GCF_030435755.1. Classification (NCBI taxonomy): domain Eukaryota; kingdom Metazoa; phylum Chordata; class Mammalia; order Lagomorpha; family Ochotonidae; genus Ochotona; species Ochotona princeps. The sequence continues at coordinate 718,027 of NC_080853.1, read as the reverse complement.
TCCCGACAGACCCACAGCTGCCCCCAGAGCAACTGGCCATGTGTAAAGCACATGGCAGCTGGAGAGGTGCCGCCTGGCCCATGCCAGCGGGTGCTCATGGCCACAAGGGCAGCTGGGCCGGGAGCGGGAGCTGATTGCAGGTGCTGGGACGCCCCCCCCATTCACACTTACAGGCACTTCTGGGCCCCAGGGAGCTCCTGCCGGGAGGTGGGGGGCTGGAATGTGAGTGCTCTGCCCACAAGCTCTCAAAGACAGCCGGGCACCTGGAGTCCCTCCCCACCCAGGCCCAGGGTAACAGGAAGGGTCAGGTGTAGATGCCCTCAAGGGGCCCTGGGACGTCCTGTCCCTTACTGAGCCACTGTGCCCCCCACTGCCGTGATCCTTGGAGCACCCCACTCCCCTTGGCCCTGCAACCTTGGCAGCTCCAGGAAGCAGCTGCTCTGAGGACACTGGTCACTGCTGTGGCACCACCATCACTGCAGGTGGCAGCACGGCTGCGTGGGGCCATGCTGGGCTGCAGCCTGGGGGGGACTACCAGGTGAAAGGCACTGGTCTCCTGCTGGGCCGTCAGGAAGGGAGGGATGCCCCTGTTCCTGGGCAGGGAAGCCAGGGCAGGCGCTAGGACTGGCACTGGGGATCAGCTCCATCCTCCAACCAAAGGACGCAGGGTGAGAAGGTGACCACTGAAGCTCGGGGCCTCTGTTGGGCAGCGCTCGATGGCACCTACTGTGACAAGGGCCAGCCCAGAGCCTGGGGGCTGGGGCAGGGCAGGCTTGGGGGAACATGAGGGCCCCAGGAGGGGCAGACACAGGCAGGAGGCCCCAGAGCGCGGCAGTGGGACTCCGGCCTTCAGCAGGTCCTCCTACCCGACCCCCGGGGTCAGGGGCCAGGCAGGACTGTTGGCCTGAGGAGGATCTGGGGGTTCTCTGCAGTGAGGGTGCTTCTCCCAGTCTGGCCCCATAACAGGTGCAGGAGCCAGGAGTGCTGAGGTGTGAGTGTTGCCAGTGTGATGGCCAGGAGGCCACGGTCCAGGGCAGATGTCTCCCTGGCTGGATGATATTGGGGTGCCTGTTTGGAATGGCCAGGTCGCCAGGGGCTGTCCTTGGACCCCTGCCTGGCATTGGGCCTTGCTCTGCTCCTAAGTCAGACCCCCCAGCCTGCAGCCCAGAACGGTTCCTGGGAGCCGTGTCCCTCCAGGACCCTCTAACCCTCCCCACCTTCTTCCCTCCCCTTCCCTTTGGGACTTGGACCTTGCTCCCCAGGCGGCCTGGTCTGGGCACACCCTCCCCTCCAAGGCCCTGGGAGTTCTCTCCTGGCTGCCTTCGTCTGTGATTACCCCAGCCTGCTGGCTGACATCAGGCGCCCAGGGAGTTTGAAGTTGGGGAGCAGAGAGGGGGTTCTGCCAGACCACAAAGCTACTTGCAACTTGGGGAGTAGATGAGAAGGGGTCCCTGGTGACTGGGAGTAGCCCCCACTGCTGTGGCCAGATAACTTGGGCAGCCACTTCCTGGCCTGAAGGAGAAGCCCCCTCCCTCCTGGGCAGGGGCTACAGGGTGCCTGGGGGGCCTCTGAGCTGCCCGTCTGTGGCCTGGAGCAGGGAGCAGGGGGCAAAGCTTAAATCAGAGAGAAAGATGTCCTTATTGGGGTACAGCATGCACAGGGCTCTCGCCTGACAGGCGCCAAGGACCCAGCCCTGGCCGGAGGGGTAGACAGCAGACACGTCCAGGCCTCCGGGCTGGAGCTCCGGGCTGCCCGGTCAGGCTTAAGAGCCCTAACCTCAGGCCAGCGCAAGACTCCGTCACAGCACCACCTCTCTCAAGGGGACTCCGTCAGGGCCCTTGCCAGGGACGTGGGGTTGGGGTGTGCTGCCCAGTGCGCCAGACCTGTGGGGGAAGGGAAGGGAGCAGGCTCCCCGGACCACAAGGACAGCTTTCTCTCTGATTTAACCTTTGCCCCCTGCCCCCGCTCCAGGCCACAGATGGGCAGCTCAGAGGCCCCCCAGGCACCTGTACCCCCAGGCCGTTGGCTGGCCAGCCAGGCCCCTCTCCCGCCCCAGCCTGGCCAAGCTCTGGTTCCCATGGGGGCGGGGCAGGGGCCAGGGCTGTGAGCTTCCCCAGGAGGTGCCCGCAGCTGGCCTTATATGGCCAGGCGGCCTGGAGCCGGAGGAATGTTATCCCCCGGGAAGAGCCAGGGCAGAGTCAGAGCTGGGTGGGACCTGGGCCAGCGTCCCTGTGCGGTATCCCCAAAGCCCTGGGAACTGGCTCGCAGGCCCTCTGGGCGGCCATGGAACACACGGAACACACATGGAACATGGGGCCTCCATGAGGCATTGTGAACCTAGACCGCCCCCGGCCCCTGACCTGACCTCCCCCACCCCGCCCCAGCCCCTCAGCTTTCTCTGTCCTGTTACCCATTTAGGGCCACTCACTCCCTCTGTGCCCCCCATCACCTTGGCCAGTCTCAGCCTGCAGTCCCCGCCTCCCCATCACTGGCCTGGGAGCGCCAGCATCTCCCTGGGCCGTGGGGGACAGAAACACGGCAGCCACAAAGGGCTGCTTCCTGTCCCCGGCGGGGGTCACCCCAACCCATGTGTCTCCTGGCACTACGCCCATGTCACCCTCAGTGCACCTGTCCCCATACCGAGCTCAAGTGGATGGACAGTTGGCCTCTGCAGGTGGGCTCGTGGTGGCCACTAGAAATCCCTCTCTCAGGGTGTCAAGGCCCTGGGGAGGGGGGACAAGCCTGCCGGGCCAGGCTGGGCCCGCTGTAGCTGAGTCCCTCAATGGGACAGATGAGAGGCCTGGGCAGCGGCTGCCACATCCTTCTGGGGCTAAGGCAAGACCAGCGGGGCCTGCAGGCCAGAAGGATGGCCGCCCCGCCCCCAGCCCTGAGTGGGCCCAGCTGTTGCTGGCCAAGGCAGCAGGGATCGCTCCAGGATGGACGGACGCCAGGCTGGAACAGCTGTGCCTAGGATCGTGCGGCCGGCACATTGGCTGGCTCGGCCGAAGCAGCTTGTGATGCCCAGCTGCAGACCCAAGTCCTTCTGGTCGTTATTCAGGGAGCCCCAAAGCCCTCCTGTGCCCCCAGCACCACTTTCTCATCCGGGCCTCGGCCCCTCATCCCCCTGACCAGTAACTCTCCCCAGCTGTAGGCCATCTTCCTCCACTAGCGCTCCGTCCGGGCCAGGTCCAGGCCGACTTGGCTGGAGCTGGTCCGCATTGTCCAGGGAGCCCAGCTGGGCGCCTCCGACACCAAGGCGTCTCTCGGCATGGCTAGCCCCTCTGCCCTGGTGCTGGCTGCTCGCAGAGCCCGAGCTGGGAGGCCCAGGCCACAGTCCTCCATGTGGAGCCTGCAAGGCCGGGACTCTGCGGCCACTGCTACGGCTGGAGCAGCCACTGGCAACAGCGCAAGGTGATGGAGAGCCTCTGGCCGCACCTTCTCCCCGCTTAGGCACCCTGGCCTGGAGATGGAGACAGACAGGATGGCGGTCATCCGAGGGCCACAGCATGAGCAAGTCAGAACCTGGGCACTAGGAGGGTGGTGGCCAGGTCCTTGTGACTGTAGGCAGGCAGGCAGCTGCCTGGACGCCAGTCTGACATGTGAGAAGTGTACGGGGTTGGGGGAGACCCCCACAGCTCCACTGCTGCCTACACCTGGAGAGAATGAATGTGTCTCCCACAAACTTGGTCGCCAGCTCTCCCAGCCACCCCGGTGCCCAGGCAGCAGGCAGGGATGGGGGAAAGGGGGAGTCTCTCTCAGCCACCACCCTGCCAGCCTGTGGCCAAGGGTGAGTGAGTGGTGCCGCTGATGGGGGAGGGCACAGGCAGGGTGGAGTCTGGCAGGTGGGAACCAGCGGGGTCCTGGGGGCTGCCCACGGTGCCTGCCCAGTGCCAGCTGGGGCCTGGCCTCCTGCAGAGAAACATGGGCTGGGGGTAGGGCTCTAATAAAACCAAAGCTGTGACACAAGGCTGATTCAGTCTGGAGCGGACACACGGGTGGAGGGGGGCCTTCCTCCTGCTTGGGCAGGTCTCCCCGGGGTTACCGTGGGGGCTGCCTCCTGCCCGGTGCCCAGATGGCTTGACCAGGGCATCACCTGTGAAGCCAAGGCGTCCATTGTTTCTCCTCATGAGAGTGGGGTTCAAGTCTGGGCGGAGGGGGAATGCTTAGGGAGGGCCACGAGCCCAGCGTGCCTGGGGCAGGCTGGCAGGTGCCCTGCAGCTGGGCGGCTCGGCCCTGCCAGGTGGGAAGGTGGCTCGACCCGGGCCCAGCGGGCCCCTTACCAGTGTGCAGGCCTGGGCTCGGCTCTGCCTGTGTTTGTCGTTAGTTCCCACACTAACAAAATATTTGTCCTGTGGCTCCCGGAATGTAAACAGCAGAGGCGAGCCAAGCGGTGAGCCAGGGAGGTGGGGTCCTTCCCGCAGGGCCGCCGAACCACAGACCCATCCGGCACAGGAGAGGCGGAGGGAGGGCAGGCTACCACCACCACGGGGCCTCCCGGGAGCAGGGCCAGGCCAGAGCATACCTCCTGGCTCCAGAAGGGCCTCAGGGTCCCCTGCTCGCCAACCATTGGCACTTCCCACCTGTGCCCTCACTGCCCCCCCCCGACGCTGAGCCCTGGGGACAGGTGCTGGCATCATTTGCTGGGACCTGTCATTGCTGTCAGTGTGTGACTCTTACTGCCCCTTTTCACAGGAAGGAAGACTGTGGCCCAGGTCCCTCCACAGGGCTGTGGGTGCTGTCCCTGTCCCCTGGCCTGCTGGGCTGGCAGATCCCTGACCTTGTTGATAAGTTCCCATTCCAGGCAGGCCAGGCTCATGCTCCCTCCTGCTGCCTACCCCCGCTGCCCGCTGCCAGGGGCCCATCTGCTCCAACCTGACACAGGGAGGGCGGAGGTTATCTGCTTGCCCTCCAGCCTCCTCCAGGAACCTGCTCCGGCCCTGCCCGCCCAGGTGGAGGAATGTGACTGAAGCTGCGGGGAGGAGGGGGCGCCCCGCCTCCTGGAATTCCCCAGGGCTGGCAGGGTGGCTCTCCCAGCTCGGCCTGCCCCTGCTTGCCCCGGTTCTCTGTTCCCTGGGCCTGCTCCTGGGCAGGGATGGGCGGCAGGGAGAGGGTAGGGGCTGCGACCAGCGGCTCTCCCGGCCACCCCTTCGCAGTCGTCCACCTGGGCCATGATGGAGGAGCCCTGCCCTGGAGACCGGTCCCAGGCGGCACACCTGAGCCAGCAGCCCCTGCCTAGGGCCCTGGCCCCTGGTGAGCAGGCCCCACCCGGCAGCCAGGAGGTCCTGCAGACAGGCTGCTGGTGGTGGGAGCGGCCCAGACCTGTTGGCAGCCTGCAGAGCCGGCTGGGGCGGGACCGAGGCGTGAAGGGCTGCAGACCTGCCAGGCGGCCCGGGCAGCTCACCTGCACAGGAATTCGCATCTGCAGGAGGCTTGTGAGGCTGAGCAAACCTTGGCCTCCAGGCAGAGCTTCTGAGCCAGACACCCGGCAGCCGGGCACGAACACAGACAGCCCTGGGGAGGTGGCTGGGGACACCCCCACTGGGTGTCTTCAGGGTGTGGGGTGCCCGGACTTCGGAACCCCACCATTAACTCTCCCCTGAATTGCTTGGCTCTGGAGAGGACTCCTTTACCCTTGACCTCAGTCTGCTGCTCTGTAGAATGGGTTGGTAGCTGCAGTTCCTCACCGTGTCCCTGTGGAGGGTGGGGCCTCAGGCAGGTGCCGGCTGGCGGTCAGGATCCCTCTCTTCTGGTTCATGACTGCCCACCAGCATGACCAAACCAGCCCACACCCGTTTCTGCTACCTGGGTGAGGCCCTGTGTCTGGCGGCTGCCCTGAGGCCAGACCCTGGGCAAGCCCCTGGCAGGACCTGGACACAGGACCCAGGATGAGGTCCCTGTGTCCACACTGCGCCCTTGCTCAGACCGCACCCCACCCCCGTCGGGCAGCTTGCTTTCCTGCTGGTCCTCCTCCTTGCAGGTGTCACCAGAAAAGCCCAGTGGGTTCTTTCCTAGGCTTATAGAAATAAAAAGCCGGGAATCTGCTGCAGACAGAGGTGTTGATTTGTGAAGGGGCCAGGTGAGCAGGGAAGGGGAAGCACTTCTGAGACAGAGCCTGGAGGTGGGGGCTCTCGAAAGGGGGGAGACACCAAAGGTTCCAGGAAGGGTCTTGGGATTATAAGCATTCCCTGACCCCTCCTTGTTGAGTGGGGTCCTACAGGTGAGATGTCCCCCAGTGGTGGTCTCTTCATCAGTTAGGAAGTGACGGGGCAATGCTGGGGCCGCTCACCTGAGTGTGGACCTCAGCAGGCCTACATGTTCTCAAGCATCTGCCTCTGACTGGGAAACTGAGACTTGGAGAAGAGGGAAGTCGGGGCAGGGGTGGGCGGGCAGGCCAGGGCGGCTGTCTTCAGTGGAGCCCTCCGCCCAGGGAATGCTGGGGCTTGGGCAGGTCGCCTCAAGGCCGGGCAGGGAGGCAGGCTGGGTAGGAGAGGGCACGGCTACCTGTTGTCTGCCCCTCTGGCCTGGAGCGGGCTTTGCCAGCTGGGCCACCACGTCCTGGTCTGTGGCCAGCAAGCACGGAAAGGCCTGCCTTCCTGTCACTAGGCTCGGAGCTGCAGTCAGCCCCCGAGGAAGGGGTGTGGCCGGGAGACAGGCGTGCGTGGGTGTCTCTGCCGTGGGTATGATGTGGGACACACGGGCTTCCTGGGAACAGGGTGGGCAGCCCCTCTGTGGGTATTGCACTCCAGGAGCCCACTCTGTCACTGCCCTACCCTCCTAGGCCCAGGGAATGATCCTGATCGTGGAGGGAGCTGCATCTTGCTGCCGCCTTAGCCGCACACCGAGGAGGGACTCTCCAGAGGGCGGTGGGAGGGCCAGTGGCCACGCGGCCCGGGAAGGCCTGGCCCTTGGCCCTGACCTGCCACTCACCCTGGCACCCAGCCCAGGCCTGCAAAGGAGGATTTCCTTGTGTGGAGTCGCTTCTGGTTCACACACAATGCTTGTGGCCCAGCCCCGCCCTCCTCAGCTGGGGGGCTGGGGGAGGGGAGAGCCCCTGGTGGTGTGTCACCTGAGCTGCGCCCACTGGCTGGCACTCATGCTGACAGGGACTGCTGAGTGGGGCATGTGTGGGCAAGGCTGGGGCAGCACAGTGCTGCCTCCAAGTCACTGGCCCAGGATCTGAAGGCAGTCACGTGGTTGTGGGCATTACAGCAATGACAACTGTAATGATTGGGAAGGTAAAGATGCTGACATGTCCTAATGATGATGATGATGGTGGTGATGGTGATGGTGGTGGTGATGGTGATGGTGGTGATGGTGGTGATGGTGATGATGGTGGTGATGGTGATGATGGTGGTGATGGTGATGATGGTGGTGATGGTGATGATGGTGGTGATGGTGATGGTGGTGATGGTGATGATGGTGGTGATGGTGATGGTGATGGTGATGGTGATGGTGGTGATGGTGGTGATGGTGATGGTGATGGTGGTGATGGTGATGATGGTGGTGATGATGATGATGGTGGTGATGGTGATGGTGGTGATGGTGATGATGGTGGTGATGGTGGTGATGGTGATGATGGTGATGGTGGTGATGGTGATGATGATGGTGATGGTGATGATGGTGGTGATGGTGATGGTGGTGATGATGATGATGGTGGTGATGGTGATGGTGGTGGTGATGGTGATGATGGTGGTGATGGTGGTGATGGTGATGATGGTGATGATGGTGGTGGTGGTGATGGTGATGATGATGATGGTGATGATGGTGGTGATGGTGATGATGATGATGGTGATGATGATGATGGTGGTGATGGTGATGATGATGATGGTGGTGATGATGATGGTGATGATGATGGTGGTGATGATGATGGTGGTGATGGTGATGATGATGGTGATGGTGGTGATGGTGATGGTGATGGTGGTGATGGTGATGGTGATGGTGGTGATGATGATGATGGTGGTGATGGTGGTGATGGTGATGATGGTGGTGATGGTGATGGTGGTGATGATGATGATGGTGGTGATGGTGGTGATGGTGATGATGGTGGTGATGGTGATGATGGTGGTGATGGTGATGGTGGTGATGGTGATGATGGTGGTGATGGTGATGATGGTGGTGATGGTGATGATGGTGGTGATGGTGATGATGGTGGTGATGGTGATGGTGGTGATGGTGATGATGGTGGTGATGGTGGTGGTGATGGTGATGATGGTGGTGATGGTGGTGATGGTGATGAGGATGATGGTGATGGTGATGATGGTGGTGATGGTGATGATGGTGGTGATGGTGATGGTGGTGATGGTGATGAGGATGATGGTGGTGATGGTGATGGTGGTGATGATGATGATGGTGGTGATGGTGATGGTGGTGATGATGATGATGGTGGTGATGGTGATGGTGGTGATGGTGATGATGGTGGTGATGGTGATGGTGGTGATGGTGATGATGATGGTGGTGATGGTGATGGTGGTGGTGGTGATGGTGATGGTGGTGATGGTGGTGATGATGGTGGTGATGGTGATGGTGGTGATGGTGATGAGGATGAATGCTTATACACTATGTTGCTCCACAGTGCCATGGCCATTCTGTGTCCTGGACATGTGTCCACGTGCTGGTGTTGTGGGTCCCACAGCTGCCAAGGCACTGGGGAGCTCAGTGAGTTTCTGGTGGAGTCAGTAGCAGGTGTGGGTGGCCGCAGGGGCTCCTGGGGACCCTGAGCAACTCCTTAAGAGATAGCTGCCACTCTGAGCCTGAAGCCACTCTCAAGTCCTGCGCAGCCAACCAGGCAGAGGCTTCTGGGGTGGGGTGCTCCTGACAGCCCAGTCCCTGACCCACTCCTGCGCAGACCCCACAGGAGCCTCAAGCCAGCTCCGTGGGTCTTGGAGGGTAAGGTATCGGGGAAGGACCTCTGCTCCCACTGGCAGCACAGGCTGGGACGCGAGCGCCCAGCGAGCCCAGCACTAGCTGCTGCGGCTCGTGGATGCCCCTTAGTGGCTGCTGGTCACAGTGCAGGTGGGCCCCGAGGGCTGCTCAGGCAGCTGGTCCAGGCCTTCGGAAGTTGGAGCTGCAGTTTTCTTTGGAAGAACTTGGCCTCTGACACTGGCACCCAAGGGAGAGGAGCTTGTAATACCAAGAGAGAGAACGTGCGTGTCCTGTAGGCTTACAAGAATACGGAGCGGTAATAGACTGACAATGAAACCCACAGGCTTCTTTTTTTGGAATGTTATTTATTAAAGATTTATTTATTTTTATTGGGAAGGCAGATTTATAGAGAGCGGGATACACAGATAGGAAGATCATGTCTGCTGGTTCACGCCCCAGGTGACTGCAACAGCCCGAGCTCAGTCGATCTGAAGCCAGGAGCCTCCTCTGGGTCTCCCACATGGGTGCAGGTCCCAAGGCCTTGGGCCATCCTCCACTGCTTTTCCAGGCCACAAACAGGGAGTTAATAGTGGAGCAGCCAGGACATGAACCGGGGCCCATATGGGATCCCAGTGCTTGCAAGGTGAGGACTTCAGCCACTAGGCCACTGCGCCGGGCCCAGAAAATATTTATTTGAATGTCAAACATAACAGAGGGTTAGGGAAAGAGAGGACCTACTGAGCCCTGGTTCAGCCCCAGATGGCTGCAGGGCCCAGGCGGACACCGGGAGTGGCATCGGGGTCTCCTACTCGGGTTCAAGGGCAATTGCCTTAACACCCTCAGCAGCTTTCCCAGGCTACTGGGAGGGAGCTGGGTGAGAAGTGGTAGGATTCTGGCCCCGCAGGTGGGCTTCACCCACCAGGCCACAGGGCAGCTCCTTGCAGAGCCTTACAGAAATACAGTCACCCAGTGTGTCGGCATCGTTGAGGTGGGTGGCGCCTGGCTTCCTCCTTGCCACACTGGATGGGAAGTGGAGCTGCCGGGATTAGAACTGGCGCCCATATGGGATCCCGACGTGTTTAAGGCGAGGACTTTAGCCGCCAGATCACGGAGCTGGGCCCCACTTTTTTGTATCTGGAGTAAGGGGAGAGATAAAGGGAGAAGCCACACCCAGCTTCCTACCCATCCCAGGTCCCCGATGTGAGGAATGCTTCAAGGGTCCTGTTCAAGTGGTTTTGATAGCTCAACAATTCTGAATTGCTGCCAATCTCGCCATTCCAAACACAATGAAATCTCTCCAGAATCCACTGACTGACAGTTTACCTTAGAGTCTCCGCATGCACAGATTTTCACTGCCAACACATGGCTAGGGTAGATGATTGATCTGTTCTGTGCTCCGTCCTCTGCTGTGGTCCCAGGTGTCCTCTGCAGGCTCCGATGGACTGCCGTATCCTCCACGTGCACCTGGATATGCTGTCCACTGTCCCATCTGGGCCTCTGACGAGGCTCAGCCTTGACACATGCACTCCACGGTCAGACCATGGAACCTGCACTTCTCTTCATGGTTGGGGTTCTGAGATCAGCAGTTCAGTTGGAGGAATCCCAGAGAAACTTGGTCTGAGGTGATCCCAGACCTGATTCTTGTGTGTGTGTGGCAGTACAGGATCCGGGACAGTCCGTTGCCCCAGTCAGCTTATGCACATGCTGGTGGTTGCAATTGCTGGATCAGTTCTGTTTCCAGCCCTGTCTTCCACACGAATCAGTGTTGCAGTCCAACCTGATTCTGCCAACCACACATTCAGCCCTCACACAAACCAGTGGGAGCTGCAGCCCGCACACATGCTGGCAGGTGCCGTTCTGTCTAGCCACAGCTGCCCCAGTCGTGGTTATCATATTCTCCAGTGGGAGTGATAACCCAAGAGGAAGGTGCCCACTATTTCCCTGTTGGGCCACTGCCACTCTGGAACACGCACACTCCAGGTGGTTTTGCAGTTTAACTTGACAGAATTAGCCCCCGGTGCCAGCATCTGCCAGCTGATGCTGCAGCAAAGCCCAAGCAGCCCTCACTCACTCTGATTTATGCTTGCAGCAGTAGGAACAGTCAGCCCAGCCTGGCCTTTCCCTGCTCTGGCTCACATGAGGCCCACGGGGTGTTGTAGCCCTGTCTGGTCTGGTCTGCCCCCAGCCCGACTCACGCTCTCCATTGGGAGTGACAGTCCAGCAGGGGAGCTCTCCACATTCCCCCTACCGGCTTTGCCCCCTCCCTCCCTGGTTCTCATATGTGCTGGTTGGGCGCTGCAGCCCAGTCTGGCATGGCCCCCCTCACGTCGGCATTTGCCAGTGGGTGCTGTAGCCTGGCCCTGTCCGGCCTACCCCCAGTTCCAGCTGACGCTGGTGAGGGTTACAGCCTACATCAGCCCAGCAGGCACCAAATCCCAGCCGTACTGTGTACTGGTATGAGTTGCTACCAAACTTGGCCCGACCCACACTCTGTTCTGGTGCTCGGATTTGCCAGCGGGTGAAGTGAACTGGGTCGGCCTGGTCCGCCCCTGGCCTGTGCCAAATGTATGCTGGTGGCTCCCTATCATGGTTCTTGCACTCACCTGCAGGGACTGTGTATTGACAGAGGAGTTTCCCAGGCTCCTCCATCAGAACCTCTATGGGCACGGGTTCTAATCCCGGTATCCCCGCTTCCCATCCAGCTCCCTGCCTGTGGCCTGGGAAAGCAGTCGAGGACGGCCCAAAGCCTTGGGACCCTGCACCTGCGTGGGAGACCTGGCTCCCAATTAGTGCAACTGTGGCTGTTGTGGCAGTTTGGGGAGTGAATCAATGGATGGAAGATACTTCTCTGGCTCTCCTCCTCTCTGTATATCTCACTTTGTAATAAAAATCAATCAGTCTGGAACAGGAAGCTGCTTAGCCCAGCCGGTCACGCCAGGCAGCAACCTGGAAGCTTCCCTGGCTCGGCTGAAGGGCTCACTGGCGGCTCCCCTGCTCAGTGTCCCACCGCACACCTGCCAGCAGCCAGCAGGGTGTCCACTTCAGACTGCCTCGGCTTCCGCTCCTGGGCGTGAGGACCCAGCACCGACCTCGCCTCGGGCTGTCCACACCAGCGGTGCCCACAGAACCTCGATTCCCTGAGCTCTGCTCACATGGCTCGGGCTGGTGCCGGGGCTCAACAGGCCAATCCCACGTGAGCACTGGTTCGAGTCCCAGCTGCTCCACTCCTCCTCCAGCTCCCTGCTTGTGGCCTGGTTTGGGCCCCTGCACCCACATGGGTGACCTGGAAGAAGCTCCTGGCTTCAGAGCAGCTCACCGCTGAGCATTACGGCCGTTTGTGGAGTGAAGCAGCACATGGAAGACGCGTCTCTCCCTGTGATCCTTTCAAAGAAAACAGGGTCTGGGGCGCCCTGTGACTGCCGGGGTCTAGTGTCGGGCCTCCACTTCCTTTCCTAGGTAGTACAGAGTCTGCCCCGGCTGGAGGCTCCCCAAGCTGGCACATCTGCAGTCGCCTGGCTGGGGCAGGTACTGCATCGCTGCCCCCGCAGGACTGAGTGCCCCGGGGTCGCCAGGAAATACCCATTTCTACTTATTTACAGAGCGTTCCCAGCATTGGGTTGTTCCCCAAATGCCCCCAACAGCAGAGGCTGGACCTGTACCACCCCTGCGGCCAGCCAGCTGGGGAGCCCACGGGGTGGACGCCTTGTGAGATCCTGGGGGCTCTGATGCCTGAGCAGCTCTATGTCCATGCCCACCCTGGCGACCCGCTGTGCCCTAACCCTGGGCAGCTGGGGTCCGTGCCCACCCTGGCCACCTGCTGTGCCCTAACCCTGGGCAGCTCGGGTCCGTGCCCACCCCGGCCACCTGCTGTGCCCTAACCCTGGGCAGCTCGGGTCCGTGCCCACCCCGGCCACCTGCTGTGCCCTAACCCTGGGCAGCTCGGGTCCGTGCCCACCCCGGCCCGACCACCTGCTGTGCCTAAACCTGGACAGCTGGGGTCCGTGCCCACCCAGGCCACCTGCTGTGCCCTAACCCTGGGCAGCTCGGGTCCGTGCCCACCCCGGCCCGACCACCTGCTGTGCCTAAACCTGGACAGCTGGGGTCCGTGCCCACCCCGGCCACCTGCTGTGCCCTAACCCTGGGCAGCTGGGGTCCGTGCCCACCCCGGCCACCTGCTGTGCCCTAACCCTGGGCAGCTCAGGTTCGTGCCCGCGCCAGCCCGGAGGCAGCCTCGCCGGCCGGGCAGGCCACTCGGGGGCACCGATCCCCACCGGGACACGGAGAGAAGGGCCGCCCAGTGGGAGCAGCCTCAGCCCCGCTGAACCGACCCCCGCTCCGCTGACCCTGGTCCCGCTGACCCCGGCCCGGAAATCACCAGCCTCGGTCCCGCCCACCCCGGCTCCGCCCCGCTCTCTCCACGCCGGAAGCGGAAGCGCGTTGACTCCCGGCAAAGACGCGACGTTCAGATTCGCTTTGGACCGCGACCCGGAAGTTATCGTGGAGGCTCCGCCCCTCCCGCCCATATCGCTGCCGCGGGGAGGAAGCGCTTCCTTTCTTCTTCGCGCTCTCGGCGGCAGCAGGTTGGGCCGTCGGCGGGCGGGGGTCGGGGCCGGGGACCTCGTGGTTGTGGGCAGAGGGCGTGGTCGGGGTCGGGCGGCCGCGTGGATCGGGGGTCGGGGCCGTGTGGATCGGGGTCGGGGTCGTGGTCGGGGGTCGCGGGGTCGGTGCGTCGGGTCGGGGGCCGGGGTCGTGGTCGCGACTGGCCGCGCTCAGGCCCCCGCGCTGACTGCCCAGGTGCAGCTTCAACATGCAGAACGACGCCGGCGAGTTCGTGGACCTGTACGTGCCGCGGAAATGGTGAGCGTGCCTGTTCCGCCTCCCCACCCGTCCCCGTCCCTCCTCACCCCATCCCTCCTCACCCCGTCCCCGTCCCCCCTCACCCGTCCCCGTCCCTCCTCACCCGTCCCCGTCCCCCCTCACCCCTCCCCGTCCCCCCTCACCCCGTCCCCGTCCCTCCTCACCCCGTCCCTCCTCACCCCATCCCTCCTCACCCCGTCCCTCCTCACCCCGTCCCCGTCCCCCCTCACCCGTCCCCGTCCCTCCTCACCCCTCCCCGTCCCCCCTCACCCCTCCCCGTCCCTTCTCACCCCGTCCCTCCTCACTGGGCATCCCCCCTCACCCGTCCCCGTCCCTGTCCCTCCTGTCCCCCATGGCCGCCTCCTCACTGGGCGTCCACCTCCCGCAGCTCGGCCAGCAACCGCATCATTGGGGCCAAGGACCACGCGTCCATCCAGATGAACGTGGCCGAGGTGAGCCGCGGGCTGGGGCTGAGGGGCACTGGGTTTGCGGGGGGCAGTGGGCTGAGGGGATGCACCGCTTTCTGCTTTGTAGGTAGACAAGGTCACGGGCAGGTTTAATGGCCAGTTCAAGACGTACGCGATCTGCGGGGCCATCCGCAGGATGGTGAGTGACGCGGGTGTGGGGGACTGGCGGGGTGCGCGGGGTGCGGCCCAGGCGCCCGACGCTGTTGTCTTCTCTCCAGGGGGAGTCCGACGACTCCATCCTCCGTCTGGCCAAAGCCGACGGCATTGTCTCCAAGTAAGGGGGCTTGCGGGGTGAGGTGGGCTTCCTCCTGGGGACCGGCCCCCATGCCCACCCCTCTCCTTTTCTCCTAGGAACTTCTGAGAGTCCAGGATGCTGGTGGGATCGGGGTCCTTCATTGGGTGCTTGACCAATAAAGGCAGAAAACCAAGTGTGGCTGCTTTGTGTTCGGGGCGAGGGCCGGGCAGCTGGGGGTGCTCGTGGAGGGAGGGACACTGTGCTATGGCAAACGTTTATTTCAAAGAACAAACACACTTCAGGTCCCAGCCCACAGGCTGACCCGTCCTGAGGTACACCCACTGGGAAGTGGTTCTGCGTTGGGTGCAGACCCAGCGGCCATCCGGGCAAGCTGTGAATACTGGCCTTATGGTGCCCGGGTGGCTGTGCTGACCTTGGGTGCCCAGGAGACTGGTGGAGGGGCCCCGACACAGGGAACAGGCCCTTGGGTCCATGGTACCCTGGGCGGGCCAACCTGAACCTCAGGCCTGGGTGCCCAGCAGCAGCTGTCCCGTCACAGTATTGCTAAGGAGAGCAAGGTGCTCCATTGGGCCCCTGGCATTTCCAGTGGTTCACAGTGACTCTCTTGGCCGAGGGAGCAGCCTGAGACCGGCCGGCAGCAAGGTGAGCCACCTTGTGCAGGGGCTGGGAGGCCACAGCAGGGTCCCCCTCTGGCAGATGCGGGTCAGGAGCGGCTGCGCAGCTACAACTGCTGCGTGAGGCGGCGGAAGTGTGGCAGCACTTGGCTCTCGGGCAGGTACAGCGCCAGCTCCAGCGCCACCAGCACGGTGAACTCGAACCCGATGAGGTCTCGCCTGCTGAAGCGGAACCGCTCCTCCAGCTTCTGCGGGGAGGCGACAGGGATTGGGGAGAGGGGCCCGCGGGGCCCACCCAAGCCTCCAGCCCTGCGCCCACACTCACGTCTATAAGCTGCTTCACCTCGCTCTTGCGCAGGTCGCTGCTGATCTTGGCGGCCAGCAGCACGCAGGCGCCGGCGCATAATTTGCGGTTCTGCTTGTTGAGCTTGCCCTGCAGCACAAGCTTCTCGAAGTACACATAGGCCATGGACACGGTCACGGGCTCCAGGCTGCACTCCTCGGCCAGGCTCCACATCTCCCGCTTGAGGCTGTGGGGACAGGGGGTCTGCACAGCGCCCTGCTGGGGGCGGGAGGGGAGGCCCCAGCAGTGCCCCCTCACCTTCGGATCTTGCTCAGCGTCAGCTTGATGTGCGGAAACTTTTCCCGGAAAGTCTCGTTCATGCCCTTCTTGAGGTCAGAGGGCTTCACATACTCGATCACCGTGGTCTGGCACAAGGGCAGGGGGCCTGCTAGGAACTGCTGGCCCAGCACGCTGCCGATGGTTGGGGCAGGCGGCACGGGGTGCCCAGGTGGGAGACCAGGTGGCGCTCTGGTCCCTGGCTTTGGCCTGACCCTGGCTGTTGGCTTTTGTGGGAATGAGCCTGAGGGTGGGAGATCTCTCTCTCCTCATGGCCTGGCTTTTCAAACAAATACCTTTCAACAGTGTACTGTGGGCCCGGCGGCGTGGCCTAGCGGCTAAAGTCCTCACCTTAAAAGCCCCGGGATCCCATATGGGCACCGGTTCTAGTCCCGGCAGCTCCACTTCCCATCCAGCTCCCTGCTTGTGGCCTGGGAAAGCAGTTGAGGACGACCCAAGGCTTTGGGACCCTGCACCCGCGTGGGAGACCCGGAAGAGGTTCCTGGTTCCCGGCATCGGATAGGCGCGCACCGGCCGTTGCGGCTCATTTGGGGAGTGAAACAACGGATGGAAGCTCTTCCTCTCTGTCTCTCCTCCTCTCTGTATATCCAGCTTTCCAATAACAATAAAATCTTTAAAAAAAAAAAAAAAAAAAAACCAGTGTACTGTAAGGGTAGGTGGTAAGGTGCAGAGCTGTTGGCGGCAGCGCCAGGCTCCCATGAGCATGGCCATGTCCCAGCTGCTCCACTTCAGATCCAGCCCCTTGCCAACCAGCTGGGAGAACGCAGCAGGTCTTGAGTATCTGGGCCCCTGAACCCAAGTGGGATCCCTGGCTCCTAGCTTCGCCTGAGCACACTTCTGGCTATATAGGGAGTGGGCTGGCAAATGGCTCACTGCCCCCTCCAGAACTCTGACTTCTAGTAAGTAAATCTTTTAAGACCGTGGACAGTACGGGGCTGGGGCTCTGGGCCATGTGTGGCCTGCTGACGCCTGGGGCCAGCAGCAGCTACTCACCATGTAGGATGCAAAGATGAGGACACGCTTGTGCTTGCCACATGGCCACTGTGGGTCATCCAGGAGGTTGGGGTTGTACTCCAGGGCGTCTCCCCCATCACCTAGGAGCAGGGCAGCCCTGACCACCCCAGCCACAGGCACTGGCCTGCAGGGGCACAGGTGGGCACAGGGCTCGGGGTGTGGGAAGGGGTGTTGGGAGGAGGGTTAGGCCTGGGGCCTATCTCAGTCCTGGGAGGCAGCTCCTGCCTGTGTGCCAGCCAGCCTCTGTGGGCATCTTGCAGAAGCCCGTGGGCTGTGGATGCCGCCCTTGGGAAGGCGTGGGGATTACCTAGCTCTGGGCCGGCTGGTGCCGACTTGGTGGGGACAGGCTTGTGTCGTGAACCCGGCGGGGCCCGAGGCACGCTGGGCCGGGGCTGGGGTGGTGGGCCGTGGCTGTCACTCTTGTGTATGAACAGGGCGTTGGTTGGGTACAGGAACCTTGCATAGGACACGACCTAGAGACACGAGTGTGGAGGACTCAGTTCTGCAGCCCAGCCAGACACAGCCGTGCCCCACCCCACACGGGGCGCACTGGGGATGCAACTGCAAGCCTGCTACAGCCAGCTCGGCAGATGCAGGCAGATTCCCACACGACAGAATGTTCCAGAATACCACCTTCCCACTCTGCTGCTGGGGCCTGTGGCACTGCACCCCTACCCCCCTGGTTCTGAAGACCCTGACCTTGGACCAGTCTAGGGGCAGGGGCCATGGAGGCAGTGAGCACATGCCTGTGCCCAGCTGCAAGGGGCGTTGCTGACCGAGGCCCTCTGCGTCCCTGTCCACAGGCTCCTGGCCTGCCCTCTTGCACTCTGGACTTCAGGTGATGTGCTGGACCCCCAGTGCCCACTACCCAGCTGGCCCTGACCGTGCTGGGCAGTGGCCGCCCATGGAGCCTTGCCTGTCCAGCTGCTCCCAGCTCGACCCCTTCCAACTCAAAGACCACCTCGGAGGAGACGGACACACCGCCCGATGGGTGCCTCTGCTTCTGGCTGTCCACCCTCAGGTCGCTGCAAGACACGGAAGGGAGGGGGCTGCAGTGTTGTTACCGTCCACACAGCCACGCTCACCAGCAGAGCACCAGACCAAGGGTGGCACATGTGCCTGGGCACCTGGTGGGGTCGTCCTGAGGCCTGATGCCTCCCCTGGGGCACACATGGCTGCCCAAGCAGTGAGGGGTCACAGCCCCAACATCCACCAGCTCCTTTGACCCGCATGCCAGCTGCCTCCCACCTGGTGAAGGCGCCCGCCCCAAGCAGGGTGGACACGCGAGGACCTTCTAGCCATAGCCTGGAGGTGCTCCACTCGCAGGCCCCAGGGAGAGGCTGGCCTGGAGGAACCAGATGGGCACGGGTGTGCTGGCCGAGGACTCACCAAGCCCGCAGGCTCTCTCCGTACGGCAGAACCGAGAAGGCCGCACACAAGGACCGCTTGGCACAAATGAGCACAATCCTGGCCGGGGAGAGACGGGTCAGGGGTCGCACAGCGGGCCAGCATTCCCACCTAGGGCAGGGGCTGGGGCAGCGGGGGTGCCAACCCTCCACAGCAATGCGTGGGAGGGCTCCCCTGAGTGCAGCACACCCAGGGCAGGCATGGCAGATGGCGGGGGGCACAGGACGGGCAAGGCCTTGGGGTCCTGGCAAGGGCGGGTACTGTTACCTGCTATTCCGAGTGTCATATTGCCTCATATTCTTGATGAAGTGAGTCTTCTTCAGGCCTTTCTGTCTTGGGGACCCGGACGTGTGTCTGGCTCTGCAAGGTACATGGCAGGCGGTCTGTTGGCTCTTGGGCCCCCTTGCCCATTCCCAGTTCATGGAGACCCAAGCCTGAGCAGGCAGCATGGGCAGCGTACCTCTGCACTGTGGCACAGCCCATGGCATCTTCCAGGAACTCAAGAGAGCAGCGCTGGGAGGCCACTCGCCTTCTGCAATGACATGGGATCTCAGGCCAGGTCTGGGAAGGCCACACCCGCCTCCACTGCAGCTGGGAGGGCCCAGGACAGAGCCCTCACAGGGCTCCTGCACCCCCACCAGGGCTCAGCACACACCTCTGCCCGGCGTGGCATTTAGAGCGCCCAGATGCCCAGACTGAGTCCCAGGGGACTTTAGTGTCCAGTTTTGGGTCTGGTCATGAGGCTGGGGCACGACACACCAGGGTCACACCCAACAGTCCATGCCTTTTCCTGGTTGCGAGGCGCGGGGACATACCAGGTGATTCCCTAATGAGAAGGACCATTTGATGTCAGGTGCAGCACAGCCCCTCACCCAGAAGCACAGGTCAGACAAGCGGACCACAGCTTGAGCCCAAAAGCTCCCCGAGACCCTGCGGCCACCACAGGCAGCCACGTGGCGCTGCCCACTGCCCACAGGGGTTCCAGGGGAGGCCAAGATGTACACTTGGCCAATGGACACTTTTGGGCTGTGGCCTGCTGGGGACAAGCTCAGCCCTGTGCGCCAGGCCCTCCTGAGCAGGACCCTTGGTAGGGACTGCTGGCAGTCTAGACACATGAACACGTACTGTACACGGCACTGAGGCGTGCAGACATGACGTGGCCACTGGCAGCGACTCAGTGGGGTGGCATGGGCAGGTCTGTGGCCACGGCTGCACATGTATGTGCCCTGTCTCACTCTGTGCTCCTGACGCCTCCACTGAAGCCAAAACCAACCCAAGGACCCAAGGCTGGGGCTGCGATGCAGCGCTGGCACCCATAAGGACGCGGGTTCAGGTCCTGGCTGTCGGGCTTCCCATCCAGCGCCCTGCTCATGTGCCTGTGGCAGCAGCAGAGGGCAGCCCGAGGAGAGGAGCCCTGAGGACGCCTCTGCGGGGTGAACCAACCAAGAGCTGCAGCCCTACCCGCGTTGGCACAAAAACAGGTGGGCTGGTACAGCCCTGCCCATGGCTGCAGGAACTTGCTTTGTGGGAGGAAGGGGTTTGGAATTTGAGGGGAGCAACCAGGAGGCCTGGGCATCCTATCCCACCCCACAGACACAGCTCCCCTCAGACCTGCCTGTTTTAGCCGCCAACGCCTGCCACTCTGCCCTCTTGCACTCTGGACTTCAGGTGATGTGCCGGACCCCCAGTGCCCACTACCCAGCTGGCCCTGCCGCTCCCAAGCATGCTCACGGGGGAGGGAAGACGGCAAGCAGCGCCCCTCCCTGCATCGACACCTGAGGAGGACCAGGCCAGAGCCCAGGCTGAGCTCAGGCCGAGTTCCCAGCCACTGCCCACTGGAAAGAGTCAGTGAGCAGGGTCAGCCCACGATCACCACACCTGGCCTGGCTGGGAGAGGGCGGGGGTCTGCCCAGGTGCCATCGGCCCCATCCTGGCCCGAGGACCGCACCTGGCACCCTATGGACCCTTGGGACATACCTGGTCATTGAGTGCACAGGCCTGGGTGCCCCTGCCTCGCCATGGTCTGGGCTAGGGCAAAGCGCCCATTCCCTGTGGGTCCCGGCCATGCCTCGGGGCTGCCCCGGAGACCCCCTGCAGGCCCCGACCACTGCCTCCTACGTGCTGCAGCTGGAGGCAGAGAACCTTGGATGTGAGGGCAAGAACCCCAGATGAGAAGGATGAGCAAAGTGCCACAAGCTGGGCTACGCAGGGATGGCCCTGGGCTACACCAGGACACGGGGACGGCCCTGGGCTAGCAGGGCCGACCCCTGGGCAGCAGGCGACAGGCCCTGGGCAGCAGGCGACAGGCCCTGGGCTAGGCAGGGCTGACCCCTGGGCAGCAGGCGACAGGCCCTGGGCGGCAGGCGACAGGCCCTGGGCGGCAGGCGACAGGCCCTGGGCTAGGCAGGGCTGACCCCTGGGCAGCAGGTGACAGGCCCTGGGCTGGTGGGCGCCGAGCCCAGTGCTGCCCCGGGTGGCCCTGCGAAGGGCGCTGCGCCGAGGCGACACGGGCTGGGGAGGCACCGCGGACCCCTCCCCAGTCTCGGTGCAGACCCCTGGCCCTACTCACCGCTGGCGCGGCCCGTCCAGCCCGAGGCCAGCGGGGGCCTGCGTGGGGCTGAGCAGGCCCTGGGGCGCGGGGAGGCCGGCGGGCGGTGCGGGCACCTCGCGGGCCTCGGCGGGCGGCGGGGGCTTCTCCCCGGCCGGGCCCAGGCTGGGCGGCCGCCCGTCCAGCGAGATGTTGTTGAGGAAGAAGAGCGCGGCCTGGCGACGCCGCGAGTCCCCGCGCCTCCGCAGGGCGGCCGTGGGGTGGACGGGGCCCGGGGTCGCTGTGGGATGGACGGGGCCCGGGCCGGAGTGGACGGGGCCCGGGGCCGGCGAGGGGTGGACGGGGCCCGGGGTCGCCGTGGGGTGGACGGGGCCCGGGGTCGCCGAGGGGTGGACGGGGCCCGGGCCGGGGTGGACGGGGCCCGGGGCCGGCGAGGGGTGGACGGGGCCCGGGCCGGGGTGGACGGGGCCCGGGGCCGGCGAGGGGTGGACGGGGCCCGGGGCCGGGGCCGGGGCCGCAGCCATCCTGGGAGTGACCCGCCCGCGCCACCGCCGCCGCCGCCGCCGCCTATTGGCCACGGGAGCGCCATATGCAAATTTTCCGCCAGCGCCCCCGTCTATTGGCCAGCGTGGTCGCGGCCGCCCCTCAAGCGCGCCGCGCGCTTCTCATTGGCTGCGGCCTGCCTATATGCAAATATGTCACTTGCGTTCCCACCTATTAGCCGCAGAGCGTCTTCATGCAAATACATCCTCGGAGCGCCTTCCCATTGGTCGCGGCTCCCCTGGGTCCTAGAGGCAGTCCGGAGCGGCCTGCTGCTTGGGCTGGGGAGCGGGGCAGACAGCCGCTGTGCGAGTTCCAGTCCCGCCTCTGGACTTGCGGGAGCGTGGCCGTATTCCTCTTGCTGGGCTGTGGCGTTCGCGGCCAGTTCTCACCTGTGTGCCCAGGCCCTGTGTCTGAGTGTGGTCTTGGCTGAGGGCACAAGGTACCCTGGCTTTGTGTGTCTGGGTGGGAGCCCATCTGTGCAGCTTCCGGCCGGGGCAAGGGTCGTTAGAGTGGGGGCCACCACATGGACCTCAGGTGTGGTCGGGTGGAGTGGCTCTGGCCGCGGGGTTTGCTCACGCCGGAACCCGGGCCTCCCGGGCTGGGCACGAGGGCTGGCTGTGCTGGACAGAGGGAGTTCTGGTGGTGGGCAGCACATGAAGGCCGGGTGGGCAGTGGGAGTTGGCATCTCTGCCAGGACTCATGGGGGTCCCTCTGGGGCCCGGGTGGCCAGGACACGGTGTGGGGCAGGAATAGCCATGAGCCCAGGTTCTCTGGATGCCGCTTCTGGGGTATAACTTCAGCTGAGTGCCCTGTTCCCCCGTCTGGCCAGCGGTGGCCCAGCCAGCGCTGTAGCACCTACAAGTATGTGAGCCTGGCCCCACGCAGCCCCTCCATGCCCGCGGGAGCTGTCTGAGGTCAGCTGTCCCCCAGCCCGCAGGAGTCAAGGGCTCAGCCTGTGTGCTGCCCGGGGCAGGGGCTGGGGAGCCCCTTGCAGGCCCAACTTCCCGGCTGCCCCCTCCGGCACCCTCAGTGTCCCCCTCCTGTTTGTCCCTGCTCCTGGCCAGAGGCTCCTCTGTCAGGTCTCGGGCCTCCTGTGCAGGGCACCTACGCCTCCCTGGAGCATCTGAAAGATGAAGTGGGGAGGCCCAGGAGAGGCCGTGCCAGGCAGTACATGTCACAGGCCCTGGGGCGTGGCCAGCCTCACACACCATATTCTCCTTCACATGTTTATTCCAGCCCCCAGGGACCCTGTGGCCCCTGGACCCCTGCCCGGGTGCCTCCAGGTACCGGTTGGCTGGGGCTCCACGAGGGGGCGCCCGAGTCCATGGCTGGAGCATGCCTCTGGGGACTTGGTGCAGACCCAGCTGCTGGTCCCTGAGGTGGGAGGTAGTCCAGCTGTGTCCCCCGCCTGCTCCTGTCCTGGCCCCCGTCCCAGCTGAAACGGGATGCCTGCTGCTTGGTGGTGGGGCTGTGGCCGGGATGCTCCTGGGCTGGCCTGGCCAGGCTAGGTTTCCTCACAGTCGCTGGTGGGGTGGCTGGGCTCCTTGTCCCTTGGGCTTCCCGCCACATCAGCCGCTGCCGGGAACCCGGTCGGTTTCTTTCTCCCTGGGGTCAGCTTCTCGCGGGCTGTGGGGAGTGGATGCAGGTCGCCAGCCCCATGGCAGGGGCCAAGTGGCCTTTGCGGCCCCTCCTGGCAGCGCCCGCTCCCACTGCAGGCTCCAGGGGTGTCAGCAGGCCAGCCTTGGCTCAAGGCCATGGCTGGGGTGGGGGCACGTGAGGGGTCGGAGCGAGGGGTCAATGGACCAGACGTGTGGCTGGGTGGGCAACACAGGTGCTCGGGCTGTGAGGTGCGGAGTTGAGGGCTGGGTCTGTGCTGCTGTGGTTGGGGCAAGGCAAGGAGCTGCCTGGCCTACAAATGGCAGACACTGGATGACACCTTGCTCCCCCGCGGCAGGAAGGGTCTCACACCAGACAGGTGTGCTGGCTGCGGGCAAACAAGGCCCTGCTCACCTGCCTGGCAACAAAGACATGTTGTGGTGGCCCGGTCTGGACAAACACCAGGCAGCCCGCGTCAGCTGCATGGGCTCCTGGAGCCCACAGCCTGGGTCTCCCAGTGTGATGGACACCCTCTGCTAGCAGGGTCTCCTTGACTGGTCTTGTCTTGCCTGGCCGTGGACCCCACCCCACCCCTCTGGGGGCCAGGACCATCTTCTGTCGGAGTTGCTGCATCCTGGCCCCAGTCACAGGGAGGAGCCTCCGAGTGCCAGTCCTCGGGTTCTGCTGCGGGGATGCTCCGGGGAAGCCCCTGCCCCCCACCGGCCGAGGCTGTACCTCTCTCCTCCAGTTCGCAGGCTGCTTTTCGCTTCTGTGACAGAGCCCGCTGCTTCTGGGAGCACACGCACCCGGGCCCCTCCCCGGGCACACTCGACTCAGCCTCCACCTGGGCGCTCAGCTGGGCAGAAGGGGGACAGTCAGAGAGGGCAGACAGGCGCCTGCCTGTCCTGGGCAGCTCTGTGGCAGGCCCCCTCCGAGTGTGTCTGGGACCCACCTCACTGTCTGAGGTGCCAGACTCGTCCAGTTCCTCTGGTTCTGTCTGCTGTGTGCCAGCCTGGCTGGGTCCCAAGGGACATGGGGCTGGGTCAGCCAGCTCGGTGGTCCTGGGGTTCCCTGAGCCTGCCCAACCAGGAGAGGGAGGGGGAACTGAGGCGTAGTGGGCCAGGCAGTGTGCTCAGGACGCCTGCCCTAGAGGTGGCCTGGACCGGGGTCCCAGTGCCCTGCATGAGGACCCGCCCTCTGGCAGCATGCAAGGCCAGGAGGCCCTCCCATTTCCCGAGGGGCCAGGGGTGCCGCCCCGGGCCCTCAGCACCCCTGTCCAGTTGTCAGGCCTGCAGAATCAACTGGGGGCAGGGTTAGGCTGCTCCCCACTGACGCTGACCACTGCCCCTCCCTGCTAGGTTCCCAAGAGCCCCGGGAGCTCACCCTACCTGGGTGGGCATTGGTGCTAGGCCTCTGCAGGTGGGGGGCTGGCCTTGGCCCGGCCTCGTCCTCAAGCCCGTCTAGAGAGAGGGGGCTGTGCAGCGGCCCGGGCAAAGGGTGCACAAGAGCCTGCAGTGTGCCGAGAGGTGAGTCCACCGGGCCGGGGCCAACCCTAACCCTCTCCCTCCCGCCGTGACCAAGGCTGCTGGTGTGGTCCCTGGGGCCGGGGGCTGTCCCCAGCTGGATGCCCGCTGCGGGTGGTGGACATGGCCAGGGTGGGGCTGCTTACTGCAGGTGGTGGGGGCTGCTCCAGCTTCGGTGCCATGGCAGGGACCCAGTCCCCGAGACCACTGCTGAGTGCTCCTGGGCTGTGCGCGTCTGCCCCTGGCAGCGGCTCGGGACTGGGCCACCTGGAGGACTGCTGGCCGCTCCGGCCTCGGTCTGAGAGGTCCAGGGGCTTGTCTGGACCACAGTCCTGCAGGGCGGCCTCCTTCCTAGGGCTGCCTGGACCTCTGGGCTGTGACTGCCGCCCCCTGGGAAGGACCCCCTCGCTCTTGGGACCCCTGGAGTCCAAGCCAAGAGGTGAGGAAGTCGGAGTCTGCCGTGGCAGGGCTGGGCTCTGCAGCCTGGCGCTGCCCACCTGGGCACGTAGCTGTTGCTGGGCCAGGAGCAGGTGCAGTGCCCCCTCTAACCTGGGGTCCTGCATGCCCGCCAAGGTGCCAGGCAGCCCCAGGACGCCTGTGGGCTCCTCCCAGGCCTCCGCCCCCGCGGCCTTCAGGTCCTGGGGCTGTGAGCCCCCTGGGGTGGTGATGGCCGCCAGGGGCCCGGATGGGGTCTGCAAACACAGGTGGTGGCTCAGGAGGCAGAGATGATCGGCCTGGAGGGAGCGCTTCAGAGCAGAGGGCTGCTGCAGGAGGCTGCCGAGGGGGCAAGGCAGTGAGCCGGAGGAGGACACGGCCCGGCTCCTGGCTCAGGAGGCTGAGTGCCTCCCAGCAGCCATGGAGCGGGGGTGGCGGGGTGGGGGGACACCAGGGTTTCTCCGTGGCCGCAGGGAACTGCTCCAGAGCAGAGGCCTCGGCTGGAGTCTGGGCGGGAGCTGCCTTCACCTTTGCTCCCTGGCTGGGCTTGGCGGGGACGTGAGGTCAGCAGAACTATGGTCGTTGGGGCAGGTACGGGCCCCAGGCCGCACGGTGGCAATGGTCCCATGCAGCTGGTTGGAGATGCAGTGCGGGCTCTGTGGGGACACTGGCTCAGAACCACTCCTGTTCCCCTAAGGGCCTCACTGGCAGTGGGCCCGGGGTCCCTGCTGTGTGGTATGGGGTGCACAGCAGGGCGCAGCCCACGGGTCTCTCATCCGTACCATGTCTGGGGCCCGAGGCTCGGGCAGGTGGGTGCCTGGTGAGGCCTTGGTTCCTGGGGGTGACCCGCACACCGGCTTTCCTGCAGGAGGAGCAGCAGTGGCGGGATTGGGAGGTGCTCCTGGCGGCAGGCTGGAGGATCTCGTGGGTGTTCAGCCGTGGCCACCACTTCTCCCGTCCACCTCCCCAGCACCTTCTTGTGCGTCCACGCCCGGGGGCTCTTCCTCAGCCTCCCTGTGACCTCCGGGAGGCTTCTTGGGGCCAGCTTTCCAGTCCCCCGGGGATGGAAGCAGCAGCGGGGAAGGGGGGTCCGGGCTGGCCTCCTGGGGCGTTGGCTTGGGCCTGGCACTGGAGGGCGGGAGCAGGCATGGGGTGAGGCGGCAGAGTGGGAATACCGCCTGAGCGGCATGGGCTGAGTCCCCTGGTCCCCCCCAGCACAGGCCGAGTCCCCTGGTCCCCCGCTCACGTCAGGCCGCAGAGCCGCCTCATGGCCGCCTTCAGGGCCTGGTTCTCCTGCTTGAGGGCCTTCATCTCGTTGGCTGTGGAAGGCGTCAGAGAGGAGATGGCGAGGGCAGGGCGTGGGTGGGGTGGGGGCCTGGCTTGTCTTGCTGCCAGCACCTGGCCCATTGCCTGGCCGACGGCAGATGTGCCCCTGCCTTGTTCCCCCACCCCCCGTTGCTTTCTATACACAGATACGAGATCTGTGGACACTCGGATAAGGCCACACAAAGGCCTACCTGGGCTTCCCTGCCCTGCCCCCACCCCTGGCCGCCCCTGCCCCTCTGCCGCCCCTGGCTGCCCCTGCCCCCTGCTCCTGCTGCCCCTGCCCCCCGCCCCTGTTTGTCCCTGCCCCCTGCTCCTGCTGCCCCTGCCGCCCTGCCCCCTGGCCCCCCCGCCCCTGGCCGCCCCTGCCGCCCTGCCCCCCCTGCTCCTGCTGCCCCTGGCCGCCCCTGCCCCCTGCCCCCCCCGCCTGTCCCTGCCCCCTGCTCCTGCCGCCCCTGCCTCCCTGCCCCGCCCCCCCGCCCCAGCCGCCCTGCCCCCTGCCCCCCCCGCCCCTGGCCACCCCTGCCCCTCTGCCGCCCCTGGCTGCCCCTGCCGCCCCTGGCCGGTGGGCTCACTGAGGAGGAAGAGATGCTGCAGGCCCTGCAGGTGGGAGGTCTCCATCTCCAGCTGCTTCTTTCTGGCCAGCTCCTGCGTCACCACGCAGCGGTCACACAGTCCTGCCCGCAGCCTGGGGGTGTGGAGCTATGAGACTGGGCTGGGGGTCCTGAGGCCAGTCCCCCACATGAGCTGCCCCAGCCTCTCCTGTACTGAGAGCTATGGAACCCCAGGCCTGGTGTCTGTCATCTCTGCTCCCCCGGGGACGTGCTGGGCTTAGGACCCTGGCAGTCCTGCTGGGGCAGGGAGGTGGGGATGGTGCCCGGCCCTCACCTGTTCTCCAGCACCTGCAGGTTCTCCTTCAGCAGCCTTTGCTGTTCCCGGAGTTGCTGGTTCTTGGCAAAGAGCTCCTCGACTCGCTGGGCATCCCTGCTCGGAGACAGCCTGAGTGGGGCCCTGGCTGGCAGCCAAACCGTCCAGCCCCCGGGTCCTGTGAGAGCGTCCTACAGGAGTGCCCTGCCCGGCTTCCCGTCCTGCCTCCAGCCACACTGTGTGACCTGGGACAAGTGGCTGTCCCCTGCTGGGCCTCAGGGTTGCCGTGGCATCTCAGGGTGGTGGCAGCGTGGGGCCGGGGTTGGGGGCACACTCACCGGCACCTCTCTGCGTTCAGCTCCGCGAGCTTGCTCTGTAGGCCTGGGGGTGGGCAGGCAGGGGTGGGCAGTGAGTCTCGGCCTTGGTCTCCCCTGCGCCTCCCGTGCCAGGGCCTCGAGGTGGCAGAGTTGGGCATGGCTGTCACACGGGATCCTTGGTAGGACCTGGGGAGTCCTGGCCAGTGCCTGGGCGGCCCTGCCCGGGATCCTTATGTGGGCCACGGCTGGCATACCCAGGGCTGAGCTGCCCCTCCTGGTGGCCGGGCCTCGGTCTCCTTGGCCTTAGGGTCTGTCAGGGAGTTGGCGGGGGTCCTGATGCTGGAAGGGGCCAGCGGCTGCCTGGGGGAGGCAGAGGAGCTGCTCGTGTCGGGGTGCCGCTGGTGGGGACCACGTCAGGCTCCCGGCACAGTCCCAGCACGCTCTCTGCCACCTGCACTCCAGCTGTCCAGCTGGGTCCCTCTCTCAGCCACTCAGAAGTGCTCAGGCTCTTGAATCCTCTGGCTGTGGGAGGGACCAGCAGGCGGTAGCTGAGGACCCCCCGGGTAAGAGATGGTGCTGGTGGCTGGGTCTGGGCTTGGCTGGGTACCTGGCTGTTTGGCGGCTCTGGGATTTGGGGCAAGGCTGCCCTTCCTGGGGCAGGTGGCTGGCTCCCCAGGCTGGCTGTGAATGGGAGGCAGCAGCCCTCTCCCTGACTCCTGGCCACTCACCCAGGACTTCCTTGTCGTGGACGTCCTTCAGCCGGTTCAGGGCCTCTGCGAAGCTCTCCATGGCTCCTGCAGCCCAGTCAGGCCCCTCTGCCTGGAGCCTGGGGCTGCTACTGGCTCTGGACTTCCAGCCTGGAGCAGGGTGAGCGAGCAGCTGCAAGGGTAGGACGCAGCTAGGGCAGAGTGTGAGCTGGCACCCGACCCTGCTGGGTGCTCTTCTGGGGCAGCTGGGCTGCAGCGCTGGGGAGCCCTTACGCCGGCAGTTGCAGAGTGCGTGGCCTTGAGGTGACCCCCTCAGCCCTCAGCCCAGATCCCTCCCAGGTCTCTGCATTCATCCAGGCCACTGGGCAGCCCTGACGCCCCCACAGGCATTCGTGTGCCCACACACCTACATGTGCACACTGGCACCGTCCACATGCACATCCAGGGACATGTGGGCGTATGAGCACATGATGCACAGACAGCCGGGCTGACACAAACATGCAGACGCCAGCTCCCACACTGAGGGGGTCTCTGCAGAAGACCCCTCGTGTGTGGCGTGCCTGTCCACTCACAGGGTCAGGCAGTGGAGGTCCGGGGGTCCCCACCCTGGGGGTGCTTACAGGCCAGGCCTAGGGCCCAGGCCTGAGCATGCGCATTGCCAGGGCCTGCTGGGGCTCCCAAGCTCCTGGCAGGTGTTGGGGGCTTGTGAAGCTTCAGCCCCCTCTGCTTCCCCACCCCTGTCTTCCTCCTCCTCCTCCTCCCTCCCTACCCATTGCTTGTCAGTTGCTCTCTGAGCCCAGTGCCCAGCATTTCCGCCGTAGAACCCTGTGGGCACACTCCAGGGCACACACATGGTCCCATGTTTGCTATGCATGTGTTCCAAGTGTAAGCATGTGCAGTTATGGGTTCCGTGTGGTCTCTGTGTGCACAGCAGTGTGTGCAGTGCGTGTAGTCTGTGTGCACAGCAGTGTGCTCTCTGCATGTGTGCAGCATGTGTGTGAGGCATGTCCTTGACCTGCGGGATACCAGGGTTGCCGACTCACTGTCTCCTTATGATCACTGCTGGGCTCTGTGGCCGAGTCTACCCTGGAGCAGAGCAGGCGCTGTGTTGACCTTCACTCACACTTAGTGGGTTTGCCTCTGGGCCCCGGGCTGAGACCCCAGAACGCTCACATGGCTGTCACCAGCACTTGCTGCTTGGCCTATGTGGTTTCTACCTGGAGTCTGCCCGCACCCCTGCCCTGCCCTGCCCTCAGCGGCAGCATACCCCTGCATGGCACGGAGGTGGTCCCCGTGGCCTCCACCCTCAGAGCTGGTGGGCTGTCTCCCTTGCTGGACCTGGGGGTGTGGAGGGGGAGGCAGGAGGGGATTCTGTGTTCTGAGCTGTGGGGGTCCTCGCAGGGCTGGAGGGCAGGGGTCCTCAGACTGGCCAGGGTAGAGGGGAGGTTGCTCCTGGCAGGCTCGCTAGCACGAGGCAGGGCAGGTATGTGCCCTCCCCAGGGCTGGCCCTGCAGGTTCGGGGAGCCCCTGGGACTTCCTGGGCTGGAAGTCTGTTCTCCAAGTGCAGGGACTGGGGTACCCCCCCAGATGGATCTGTGCCCTCTGTGGTCACTTTACGTGGACCAGGGACACTTTGCAGCACTCTGTGTGCTTGGCTGTGCTGGCCTGGCCTGCCCAGGGCCCCGGGTGGTTGGATGCCTCTGTGGGCTCTGGTCCTGTCAGGATGGGCCACCTGGACCACCCAAAGGGCTGCTCTGCCCTCTCTCCCCAACTTCCCACCTGTGTGGACTGGGTGACGCCCATAAAGGAGCTGGCCTCGGGGGTCGTTCCTGCCCACACCGCAGTGGCGTGGAGGCCCCCGTGGGCCCAGCCAGTGGTCAGCGTGGACCAAGACTGGTGCCTTGTGCTGGGAGTCCCTGTTTCCCCTGGGACTCAGGCGACAGTGCCTGGGGCTGGGGGACTTACTCTGGTTTCCTGGGCCCTGCCAGCTGCTAGAGTGGGTGGGGGAGCAGACCTTGGGTGGGTGATGACCCCGCCAGTCATGGGGCTCTGGGGAAGCAGGGGGCCCCGTGGACAGGAGGAATGTTGGCTGCAAGCCATGGCCAGGCCAGGTCTGGCCACCCTGCCAGGTGCTGAGCACAGTGGGGGCTGGGAGCCTTTGGGGATGCACAGGCTGGGATACCCTGGGAGGGTGCGTGTAGTGGGGGCCCTGGGCCGGCTCGGGCTGCCCCCTCTCTTCCTCCACTCTGGCCCCCAGGCTGGGGGAGCAGGGGGCGGTGTGGAGAGGGCAGCTTCAGTTCCCACTCTCCAGATTGATGCAGGGGTGAGGGACAGAGCAAATGGGAAGAGGACACTAGCCCTCCCAGCCTGCTGGACTATGGTGATGGAGTTTAGTACCCCCACCCTGAAAAACAGGAGTGCTTGTCCAAGGGTAGCATGCATGGGAGAGGCTGCTCCCAGCACCACTGCCTGCAGGTGGCTGCTGCTTGAGCCACCAGCCTGAGCTGGTCCCTAGAGGACCTGAGTGAGGACACCGAGTGCTCCCTGCCCCCCAACACCTCAGCCCAGGAGGGCCATGCACAGTGACCCTGTGTGTTCCCCCAGGACAGGGATCTGCGCTGAGCCCTACCTGCCTCCTAGGGCCTCTGACTGCCCCTAGGCCCTACCTGAGGCGTCCTGGCATGCTGCACCCAAGGGGACTGCTTGGGCACAGGCGTTGCTGCGCCTGTCCGCCCCCCAGTCTTGCTTCCTGGTCGGGGAGGGGATGCTGTGCAGCCCCTGCCCCATGCTGCCAGCCCTGTCCCAGGGTGAGTTCCAGGTAAGAGCTGGTGAGTGCCGGGCACAGTGGTGCAGCCCGTAGGAGCCCTGTCTCTGGAGTCAGAGGCTGCCACTCCGAGGACCTCTGCAGGACCCAATGCCCCCGCTGCCCCGGGGGCCTCCTGCCCATGACCTCCTGGCTGCTGTGCCAGCCACACATCAGCCTAGTGCCATCTGGCTGAGGGGTGACACCCATGCAGGCGCCCATCCTTGTGTGGACTCTGGGGGGTGAGCCCTGGGCTCTTGCAGCCAGCCTGACCACCCCGGACACCCAGCATCATGCCGGGGGCCTGCGGGTAGACTCCTAACCCACCTGAGGCTTCGTCCAGTGGGCCAAGCCCCAGCTGCCGTGCGTTCCTCCTCAGCTGCTGTCTGCACATCCCGGCAGGCCTTCCCTTACTGGGCCCTGTCCCTGCTCCACCCTGCTGGACCCCTATGGGCCGGCCATGATAGAAACTTATCACATGATAGTAGCATCGGGGCCACTGCTGTGGCACAGCGGGTCAAGTTACTTCCTGCAGCCCCGACATTCCCACGTCTGAGTATCAACTCCAGTTCCAGCTCCGTGTGGGGGCACCCTGGGAGGCAGCGTGCGATGTTTTAAGGGCTTGGGCCCTGTCACCCACCTGGGAGACCTGGGTTCGGTCCATCCCAGCCTGGGCCTATTGCAGCCGACTGGGGTTGTGGAAAAGTGATGGGGACCCCTTACTGCGCTCCAATAAATGAACAAATGAGTCTTG
Organism: Ochotona princeps; assembly: GCF_030435755.1. Taxonomy (NCBI): domain Eukaryota; kingdom Metazoa; phylum Chordata; class Mammalia; order Lagomorpha; family Ochotonidae; genus Ochotona; species Ochotona princeps. The sequence goes on along the minus strand of NC_080853.1, from coordinate 686,494 downwards.
AAGAAGCTTGCACAGCTTCCCGAGTGCCGCCCCCACTCCGCCGTCCCCGCTGTGTGCTGGAGCCCACACTGAGTTAAACACTGAGGTTCCAACAATCAGAGACGGGTGGGGCAGACTGCTGCTGTGGCGTCTCCTCCCGTCTGCACCAGGACCCCAGAGGCGGTCACAGCCTCTCCCCGCTGGCCTGGCTGTCTCTCACTTTCCCCATCTGACCTCCTGGGTGGGCCACACTGGCAGGTGCAATGGACTGAGCCGCAGCCCAGAGGTATTACCTGTGCATGGCCACCAGCTGGCAAGGGACACGCCAGGACAGCAGCCCTGCCTCCTAGTGACCTTGGCATCCGTTTGAGGGCTGGGCTGTGTCCGGGGAGTGCCCGGCCCCAAAGGCCCTGACGTACTGCCCGGCGTGCCGTATCGGCACTCGCACCAGGCAAGGTTCCCAGCTCATATACAGGCATGCGGGAACCTAACGACTTGGGCCTCACTGCCTCCCCACTCCCTCCCCTGCTGGGCATGCCACTGGTGCAAGGGCCTTGAGTCCCTGCTGCACACACACACACACACGACTGTCCCGAGTGTGTGTGTGCCTCCATGTGCACCAAGTGGGAGGTGGCTGGGCCACTTTGCAGCTCAGGCTTGCAGGTCCTGCAACCCGACTCCTCAGGGAGCAAGCTTGCAACCCTGTGGGGGGCTGGGCACTCAGTACCTGCCCTGACACCAGAACAGGGGAGGGCAGCATGGCCCTGCAGCCTGGGGGGAGCTGTGAATGGCTGCGCCTGTGTGTTACCGGTGCCCGCCGCTATGCCTGCCTCTGACCCACGGGGACCTGAAGGGCTCCAGCCTTCCAGCTCACCCCGGGACTGCTTGGGGCATCCTCTGTGCCCAGCCCCCGCTCAGGAAACCCACAGAGGCTCCTTTTGGCTTTGTGTCCTAAGATCAGGTACTGCACAGCAGCCGGGGGTGGGGGGCAGAGCTGAGCCGTGACCCACTGGCGGGCTCCTGTTGGCGCTGGGCCTCTATGCCCAGGGTGAGCCTCCCTCCCTGGGGGCCCCACCAGCTGCTGGTGTTGCGGCCCTGGTCAGTAGGTACTCACGTGGCTTCTGGCCCTCTGTCCACGGCGTGTGGAGCTCTGTGTGCTCCCACTGCAGGGGCAGGAGTGAGCAGTGTGTGAACTCACACAGGCAACAACACATCATTTTAGCCAAACCCGCCCGGCAGGTTTCCGATTCCCCCAGCCGGGAGCAGAAAGAAGGCCGGAGCTGGCCCGAGCTGCCCGACGGGTTTTGCCATCTCAGGGAAAGTGGCAGAACAGGCCAGCCAGGGCCCACAGAGACGGGATTGTCTGTAAGGGCTGGGGCAGGCCAGTCAAGGGGGATGGGGGGCAGCCACAGGGAGGGGTGGCTGAGGGGGGGTTGGCTGGTCATGGGAAAGGGGCAAATGGCCACGGCTGGGGTGTCACAGTGTGGGGCCAGGCTTACAGCACCTTTCCTGACCTTGGCTCTATTTTTTTTTTAGATTTATTTATTTTTATTGCAAAGTCAGATATACAGAGAGGAGAGACAGAGAGGAAGATCTTCCATCCATTGATTCACTCCCCAAGTGACCGCAATGACTGCAGCTGAGCCAAACCGAAGCCAGGAGCCAGGAGCCTCTTCTGGGTCTCCCGCACGGGTGCAGGGTCCCAAGGCTTTGGGCTTTCCTGGACTGCTTTCCCAGGCCACAAGCAGGGAGCTGGATGGGAAGTGGAGTAGCTGGGACAAGAACTGGCGCCCAGCTGTGCAAGGTGAGGATGTAGCCACTAGGTCATTGTGCCAGGCCCTGGTCTCGGTTCTGTCTGTGAGTGGGGGTGGTGAGCACAGAGAAGCGGCTCTAGGGGATCCGCTCTCCTGGATGACTGCACCTGCCCTTTCTGCCCAGCTCGGGGTGGGGGTGGGCGATTCTGGGCCTCAGGGGGTGGGGGGTGGGTCCTAGCTGAGGAGCACGGCCAGGGCTGCCAGGAGAGCCAGACACATGGCACTCCAGCGCTTGGGGACAGTGACGATGTGGTGGCCGCTGGGGGCACCCCACGGGCTGCTGCAGCTCAGGGGCCCCTCCCCCCAGCCAGCTCCTCCTGGCCAGCACCCCAGGGCGCTTCCTGTTACCTGCTGTGGCTCCTATGACCCAGTGGTGGCCAAGCCCGCGGGGCTGGGGGCCTGGGAGTGTGCATGCGTGTCACACGTGTGTTGTGTTCACGTCACGTAAGGACGCAGGTGTGGCATAGCCCAACACATGGTGCCACGTGTCCTAGCTCTTGTTTATTTTTTGAAAAGTTTTAAAACTGATTTGAAAGGCAGAGTTACACACACATACAGGAAAACGTGACAGAAAGATCTTGCGTCCTCTGGTTCACTCCCCAAATGGATGGAACAGTTGAGGTAGCTGACTGCGTCCGGGTTCCCCACGTGGGCGCAGGGTCGCGAGGCCCTGGCCCGTCCTCTGCTGCTCTCCCAGGCATCAGCCGGAGACTGGATAGGAAGTGGAGCAGCCAGGACTTGAACTGCCACCCATGTAGGTTGCTGACGTACCGGCCGTGCCATCGCGCAGGCCCCAAGTTTGATTCTCTGAAAACTTAAGATGTCTCATCCTTACCTCCATTTTAGGGCAAATTTGCAATCCAGACACAGAGTCCCCATATCCCCTGCCACCCTGCCACCCCACCCCACCAGCCCCTGACACCCCATCCCGACACCCCATTAGCCCCCAACACTGTACTCTGACACTCCACCCTACAACACCCTACCCACGACACCCCGCCAGCCTCTGACACCCCACCCCCAGACACCCCCCGACATCCCACCCCTCAGGCCCCAGAAGCCCCCGTCCTACCTCTCGGCCTGCCAGCTGTGTGTGGGTGTGCTGAGGGGCCAGGGCAGCACCAACCTCATGTGGAAACTGAGGCACACAGCCAGGCTGGGTTAGTGGACCGCCTGTGGCCTGCACAGCAAGGCTTCTGGGCACAACCCACCTGCCAGGCACACAGCTGGTCACTGCTGAGGCCCTGCCTGTGGGACTGCCCGAGAACACCCGTGCCCTGTCCATGACTTGGAAAGTGCCAGGTGCAGTGCACCCCAAAGGTGCCCTGTCCAGGGCAGTACTGGGGCAGGTCGAGCTCCCGTGTCCTTGTGGCAGGCGGGAGCAGTAAGGAGCCGTCATCTCCCTTCTTTCACGTGGTCAGCCACCCAGGACCCGAGGCCTGGTGGTCTGTGGAGCTCTGTCCGGATCCGGCTGTGACCCCAGCTCAGGGACCTGCCTGCAGGCTCTGTGAGACAGAGGCTGAGGCCGGTGGCTTGCCCACTCTCTCATTCAGCACCCCGTGTTGAGGCCCAGCTGGGCAGAGTGGGGCAGCCAGCTTGGTGCCTGCGCTGGAGGAGATGTCGTGGGGGGGCCAGCCTTGGGGAGGGGTTTCCTGTGGGCCGGGCAGCCACACCCCTGCCCTGGTCCAGCGGGTTCCCCATGGCCTCTAATGTTGCTGCCTGGGCCCACTGGGGGAAATGACCGGCCACGGGGCGAGGCAGCGCGGTGGGCTTTTATCCCCTGACCTGGCCAGGTGGGCAGATAAGACGCCTTTAAAAGCTGCCGACCCGGCCCGTATTTGTGTTACTGGAGTGATAGATAAGGCCCAGGGTGGGCAGCCCAGCAGCCAGCCCGGCCAGCCTTAGCCCTGGCCCCCAGATAAATGTGTCACCTATTAAGGGGGTCCTGTGGGAAGGAAGGGCCCCAGTCTGTCCCCTCCCTCTCCACAAGCTCCTGGTAGCTGCCAGCTGCATGCCCAGCGGTGGCCAGGCTGTGCAGGGGGCAAGGCCCGGGAGGGCAGAGGCCCCCTCCCTCCACACACCTACTATTTAACAATTGCTTTCTGACCGCCCAGGAGGATCTACCCAAGAGGCCAAAGTCTCCCTTTATAGTCCCGACAGCCGCACCCTCCCGGAGGCTCTGCCAGGGGAGGGGAGGGCTCCTGGCCACTGTCCCTGTGCCACGGGAGCCACAGTGGCACTCTTGCACAGCCCTGAGGCTCTGCCGCAGCCAGGACACTAACATTTTTTCCTGTGTCAAACTGAATGCATCTTTCAGGTGCTTTTATTTTTACTTTAATTTGAAAGGTGGTTAGAGTAGAGTCTTCCATCTGCTGGTTCACTCCCTAAATGACAGAACAGCTGGAGCTGAGCCAAACAGAAGGCAGGACCAGGAGCCTCCTCTGGGTCTCCCAAGACTTTGGGCTGTCCTCCACTGCTTTCCAAGGCCATTAACAGGGAACTGGATGGGAAGTGGAGCAGCCGGGACACGAACTGGTGCCCGTATGAGAGTCTAGTGCTTCAGGAAGGCTTAGGGTGCAAAGCCACAGCTATGGGCCTCAGAGCACTTAAAAATTATTTATTTATTTATTTATTTATTTATTTATTTATTTATTCGAAAGTCAGTTACTAAGAGAGGGAGTGAGGGAGAGAAAGCTCACCCATCTGCTGGCTCACTCCCGTTTGCTGCAATGGCCAGAGCTGGGCCAGGCAGACGCCAGGGGCTTGGAGCCTCCTCGGGGTCCCCGTGTGGGTGCAGGGAGCTCTCGGGCCATCCCCTGCTGCCCTCCCAGGCATCATTAGGGTGCACGTCTCAGCTCTTCCTTCCCCAGCAGCTGCACCTGTCCTTGTGGACAACCCACGGGCCTGTGGGAACACAAGGGGGGTGCCCAGGACTGGCCTCCTGTCTCCGCCCTGGCCCCATGGGGGGTCTGTTGCCTCACTGCCCTGGCATGGGTGGCCTTGGTGGCTCTTGGTCAGATCCCCAGGGGAGAGAGGGGACAGTTTGCTGTGCCCCCCAGGGTCATCTGGGAGATGACATCACACTGCACACTGTGGGGAGAGAGGTCCCCAGAGTGGAAGAGACTGGTGGGCACCTGGGGCGTCAGCCAGCGTGCGGAGAGAACCAAGCGGTTACACCTGTCTGCGCATGTCTCCAGCCCTGCTGCGCGGTAGACCAGGGGCGTGGCGGGGGAGGGTGCAGCCTGGGGTCTCAGAAGCCTTGGTAAGCTGGAGGGGGCTTCCAGGCGGCCCGGGCAGGGAGGGGCTCGCCTTTCCCGGTGTCTTACTTGGCTGGCTTCTGTTCTCAACTACAAGCACACACTGGCCGGGAGTGGCCGGCATGGGGACAGGAGAGGGGGCAGCCTCTGCAAAGGGCCATCCTTCCGGGGGCGCGCAGCTGAGGGGCTCAGGGAATGGGGCAAAACAGCTACAGTGGGGGCTACCCCGGAGGGCATAGGGGCAGGAGAGGAGGCCTGGGTAGTCTGTGACCAGGCAGGACCAGGGATGGGGCAAGGAGCGGCTGGCAGTGCGGCAAATCCAGGCTGCTGGCCCTGCCCAGAGTGCGGCCAGCACTTCCAGGGCCTCCTTGGTGGCCTCCGGGAAGCCCAGAACCTGTTTATCTACCCCCGTTGGGTCCCGGCTCAGGGCCCCGGGGCATGGAGCTTCCTGGAGCTCTGAGACTCCACCAGGATGCAGCCCTGGCAGGACCGGTGTTGCGGGGGGCGGGGGGATCCCTGGAGCATGCGGGTTGTGTGCTGGCAGGTCAAGCGTCAGCTGGGACAGAGTTGCAGTCAGGACCAGGCACGGCATATCCTGCACACATCGTAAAGATATGCTCATGGCGTGGGGTCTGCAGGAGACGCCGCTGCTGGGGTTTCATGGAGAACCGGGCTTGGAGTGTCTGAGCTTCAGACTGCTTCCTGCTGAAGACACATTAAACACCGTGGCTGCAGGGAAGGCGGCCAAGGCACGGGCGGGGAGGGGTGTGGTGTGGCGGGCAGTGGGATGAGCCGCCTGCACGCAGCCTGGCTCCCCCGTGGACAGAATGGTTGGGGTCTTGGGCTTTCCTGAGCCTCCTCAGTGGACACACACTGCCCGCGGGATGGCCACTGCCGCTCAGCACCCGGGCGATGCCTTGCCGAGCACCAGGTGCAGGAGCGGTCGCTGTAGGCGCTCGAGCTCCTGCGGGCATGGGACCGGTTCTCCTGGGTCAGGGCCTTCTCTCCGGTTGTGAGCATCCAGCTTGCTGATCTCAGGGCTGGCCTGGGACACCCTGTGAGGGTCTGCCACCCTTTCCCGTGATACCTGTTCCTTCCTTTGTCTCAAGACTAAGCGGGTCAGCATGGGCACCTGCCTCTGTCTCGTTCCAGGCTTTTCCTGCCCCAAGGGAGAACTGAGTCTGTGTGTGGCCACGCCCAGGCCCTCGCAACCTCCTGTCTGCACTCTCCTTTTAAAAATGTTTATTTAGGGCCCGATGCGGTAGCTTAGTGGTTAAAACCCTCACCTTGCATACCCAGGATCCCATATGGGAGCTGGTTTGTATCCCGGCTGCTCTACTCCCCATCTAGCTCCCTGCTTGTGGCCTGGGAAAGCGGAGGATGGCCCAAAGCCTCAGGACCCTGCACCTGCATGGGAGACCTGGAAGAAGCTCCTGGCTCCTGGCTTCGATGGGCTCAACTCCGACTGTTGTGGCCACATGGGGAGTGAACCAGCACATGGAGGATCTTTCCCTCTGTCTCTGCTTTTCTCCGTGTAATTCGGACTGTCCAATAAAAACAAATAAATCTTTTTTTAAAAAGTTTATTTCAGAGACACACGCGCGCACACACACACACCTCCCTTCTGCTGATTTAATCCCTGAAGGTCTCCTGTGATCGGGACTGGGTGGCGGCCAAAGCTGGGCCAGGAGCGTCTTCCTGGTCCCCCCGGGTGCAGGGTTCCAGCACTTTGGGCCATCCTCCACTGCTTTCCCAGGCACATTAGCAAGGGCCTGGACTGGAAGGGGAGCCGCCAGGACTCGAACTGGCGCCCATAAGGGCTGCTGGTGCTGCAGCTGGTGGCTTTGCCAGCTCGCCCGCAGCGTCTGCCCCGCTCTGCTTCCGACCAGCTGCCAGTCGCCAAGTTCCCTGGCAGGCAGCAGGCCACCACCTCAGTCCCAGGTTTCCGCCGCCAGTGGGAGAGCCGGTCCAGCCTGGGCTGCAGGGGTTACAGGGGAGCGAACCAGCGGGTGGCAAATCATCCCATCCTTCCTGTCTCTGTTGTTTCAATAACATGAAGATAAATGAACAAAAACCAAAAAGTTAAGATTGGAAAATGGAGGCTCCAGACGTGAGCGAGGCTGCCCCAGGCTGGCTGCTGAGCTCCTCCCAACCAGGCCAGCCTGCTGCCTCCCTGCCCCACCTGCGCCTCTCGCCCCTTCAGCCTGGGTCCTCCCTGGGACCTCCTTGGGTCCAGCCTGGGCACCGGCTGCAGTGTTGTGGGCCATCGTTGTCTCCTGTTGAAAAGGCCTGGGGTTCGGCTCCCCAAACCCTCTCTCATGTGTCCTGGGCCTGCCCATGGTGAGCACCCTGAGACACCGCTCAGCCGCAGCACCCCTTAGGAGGGGGCCCCTTGTCACACTGGGGGACATTTCCCTGACCCCGGACAGGGGCCTGGAGCCGGGGCCTGTGTGGTCTGCTGCTGTGCTGCCATCCAGGCACGCACGGTTACATAAAGGCGATAACACTTCATAAACATGTTTCTGGCACGCGGAATGTTTGACACCATCTCAGCTATTCCGGAGCTAGCAAACAGCTGTCAGGGCCCCTGCCACCGACGGCCACTTCAAAGGGGTGCAGAGTCCTCTGCTGGGACCAGCAAGAGGACCCAGAGGAGCCTGCACTGCAGGTCAGAGGCCTGAGGGGCTGCCCGGTGGTGGACTCGGGGCCCCTGGGTTGCTGGGCTCCGTGGGCTCCGAGGAACGCTGGAGGGCTCTGAGCCTGTGCTGACGTCTGGCAGGGGCCGTGCTGTCCGGGAGCCTTGCCAGCGGCCTGGTCTCCAAGTTGCAGCTGGCGCTGGGCTGCAGGCAGCCGAGCCCTTGTCCCGTGGCTCCCCTGGCCTTCAGAGCTTGGGTCCCGGGGCCAGTGGCGCCAACCCCTCCTGGTTTGTCACTGTGGTCTGGGCGTGGGGCGAGACCTTCGTGGGCGTAGGGAGTGAATCAGCACAAGGAAAGTCTCTATCTCTGCCTTTCAAACAAGTTATTGTTTTAGTTTTTTTTGTTTGTTTGTTTTAAAAAAAGGTTTATTAAGCTATTTGGGAGGCGTAGTTACAGGGAGAAACATCTTCCAGAATGGTCCCAGTGGCCAGAGCTGGAACTGCCGTGTTCAAGGCAAGGCAAGGACAGTTGGCCACTGAGCTGGGCCAAAGCTGCACTCAGTTTCCTGGCTTCTCTGTCCATATTCCAGCACGCGAGGCCTCACCTCCCCTGGAACTGTGTCCTCACAATCCGTTACAGGAAGCCAGAGAGAAGCAGGTACCAGGGAGGCCAAGATCGGAGTGCCAGCGCAATGGAAGCTTGCAACCAAGAGCAAATACATTAACTTAATTAAGTAATTTTTAAGCTTATAAAGTATAAACAAGCAATAAATATGGCACCTGGACATGTTTCACCCCTGCTTTTTGTCCGTGCCGGTGACCACCTGTTCCCCGGCTTCTGTCGTGGGCCCGTGGGACCTGAGGGCTCAGCTGCCTCTTGCCACTCTGCTGCCCCTATCTGAGCAGCTGTCGGCCCGGGCTGCTCCGCTCCTGCCCAGCTCCCTGCCAGGTTCATGGAGACCAGTAAATGACAGCTCACATGCTGGGGCCCTGGCACCCGCCGGGCGGGCCAGGAAGGGGCTCCAGACTCCCATCAGGAAGTCAGAGAGAGGTTCTCTCTCTCTCTCTCTAACTCCACTTTTAAAATAAGTAAATCTTGTGGTTTTTTTTTTTTAAGATTTTTTTTTTTTAATTAGAAAGCCAGATTTACAGGGAGGAGCGGCAAAGATTTTCCATCTGTTGGTTCATTCTCCAAGTGCTGCAACAGCCGGAACTGAGCCAATCTGAAGCCAAGAGCCAGGAGCTTCTTCCTCATGGTTGCAGAGTCCCAAGGCTTTGGGCCATACCCTGCTGCTCTCCTAGGTTACAAGTAGGAAGTCGGATGGGATGTAGAGCAGCAGGGACACGAACTGGAGCCCATATGGAATACTGGTGCTTGAAGAGGGAAGGTTAGCCCATTGAGCCATTGCTCTGGCCCATTAAATAAATAAATTTTCAAAAAGTGACTTTGGGGGTCTTGCATGTGGTCCAGTGGCTAACGCCAGGATCCCATATGGATGCCGGTTCTAATCCCGGCAGCCCACTTCCCATCCAGCTCCCTGCCTGTGGCCTGGGAGTGCAGTGGAGGACGGCCCAAAGCCTTTGGACCCTGCACCCACGTGGGAGACCAGGAGGAGGTTCCTGCCTCCTTGACCTCCATCAGGCCTGGCCATGGGTGCTGCGGCCATCTGGGAAGTGATGCAGCAGGTGGAGGAGGAATCCATCTCTCTTTTTGCAAAGTGACTGACACAGGAACTTCAGCGTGTGCACAGCGGCTTCGGCTCTGGTGTGTCCTCTGAGGTCCCCAGGAGTGGAGGCTGAGGCAGGTACCTGGGCACCTGGCCTACAGGGTGGGGCTCCGGAGAAGGGCTGGCCAGGGCCTAGGTCGGAGGGAGCTGGCCGGAGCAGGCACACAGAGGCTGGCCTGGGATCCTTGCCACAGTTGTCAGTCACTGGCTTGGCTCTCAATGAGCTGACAAGTCGCAGGCATGGGTGTGTGTTCGCCCCATTGCTGGGGCTCATGTGCCTAGGGGGTGCCCCTGGAGGGGCGGAGCTGGCCTCTTGCAGCAGCTGGAGTTGGGTTGTCCACAGACCACTGCCCAGGGCTGGGGTTGCCTGGAGCTGTGACAAGCCCCCTAGCTTGGGACTGTCAGAGAATGTCCCAGGGTGTGCGACCCTGTCATCAGCCTTCTGCTTAATGCTGTGGGGAAGGGGCCAGGCGGCCACCGTGGCCAGACACAGGCAGGCCTGCTGCCAGGGTTGGAGAGCCCAGGCTGGAAGGGCCCATGAGGTGGCACCTGGGGCCACAGGCGCTGGGTTCCCCTCAGGGCCCTGGGTTGCACGGCTGTGCTCCCTGTGTGTGCGTTCACCAGCCTTGGAGTGTGTGTGGGTCCTGGACATAACCTGCCTGGGGTCTGTCTGCTCCCTGGATGTGGAACCTGGAGTTGTGGGCTCCAGGCCTGTCGCCCCCGACCACCTTCCAGCACCACTTCTCAGTGCACAGGCTAGACTTGGCCACAGCTTCTGCAAGCTTGGGTTTGATTTGACAGGCCCCTGGGGCTGCAAGGCAGGCTGAACAAGGCCGTTCCCAGGGGTGCTGTCCTTTGGGACCTGGTGTGCTGGGAGCCCTCAGCCAGTGAGGGCCTCAGCAACGTGGGGTGTGCTCGGTCTCTCTGGAGCCTGTGTTAGGGCTGCCTGGGGGGCCGTGCTCAGCTGCTCCGTTCTCACACACCCCGCTGTGGGGCCCTCCTCCAGGGGCACAAGAGGCCCAGTGGTCAGGCTGGCAGAGCTGTCCACACCTGCCCTTGCTGGGCCTGGGTCACCTGAGAGTGGCAGTTCGCCTGATGCTTGGAAGCGCTGGAGGAGGCTGCTCGGGGTTTGTCTCCCTTGGCCTCTCCCGGCCCAGCCGCAGGTGCCTGTTGGCAGGGTGTGGGGCCTGGCAAGGCTCACCCACTCACTCCTCTGTGCCTCCACTGGGCACCCCACTCAGCATGGAGAAGCAGAAGTGACCTAATGAGAAGAGCTCCTGGCTGCTCCCCGGAGAGGTGGCGGAGGTTCATGGCCGGGCTTCTTTGTCCCTGTGGTCACCGCTGAGGAGAGCTCCGGGCTGTCGCCGGGGAAAGCTTGCGGGGGCCTCTGGCTCATAGGAAAATGTGAGTCTGCCTGGCTCTGGCTCCGGCTCCCCACCCATCCTTCCTCGTCAGGGGCCTCAGCAGACACCTCGGCCTGGCAGTCGACCCTGGCATGGCCCTGGCGCCCTGGGTGGCCACACGGCCGTGGGCTGCCGGCTGGCATGCTACGTGGAAAACCCACCCCATCAATCACGGAACCCCCATCTGCATGCTCCCCCTGAGTCTCAGGGAGGGGTCGGGGGTGGCTCAGGCCCACCCTCCCCTCCTCTGCTCCCGTGCTGCCTCCATGTGCTGTGCTGCCTGAACCTTGGGGGCCGCCCTGGCCTCCCTGCAGGTGCTGTGTGTGATCAACATGGCCGTCCACCTGCTACTGTCCACGTGGCTCCCCTCTCTTGCCAAGTGTGGCCAGGATGGTGGGGAGTTGGAGGGACTAGGTCCCAGCTTGCAGGGGTGGCTGGCCTATGTGGTCAGTATGCCCCAAGTCGGGCCAGGGCTGCAGGTGTCAACTTCCATCACCGCAGGCATGGCCACGCTGGGCAGGGCAGTCTGGGTGTCATGTGTGTGTCTGCACTCACCACGGCTTCTTCCCACCCCACCTTCCCATCTGTGGTCACTGGCAGGGCTGGGACAGATGCTAGGCTCCTGTTGCGCTGTTGCCAGATGGCAAGTGACCAGGCCATAGGATGGGGCCATAGCCAGGTGCTGTTCTACTCACTGGTACTGCCCTCTCCTAGGACCCTCCTGGCCCACCCTGACTGGGTGTGGAACCCACTGCAGCCTCCTGACTGTACAGGGATGAGGCTCTTGGCCAGTGTGGTCCCTGCCTTGGACCCTGTGCTGGGCTGCGGGCTCACTGCCACCATCCCAGGCGAGTCCTCCAGAAGGAGGGTCCCCAGTGCAGACTCCGATGGATGGGAATGCTGAAGTGTGGAGCTTGAACCTGACCTGTGGTGGCGCAGGCTGAGCCTCTTCCGTCCGCACTCCAGTCGGCTTTCCAGCTCTGGCTTTGCTGCTAACATGGAGCAGGCAGGCGGCAGTGGTCCCCAGTCCCTGGGTAGGACTCCTGCAGCCCAGGTCCCCTCAACCGCAGCATGGCCAGAGGATGGGGTCCTGAAGCCCCAGGATCAGAGATGGGAGACCCCATTGCCCTGACCCCTGGCTGTGTCCCAGCTCCCAGGTGCCCTGCTGGGTGGGATGCCCAGGAAATTGTCTACAAGGTGCTCTCTGGGTCAGGGTGACTGGCCTGGTACAGGCCTGGCTGGCCATCTGCAGCCTCACTGGCACCCCAGAAGCTGCTGGGGGACGTGAGCTCTGGGAGGCTCCTAGCAGGGGGCCAGGGGGCTCAGAGGGACCCAACACCTGGCTCCCTCCCACAAAGTCATTAATGGGAAGACCCCCCCCCCAACAGACGCCACGAGCCCTGCCCGGTCTTGGCAGAGCATGCCTGCAAGTCAGGGCCCAGCATCCCTACCTGTGCCCCCTGGCCCAAGTGACTCCAACTCTGCCCCCACTGGCTGGCACCACCCTTCGGCTTGTGGCTGCTCCCTGGACTCCCCATGCGCCCAGAGCCTGGCCCTTGTCCTCAAGGTCGTGGATGCCTGCTGCCCTACCCAGGGCACATGGGCTGGTGGCCCTTCCCTGATGCTACCTGAGGCTCCTAGGGGGCTGGCCGGAGCCATGTGTGGGATGGGGATGGGAGTTCAGAGGGGACAGAGCCCTGTGTGGGTGAGCTGCTAGTGGGTGATGGGACCAGACCCCACTGGGCCCCAGCTGCAGCTGCTCTGGGGAGCTGGGCCTGCCTGGTTCAGACCCAGCAGTCTCCCCACAGGTGCAGAGGGGCCCCATGTGCTTCCCCACCAGCAGGCCAAGCAGGTGGGCAGGGCCTGTGACCTCGCATTTCTCCAGGGCACTGAGTGTGTCCAGTTTTGCACTGGGCCCTGAGATGCAGGGCTGGACAACGGGCCTTGCTGGCTGGCAGGGGTCCCACTGACCCATGAGCCACCTCTTCTTGGCACTGCCAGGGCAAGTCTGGGTGTGACCTCTGCCAGATCTGCCCTTCTTTCCAGGGTAGACAGAGTCCAGCCCTGGAGGGCAGAGGATGGCTCCAGGCACGAACTGGGCAGAGGCACCTACCGTCCGAGCTGATGCTGGGCTGGGCTGCCCACCTCAACCCACCATGGCTGTGACCGAGAGTGTGGGGGTCAGGGAGAATGCAGGCCCTGGCCCAGCAGTGACAGCACCAGGCTGGGGGTGTCCCTGACATTTGTTCCCAGCCTCAGGTGCCTGGGGAATTGCATGGTGTCTCCCTTACATGTGGTCCTAGGGGGACCTTGTTGCAGGTGCCAAGGATTCAGGTGAAGATGCTCTACATGCTCCATGTGTGCCCCTCACATGCTCTGTGTACTCTGAGCGTGCGCTCTGTGCATGCTGGGTGTGTGCTCCGTGTGTGCTCTGTGCATGCTGGGTGTGTGCTCCACACATGCTCCGTGTGTGCTATGTGCATGCTGGGTGTGTGCTCCGTGTGTGCTCTGTGCATGCTGGGTGTGTGCTCCGTGTGCGCTCCGTGTGTGCTCTGTGCATGCTGGGTGTGTGCTCCGTGTGTGCTCTGTGCATGCTGGGTGTGTGCTCTGTGTGTGCTCCGTGTGTGCTGTGCATGCTGGGTGTGTGCTCCGTGTGCACTCTGTGCATGCTGGGTGTGTGCTCCACGTGTGCTCTGTGCATGCTTGGTGTGTGCTCCGCGTATGCTCTGTGCATGCTGGGTGTGTGCTCCACACGTGCTCCATGTGTGCTCTGTGCATGCTGGGTGTGTGCTCTGTGTGTGCTCTGTGCATGCTGGGTGTGTGCTCCACACGTGCTCTGTGTGTGCTCTGTGCATGCTGAGTGTGTGCTCTGTGTGTGCTCCGTGTGCGCTCTGTGCATGCTGGGTGTGTGCTCCGCGTGCGCTCTGTGCATGCTGGGTGTGTGCTCCGCGTGCGCTCTGTGCATGCTTGGTGTGTGCTCCACACATGCTCCGCGTGCGCTCTGTGCATGCTGGGTGTGTGCTCCGCGTGCCCTCTGTGCATGCTGGGTGTGTGCTCCGCGTGCTCTCTGTGCATGCTGGGTGTGTGCTCCGCGTGCGCTCTGTGCATGCTGGGTGTGTGCTCCGTGTGCGTTCTGTGCATGCTGGGTGTGTGCTCCGTGTGCGCTCTGTGCATGCTAGGTGTGTGCTCCACACGTGCTCTGTGTGTGCTCTGTGCATGCTGGGTGTGTGCTCTGTGTGTGCTGTGCATGCTGGGTGTGTGCTCCGTGTGCGCTCTGTGCATGCTGGGTGTGTGCTCCGTGTGTGCTCTGTGCATGCTGGGTGTGTGCTCCGTATGTGCTCCATGTGTGCTCTGTGCATGCTGGGTGTGTGCTCTGTGTGTGCTCCGTGTGTGTTGTGCATGCTGGGTGTGTGCTCCGTGTGCACTCTGTGCATGCTGGGTGTGTGCTCCGTGTGCGCTCTGTGCATGCTGGGTGTGTGCTCCACACGTGCTCTGTGTGTGCTCTGTGCATGCTAGGTGTGTGCTCCACACGTGCTCTGTGTGTGCTCTGTGCATGCTGGGTGTGTGCTCTGTGTGTGCTGTGCATGCTGGGTGTGTGCTCCGTGTGCGCTCTGTGCATGCTGGGTGTGTGCTCCGTGTGTGCTCTGTGCATGCTGGGTGTGTGCTCCGTATGTGCTCCATGTGTGCTCTGTGCATGCTGGGTGTGTGCTCTGTGTGTGCTCCGTGTGTGTTGTGCATGCTGGGTGTGTGCTCCGTGTGCACTCTGTGCATGCTGGGTGTGTGCTCCGTGTGCGCTCTGTGCATGCTGGGTGTGTGCTCCACACGTGCTCTGTGTGTGCTCTGTGCATGCTGGGTGTGTGCTCTGTGTGTGCTCTGTGCATGCTGGGTGTGTGCTCTGTGTGTGCTCCGTGTGTGCTGTGCATGCTGGGTGTGTGCTCTGCGTGCACTCTGTGCATGCTGGGTGTGTGCTCCGAGTGTGCTCTGTGCATGCTGGGTGTGTGCTCCGTGTGTGCTCTGTGCATGCTTGGTGTGTGCTCCACACATGCTCCGTGTGCGCTCTGTGCATGCTGGGTGTGTGCTCCACACATGCTCCGTGTGTGCTCTGTGCATGCTTGGTGTGTGCTCCACACATGCTCCGTGTGTGCTCTGTGCATGCTTGGTGTGTGCTCCACACATGCTCCGTGTGCGCTCTGTGCATGCTGGGTGTGTGCTCCGCGTGCGCTCTGTGCATGCTGGGTGTGCTCTGCGTGCGCTCTGTGCATGCTGGGTGTGTGCTCCGCGTGCGCTCTGTGCATGCTGGGTGTGTGCTCCGCGTGCGCTCTGTGCATGCTGGGTGTGTGCTCCGTGTGCGTTCTGTGCATGCTTGGTGTGTGCTCCGTGTGCGCTCTGTGCATGCTGGGTGTGTGCTCTGTGTGTGCTCTGTGCATGCTGGGTGTGTGCTCCACACGTGCTCTGTGTGTGCTCTGTGCATGCTGGGTGTGTGCTCTGTGTGTGCTGTGCATGCTGGGTGTGTGCTCCGTGTGCGCTCTGTGCATGTTGGGTGTGTGCTCCGTGTGCGCTCTGTGCATGCTGGGTGTGTGCTCCGTGTGCGCTCTGTGCATGCTGGGTGTGTGCTCCGTGTGTGCTCTGTGCATGCTGGGTGTGTGCTCTGTGTGTGCTCTGTGCATGCTAGGTGTGTGCTCCACACGTGCTCTGTGTGTGCTCTGTGCATGCTGGGTGTGTGCTCTGTGTGTGCTGTGCATGCTGGGTGTGTGCTCCGTGTGTGCTCTGTGCATGCTGGGTGTGTGCTCCATGTGCGCTCTGTGCATGCTGGGTGTGTGCTCCACACATGCTCCGTGTGCGCTCTGTGCATGCTGGGTGTGTGCTCCGCGTGCGCTCTGTGCATGCTGGGTGTGTGCTCCGTGTGCGTTCTGTGCATGCTGGGTGTGTGCTCCGTGTGTGCTCTGTGCATGCTGGGTGTGTGCTCCGTATGTGCTCCATGTGTGCTCTGTGCATGCTGGGTGTGTGCTCTGTGTGTGCTCTGTGCATGCCCTGGCCATCCTCTGTGTGCTCTGTGCATGGTGCACACATGCTCTCTGTCTACTCTGTGCATACTCCATGTGTGCCCTGTGTTTTCCATGTTTGCTCCACATTTGATCTGTGTGTGCTCTGCAGGTTATCTGTGTTTAACCTGTGTACTATGTGTCCCAGATGTGACATGCATGTTCCATGTGTGAGACATGTGCAGTTCTTGTGCAACACATGTGTGATCTATGTGCTCCGTTTAATCCATGTGTGATCTGTGTGCTCTGTGTTCAATCCACGGGTGACCTGCGTATGCTCTGGTGTGATTCATGTGTGATCTGTGTACCATGTGTGAGCCATGTGTGTGCTCAGTGTGCAATCCATATGTGACTTGTGTTCCACGTGATCCATGTGTGATGTGTGCTGCGTGTGAGCCATGTGTCCTGTGCATTCCATGTGCAATCTACATGTGATGTGTGTACTCTGTGTGATGCACACATGGACTGTGTGCTGCGTGTGTATGCTATGTGCTTTGTGTGTGCTTCACATGTGCTCCGTGTGTCCCGTGTGTGACCTTCTGAGGACTGTGACATCTCATCCTCTGTGAGAGGTCAGGGTGGCCACCTGCCTGGCTGTTCAAGGTCCTTGGCCCCCTAGGGGCTGTACATGGGGCCCTGCTCGGGCCCTCGCGGCATCCTGGATGGTGTCAGGGCACTCCAGCAGGATGATGTAGTCCACACTCCTGGGCCTCCATTGCTGCATGCCAGGCCGGGGTGCGGCGGCAGGCTCAGTCAGCTTGGGAGCTGGTTCCCTGGGGCTCGGAGGGCAGCCATAGGCTGGCAGTGACTTTAGCAGCCATGGTGACGTGAGCAGGAGCCAAGGCCAGGGACCCAAGACAGGTGCTCTGCCTGGCCTGGAGGGGGCATGGGCCCCAGGGCTGAGGGACACGGGCCAAGCAGGTGCCCTAGCAAGAGAGGATGGGGTCCAGCCGTGAGTGACCTGGAAGGCACGAGGCAGCCTCAAGAGTGAGAATCCCCGAGACCCTGGGGGCAGCTAAGGGCAGGGGGTGAGAGCAGGGCAGGTGGCCAGAAGGCATGGCCATGCTGCCTAGGTGGTGGCATGGACATGGTGGCTAGAGAGGGGAGAGCCAGGGTCAGAAACCTGTCCAGGGCTGCTGTTGCCTTTCTGGGGACAAGATGAGGTCCCCAAGTCACTTGCTGAGGTCTCTGCCTTGGGGCCAGCTGGCACGGGTTGAGGATGTAGCCTGCCATGGGCCTGGTTTGCTACAAGGAGGTGGTACACTGACCTCCGTCCAGCTGTTCCTAAGGGAGTTGCCCGGGATGGTACAATGGGGGCAGGGGCCCTGGCCAGAGCACCCCCAAGCCCTCTGCACAGACATTGCCTGGGGTCACGCTCTCGCCATCCCAGGAGGCTCGGATGAGGGATGGCCAGGGTGGCTAGAGTCAGCTCAAACTCAGTGCTTACAGCCCCACTGCCCAGTCCCCAGGAACCACAGCCAGCAAAAGCCCAGTCCCAATGGTGGCTAACAAGGGCCCTCCGGAGGACGGGGGGCTGGACATCCTGGCCCCATGGGAAACCCTTTCAGAGTTTTCTTTTCTGCTTGTCACTGGATTAAACTGCAAAGAGCAATAAATCTCAGATCTGGAAAAACATCCCTTGTCCCCACAAAGGACATGGCTGTCCCCAGAGGTCAGCAGCTCTGCGCTCACATTATCTGGTATTTATAACTTCCGCCGGACGTGGCCTACAGATGTTGCTGGCAAGCCCCACCTGCCTTGGGGTATTTTGGGAGCCCATTGTCTTCCTGGTGAGGTGCTTCTAAAGGCATTTGCCAGGAGTGGGCAGCCAGGGCCAGTCCCCTGGGACTGGGGGCCCACTAGGGGCCCTTCATCCATCCCGGGCC
Source organism: Ochotona princeps (assembly GCF_030435755.1). Classification (NCBI taxonomy): domain Eukaryota; kingdom Metazoa; phylum Chordata; class Mammalia; order Lagomorpha; family Ochotonidae; genus Ochotona; species Ochotona princeps. Next base: position 668,751 of record NC_080853.1, on the reverse strand, counting down.
AGGAGTGGGGAAGATATGAGCCGTGCCTACCCCCCAGTCTGGCTGGGAGTGTGGACCTACACAGGAGAAAGGGGCTGGGCCAGGCTCGCTGCGGGCAGGTGGGTGAAGGACACTCCAGTGCCCCTGCCTGAGGGTCCCCTCCACTGCCTGTGGTGCCCTCAGGAGGGATCTCCAGTCTGGCCCTGGCCAGGGCAGGTGAGGGCAGGGAAGAGGAGGGGCAAGTTGGTGGGCACGGTCCCTGGAAGAACACAGATGGGACCAAAGAAGAGGCTGTGTGTGGCCAGCCCGGACCTCCGCCCCAACCTTCGTAGCAAGACTGCCAGTACTGTCCCTGAGCCCTCCATGTAGCCGGGCAGTCCTACACTCAGTGCCCAGCGCTGCTGTCAGGCTAGGCTGTCTGAGCAGCTGCACCTGCCATGGGTCTGTCCTGGACTACCTGCCTGTCAGCCCTGGGGCAGCAGTCTCTGCTGTGGCTGTCCCCAGGGCTCTGAGCATGCCCCTTAGTCCTCCAAGTGGCAGCCAAAGCATCCCGGCTCTGGAGGGGACTCAGTGGGAGCAGCTGGTCAGGTAGCTGAGTTCAGAATCCTTGTAAGGCGTTCTACACTTGCCGTGGGGAGCCAGACACCACGCAGAACACTCGGAGGAAGCCTGCAGCTGCCGTGTCCAGCCCCCCGTCCTCCGGAGGGCCCTTGTTAGCCACCATTGGGACTGGGCTTTTGCTGGCTGTGGTTCCTGGGGACTGGGCAGTGGGGCTGTAAGCACTGAGTTTGAGCTGACTCTAGCCACCCTGGCCATCCCTCATCCGAGCCTCCTGGGATGGCGAGAGCGTGACCCCAGGCAATGTCTGTGCAGAGGGCTTGGGGGTGCTCCGGCCAGGGCCCCTGCCCCCATTGTACCATCCCGGGCAACTCCCTTAGGAACAGCTGGACGGAGGTCAGTGTACGGGAGATCTTGGGGTCTCCGCCAGGGCCAGGGGCCTGACCACCTGCTGCACAGACATTCTGGGTCCTCCTCTGAATCTTCAGGAAAATTCCTGACGGTTTGTGTTTGTCCATCGCCAACTGGGGGGACTGGGAGGGAGCCTGTGGGAGGACCAAGAGCCCCACCCACTGGAGCCCCGCCCACACAGAGCATTGCAGCTCATTCGCCCATTCTCTCACTGACTCCCTCCTTTCACAAGCAATGGCACTGTCCTGTACCATCCTCCAGCAGGCCCCACACCCAGTGTGGCTGCAGAGAGGTCAGAGCTGGGAGGAGGCATGGGTTTGGAAAGCGGCACCAGGGTCTCCAGGTTAAGAAACCTTTCCCGGTGGGGAGCTGCATGGCAATAAGGACCACATCCTCTTGGTAGCGTCTTTATTTTTTAAGATTTGTTTAGTTTTATTGGAAAAAACAAATTTATAAAGAAAAGGAGAGACAGAAAAAGAGAATTTCCATCTGCTGCTTCATTCCCCAAGTGACTATAATAGCCAGAGTTGAGTCAACCTGAAACCAGGAGCCAGGAGCTTTTTCTGAGTCTCCCACGTGGATGCAGGCTTTGGGCCATCTCTACTGCTTTCCGGGCCGCAGCAGAGAGCTGGAAGGGAAGTGGAGCAGCCAGGACACAAACCCTGGTGCCCATATGGGATCCCAGCACTTGCAAGGTGAGGATTTAGCCAATCAAGCCATTGCACTGGGCCCGGGTTGCGTCCTTCTGCAACCCTTCCTGAGCCCTCTTGGCGGTTGGCTTCTGAAGCCAGAAGGAGGTGACCAAAGGGCCTCGTGGGGCTTTGCTGCTGGCCCTGCCTGCAGCATCACTGCCTCTGTGGCCAGCCTGCCCAGGTCCCTCCCCATGGAAGACCTGGCAGAGGAGGGGTCGCTCACTGTCCCTCCTGCTGCCTTTGGGGGGCCTGTTAGGGCTTTTGGGCAACACAGGTGCTCTGAGGACAGCTGTGTGGGGTCAGTGGGCACATGTGGGGCAGACCCTGAAAGTCCTCACAGCCTGGGCTGCACCCCAACTCCTATGTGCAGCCTCAGAGAGTTCCTCCTGGTCCAGGCTGTCCTGCCCGGGTGTGGGTCACCCCCGCTCTGACTGCACTGCCTGTTGGAGAGCCTGAAACAGCCTTCCTGGGCTGAGGGGGACTGGGAGCCTGGCCCACAGACATGACTCTCCCTGCACCCTAGCCCCAGTGGACTCAGCAAGAGGGCACATCCTGGGGTGTAACCTCCAGGATTGCCTGTGAAAGATCCTGTAGGGGGGGTGGCATCGCAGGGGGGCTGACCCCCGAGAGCCAGTTTAGACACGTGGAGGAGGCAGGCCTGCAAAGCTGTGGGAGGGAGGGAAGTTACTGGCCAGGGACCTTCCCCTGGAGCGGACAAGGCTCCTCAGAGAAGCAGGGCCTACAGGTGAGGGGATGGGGGGTGGTGACATCTGGGGAATAGTTTTCTGGGTCCCAGAGGCAGGTAGCAAGGCGGCCTTGGGGTCCAGAGTGGGCACCGCTCTGTATATGCTGGGCCAGCAGGCGCGGCAGGCAGTGGAGGAGAATTCCACGCTGAGGGCCGTGTGGGTGGCTGCAGGCCTGGCTGCGAGGTGCTGGAGCCGGGCTCCTGCCTGCTTGCCCCGCCTCCCCCAGTGCAGCCGCCTGCCCTCTGGGCCCGGGAACGCTTTATCAGATCATAAATAAGGCGGCTGGAGCCGTCCATGTCAGTGTCTTGGCAGCTGCTCGGGGCCTGTGTGGCTCTGAGGGCAGCCCACCCCCAGGGCAAGACGGGGGGCATGGGAGGGCTCCTCTTCTCCACTGAGTCTGGGGGTCTCAGACTCACACATGCCCAGTGAGGCCCAGCCCAGGCCAGCCCGGAGCCAGCTGGGAGAGCCATTGGTGCTGGGCCCGCTGTTGGCTCCTGGGCTGCACTGTCCATGCCAAGCTGGGCCCAGGGACCCTTTGTTTCCTTCTCACAGGAGTGCTGGCCCAGACTGACCAGGCTGGGTCCCTGCTGGGGTGCCATGGGGGCCCTTCCCTCCTGGCTGCTGCTCGACCACAGGGTGTGGGGCGGGAAGCGGGTGCCCAGGCTGCCTGGAAATGGCAATGACTTGCTAGGCCTGGGCCAGGCCCTTGCCCACCTGGAAGGGTCACAGTGGAGCTGCAATACTGACCACCTGCCACAGCTAGTCAGCCTTGGGAGCCCCGAGCCTGGTGCCCGACACGTGGCCACCCAGCCCTGCCCGCCTCTTGGCTCTGCCCACTAGGCTCTCCTGTTCTCCCAACTCTAGACCCAGGACAGAGCCCCCCGCAGGCACTTCTGGGCAAAGGAAGACCATGGCGGGCGGAGGGGGCGGTGTGGGAGCTTGGGTTTCCTTGAAAATGTTCTCTTCTGGGCTGGCACGGTGGCATATCAAGCTGAGTCTCTGCCTGACACTGCAATCCACACAGGCACTGCTTCTAGCTCTGGCGGCCCCACTTCCGACCCAGCTTCCGGCCAATGGCCTGGGAAAGCAGTGGAGGATGGTCCAAAGCCTTGGGACCCTGCACCCGCATGGGGGACCTGTCTTCAGATTGGCTCCAGCCATTGCAGTCATTTGGGGAGTGAACCAGCAAATGGAAGATCTTTTTGTCTCTTCTCTGTAAATCTGCTTTTCCAATGAAAATAAAGAAATCTTAAAAACGGAAAACTATCCTCATTGTTACTAAGTGGTCCCTTTCCCTGGACGGCACCTGTGAATAAGGCCATGGGTATGGGCCTTCCCTCACCCACACGGTGTGCACAGTGGGGTTGGACGGAGGTGGGCCAGGACCCAGCTGCCCTGGACTGGTTGCTGGGATCCAGCTGGATGCAGGAGGTCTAGGCCTCTGACAAGCACCCCAAGAAGCCCCCAGGAGGGAGCCGGTGGCTTCAGGGCAGGTCTGGCCTGCCTGGGGCTTGCCCTGTCCCCAGCAGGGTGGGGGAGCTTTCTGGAGGAGTCCAGGGCTGAATGTAGAGGGAGCCGCTGGGCTGCACAACCTCCACCCTGAGTGTTCTACACGCTCAGGGAGCACCCCCAGAGAGGAAGAGGCAGCGGTGGGCCTAGTCTTGGGGTGCATCCCACGTGGTCTGGGGGGGCTCCAGGTGGCCTGGATTCCTGGCCTGACAAGGAGACATGCCCTGCACTCCTTGCCGGCTCCCGGGGTCAGGGGCACTCTGGTTGCTTGTGACCAGCCTGGCAGTGTGTGGGGCAGGCAGTCGGAGGAAGTGCTAGGAGGTAGGTGCCCAGAGGCCGGAAGGGGAAAAAGGCTTAAATTTAGCAGCAGTGACCCTGCCCAGCAGTGGCTGTCAGCCCCACCCCATCCTGGCACAGCCTTGAAATGGAACAACAACAGCAGGTCAGGGTGCTTGCCCCCTGTCTGAGGTTACACCCCACTTCCCCTTGCCCGAGCCCTTACAGAACCTGCCTGCGTCTTCCCCTGGGGACCCAGGCCCAGTGGCCCTTCCTGACCTGGTGTGGACACAGCCGGGCACTTTCCCAGGCCAGCTGGGGCTCGGTACTGCCTGCCGCTGGCGGGCCTCTCAGGCACAGCCCACCCCGTGTGTGCGACCACCATCCACCCCACCATGCATGGGGAAACAGGCTTGGGATGAGCAGTGGGCACAGTAGGGGGTGCTGGGCCACGCAGGACCAGGCCCCTAGTGGCCCGTGGTCCCAATGCCTGCAGCCACCCTCTGTCCAGAGCAAGCCAAGGCCCACGTTCTGGTCCTGGCTTTGGGGACACGAGGCTGGGGGCCTGCTGGGTGCTCGGGTGAAAACAGTGATGTTGACCTGCCTCCGACTTCCTGTGCCTCCTGGGTTTGTCAACCCTGCTGTGCCCAGCAGCTGGCCCAGTCTCTCCAGGGCTGCAGTGTAGGGCAGTAGCTGCCCAGCAGCTATGGAGGTTGCCCCCACAGCCTCCGCGACCAGCTCTTACACCCTCAGCAGGTGGCAGTGACCGCTCCGTCTCTCGCTCCTCCTTCCCCATTCAGGCCCCAGGAGAGACCAACCGCCAAGTCTGCAGTCACCATGCCATGGGGAGGCCCACAGCGGCCCGAACCTCTACTCCTAGCCTGGAACAGTGGGCAGTGGGTGACCAGCTGAGTTCTGCCCCCAAGCGCCCCCAGGGCCAGGGGTCCCTGTTAGAAAGCTCCTGGGCCTGGCACTCATACGACACAAGACCCGTCTGCTCCCCAGAGCTGAATCTACGCAAGGCTCAGGCTCAAGCTGGAAGGCGGGCAGCCTTGAGTGGTCGCGAGGGGTGACCATGGGAAGGGGTGACCGCGGGAGGGGGTGACCACGGGAGAGGGCATCATGGGAGAGGGTGACCATGGGAGGGGTGACCTCGGAAGAGGGTAGTCGGGGAGGCAGTGGTCTTCCAGAAGCTGAGGCAGCCCCCTCAGGGAGAAGCTCCTGTTCCGCCAGGTCTGTGAGCCCTGCAGACCAGGCCCCGCCCAGCCCCTGCCCAGCCCCTGCCCCATGTGCCTAGCCCCTGGGGGGCTCCTGGCATACGTAGGGGTCAGGGAGCCAACCTGGCCTGCAGACCCAGGCCGCTGGGCCACTGCTTGGAAAAGCAGAGGGGAGGAGGCCTCGGGGAGCCAGCAAGGCTGAGGTGGGGAGCCCCTGCAGGCTGGCTTGGCAGAGGGACAGGGTTTCAGGGCTCCCACTCAGAGCCTTCCTGTGAGATAGTCTCACAGGGCTTAGCCGGAGGAGCCCCTTTAGGTGGCCAGCTGGGGTCAATGCTGCGGAGTTTTCAGGGGGACTTGCCATGCTGGGCCAGTCTGGGCCAGTCTTGTGGCTTGAATCAAAGTGGTTGTCACAAAGCCATGAGTGGGAGACTTCACATTTTCTAAAAAAGATTTATTTATTTATTTATTTATTTTTATTGAGAAGGCAGATCTACAGAGAAGGAGAGACAAAGATCTTCTGTCCACTGGTTTACTCCCCAGGTGGCCACAATGCCCAGAGCCAAACCACTCCGGAGCCAGGAGCCAGGAGTTTCCTCTGGGGCTCCCCCATTAGTGCAGCATCCCAAGGCTTTGGGCCGTCCTCCCCGGCTTTCCCAGGCCACAAGCAGGGAGCTGGATGGGAAGTGGAGCAGCCGGGACATGAACTGGTGGCCAAATGGGATTCCAGCTCGTACAAGGCAAGGATTCGTGCTGGGCCCAAGACTTCACATTTTTTAAAAATCGTATTTATGGCTCCCTGGCAGGCAAGGTCTGGCCTCTGCACGTCCTCAGTGCTGTCTCAGGGCCACAGGCACCTGAGCCGAGTCCACGCTGCGGCCTGAGGAGAGGCTGGCACTGTCAGGGCCCCAGCGGCCCCTCCTGTCCCAACCCAGTAGAGCGGATACTGCGCTCGGTCGCTGTGCTGGTCAGCCCCCCGGGCCAGCAGATTCACCCACCAGCTGTGTTGGTGCACCCCACGCCCTCCTCTGCCCATCAGAAATGGCCACAGTCCAGTCGCAAATGGCCCTTTACCGCTCCCTTGGAGAAACAGCCCCAATAAATACACAGGTCCCCAGGACCACTGGGTAAACAGCTCTGGGGGGCAGTGTGTCCCCTCCACCTTGTGCTTTGCCTCAGTTCTGTCCATCCACGGTCGGGGGGCAGGGCACCCCAAGGTTTGGGGAGGCTCCTCTCACTCCTGCAGCCACCATGACTCTAACAGGAAGTAAACGTGCGGCTGATGAGGGCTGATGGCTGGGGCTGCCCGGGGCCGGTTTGGGACTCCCTTGTTGTCCCCAGTCCTTTCCCCGCTGGCCTTCTTCCTGGACTGCCACCTGCAGATGAGCCCCCTTTGCTGGGCTGAGCCTTGGCGCCGAGGGTCACAGGCAGCCACTGGGGCTGGGGCTCCACATGCTGGGACCCAGCGAGCGGAAGCATGGGTGCTGGGGTCCGGGGGCTAGGCCAAGGCCAGGGCACACCAGCCCTCCTGCCGCAGGGCCCCTCCGAGGCCAGCTTGGGAGCCCAGGGCTGTGGCAGGGAAGACAAAGTCCTCAGGGTCAAACTTGAACTCCAGGTGGCTTGGGGCCAGGGGGTCGTCCATGTTGCCGGGGGCCTGCGGAGGGACGGGAAGTATGTGAGGCCAGGTGGTTGGGGAGGTCTGACTCCCCCAGCAGTCAGGGGTTCCAGGGCGGCGGGCTGTGAGATATAGCTCTGGGAAGAGCCTGACCCCCACCTGTGAGACGACGCTGGGCGTGGGGCACGCCGGGGACAGCAGAGTACCAACTGCCTTCAGGCTGGTGGTGGAGCTTTGGGTGCTGGTGACGGTGGGTGGGGAGGCGGCAGTGTCCACGCTGCGGCCTGAGGAGAGGCTGGCACTATCAGGGCCCCAGCGGCCCCTCCTGTCCCAACCCAGCAGAGCGGATACTGCGCTCGGTCGCTGCGCCTTCCCGGCCCTCCCCAGCCTGCACCAAGCTGACATGTGACCGGGCTATAGCAGCCCTGAGGGTCCCTCCCTGCTCCCCCCCCACCCCGCCTCACACCTGAGGGGCCCTTGGCCTTGGCTGCCAGGTTTTTGGGCTTCCTCTTCCGGGTCTGGATGCTCTCCTTCTTCATGGCCAGAGGCCGCGGCACCTGGTGGGCAGTGGGGAGGGGGCAGGCTGGTGCGGTGCCTTCTCACTCACCCTGCGGCCTTGGAACTGAGCACGCCACCCCATCCTGACCTGGCAGGGTGAGGAAGGGCTGAGGAGCACTGGGGGGAAGCATGGCAAGGCGGGGGGCTCCAGCGTCCATCCCGGGCCTCAGTGGGCCGACAGCAGCACAGGAAGCTGGCGGTCAGCAGGGACATGCATGTGCCCACACGCCCACTCACTCCGTGCAGCTTCATGTAGAGCCCGCAGGCATTGCACACAGGCTCCCCTTCCGTGTTCCGCCGCCACAGCGTGGTGGTGGTCGTGCGGCAGTTGGTACAGCAGAGGCCGGCTCGGCGGGACGAGGACTGTGGGACCAGGGGCACTGTGTGAGTGCCTGGCCGGGGCCATGGCCAGGCTGGACACCGAGGGCCCATCAGGGATGGGAGGAGGCCGGTCGAGGGCAGGGTCCCCAGGCCCTAGGCCAGGCCGTTTGGCCCTGGGGGTGCCCACCCATGGGGCCCAGGCAGCTGCAGTCATACAGCCATCAGCACTGGCCTCCACCCCATGGTGGCAGTGACCAGCAGGCTTCAGGGCAGTGCTGGCCACTGTCGCCTGGTCCCTGCAGCTGAGAACACTCCTAGGGCTGCCCGGTGCCCGTCGGGCCCTCCCCACGGCAACTGCAGGTGCCCAGGCCCTCCCGCCTGTCTGACGCACACCTGGGCTTCTGGAGGACCCAGATCTTCCTGCATGGCCAGTTCAGCCCTGTGCCCGGCCCCACGCTTCAGTCACTTGTCCCCGGGGCGGAGCCCTGAAGGGGCTGCTCTGTCGCCTGCCCTCTGTCCTGTCACTTCCTGTGCGTAGCCCATGCGGCTAGCTCCCAGCACTCTCGCCGGGCCCATGGCGGAAGCCCTACAGGTCCACCTGCCCGTCCTGCCCAGGGGCTGCAGCCCCGCTGTGCACAGGGCCCACAAGGACATGGGTGGCTGGGCCGTGACCCTCCCCTGTCCTCTCCTGCCACCAGATGCTGATGGAAATGTGGCCAATGTGAGCGGCAAATTGTGGGGCTCAAGTGAGCAGGTTTGCACCTGCCCCCCGCAGCCCGGCACAGAGGTGGGCCTCACGGGTGGCACGGGGAATGGTCATTCCCTCAACCTCATGATAGGAAATGCGCCCTTCAGCCACCCTGAAGAGGACCCCTGGCCTCTGTCAGCCAGGCTGACCAGCTGGTAAGAATGGCCCAGGGGACACAACTGTGTCCACCCTGGCTGATGGCTGCAGGCCACAGCTGTCAGCCCCACTTCTGCCCACGCTGAGACAGGGCTGGCGTAGAAGAGAAAACACCATGCGGCTGGGCCTGGGGGAGGGGCACAGCAGCGCACCCATGTCAGAACCCGCCAGGGCCCAGTAGCTTCTCCTGGGAAGCCCAGGGCCGAACCCTTGCTGTCACAGAGCGGCTGTCCTTCCTCCTGTCTTCCCTCTCAGTGCCAGGAGCCAGGATACACCCTCAGCGGGCTGCGGGGGCAGAGGGTGCGTGCGTGTGCACATGTGTGTGCTTCTGCCTTGTTCAGTGGGAGCACACGCCACAATTAAAGGGGCGCATGGTGGCTCCCCCGTGCTGAGGGTCCTGGTCAGCTGGGAACCGCAGGTTTTACTCGGGGACCCCGTTCTGCCTGTGTTCCAGCATTGAGCGGCAGCCGTGGCCTGAGGCCTCCTGAGCTTTCAGGCACTTTGCCAAGCCGTGCCCCTCCCCGTGTGCCCACCCGTGGGCGGCAGGCTGGGCTGAGGTGGTGACCAGGGACTTCTACACATAGTGACTGGGTCCCCGCCCCGAGCCCCATCCCCAGCACACGACAAAACCTGTTGGCCAAGTGATCCCGCCTCCGAAGTCAAGCAGAAGGATGAAAAGGGTGATGCCAACACCCTGCCTCGGTTCCCACCTCCTGCTCGGCGGCCACGATGGCGTGTCAGGCCACAGCTGGGGCTGGGGGTGCTGGGGGACAGTGGAATACAGGGGTCCCAGGCAGGCGCTGAAGTATGGCCCCTGTGCTGTCTGCCACAGCCAGGCCGCGCCATTTTCCAGGCTGGGCAGGTGCCACTGTCCCTGGCCTGGCTGTTCTCAGCTTGGCCCCGGCACAGCCGGGATCTGCTCAGCTCCAGGGCCAGCTGTGATGCCCTGAGGCCTGCAGGCCGGGGCACAGCTCCGGCGGGAAGCACACAGCGGCTGAGTGCTGTTGCCAGCCCGTTGCCAGCCCGTTGCCAGCCCGTGCTGCCCCAGGGCCCAGGCCTCAGCACTCGGTGGCCACCCCCACCTCAGTAATTTTCTACAGAGAAATGGGTAGGCCCTTAGGGTGGGGCTGCAGGGTGGTCTTGGGGGAGCACGGCTGCCCACAGAGGCGGGGGGTGGCACACAGGAGTCGTCACTTGTCCATCCCCTTCCCGGCAGTCCCACAGTGCCACCTGCACCAGCCAGGATCCCAGACGGGAGGCCCAGGGCCCAAGGGTGCTCACCAGGGCTGCCGGCTCTGGCCCTGGTCAGCACTGTCCTGGACACGGCACAGCAGGGCCCCAGACCTCAGGCCCCCTGTAGGGCGGTCTGGGCGAGAGCGGAGGGCCAAGTTGAAGCCCAGGACAGAGTCCGTCCCTGTGGGCGCCCATCTGCTCGCAGGCAGGGCAGCTGCCAGCTCATGGTGGGAAGCCTTTGCCTTTGCCCAAGCAGGCTGGGAGAAGGGCCTCCCAGCCGGTCCCAGCTGTGTGGAAGGAACCAGGGAGAGGCCTGCCAGGTCTCCAGAGCACCCTAGCCTCCGCCCACCGGCCACCCGAGGCAGGAATGCCAGGCCTTCAGGGGCTGCCAGGAACCAGAGGCCCCCAGTTCACAGCAGGAGCCTGCACTGCCTCCAGTCCCAGGTCGGCTACTGGCGCTGAGAGCTCGCAGGCCTGGACCCCACACTAGCTGCCCTCTGCCCGCTGGCCCACGGCGAGAGCAAGCCGGGCTGGGCATCTCGCGGCGCCGGCAGGAGCAACCCCCCTGGCCACCCCACCGTGGCTGGGCCCCAGCCACCCACTCACCAGGCGCTTCTGGGGCCGCACGAGGGGCCTGTTGACGCCGTTCACTTTGTGGTACAGGCCGCAGGCGTTGCACAGGTAGTGGCCGGTGCCGTCTCGGCGCCACAGCGGTGTGGACAGGGCCCCGCAGTTGACACACTCGCGGCCCTCACCCGGGAAGTCCTCCAAGAAGCCGGGCACTGCGGGGGATAGGCAACAGGTGGGGCGAGAGCCCAGGGCCCCGCCCGCTCTCTGCGCCCAGCTGTGCTTTGTTAAGCGTCCTTTGCACCGGGACCCGCGTCGCGCGTTCATCCGCAGCGCCTCATTCGGGCGGGCAGGCAGTCCACTCCGGGCCGCCTCCTGAACACGGAGGACTGTGGTGGCACCGCGCCCCAGGACCGAGGACCGCGTGGCCTAGTCGCCAGGTTTGCCGCCCAACCCAGCCCGCAGGGACACCTCCAGCCCCCCGCGTGCAGAGGCGGAACAGTGGCTGGGTCTTCCCCAGGCCCGGCCAGGCGCCGGCGCGCAGATCCGGGCAGGCCGGGATCCATCATCGCCCGGCCGGGGGCGGGCACCAGGGGTCCTGCGGGCGGCGCCGGGCCGTGCTCCCCGCGCCATCCTGTCCACCTTCCCCGGGAGCGGCGGACTCGGGCGCGCGGCCTCCAGTCTGGCCGCCAACGCCCCGACCTGTGGGCCTGGGGACGGCCAGATCGCTAAAGCGTGGACTCCGATCTGAGTTGCGAAAACTTCACGAAACACTCCCTAAGGAGGCCGTGGATTTGGGGGGCTCAGAGGGGGCGGAAATTCATGTTCTTTCTCCTCCAGGTCGCTCCAAGCACCTCGGGGCGCGGCCCTCGCTTCGCAGGGTGCGGGATCACCCCAGACCTTCCGGCGAGCAGCCGCGGACTCCGCGGGGCAGTCCGGAGCTCCGTACTCACCGAAGGCGGCCTTGCGGCCCGGGACCCCGTGCAGGGCGCTGCCGTCGAACGGCCCGGCCGCCCAGGATGGCGTTCCCTCGGCGCTCACGTAGGCCGGGTAGGCGGCGGGGTAGGAGGCACTTGCGGGCCGCGCGAGCGGGGCCGGGTAGGGCTCGCGCGCCAGCAGCGTGCCCGGGTAGGCGCCGCCGTCCCGGGCTCCCGGATCGCTGCCGGGCCCCGGGGGGCTGTGCGGGAACGGGAAGGCGGGGGCCCCGGCCGGAGGCTGCGGGCTGCTTGAGCCGAAGGTCGAGGACTCCGTGGAGGCCGCCGGCGCCCAGCCCGGGTGCGTGGCGAGCGCGGGAGGCTGCAGGCCCGGCTCACACGCGGGGAGGTAGGGCAGCACCGAGGGCCCGCGCGCCGGCGACACGAACATCGGGGACCCGGCGCCCGGGCCGTGCACGAAGGCGCCCGAATCGCCACCGTAGGCAGCCTGGCTGGGATTCGGGGCCAGCGCCAAGCTCTGGTACATCTCGCGGGCGGGTTCCGGACCTGCAGAGCAGAGTAGGCGAAGAGATGAGGACGGCTGCGCGCCCCTTGCCCGGGACCTGCTCGCGTTGGGGCAGGTGCCTCTGAGGGGGTCCTGTCCCGGGCGGGGGGCGGCGGGGAGCCCTCCCGCCTGCAGCCTCGCACTAGCCACCACCTCCGTTCCCGCGGCTCTGGCGACCCCCGGGAGGGCTCGCAGCGGCTCCCACCTTCCCAGCAAGGGCGCAGCGCACTGGGAGAGGGCTTCGGGCCGGCGAGGCGAGCGCAGCGCTGTCGGGGCCTCCGCACTCACCCTCCGGGCAGCTGCGGCGGTCCGGACCACGGGCTGGAGACTGGGAGCCCGGCCCCCGGGCGGCTCTGCAGGGAATCCCGCGCGGCCGGAACGCCCCCTCGGCGCGCCGCCCCTTCCCTCCCGGCGCCCGCGCCTCTCCCTCCCCTCGGGGTCAGCGCCAGGACTCGGCCGGCCGGCTCTCGGGGTTCGGGCCGCAGGGCGCGGGGGACCCAGTCCTGAGCCTCGAGTGAGGCCGAGGACGCCGGCGGGCGGCAAGGGTCCCTGACCCTGAACCCTGGCCGTCCCCTCCCCACAGGGGTTGCACTTGAGTCAGTATCGCAGCCCGCGTGGCCTTCCAGTTCTTGGAGCTGGGTGCCTGGTCCCCCACCCGGAAGAGCCCAGCGACAGCCTCACGCAGGGTCCCCTGCTTCTGATGACCCCAGCGAGACCCCACACCTTGGTAGGGCCGGGAAGGAGCTTCCTGCAGCCCCGGGCCGCAGGGAGGGGGGATCCAGCTTCCAGCCCTCCCAGGGGCCTCCCCACTCAGCTGCAGGGGAGATGTGGAGGGGCAGCTGGCAGGTGAGGGTGTGAAGGGAGGCTGGGCTCTTTTATGGGTGCAGGGCGGACTCCAGGGAGGGGAAGGTTGGACAGTCCTGGAGCTGGGGCTGTCCCCTCCCCGCTGCCCTCTCTGTGGGCTGTCCCAGTGGTGGTGGGTGGGGAGTTCAGGTGCCGGTCCAGTGCACAGGGATCGTGCTGCGGGCCGGCACAGCCATAGGTGCAGCATGGGGTGGGAGCCTGGGCACCCCCAGACCACAGCACCATGGCTCTGGACTCTGCCTCGGCAGGGGTGCGGGAATTGCTGTGACATCAGGAGCGGGACTTGGTGGACCTACAGCGTCCCCTTCCATCCCTGCTCAGGGCCCTGCGTTCCTGCTGCGGGGTGAACTCCCTGTGTCCGCTCCATCATGCAGCTCCTTGGCGTCTGCATGGGGGTCCCTCCTCCCTGCTCCCCCCCATAGACATTGTGACCAGTGAGCCCTATGAGAATCTGGGTCCTGCTGACCCCTCTGCCACACCTGGGGGACAGCCAGGCAGGCTGGGTCAGGCTGTGGCCCCTGAGTTTGCTTGCTTGCTGCTTGGAGAGGTGTCCCTTGGAGGAGGCTCAGACCTGTGGGGGCCTGGACCCCCTTCAGAAAATGCAGCAGGGGGAGAAGCCTCCAGCAGGGCTGAGGGGAGGGGCTCGCATCTTTGCCTGGAGTCAACAGGAGGGGGGTCCGGGGTCTGGGAGGGACCCAGCTAATAAAAGTGGAGGAGGAAGGAGTCCCAGGTTTTCTGTGCTAGCAAGTCTGACAGGCGGCCTGTCAGAGGTTGGGCTGTTTGCAGAGGGGCGGAGTGGCGGGGGCAGTGTGCCTCCAAGTGCTGAGCCCCAGGTGGGAGGCTGCAGGTGGCACTTGCCACCCCTGCTGCCCATGTCACGCTGTGAAGCCCTGTACCACGCTGTCTGGACATGGGGCAGAGCAGGGGGTTGGGACTGTGGCGGTATCTGGACCCGGCCGTGGCTTTGTCCTTGAAAGTGGGTGGGGCTCCCTTCCTGCCTGCTCTTGTCCCAGGCAGGGTCTGGGACCTCCTGGGGGGGTGGTCAGAGCCTGGACCCTGTGGGCAGATCTGGGAGCTGCACCATGGTCTCAAGGTAGAGGCCTCGTGCTGCCCCACAGGGAGACTTTAGGGAGGAACGAGTAAATACCCTAGGGTCTGGTTGCCCAGGTGGGGGGGTCCTGGGAGCAGGAGGACCCCCACCTGGGGTGGTGGGAAGTTGCCTGATCCCCGGCTCGGGTTGAGGGGAAGCTGGGACTGCTGCTGGCTGTGGGGTCCAGGACGGCATTGCCAGCTGTCCCTGCCAGCCATGAGATGGAAGCTAACAGAAAGAAAACAGTACCATTTTTCTGGGGGCAAGGGGCTGTCAGGGCTCCTAGAGAGGTACCTGGGCCGTGGGCACAGCCTCTCCTAATGCAGCCCAGGCCGCTCAGCTCCAGTCCCCACTCGAAGGGCACGGAACACACAGTGCCTACCCAGCAGCTGGGCCCTGATTCCGGCTACTGAGGGCACGGCCCTTCTGGCAGGCGAGAAGGCACTGAGGTCCCTGGGTGGGCAGGGAGGTGGGGAAGCCAGTTCCTAGCCCTGACCCTCTGCCCCAGCCCCAGCATGCCTGATGTGCCTGTTGTGTCCCAGAACCTCATCTCCCCCTTCCCTGGCTCCCGCTTCCACCTGGCGTGAGTCTCTGGGGTCTGGGCAAAGTCCCCCCACCCCAGGGTGGAACCCATCAGGAGGGGCCAGGGCAGCCAGGGCCTGCACCACACCACAGGGCAGTGGGGCTCCTTCAGAACCAGAGTGCATCGTCCTGTGGGTGCCTGGCTTTAGGCCCCATGGATGGTGCCTCTTGACTGTGCCCAGAGCCGGAGGGGGACACTGGGCTCCAGAGTCAGGGCTGGCCCTTGTGGGCTGTGACTCTGACTGCGGGAGGGGTTGTGGGTCTTGGAAACAGTGGTGTGCTGTTCGCGGTCTCTGCCACTGTGTCGTGGCCACTGCAGACCAGAGCCCACTTTGGCCTCACTCAGTGGTGACAGCATGTACCATGGACCCAAGCCACAGCTCCATGGACCCACGCTCCGTGGGAGCCAGTGTGTGGATCATGGCCTGGCCCCAGGGTCCCTGCAAGCCCCGATGAGCCCCTGTGTGCTGCGGCTCCTCGTCCCCTCACTCACAGGTGGATGGCAGCGAGCGTCACCGCCTCAGGGGACATCGGCTCTCGAGGGTGGGGGCCACAGACCCTCCAAACTCAGAGCTGGGCCCAGGGACGGCCCCCAGGGCTGCATGAGACCTGGTCCCGGCTGGCCAGCCCTCCTCGCCCCTGTTGCTGGGGTTGGGGTCCACTCTGTCCCCAGAGGCCATCAAGATCCTGAGCTTCCGGGCTCCTGCTCTGCCGGCTATGGCTGAAGGCAGCCAGGCCGTGACTGCTTCCTGGCCGGGCAGGGTTGGAATAGTGCCAAGGTCTGGGAGGCTCCTGGGCAGTAGGTTTCTTCCACCTCCAAAGAGGCTTCAGGCAGGCACGCATTGGACAGATTGGCTGAGACTGTGTCCTGTGGGTGGCAGTTTGTGGACACTCCTGCAGGCTGACCTCCAGCTCCAACTCCCACTGGCGGGGTCATTGTTCCAGGGGGTGAGTGGCTCCCATCTCCTTCCTGGAGAGGAGAGACGGGGCTGTTGGTGGTTCCTGGGCCCCACTCTGCACACGTGTCCTGGGTCTGCATCGCTGGGTGACATGGTCACAGCTGCAGGGCTGTGGGCATCTCCCATGTCTGCTGGTGCTGAGGGCCTTCCTGAGCTGTCACAGGAGGGTGACCCTTCAGGTCTGCATTCCTGGGGATTACCTTCGAGCGCTGAGCTGACCCTATGGAGGCCTCACAAGGCCGGGGGCAGGCAAGCGCATCTGTTTTGGGGCAGGCTGGAGTATGGTTCAGCCATCTTTAGAGCACGCAGCTTGTATGAGGCTGTTACAGGCTGCTGCCGTGCGGCCTGACGAGCGGCGGAGGTCCTGGGAAGGCCTGGCCAGGAGACGTTGGGTGGTTCCTGCCTGGGCGCTGAAGGCTCCACCATGGTGTTTCCAAAGTCGCACAGCACAGCCTGTCACAGGACCAGAAGCGACAGTGACAGGCACCTGGGCTCGGTGGCTCCTGTCCAGTGTGCACCTGCCCCCATTCCTTCCAGGGTGCAGGCACTAAAGGCTTGGAGGCTTCGTGGCCCCAAGCTGGGTTGGAAGGTGCAGGCTCTCCCTACCAAGGGCTGGAGGGAGGACGTGCTGGGCTGGGGCCTCTGGGGCTGCCCGGCTGGCTGGCTGCCTTCCCGCCCCCTGGGCGCTCCTGCTCTGCCCCACACTTAGCTCTCTTCCTGCGTGATTAGCCGTGCAGCTGACCTGCGGGCAGCTCTGGCCATGGTTCGGAGGAGGGAGAAGTGTTCTGGGCAAGAAGGCGGTCCCCATGCTGCCTGCCCTGGCCAGGCGAGGCCCCAGCCCGTCCTGCTGTGGCGCTGTGGCCGTTCCCTCTGTTGGTTTTGCCCACAGCTGAACGTACCTGTTCTGCCCCAGCTGCGCCGGGCCTTATCTGGCTCCCTAATCCCCTCCTGACTTGCACGGCTGGGGCGACTTCCCGCCCACCCGGGGGAGGAGCTGGGGGTCACAGTCCCCTCCTCCTCCACCTCCTCACTCAGGTGTCTGTGGGTGAGAGGGCCTTGCCTGGGTATGTGTGGCCTGGGCCTGCTGTCTGTCCCCTGTGGCCTCTCCTGGGGTTCCAACGAGGCCCAATGGAAAGGTAGATTTACAGAGAGGAGCAGAGGCAGAAAGATCTTCCATCCACTGGTTCACTCTCCAAACGGCGGCAATGGCTGGAGCTGAGCCGAACTGAAACCAGGAGCCAGGAGCTTGTTCCGGGTCTCCCACACAAGTGCAGGCCCCAAGGCTTTGGGCCGTCCTCTGCTGCTTTTCCAGATCATGAGCAGGGAGCTGGAAGGGAAGTGGAGCAGCCGGGACAGGAACCGGCGCCCATGTGGGATGCTGGTGTGTGCAGGTGGAGACAGCCCTCTGAGCCCTGCTTCCAGGGACCCCTGTGCCCAGCCCACGCTCCTGGAAACCTCCCAACCCTGCACAGTTGGCACAGGCTCTGGCACTCCAGGTGGGGAAACTAAGGCATGACAGGCTGCGCAGTGGCATTCCTGGGCAAGTGCCAGCCCACCATGCCCTCCCCCTGCCGCCGTCTTCCCTCTGCCGTTGTCACTCCCCACGCGGGCCCTGAGGTGTGCTGACACTATGGCTGTGGCCTTGCATGGCATGAGAGGCCCGCAGCATCAGCGGCATGTGAGAGCATGCCACGAGCCCACCTGCTTGTCTGAGCCACAGTGCCTGGCTCAAAACAGAGTTTCTGGAAGAAAATAATGACCCTCACTTCCCCACCTCCACAACCCTCCAAACTCCCGGATGTACTCTTACGGCACCATTTCTTTGTTCAAAAATGTGTCCATCTCTGTGTATTTATTTAAAAGGCAAAAAGAGGTGAATTTGCTTCCAGTCCCTGTTCACCCCCCAAATGTCCACGGCAGCCAGGGTCGGACCAGGCTGAAGCCAGGAGCCAGGAACGCAGCTCAGGTCCCCTGAGGGGGCTGGCCACGTCCTGGACTCTCACCTGCGGCCTCCAGGTGTGCAGCGGCAGGAGGGTGGACTGCAATGGAGCCAGGCTCAGCAGACACAGTGATGTGGGGGGTGGGCACCCGGGAGCTGCCCCGACCGCCTGTCAGCCCAACAGCAGCTGGGCTGGGAGCTGGGCTGGGAGCTGGGCTGGGAGCTGGGCTGAGAGCCGGGCTGTGAGCCGGGCTGTGAGCCGGGCTGTGAGCCGGGCTGTGAGCTGGGCTGTAGCTGGGCTGGGAGCCGGGCTGGGAGCCGGGCTGTGAGCTGGGCTGTGAGCTGGGCTGAGAGCCGGGCTGTGCCTGAAGCTGTAGCTGGGCTGTAGCTGGGCTGGGAGCTGGGCTGTGAGTTTGTAGCATGCCCATGCCTGGGACCGTTGTTTGTGGGCACACATGAGCCGAGCCTGGGACAGAGGTGGGGACCTGGGCACTGCCGTGCAAGGAGGGTTCAGTGCGGGCCATCCTTCCCCTGGCCAGCAGCAGGCGTGAGTCCTGGTTGGAGGGATGGGGTGTGGGGTTCCCCACTGTGCTGAGAGGCCCCCCACGTGCCCCGCCGTGCCCTCTGCAGACCCCGGCTCTTCCTCCCTGGCGGAGACTGCCGCAGACTTTGAGCCTGGCCTGGTCACAGGGCGTTTCCCGGCGAGACTCCCTGACCTTTGGCCGTGCCCCAGCTGTAGCCGGGTGAGGGGCTTGCCTTGGCAGTTGGCTCTTGCAGGCTGGGCAGGAGGGCATGAGGCCACCCAGGAGGCAGCGCATGGCACGGCCTGTAACGGTGGTGACTCATGGCTCATCTGGCCATAAAGTCGGGGTGCTGGGCCAAGTGCCCCACTTGTGCTCCCTGGAGTCCCTGCCCCACTGCACCCCGACCCTGAGGGCAGCCTGGACCGGCGGGGGGACGGCCACGCTGCTGTTGTGGGGGGAGCTGAGTCAGTGGAGCATCCTCCCACGCCTGTGTCCTCTAGGGGTGAGGAGGGCAGGGCCTCCTGAAGGAAGCGGGTGCTTGGGGCCCCTCAGGGGGTCTGGGACTCCAGTTCTGTGCCTTGTTGTCACGGTCCCCCAGCCCAGCCCTCGTCAGCTGAATCGCAGCAGCTCCTTCCAGTTGGAGCATCAGGGAGATGGGGTGGGACTTGGAGGACTCCCCGGAGTGCTCCCCAAAAGGGAACCAGCCTTGGGGGTCCAGTCCTGGGCCAGAAGGTGTCCGGCTGCTGACTAGGGTCCCCCTGCACTCCCTGGGATCAGACACACAGTGCTGTCTTGGGCCTTGCCCTGCCCCTCACACCTGACCTGGGCCCACCCACACCCTTGGCCTGTCCCCGGAGTCCCTCCAATGGCCCAGCCCACTCTGCGCACTGGGGTGGGGGGCGGTGTCAGGTGTGTGACCAGGAGGGGCCCTGGTGCGCTGAGTCGCTTGCTGCCAGCATACCTGTGGGGTCCCACCAACTTCCCCCCGATTTTGTCCGGCTGTACCCCCAAGCAGCTCCTGGGGCAGCTTGATTCCTTCCTCCTCTCGCCCCCTCCCACCTCAGGGTTCCCCACTGACCCCTCTTCCCTTCACAGGCCCTGCCAGGCAGTGCTCTCCTGTGGCTGAGTCCCGGGTTGGTAGGGACCTGGAGCTCTGTGTGTCGCTTCCTGGGCTGGGGTATGGGCGGGCCTGGGTCTCCCTGCTTCCCCTCACCTGCCGACCTCAGCAGCCGGACGAGCCTACCCCCTCTGCTCTGGGTGACAGAGCCCGGCAGGCTCTCAGGGGTGGGAAGGGGACACATGGGGGAGGCTGCGTGGCTCTAAGTGCGCTGACTGGATCATCATGCAACAAGCCCACCCGGCCCTGCCCTGGGGGGCCCACAGCAGGGGAAGGGGCAGCTGGGAGGGCTCAGGAACCAGGAGAGGGGCAGTGCTGTGACTCTGGCAGGGACGGGACTCTCCCTGGTGGGCAGACAGTGTGAGCCAAGTCGTGGGTGGGAACGAGGGGCGGGCAGCGAACCTAGGGTCTGAGCGAGAGCTGGGGGGCTGTGAGGGAGGCGGGGGTGGATCCCCCACACCCCTGCACATCCCAGTGCGGGATGCAGACCCTGGGGTCCCTGCAGTTCCTGTCTCCCACTCTCCCCAGGGCTGGACAGGACACCCCAGGGCCCCAGGGCCCCCACAGCAAGGCAAGCAAGGAAAGGCAGAGCCTGGCAGGTGGAGGACTTCAGTGGCGCCCAGGGCACTTTGAGCTCCGTACTGGCCTCGGGTCCTGGGCCTATCTGCACCCTGACCCCCTCACTCACCCAGGTCAGGGCAGAGGAGGACCAGGGACTTGCATGGCTGGGCCCCTCCCACCCACACCTGCCCAAGGCAAGAGCCAGAGCGGTGGAGCAGGTTCCCCTGGGAGCGGGCCCCACCCAGCACCTGCCCTCCCAGCATGCCCTGGGGCCTTCCCCAGTGCCTGCTGTGGGCTCCCAGAGCTCTGGAGGCTTAGCGGTGCTGGAGGTGGTGCTCCTCCCACCTCGTCACTGCCCACAGTCCCCTAGGCAAGGTCTCAGGAGACAGGGTGGACTGCCATGGTAGCCGGCTGCCAGGGCTCTGGACAGTGGCTGGTGAAGGCAGGATTTGAGTCAAGCTGCCTCTGGAGGGCTATGGGCTTCGGTGCCCCTTCCGAACACCCCACAACATCCTGCCACACTGGGCAGCACCCTGTCCCAGGGCCCCCTCACTGCTGTGGGGAAGTACCTGGAGGCCAGGGCAGCCTCAGGGCACGGGGCTGGGGGTCACTCCTGCCCCAGACAGGGGTTCTGGGAGAGTGTGGGGTCCTGATGGGTGGGCATAGCAGGCCAGCAATCACTGTGGAGGGCCCTTTAGCTTAAAAATTTGAGAAAGAGCTCACCACCACCTCCCCAAACTGCCCACGATGCCTGGAGCTGGGCTGGGCTGGAGCCAGGAACTTGAACCCAGGCCCTTCTCACACAGTGTCATTTTGCAGATCAAATGGTCCCACCCCTGGGGCAGGGGTCCATCCCTGGCTTCCTTCCAGAGCCCCAAGCTCTGCCTCAGCTCCTGCTCCAGCCCTGCCGGCCTGGTGTCACAGGGCTGGGTTGGGACACGGCAGGCCCACCTGGGTGCCGGGCACCTGGACAGCAAGGGGCTTTCCTGTAGTTGGCTCTTAGGGGCTAACAGGAAGGTGTCTTGGCCAAGGGCTGGGGCCAGGAGGGGGACTGGCTCAGGGAGCACAGAGCATGCCCTCGCCCGCCTCAGGTTCAAGACTGGGGACTGCTCCGCCCCCTCCCTGGGAACCTGCATTGTTGGGGGGGGGTCTGGTCCCAGGGCCCCAAGGCCCAACCTGTTGCCACTTGCTGGTGACAGCTGGACAGTGTGCGCCCCCTGGTGGCCAAGTGTGGGGCACTTGGCCTGGGAGAGGTCAGGCCTGCTGGGCCTCACTGGGGCTCTGCACCCCGCCCCTCCCCGAGGGCTGTGCACAACGCGGATTTCTTAAATTAATTATTTGAAAGGTAGAGTTCCAGAGAGAAAAGGAGACAGAGAGAGATACCTTCCATCCCTGATTCATTCCTCAGACGGCCCGACGGCTGGAGCCAGCAGCTTCCTCCAGGTCTGCCCATGGATGCAGGGGCCCAAGGACTTGGGCTCCACTGCTTTCCCTGGCCACTAGCAGGGAGCTGGAAGGGAAGTGGAGCAGCTGGGACAGGAACCGGCATCACAGCACCAGCCCGTGTGCTGTGAGCCAGGGTGGGAATGGAGGTGGTAGGAGCAGGCCACTGGCCGCGCAGAGCAGACGGTGAGGACACGGGGCCTGTGGCCCAGCAGAGGGCCAGCCTGCTCTGAGACCTGCTCTGAGAAGCTGGGTGGGCACTCGGTCCTCCCCCCGTCACGATAAGACACTTGCAGGGTGGGTGGCCCGTCCTGCTGAAGGAGGGAGACGCATTCCAGGAGGTCCATCAGCTCTCTGCAGGAGGCCTGGCATGCGTGGTGC
Organism: Ochotona princeps; assembly: GCF_030435755.1. Taxonomy (NCBI): domain Eukaryota; kingdom Metazoa; phylum Chordata; class Mammalia; order Lagomorpha; family Ochotonidae; genus Ochotona; species Ochotona princeps. Next base: position 647,229 of record NC_080853.1, on the reverse strand, counting down.
TGGCCACCAGGGGGCAGGGTGTGAGCAGGCGGCCCTACTGTGAGCTGGGTGCGCGTGTCCCTGCCGTGTCTGTGAGTTACTGGGCTCGCATGTCTGGTCACCCCTGTCCTCTCCATCCCTCCCCTGCCAGCATCCTTGGGGTCCCAGCTTCTCTCCTCTTTCTTTGAAGACCTCCCAGGCAGAGGAGGGGCTGTGATTCCAGGGCACCAAGTGGGCAGCTGGCCTTATCAGCAGACCCCCAGTGCCCCGCCCCAACCCCATCGATACTGAAGGTGTTAGGTGTCAGGCAGGAGCCAGGATGGCGGGAGGCGGGAGGGCTGGTCTCGGCTTTCCGGCAGGGGCCTGGCTGGCAGAGCGGAGCGCTGATGAGCTTGCTGGGTTTGGCAGGGTGATCCCGTGGGAAAAGGATGAGTCTGGGTGCAGAAGGTTGTGGCCGCCTCCCTTCCTCGCTGGGCTAGCCCACTTAGGTCCTGAGCACCAGCAGTGGCCGGCAGCTCTGATGGGCGGTGGGCAAGAGGCCCCTTGCCACCCAGCCAGGTCTTTGTCGTGGGGCCACAGGGACCCCCTCCTCATGCAAGGCTGATGTAAAGGGGACCAGGGAGCTGGAACCCAGAGTGTGGGGGGGTCACTCCTGTCCTGGGATGCCGACTCGAGCCCGGGCTGGGGGTCGCTCTCGGCCCCTCCTGACTGCTGCCCCCACTTGCTGGCTACAGGTAGAACCTGCCCAGGAACGCCTGGGCCCCGCAGCCACTCCCGAGCCTGCTGTCCAGGGCTACGAGGCCGAGCATGGCTGAACGTGGTGGTGCCGATCACTGCACCCTGGTGCCCAGAGTGGCAAGCACCTCCTCTCTCACTCTCAGGGCCAAGCAGGCTCCGGGCAAGGGCCCTGTCCTGTCTGGGATGAGCAGTTGTGGGTTCAGCGCCCTGGCCTGGCTGTGGGAGGGATTCACAGCATCTGACCCGGCCTGAACGCGTGCAGGTCCAGTGGAACCTCAGCAGGGACTGAGTGCTGGGCGCCAGGGAAACCAGGATGTGCCCCAGCACGAGGAAGGAGGGAGGAACCATGGCCTGGGGGGCAGCTGTCACGGTGGTACGCTGAGTGCCCCCAGAGGGCAGCCTGGCAGGTGCTCAGTGTCTCTCGGCAGAGCCCTCCCTGGACAGGGTGGGAACCTGGGGTGCCTGCCCACAGCTGGGCCTGCAAAGAACACCTCTGTTCCTCCCGGGCCCTGGCTAGGCTCTCAGAACTGTGGGGTCTACCTGCTGGACGCCAGCTGCCCTGGAGCCCTGTCCCTCATTCGGGGATCCCTGGGGCGCCGGCTGCTGTTCCTGGGATGGGTAGTGCGGAGGCCTGCCCAGTCAGCACTGACCCTGCCACTAGGTGAAGGGCACCCCCCACCAGGAGCCCGTGGCCCTGCACAGAGCAGGTCCTAGAGACACTGCCCTGGGGTAGCTGGTTTGGCCGGCTGCCCAAGGCCCCACCCCTCCTCAGCTGGGAGCCCCTGGGGGTGTCTCTGCTAGGCTACCCCACTGAGGGAGTGGGTAGGCGTGCCTGAAGGGGCCCTCGTGGCCCCAAGTGGCACAGCCTGAGCACACAGGGCTGGCCTGGTGGGAGGCACGCCTGCATCAAGGGTCTCCTGCAAGGGTCCTGCCTGCCCCATGGACACACCAGAGGCCAGGGGAGCCAGGACGCTTAAGGCAGGACTGGGTAGAGACAGAGAGGGAAGCCCCCATGTTCTCAGGTGTTCAGGATCCCCAATGGCGGGCCTGGCAACAGTGCTAGGGGCTCACGCCAGGGAGACCTGGGACAGAGCTGGCCTCTGCCCAGCCCTGCCCCCTGCACCTCCTGTGACGTCCCAAGGTGGGGACATGGGGGAGCAGGGTGGGGCTGCGGCCCCCAGCAGCATGAGGCTGCTTTGTCCTGCTTGGCCCCCTCCCCCAAGCTGCCTCTGTCCACGCGCCCCTTGCTAGGGGAAGCTGACTGAGGCGCCCAGAGGCAGTGGGGTGGGCTGGAGCTGACCCCAGTGGGCTGAGCCCACTCCGGAGGCCGCCAGGCAGCCCAGGCTTTTGTGGGTGGCTTTGCGGAGAGGTTCCCCATGCCGGCAGCCCACGACTGTCAGCTCTCTGAGCCTGGCCTGGCTTGGCTGTGTCCATGGCATCCAGGCTGCTGCTGGCCCCAGCCCTGACTCAGGGGAGGCACTGAGGAATTGTGGGGGACCTTAGAGAGTCGGGGGAGGTTTGTGTCCAGGCTGGGCGCCTCCCAGACCCCTCCTCCAGCCCAGGCTACCCCTATGAGCCTCTGTAATGCTGGCCTTGAAGCAGCTGTGGCCAGCCACCTGCTTCTGCAGTGGACAGAGCCCATGTACGCATCCCCAGGCCCCTGACACAGCAGGAGAGCTGCCAGAGAATGTGTGGGTGGGGGGCAGCAGGACACCTGGGTCCAGGCCACGTGGCTTTTCTTTGCCCCCCACAAAGAGGGTTCATGTGGGGACGGGCTGGAGTGAGTGGCAGCAGAGCCCTGGTTGACACCTTTCCTTGCCGCCCCCACTCCAGGGGGGCAGTCAGGGTGCCTGGGCCTGGCGGGATCTATTCTGGGGGCCAGCCCTCGGGGTGGGGCTCTCGTGCCTATGTGGGCACTGTGCCGATAGCCTGGTGCCTTGGTGCCTCTGCAGGACAGCCCTCTTCTGGCCTGTCCGTGTGCCCGGCCGCTGAGGTCTGATGCTGGAACCAGTCAGCTGCCTGGCTCCTGGACTGTGGCCCCTGGGCTGGTTCCTGGTTACAGAAGTGGTACCCAGTATAACTGAGGCCCGCCTGGGCCTGGGAGGGTGGCAAGGAACTCGGGGCCCCACTCGGGCTGGTCATCAGGTCTTACCAGGGGTGTGGGACGAGGGCATGCTGCAGGGCCACCACAGCGCTGCCCCAGGAAGCCTGCCCAGGGAGGGCTGTGGCCCAGCTGCCAGGGAAGCGGACACAGTGGGCCAGCTGCAGGCCCGTGGGCGTGGCCTCTGAGGCAGGAGGGAGCCCCTCCCATTGCCCCTCTCAGGCAGAGGAGGAGCTGTGCCTGGCAGGGGTCTCTGTGTGCACCCCTCCCTCAAGGCAGAGTGCCATGGCTGTGGCTGAGGCTCACCCTGGGTGACCAGGGGCTCAGGTGCGGCTCTGGGTAGAGCTGCCATAGCCCAGGCTCATGGCCGAGCTGGCAGGGCGGGCAGGCTATGGGGAGCCACCTGCTGTGGCGGTACAAACTTCTGGGATCAGGGTCCTCAGATGGCCGTCACGGTTGATTCGCAGTGGGCACGCGGTAGCAGGGGCGGGGCCAGAGGCTCTGGCGAGGCGGGGCAGCCTGGCTGCCCTGTTCCCCTGCCTTATTGTGGTCTGTGTGACCCTAAGTCCTGGGTGCTGTGCTCTGGCCAGCCAGCCCAAGCCTGTCTCACTCACTCATTCAGCTGCAGTAAGGAAATCCTGACCTGCACAGTGGCATGGCACGCCAAGCCTCCACCTGGGTGCTGGTTCATGTCCCGGCTGCTCCACTTCCACCCAGCTCCCTGCTGTGGCCTGGGAAAGCAGCAGAGGACCGCCCAAGGCCTGGGGACCTGCACCCATGTGGGAGACCCAGAAGAAGCTCCTGGCTCCTCGCTTCAGCCTTGGCCCTGACCCAACCATCGTGGCCATTTGGAGGAGAGCCAAAGGATACATCTCTATATATAGCTCTTTCAAATAAATGAAATAAATATTTTTTTAAAAAGAAATAAAACCCTGACTCAGGACCTTGCAGATGGATGCAGCCTGGCGAGGCCGGGCACTGAGGGACCTGCTGAGGGGGCAGGGACAGAGGGCTGCCTGAGGAAGAGGCTCAGGGCCCCTGCTCCCTGGACCCTCCAGCCCTTGGAGTATGGGCTGTGGGTGGCCCCTCTCCCATCTTGAAGCTGAGAGCCTGCCCTGTGGCTGTTGACTGACACATCAAACATCCCTAGCCACGTCCCTGCCCCCATTCTGGTCGCAGCTGACCATTCACTGCTGGAACAACTGGACACACTTTTTACTGGCTGCCATGGCTAGTTCGCGTTTCCCCTCAGCCAGTCCATGGCCAGCCTGGATGGTCAATACCAGTGTTCTGAAAGCTGTGCTGGGCATCTGAGCCCATGGATCCCGGCCTAGGCCCCCCGGCCACCCTCACATCCCTCCAAGAAGGCCACGGACAGAGTGGCCTTGGGGGTAGGCAATGCAGCTGGGTGCCCAGCCAGGCCCCCTGTCCGATGGACTGCTCCCTTGCTCAGTGTCTCGTTGACTTGGGCTTCGGCTTGCTGCCCTCTTCCCATGGCTGGGCCTGGGCTCTGCTCTGGCCTGCCCCCACAGGGAGCATGCAAGGCCGGTGGGGATGGCAGGGCCCTGTCCTGCACTGCCTCAGTCGCCCCTGTTGGTTGGAACCCCCGGTTCCCTGGGGAACCTAGGGTCAGTACAGCCACCCTGTACCCACCCCACCTACCCCTTCCCAAGGCCTCGGCAGGGAAGCTGAGTTCCGAGGTTGCCCCACAGCCCTGTCCCTGACACTGGGTGTGGGGATTCCAGTGGGACCTTTGTGCCTGCCAGCCACAGCCCATTTCCCAGCTGCCAGGAGTGGAGGGTGCCCTGGGCCACAGTAAGTGTCCTGAGCATTGATATCCCAGACCAGGTAAGGCCCTCCCACCTTCAAGCGTAGGCCACCTGGGGCTGGCAGCCAGTGCACGGCTGCCCACTTCCTTGGCACCTGCTCACGGGATGCCGCTGGACTCTTGCAATGTTTTGGTAACTTACTGGAGGATCTTGGGGATTGGGCCTTGGCCAGCACGATGGGGGTCAGGCTTGGGTATTTTTGGGGAGGGGGTGAGAGATGGCCCAGGCCTGCGTGAGACCTGCAGGGATTTGCGAGGGAGGCGGGGGCAACCATAGGGGTGCAGTGGGAAGGGCAGGCTCCCTCTGTCCTCATCCCGGGCTCTGAGCTTGGACCCCCAGTCTCCACCCCGCCACACAGCCCCAGCCTCCTGGGCCCAGTGGCATGGGGTAGGCAGGCAAGGCCTGGCTGCCAGGCGGGGTGCAGGAAGGGGCAGGCGGTCAGCATCTCCTAACAGGGGAGTGGCTCTGCCTGCCCTGGGCAGACTCTCCAGGGGCTATTCTGGGCAGCTCGACAGGTGCCCGAGGCCCTGCTGAGGTCAACTTCCCAAAGCATTCAGGCTGGCCGGAGGTTGCCACCCTCACCAGCTGGGCCCTCAGAGCTGGAGGCTGCCAGAACCCCACCCCCACCCCAAAGCAGGGAGAGCCTCAGAACCGCTGCCCACTCTGGGGGAGAAGGGGTTCCCTAGTGGGAGGCCGGGGCTGCTGCCTCAGGGGAGCCTTCCGGCACCCGTCTTCCCAGCTCTGATGGGGGCCGCAGGACAATGAGTGTGGGCTGGCACCTTGGTCAGGCCCCGGGCCCCTGCACTGACTTCCCAGCATTCAGTGCAATGCACGGTCCTCAATGTGGTGTCTAGTGCTCAGAGGGGCCAGTTCCTGCCCAGCCTAACCGGGGTTGAGGGCACGGTGCACAGGCAACTGCCCCAGGTTCTGGCCACAAGGCCTCTACTTCCCCTGCCGGTGAGCACCAAACCCTGGCCTTGGCCCACGGGGAAGGCGGTGGCCAAGGTGGCTTCGGGCATGGGGTCGGCGGCGGACACGGGAGCTGCGGCTCTGGCACGCGCAGCTTCTGCGGTGACGTAGCCTGCTTCACTGGGCGGCGAGCACACAGCTCAGCACCGCCAGTGCCAAGTTCCCTGGGCCCGGCGGCCTCGCAGGCCTGGCCAAGGTCACTCCAGAGCTCAGAGGAGCAGCCTGGCAGGCAGTGGCCCCACCAGGAAGCAGAGCCAAGGCTAGAAGCTGGGCCCAGGATGAGGTAGACCCCCGTCCCACGGCTGGAGCCTGAGCACTGCGCCCTCCTCCCATTCCTAGGCCAGGTGAGCCCAGCTCAGGGGAGGAGCTGGTTTTTGAGGTGGGACAGGGGGCAGAGATATCAGTGGGTTCCACAGGCTTCATGGAGGGGCTCCCGAAGGGGGAGGGAGAAGAGGGAGCCCAGGGTCCCCGGCCAAGCTGCGATGCTCAGCTTCTCCATGTCCGGGACAGGAGGCAGTAAAACAGCCCCACCATCCACAAGATCACAGGCACACGGGGCAGCCGGCCTGCACTGTCCTCTGGGATGTCGCCCTGGGGCAGCCCACGGATGGAGTGCCTAAGGCCAGGTTTCCCCGCAGTGGCCACGGGGTGACCCTGAGCACACGTTCTCACGTAAGCCCAGATCCTGAACACATGGCCAGGCCCCCCAGTCCAGTCAACCCCAAAGGGTGCCTCTGACCACCAAGCCCAGAGCCAACTTCTCGCCCAGGAGCCCCAAGGACATGGGACGTGAACTCCGTGGCCCTGGAGCAGCCAGCGTCTCCCACCTCCCTGGGTCACTGCCTGACCCCACTGGGTCTCAGCACAGGGCCTCCAGAGCCCAAATCAAGGCTGGCTACACACGAGGTGCCCATGGAGTCCGCCCAAGGGCCTCGGGGCTCAGGGCACCTGTGTGGTCCATCTGAGGGACCTCCGGCTCAGTCACATGGTTTGTCCGAGGGCCCGGCCAGGCCCAAGCAAGGGAGTGGAGAGTCCAGGGTTGCTGCCCCCCACTGTCGGTGAACTGGGCTGGGCGGTGACCACCTTCAGGTTCTGGGACATGGAGTCACACAGAGTGGGTTCCAAGAGCTTCTCCAACACTGGCGCTCCACACCAGAGCATCGCTGGGTCCCAGCTGCTCTACTTCCTGTCCAGCTCCCCGTCGTCTGGCCCTTGTTGTGCCTGCAAGGTGATGGGTCCCTGCCACTCACATGGGACCCTGGGATGGAGCTCAGGGCTCCTGGCTGCCAGGGGCAGTCCTTGGGGGCGTCTGTGTGGGAACCCTCTGGGGTTCTGTCCCCACCCTGCCCTTGCCCTGTGTCCCCTACAGAGCCGGGGGAGGCCCCCTGTGTGGCTGAGCTCCCCCACCCAAAGCCCCCACAACCCACACCCGTGCAAGTGGCTGGGCTCGAGACAAGCAGGTGCTGACAGCCTCCTGGGCCTCAGGGACACGCCCAGGTCACCAGGCTAGGGTGTCGATGCCCCTGGACACACTGCTCTCTGATACCATCAGGGCCCTCCCCAACGAACGCTCAGAGGTGTCCCCATATGTGCACCCTCCAGGCCTGGTGGGGCACGGAGGGCTGAGGGTCTGGAGTGCTTGGTGCCCATGGGTATTTCACACAATCTCTGGCCCCTGGGATGTACCTGCCCAGGCTGGCGATGGTCAATAGTGGGCTTAGCAGGTGGACTGCAGCTCTTGGTGGAACTCACAGACAATGTCTTCTCCCTAGAAGCCCAGGACCTCCCTCCAGGAATAGCCTGGGCCCCATATGCTCAGAGTGGACGCTAGCCATGCAGAGGAGTTGTCCTGTAGTTGGAGCCCTGCCCCGGCCAGCATCTGGAGGCAGGCAGCCCAGGGACACGGTCCACTACCACAATTTGTGCTCCTGGGGAGTCGGGGCCCCTGCTCAAGCAAATTCAACCGCAGCAAGCCTAGGTTAGCGGGGGCTGGGGGTGTCCCCTGTCATTCCCAGCCCTTCGCTAGCTGGGCTGAGCCCCTCTCAAGCTGCCCATCTCATAGACCAGCTCTCAGTTCCCCTGAGGGTGGTCACTCAGAGAAGCACGTCCCAGCGAGGTCCTTGGGGGAGCACTCTGCGCCCAGGGGACTCCGTCCTGTGGACATGACAGGGTAAGTGTCCCTCTGCTGGGGGAGGTGGTAGCCGCACTGCACAGAGAGCCTGTGCAGTTCTCAGAGTCGGGAGGCCGATGCCCACGTGGGCAGTGTTGGCTCCTGCCCTGCCAGTTCTAGCAGTACCCACATCCCTCAGTTCAGGGTGCTGTCCTCTGTGTCCAAAACCCTTGTCCCCCTGCTGGCCCCGCCTGCTCACCTACTGGCTGCCGCAGGACTCCACCTGCCAAGCCCGGCTGCGGGGAACACATCAGGAAGCATTCTGAGAACACTGGGGAACTCGGGGTGGGGGCAGGGCTACCTGGTGTGGATGGGAGGCCCCTCTCCTCCACTGATGCGAAGTAGTGACCCAAACTAGGTCAGGCTCTCCTTGGTGCAGGTCAGCAGTGGCCAGGGGCCAGATCAGGGGGCCTGGGGAAGGGGAGACCCTCAGACGTCTGGGGCCATCCAGCTGTCTGCTCTGCCGGCCGCTGTCTTTGCCTTTGGGTTCCCAGGGAGTCCACCTCCCTGCTCCATGACCACCCCAGGTGCTGTGACGGCCAGCCCTGTCTGTGTCCATGTGGGTCATGCATGGTCTGGGTCAGCTCCTGTCCCCAGGCTCACAGTTCTGAGCTCTGCCCGTGCCCCATGCATATCCCACTCTGGTCTTTGCTGTGGCTGGACTCAGCGCCTGGGCTGCTGTGAGGGCACCCTGGTACCCGCCTCAGTACCATCTCCATCACTCCAACACCGACGTGTTCATGGAGTGCTGACCCACGTTGAGGCCTCTGCTCACGGGGACCCCCAGTCTCTGCTGGACGGGAACCCCTCCCCACAGGTACCATGGGGTGAATGTCCTGGGTGTTTCCCACTGCAGCCATGGCAGCGAGGGTCTGGGGGGGTCACCAGGAGAGCTGCTTCCCCAGTGCCCAGGCCCATTCTCCAGGCGAGGCTCGGCCTCTCTCGTTTCCTGTGCCTTGGGAAGAGGTGTGGAAGGCCCCCCTACTAGATGGCCCAAAGGGGCCCCAGCGCCTACCTGCTCAGCCAGGACCCTTGCTGGCTTTCCAGGACGAGTAATGCCAAGCACACATTCTACTGTCGGGGTCCCAAGCATCATGGGTTGGCAGTTGACTCCTGTCCCATGGAACCCCCAAGATGGCCTGCACAGAGCTTTCAGGTGGTGGAGGCTTTGCAGGCGGCCATGCCAGAGGTGCCGCCAGGAGCAGCTCCCGCCATGCTGCCTCAAGGGGACCTTCAGGCACACGTGTCCCTGACCTAGTTGTGCCAGACCTTCCCAGGGCAGACCCCAGCCTCCCGCACAGCCCCGAAACTGAGCCTGTGTCAGGCAGGCCATGTGCTGCTGTGGCCCGGTGGTCAGTGGTGAGTGCTTGGTGCCCTGGAGGGTCAGTGGTCAGTGTTTGGCAACCTGGGCAGTCAGTGGTCAGTGTTTGGTATCCCGGAATGCACAGTGGTCAGTGCTTGGTGCCCTGGATGGTCAGTGGTGGTGCCCCGGAGGGTCAGTGGTCAGTGTTTGGTGCCCTGGATGATCAGTGGTCAATGCTTGGTGCCCTACACAGCCAGGTGGTCAATGGTCAGTGCTTGGTGCCCTGGATGGTCAGTGGTCAGTGCTTGGTACTCTGGGATGCCTGGTGGTCAGTGCTCGGTGTCCTGGTGATCAGTGGTCAATGTTGGTACCCTACATGGCCAGGTGGTCAGTGGTCAGTGCTTGGTGCTCTGGGTAGTCAACAGTCAGTGGTCAGTGCTTGGTACTCTGGGATGCCTGGTGGTCAGCCATCAGTGCTTGGTGCCCTACACGGCCAGGTGGTCAGCGGTCAGTGCTTGGTGCCGTGGGATGCCATCATTCATCTCCAGGGACTACTCTGGGCAGCAGAGACAGCAAGACCCAGAAGGAGGTGGGGGTCCTGCGTGGAGCCCCTCAAGTCACCTCACCACAGGGGGCCAGTGCTCACGGGACACAGAGATGCCCAAGCTGACCCCACAGTGCTGGGGCCCAGTGACAGGGCCCCTCCCCCTGAGGGGCTCCATCACAGGGGTGCCTGTGCCCTGCCCAATCCCTGCTACAAGGGCCACCACTCCGCCTGCACCTCGCCAAGGCCCTCTGCTGACCCCCACCAGTGACGGTGGCCACAAATGGCCCCTGTGCAGGACGGTGACACCTGCGTGGCCCTGTGGGAGGCTAAGACCCAGCTCAGGGAGCATTTGGAAACACTGTCCCCTCCCCAGCAGAAGCCGCTGCCCTAGGGGCCGATGGCCATGCCAGGCAGGCCGCCACTCTGTCCTGCGGCCATCTGCCCAAGACACCCTTCCGCAACCCAGCCCACCCTTCCTTGCCCTGTGCTCATGTGCCCACTGGCCATGCAAGGTCGTGAAGCCAAAATTCATGAAAACCAAGGTTTTCGGCTTGGGCCTCATGCTGCCTACGATCCCAGCATCCCACAATGTGCCAGTCTGTGTCCCAGCTGCCCCGCTCTGATCCAGCCCCTGCACTGGCACTTGGAAAGGCGGTGGAGTCCTGGGGCCGCTGCACGCATGGGAAACCTGGAAAAAGCTCCTGGCTGCACACTGGCCCAGCTCCAGCAGTTTTGGCCATTTGGCGAATAAATGAGTAGATGGAAGATCACTCTTGGAATTCTCTCTCTTCTTTCTCTCTTTAAAATTTATTTATTTTTATTGGAAAGGCAGAGTTACAAAGAGGGAAGGTGAGACAGAGAAAGCTCTTCTGTCTGCTGGTTCACTCCCCAAATGGCCACAACACCCAGAGTTGAGCCAATCCAAAGCCAGGAGCCTCTTCCGGGTCTCCCACGCGGGTGCAGGGTCCCAAGGCTTTGGGCCGTCCTCGACTGCTTTCCCGGGCCACAAGCAGGGAGCTGGACGGGAAGTGGGATACGAACTGACACCCATATGGGATCCCAGCAGATGCAAGGCGAGGATTTAGCCACTAAGCCATCACACCGAGTGCCCTGTCTCGACGTGGGGTCCACTCAGGTGATCGGTGTGGCAGCTGCTGTTCTTGCTGGCTGTTCCTTCAGCTCACCTGCCAGGTGTCCCCGGAGCACACCGCGGGGCGGCCCACACCTCCCCATCCCCAGGGAGGGACCTGTGCGTGACCCACACCTCCCCATAGCTCGAGGAGGACAAGGCAGATCTTGGGCAGCACCAGTACCTGGCCTCCAGGGTCCAGGGAACGGGAGGCTGCCCTGCCCTCCCGGCTAAGGGCTCCTTGGCTGACGAGCCCCCAGTCTTGGGGTGTCTGCTTGGGTGCTAACTTGTCTGCCTGCTGCTGGGACCTCCCAGATGGGATGGACATTCCCGGACCTGGCCACCCTGCACGGCTGGGCCCTGCGCCTGCGCCTCTTCCCTCCCGGTGTGTTCCGGCTCATCTCCTGCGGGAGGTGGTGGCTTGGGGCTCCCTTTCCTGTCCTGGCTGCACAGTTTCCAACAGGAGATGCCCCACTTATCTGCTCCTAACCTCTCCCCCGTGACCTCACAGCCCCAGAGCTGTGTGGGGACCCACGGCGCCCCTGAGGTGTGAGGGACAGAGGACTGGCCCAGGACCGCACCCTCGGACATAGGCCTCTGCCAGGCACCATCCCCACACATGCTGGTCCCGTGACTCAGGCGTGACAGGTGCTGTGGTTAAGGGTCTCCTGACCACACGCCCACCACCCAAGGTCACCCGGGTCGCTGCCCTCGGGGTCCGCTTAGGCAGCTCCGGAAGCCAAGGCTAGTTGGGCCGAAGGGCAGAGGCCGGGGGACCGTGGCCGGGGCAGCGATGGCAGCGGCACGTGGCCCTTCCCCTCAGTCGCGCATCCCCCGGAGCTGCTGGGGCTCCCCCGGGCTCCCCCGGGCACGGGCTGGCCGGCGGGGCCTCCGAAGCCGCTGCCCAGCTGCCGAGCTAAAAATAGCGGACATCAGAGGGCAGGGACAGCCGGGTGAGGCCTGTCCGGGAGCAGCCGGCCCAGGACACCGCCGTCAATGGCGCTGGCGCTCCCATCCCGCGGCCGGTGGCGGGCCAGCCGCGGCCCAGCTGACAGGCTATTTTTTCTCCTGCTTGACTAAATATGGTCAGGGAGCACAGCCCGAGGGGGGCCACTTGGCCGGGCCGCGTGTTTGGGATGCTTGGCCGCGTATATAAGGACAGCAAAGGTGAGGCGCCCCTGATCCAGGGGCCCCCCGCGCCCCGCCGGCCCTGCCCTCCCCTCCCCCGGCCGCCTTGCTGCCCGCGGGACCTTCCCCTTTGTTCCGCCGTGACCTCTACCTTGCGCCGACCCGGCGGGGGTGCGGGAGCTCCCTGCGGACGCGGAGCTCAAGGTGTGCCCGGGGTGCCTCTCCAACTCTGCGCCAGCACCTCGCGCGCTCCCCCGCCTCCCTCGCCCTCCTCCGGAGCTGCCTCCCCCCGAAGGCTGCACTGCTGCAGGGATGCGGGGGAGGGGCAGGGGTGCGGAGCCGGCCGGTCCTCCTGGCTCCTGCACCCCTGGCGCGGACGCGCGGGAGCTCCCGCCGGCCCCTCCCGCCGGCCGCCACCCCCCGCCCCGCATCCGCTATTGGCTCGGGAGCGGTGGCTGGTGCTGCCGCTGCGGCTGCATCGCCCGGGAGCCCCGACCCTGGCCGGCCACCACCACTGCTGTCACCAGCCCTGCCGGGGCTCGGGTGAGTCCCGCCGGCCCGCCCGCAGCTGCTGGGACGCGCCCCGCAAACTTGCCCAGCGCCGCGGCGGGGGTGTGCGCGCCGGCGAGGTGGGTGCCGAGGGTGCCGGCGCCGCGTGCTCTGGCGGGGGGTGCCTTGGAGTTGGCGCTTGGCTCGCGCGGCAGCAGCAGCGTCCACATTTGGAAAACTGCAGCGCCAGCAGGGCCGGGAGGGCGCGTCCCGCAGGGATGCAGGAAGTTTGCCTCTCACAGGGAGCAGCTGCCCGGGGATGCTCCGCGGAGCAGTGGGCAGGGGGTCTCCAGCCGCGGTGGGACCGCGGGAGCCGGGCGAGGGCTCGTGCACCTGCCGCCGCCAGCTGAATTTACCGGGGAGCTTGCCGCGGAGACAGGTGGTCCCCAGCCGGCTGGGACGGTGGGCACCTGCAGGTTCCTGCCAGGGTGGGGAGGGGTCCTGGGCCCGACGTCCGGGAGGGGCGCACGTGGGCGGAGTCCAGGGCACTTCTGGGAGAGCAGCTCTTGGTCCCGCGAGGGAGAGTGGCTCTGCCTCCCTCCCTCGCGGTGGGGCGGTTGCTGGGGTACCCGGGTGGGGGACAGGCACTGCTGAGGAGCCAGAATGAGGCTCCAGCCCCCAGCTCCACTCACCAAAGGCTCTGTTTGGGGCGCTCACCAAGATGGAAACTTTGCGGAAAGTGATTCTGATTCGTTGGTGAGCACACAGCAGTTCGCAGCGGGGCCGGGGGAGGGGGGCTGTGAGCAGCTAGGGGGAAGGCTGGAGCTGAAGCTGTGGGTCCCGTGGTGAGGTCCCACACACCAGAGGCCAGGAGATGAGCCCTTGGGCAAGGGCTCAGCCCTCCCTGCGCTTGGAGATTTGTTCCCATTGGGGCTGTCCTAAGGTGCAGAGAGCAGGGCCACATCCTGCCCCTGACCCTGGGAACAGTGGGGGTTCTGCACTGCTATCTCCCCTGGAGAGTGGACGCCAAGGCTTCCCCCCTCTGCAGAGGGCCTGCCCCTCCTCCTTCCCCTCCCCCACCAGCAGCCCAGGGCCTGAGCCGGCTTAGCTGCCCTCTCTTGCTGCAGGCTGGGGAGCCGGGGTACCCTCAGAGCTGTTCTCTCCTGGCCTGGGCAGAGCAGCAGGGGTCACACGGGCTTCGTACTGCTGACGAAGGAGAACTAGAAGTCCTCCCGGGCCCCAGGCCTGCCCTGCGGCCCTGCGCCTGCGCCAGGCCCTGTCTGACCTCTCTCAGCACACCCCCAGGCCCACAGTGGCCAGGGCCACCCTGGCTGTCTTATCCCTGAGCACCAGCAGTGCCGCCTGTTTGCCATGCCTGTCTCACCTTGGCCAGCACAGGGCCTGTGTCCTGTCTACTGCAGGCGGCCATTCTGTGGCTGCCCGGGCTTCCCGTCAGCCCCACGGCTGGCTGCGGCAGCTAGTGAGGAGGAAGGGGCCCCTCCAGGCCCAGCCACTCTGGATGTGCAGAAGACCCGGGCACGGAGTGTGGGTGTCTGGCGGCCTCATCCCGAACGGGCTGGCTCGCAGCAGGTGAGCAGGGCAGGATGTTGGCTCAGAGGAGGCCTTCCTCTGCAGATTGGCAGCCACTGGGGCTGGCTGCTGGGGTGCCCGGGCCCGGCATCTGCCCCTCCATGGATTCATCCTTCGGGGCAAGCAGGACCAGAGAGGACGGGGTGGGGCGGGGGAGTGAGAGGGCACAGCTCCCCCGAGGCCTGCTGGGCACCTGAATGGTGGCTGGCAGAGTCACCTGCAGTCCCTTCCCCACGTGTCTTCCGCGGGACACCCATCTTTGTCTTGGACACTCGTTCTGGCTGGAGGCTTTCACCTGCCCAGGTAAGCATCCCCATTGGATTCTGGGCCTCCTGTCACCCTCCAACTCCAGTGCCCTCCATCCATCCTGGCGGGGGCAGAAGGGAGCCTGCTTGGGGGCCAGGGCCCCAGTGTGAACCAAAGCCCCGGGGCTAGGGTGGAGGGTGCATCCCTTAGGTAAAGTTGGAGAAGCAAGGGGTCTGGAGGTTTTCTGGGGTGCTTCCGAGGTGGGGGGCATCGAGGAGGAGGAAGGGGGTAGGAGGGCTCCAGGGAAGGGCAGCCTGGGAAGACCCCCTCTTCTCTGGAGCTGGACTGGAGGCCGGCTGCCCCGTGGGAACGCACCTGCCGGCTTGGGAGACATACTTCTTTATACGCCCATATGGACTTGCTGCACTATGGAATGTAAAGAAGTATGTACCCCAGGCTGGGCACTCCCTCGCCAGGCAAAGGGGCACGCGCCGCGGGGCAGGGTGGCGGGCCGGGTGCTGTGTCCCTGCTGGCATTGTCTGACTCTGCCTGTGTCAGCAGGTGGAAGTGCTCGTCAGACATTAAATATTCAGTGTGCTGACTGCGGCAGAGGGAGCGGCCCTCCAGCAGGCATGGGGTCCCATGCAGGCCAGGGGTCCAGCATGGCTGTGTGCGGTCGGGAGAGCTGGCAGGTGGTGCCCTGGGTGCCTGAGGCCCTGCTGAGGGCTCCGGGGCCAGGCGGGCAGCCAGGGTTCCACTCGTGCCCCACTGACTCTGCCTGGACCCCTTCCCCAGTCTCTCTGAGCCTGGGCCACTGCCCCCCACCCCCACAGAACCCTGGCACAGTTTTCCTCTCTGTGTCGTCCAGGCAACCGCTAGCTGGTATGGCACGGAGGGGACAGCCAGGACCCTGTGTCCACCCAGGAGATACAGCCCGCTGGGCTTGGGTGGCGTCCTCCATCTGCTGGTCCTTGTGGTCTGTCCAGGGGGGTGGGATCTGGGACAGCGACAGGGATTTGCCGGCCTCAGTGTCACCTCTGATCTCAGAGGAGAGGTGCTGGCCCGCGGTGCATGTCCCAGCCAGTGTCACCTCGGCCTCTACGTGGGCCCTGGCCCTGCTGCCCAGTCCCTACTCTTGTCCTGACCTCTGGAGGAGTTGGGGGCAGGCAGACCCCCACTTGGTGGTCTCAAACACTGGGCACTATGCTGGCTAGGCTGCGGTTCGCAGCTCCCCACCCCAGGGTGGGAGTTGAGGGCGAGGGGCTGAGTGCCCCCTGGAGATTTTGCCTCACGCTCTGGCTCCCCTCGCCTGTGTGTGGGCCGCCTTAATCTCTGGGCAGTCCTTCCTGAAGCCCCTGGCCCAGAGGGGTCAGCGTGCAGCCTCCATCCCCACCCCAAGGTCACCTCCACCTGCTCACTTCCAGCTCCGGCCACAGGGAGGGGGCCAGCCGGGCCAGCAGTCTCAGACTCCGGTGCTGGCCGGGGGCATCGGCGCCCTGGGGCAGGATGTGGTATTGGCGTAAAAGCACTCGGGCGCCAGAATTAGGCTTGAGTGGTAAACCAGGAGTTCACGGAGCGAGCCCAGGCACAGGCCATCCATCAGGCCGCCACGTGAGCTCTGAATTAATCATGAGCAGCCCTGAGCCCCGCAGTCCTGCAGGGGCACTCGGAGCAGCCAGAGTCTCCAGGCTGGAACGCCAAAGCCTGGCTTTCCACAGGGAGGGGGCCCCCAACTCTCCTCTGAGGGTCTCTGCCTTCCAGTGCAAAGTCGGGGGGCAAGCTGTGGACACTCTGGTCACCCCACAGGCTTGTCCCAGCGTGGCTTGTGGCTGGCCTCTCCAAGAGCGAAAAGAGTCTGGAATGTGGTCGCGGAATGGGGAGTCAGAGTGTCTGCCCCCACTCACCAGCAGCCTCAGGGTCTGGATGGGTGTGTGGCTGTGAGGAGGCAGCCAGGAGGCGTTGGTGGAGCTCCCAGAGCAGGCGGCACGGGGAGGGCGGCCGCTGGATTTCCCAGAGTGCCGGGCGCCTGGGACCCTGTAGCAGATCCACAGCTGAGTGGTCCCAGCCAGGCGCGTCCTCTGGTCCCTGGCTGGCCAAGTCGTGCTCTGAATGAATGGAGTCTGCCCTGAGGGCTCTGCGAACGGTGGGGCATCAGCACAGTGCTGGTGGGGCTGTGCGGGTGGGGTCCCTGCCGAGGGGCCTTGCACAGCGCATCCTCTCTGGAGAGTGGGGACTCCAGGTCAGCTTGGCAGCGGCTGGGGGTACGGTGACTGAGAGGCGGTGTCACGTGAGAACATGGCACAATGGGCCGCCATTCGCCATGGTCGGATTGAACAGCTGGACTGTGTCCAGGAGCCACAGCCCACATCAGGGCCCTCGCTCACACTACAGACCCCATCCCGAACGTGAGAACTGGGCTGATCCCCAGGACTGGGCAGGCGGGCTCATGTGGAGGTTTGGGGTGCCCTGGAGGACCCTTTTTGGGGCTGGCCCCGGGTGGCAGGCTTATGCACAGCCACGTCCCAAGGGCAGGGGGCTGGGCTGAGCTGCAGCCACATCGGAGTAACAGGCCCTCTGGGCACTGTGGCGCTGTGGCAGGCCCTCTGGCAGGCGCTTGGGGTGAGCCTGCCACTGCCCCTAGCCAGGGCATGGTCTCCCGGGAGTCCCAAGCCCCCTTCCTAAAGGCAGGGTCTCAGCTAAGGCCGGGACTTGGCATGGGCGTGCATGGAGGTCAGATGTGGGCACATGTGGGACAGGGACCGGGGTATTTTTAACAGCAGGGAGTGGGGCGGGCAGCTGTTCCAAGCGCCTGTCATGTGGGGCCCCGAGGAGACCTCAAAGCTGAAGGACACCGCTTGAGGCCTCATCCCCAACCATGCCCAGATCTGGCCAGGGGCTGCAGGGCCTCCTGGTTCCTGGCAGCCTTGGCACTGTGAGCACCCGCGTGCTCAGCTGTCCTCTTGAGCGGCTGATCTGAGACGCCTGTGGGGGCGGGCGGTGCAGGGTCCCTCGGATCTGACCAAGGCCTGAGATGGGCAGCCACAGCAGGTGCGGCAGTGGCTCGTGAGCAGGGACACACCAGGCAGGCGGGACCCTGCATCCTCCCGTCAGCCCCTGCCAAGGGCACTGCAGGGCCTGTGCCACAAGGTCATGGCCCCTCAGCAGGAGGAGGAGGCTTGTCGGGGAGACCCCCCCATCCCCTGCCACCAGGTGCAGCAGTGCCCTCTAGAGGCTCCACAGGCAAACTGCACCATCAGGAACCCTGCTGGAGCTTCCAGCATAGCCACCTTTCCCTGGTCGCTGCCCCCAAGACAGCGACACCCAGAAATTTCTCTCTCCTGGGAGTGGGGGTCTGAGTGCTGAAGGCTGTATGGCGCGTGGAGAAGGATCAGGTTATAAAACGTGGGGTCCCGGCGTCCCGCAGTCAGATGCAGAGTGCGGCTCTGTGAGCCGGGGTGTCCTTGGCTGCAGCTCGTGAGGGCCGTGGCGAGGGGGCTGAGGGCAGCGCCGTGGCCTCATTGCTGACCTTGAACTCAAAGTGCCAGGTGCTGCGTCTCCTCGTGGGCCCGGTTGCAGCGTCTTGCGTGCTGGGCCCAGGGCCGCTTGCCCTCTGCCCCTGCGGGATCTGGCCCAGCTGGAGGTCACGAGAAGGACCTGCCCCAGTGCCCGCAGAACAAGTCCCCAGGCCAGGTTGGGGAACGACAGTGACCACAAGCCATGTGTCCACTGTTTCCCCCACTTCTCCACCAGAAACCCAGGTTCCAGGGTGGTGAGGACGTCCCCAGGGGCCTTCAGCGGGCAGTACCCAAGACCACTGCCTATCACCACAAAGATCACACTGGTTGGGACCACTGAGCATGTAGGGGCCCGGGGCTTATCCAGGCTGCTGAGCCGCCTCCACGCCAGGTCCACGCGGGGCCTGAGGAAGCCAGAGGGTCTCCTGGACAAGGAGGTGGCCTAGGCACTGGCCAGGACCCTCCTGCTCCCCAGCACCTGGCCCTGGTGGGTCTCTTGGGGCAGAGCTAGCTGGCGAGATCCCTCAAGGGCTTCCTGCCTGGCCTCACTCCGTCTTTTGCTTCAGTCGTAACCGACAGGGTGCACACAGCGTCCCATGGCGGCCCTCGCAGTGTGAGGGGGTCCAAAGGACAGCCAGCAGAAGTTGGGGGTGGGCTGGGCAGAGGGCTACCGGACCCGGCCTGCGTGGGCAGAGCCCCAGGAACTCGGGCAGTGGCCATGGCGGGGAAGTCCCTCTGGCATATGGGTCACTCACTGAACCACGACACGGTCCCTGGGCAAGGGGAGTGACGTGCTGGACGCGAGAGGCCCCGGCTATGCTGCCTGGCTAGGAGTGGGCACCGGGTCTGGACCTGAGGCTGGTGCCTGGGCAGTGGCCAGGGCAGGGCACCCAAGGCAGGGTTCCCAACTCCTCGCGTACGTAGGACACAGCGACTCTCGGCCTGGGGCCGCCGCTGCTGTGTGGATGCCGCTGTCTCGTGTGCCGGGAGCCAATGCTTTGCTAAAGCTGGTAAAATGGAACCAAATCGACTCTGCAATGGATTTGGTCCCCTTCAACCAGCTGTAGCTGCACATTGACCACACCGCGGCCGGCACAAGGACTCAACAGGGGCTGGGAGAACCCTGGAGCTGGGGCCAGGGGCCAGGGGCCCCGTGGGAGGTGGCCGAGCTGTGTGCCTGTGGCTCTCTTGCCTTTTGCCCTGAAAATAAACTCATTTTCCACCCCAGGACTTTGGCTGTGTGCTCGCTGGGGCCCAGGGAGGGGTCGGCCCCTCCCGAGGAGCCTCTCCCATCCCCTGAGACAGCCCGACAGGGTGGGGTCCGTCTGCAGGGCCGAGCTCCGTGTCTAGGAGGAACCGGGGACATCATGGGGCTGTCTCCAGGCAAGAAAAATTGGGGGAGATCCTTGTGAGCTGTGGCTGGGAGGATGGGGGGCCAGTGCCTCGAGGGCAGGCCTCTCTGTGGGCAGAGCTGCTGTGGGCTGCTGTGGGCTGCCGTGGGCTGGTGCGTGGGGCAGGGCCATCGTGGGCTGGTGGGCTGGGTGCATGGGGCAGGGCCACCGTGGGCTGGTGGGCTGGGTGTGTGGGGCAGGGGCTGTCGTGGGCTGGTGGGCTGGGTGCGTGGAGCAGGGGCTGTCGTGGGCTGGGTGCATTTACAGGTCTGCCGTCAGCAGGGCTGCTGTGGGCAGGTACATGGGCTCCCTGCAGGCTGGGCCATGGCACTGTGCAGCGTGCAGACCCTGGGGAGCAAGTCCCCTGACGCAAGGGGCTACAGGGCGATCACAGCAGCTGGGGGGGGGGCAGCTGGAGCGAGCCCCAACATCAGCCCCCAGCATGGATACAGGGGTATTCAGCTCAGTGTACCCCTCCACGGATGGACATGGCGGCCCCTCCAGCCCGGCCTGGGCTTGTCCCTGTCAGCACCCAGTCTGCGTGGCTCTTCCGGGTTCCACCCAGAGCTGATGGCTCCAGGCAGTGGGGGCCGCAGGACCCCCCAGCGTTGGGCGGAGAGAGGGCACTGCAGTGGGTAGGGTCGGGCTGGGCTTGCGTTGTTACCACTCATGCTTCTCTGGGGGAGGGGCAGGCTACCCCTGTGGGTAGGGGTCCTGGCCTCTTGGGGGTCCCCCTGGCCCAGCTCCCCCAGGGGAATCGACCAAGTAGTTGAGCAGCCACAGCCTGTTCCCACAGAGGCCCTGTGCGGACGAGGTCGGGCAGCTCTGGCTAGGTATCCTGGGGTCTTGGGGGGTCCTGGCTGTCTTCTCCCAGGAAGGGGTCTTCTCCCATGGTCTGGCGAGCATGGACGTTGCCGATTCGTCAGCTGGGGACAGAGTCTGAGTGGCCAACAGCTGAGGGTACAGATCACAGCCTCCTGCGGAGGTGACCCTGGGACCTGGAGGTGGCCTCACTCAGGAGCTGCAGGTCCCTGCAGCCTGAGGGGTCAAGTTGCCAGGTAGCCCTCAGAAGCACAAGGGCCCGGGAACCTGCATTGTCACCAAGCTCGCCCTGGAGCCCAGGAACAATGGTGCTAGGTGTGTCCCTCGAGCCTGGGGGCCTGCCTCATTACTGCCTGCAGAGCCAAGCTGAGGCCTGCCCAAGTGATGAGCTGCTCTGCCTCCCGGCTGTGTTCACCCATGTGGCATGTGTGACAGGCAGAGCCTGCTCCCTGAAATCCCCAAGGGATCCCGGGCTGAGCCCTGCAGGCAGCCTCCAGGCACCGCCCACTCTGCCAGGCGCCAGGCCAGGCCTGCCCTTCAGGCACCGCCCACTCTGCCAGGTGCCAGGCCAGGCCTGCCCTCTAGGCACCGCCCACTCTGCCAGGCGCCAGGCCAGGCCTGCCCTCCAGGCACCGCCCACTGTGTGACTTCCTGGGGACCAAGACCTCACAGCTACATCTGCTTCTCCATTGGCTCCCGTGGCCACATAGGCATCCGTGTCCCTTGTATGTGTCCTAATGACATCTGCACAGCCAGACCCTGGAGTGGCAGTCACATCTGTCATGTCCTCACAGCTTCTCCTGAACAGCACTGCTGGGGAGGGCCTGTCCCAGCTCCCAGCATGCATTTGGAGGAAAGACATGCTTGTGAACACACACAGGCCCATCCTCACCGCGGCTCACACGTGTACACACATGCGCACACAGGCCCATCCTCACCGCGGCTCACACGTGTACACACATGCGCACACAGGCCCATCCTCACCGCGGCTCACACGTGTACACACATGCGCACACAGGCCCATCCTCACCGCGGCTCACACGTGTACACACATGCGCACACAGGCCCATCCTCACCGCGGCTCACACGTGTACATGCATTGTAAACACATTAGTGCACTGCACACTTACATGCAGACCCCTTGGGACTGATCTGGCCTCCCACCTGTGCCACCCGTGGCATGGGCTATCTCAGGACAGGTCGAGTTGGGCCTTGAGAACAGGAAGCCAAGGTGGAGGTAGAGGTCGGTGGGCAGGTGGACATGGGAAACCAGGGGATGTATACAGGGTCATGGTGGCAGACAAGCCCTCTGCCCCCAGCCTCTTGGCTGTTCCACATTCCTCCGCCCTGCCCTCCCTGGGGCTCCCCCATGGCTGAGCCCTTCAGCATGGCAGCTGCCTCTGTCCTGAGCCTCCTGACCCAGGCTCCCGGGCAGAGTAGCTTTGAGAGAGGGAGGGAGGGAGGGAGAGAGAGAGAGAGAGAGAGAGAGATCCCGTGTCTCCTCATGGCCACAGTGGCCAGGCTGGGCCGTCCACGGTTAGGAGCTAGGAACCTCCCAGAAGCTGCAGACACTGGCTTTACCCACTATGCCATAGTGCTGGCCCCAACTTGCTTTATTGCTGAAAATAACTGAGATGGAGCTAGTAGAGGGACCAGTATGGTGTTGTTGAGGGTTAAGTCCCCACATGTGACCCTGACACCCTGCGTCCAAGCAAGTCCTAGCTCTGGAACAGGCGAAGGGCGTGTGTGCGGTCCTGAGGGCCACTTCCCGGGGGGACATTTCTCCCACTGGCAGGAGAAGCTCCAGGAACAGCACCATGGGGCGCGGGTTCACTCACAACCGCCACAGTGAATTTATGCAGGCAGGACAGACAGCGCTGGAATGGCTGAGATGCAGGGCCAGGGCCAGGGCTGACCACCTCAGGGGGCAGGGCCGGGCTGACCATCCCCAGGGGGCCAGGCAGGGCAGGGCTGACCATCCCCAGGGGGCAGGGCTGACCATCCCCAGGGGGCAGGGCTGACCATCCCCAGGGGGCCGGGCTGACCATCCCCAGGGGGCCAGGCAGGGCCAGGCTGACCATCCCCAGGGGGCAGGGCTGACCATCCTCAGGGGGCCGGGCCAGGCTGACCATCCCCAGGGGGCAGGGCTGACCATCCTCAGGGGGCAGGGCCAGGCTGACCATCCCCAGGGGGCAGGGCCGGGCAGGGCTGACCATCCCCAGGGGGCAGGGCCGGGCAGGGCTGACCATCCCCAGGGGGCAGGGCAGGGCTGACCATCCCCAGGGGGCAGGGCCGGGCAGGGCTGACCATCCTCAGGGGGCAGGGCCGGGCAGGGCTGACCATCCCCAGGGGGCAGGGCCGGGCAGGGCTGACCATCCCCAGGGGGCAGGGCCGGGCAGGGCTGACTGTTTCAGGAGCTGGGCCGGAGCACAGGTCAGCCTCCATAGTGGTGGGCTGCACCCCCACAGCATGCCTGTGGGAGCTGGGCGGTGCTGGGCTGAAGGGTGCAGAGCCCTCCACCCCACAGGGTCCCCAAGCAGATGGGCCTGTGCACCCCTTCCTGGGAGGGTCCCATGAGAACACGGCTGAGGGGGACCAGCTGCCCACCAGCTGGGGACAAGGGCCAGTGCTGTCTCTTCGGCCTGCCCTGGGGGTTCTTGGGTGGGGAGCCCTTGCTAGGGGTTGACCGGGAAACCTCCCTGCCCAAAACCTGCCCTAGTGGCATGTGACAGATACCCCAGGGATGGCAGGGGCAGAAGGGGGCATTTAGCTCCTGAGAGGTGAGGGTGTTGGGGAACACCTGCCCAGCCTGCAGGCTGGCTCACCTCCGAGCCGAGGGCCTTGGGAGCCACTGGCAGGCGAAGGCGCTCCTGCGACACACATGCCTCCCAGCCATGTAAGCATGGCAGCAAGGCACCCAGGCATGATGCTGCACACGCACACATGTATGCCCCACCACATATGACACACAGGAACACGCAGTCCCCACAGGTGATTGCCTGGTCAGAGTGCCTTGTGGCAGGTGTGGGCGAGGGCAGGCACGGGCCAGGCGGGCGATGGCCAGGCGGGTGTGGGCCAGTGCGGGTTGGGCCAGGGTAGGTGTGCAAGCCCCAGGTGTGCAGTATGTCTGCCACCCAGAGCTGGGCCTGCCTTCCTCAGTGGCTCAGCTGGACGTGCATGGAAGTGAAGTCTCAGCAGAAACTCCGGACACCCTGGGGACCCGGATGGGTGGGGCTCAAGGCTGCTCCCACTGTGTGACCCTGGCAGGTTGCGCCCCTCCTGGGTGGCAGAGCCAGCAGTGACCGCCCACTGAGGGCAACGGAGCCTGGCAGGCCCTGGCCGCTGTGTGAGAGGCAGCAAACACAGAACTCATGCTGGCAGCTCTCTGCCAGGGTGTCTAGTCTGTGTCCCTGGGGGTGACTTTGGCAATCTGGCACTGCCCAGTTGGCTGCTGGCGGCACATCCGGCAAGTGTTTTGCTGAGCTGGGTGCAGCCGGATGAGCGTTGCTGTGTTCAGGCCCAAGCCTGGGGGTTGGGCAAGGGACTTGCAGGGTCAGCCAGAATGAGGGTCGAGCCAATTCCTCCTGGAGATGCCGGCTCGACCCACGGGGGCCCTGGGAGCCAGCCTGCCTGCCTCCGGTCACACAGCGCTAGGGGAGCCAGCAGGAACACGTGTTCCAGGGGCACCCTGAACATGCCACTTCAGCCAGACCGGCACCCAGCCTGGCCAGCCACACCTGGGGTAAGAAGCCATGTGGCAGAGGTGGGCCGGTGCATTGTGGACTGCCCCTGATGGCCTTGAGGGGGCTCAGTGTCACCAGCCCTGCCTTCAGTACCAAGGACAGTGGCCAGGGCCTGGCTCTGTGTGGCCAGCCACTTGGAAAGGCGCCCTTGGCAGCCAGCTGGGCTGCAGCACAGGCACCTACAAGGCTGGCCTTGCCCACACTTCCGGTCATGGGGCCCCACAGCCTGCAAATCATATGATTCTCTCCACCTTACTCTGAGCACACGGAGGGCCCCCGCACCAGACCCTGGAGGAGCGGTGTCCTTCTCGGGGTCCACTGGGTGCAGCCCTGGGCACCTCAGGGGTGGTGCCTTTGTCCTGTGGGGTCCTCCCACTGCCCGCATCCCCCAGGAGGCCCAGAAGAAACAGGCAACTCCAGGTGTTTTTTTTTTTTTAAAGATTTATTTATTTTTAATGGAAAGTCAGATTTAAAGAGAGACAGAGAGGAAGGTCCTCCATCCCAAGTAGCTACAGTGACCAGACCTTGGCTGAGCTTGATCTGAAGCCAGGAGCCTGGAGCCTCTTCCTGGTCTCCCATGTGGGTGCAGGGTCCCAAGGTTTTGTGCCATCCTCGACTGTCTTCCCAGGCCACAAGCAAGGAGCTGGAAGGGAAATGGAATAGCCGGGATATGAACTGGCACCCATATGGAACCCAGTGCATGCAAGGCAAGGACTTTAGCCACTAGGCTACCCCGGACCCCAACTCAGCTTTTTTTTTTTAAAAAATTATTTAGTTATTTAATTTGAAAGTCCGAGTTTCAGAGAGATCTTGCACCTGCTGGTTTACTCCCCACACGTGAACAGCCACCAGAGCTGAGCTTATCTGAAGCCAGGAGTCAGCAGCCTCTCCAGGTCTCCCACCTGAGTTCAGGGGTCCAGGCGCTTGGGCCATCCTCTGCTGCTTTTCCAGGCCACTAGCAGGGAGCTGGGTCGTACACGGTGCTCATGTGGGGTGTCTGGGCTGCAGATGGTGGCTTAACTCTCTGTGCCACCACGCCCACCACGTCGTCACCCTCCAACGGGCGACACGGACACTTCCACAGGGGAGTGGCTCATCCGGCGCTTCTCTCACCTGGGGCACCTTCACGCAGAGTAAGGCTCGGGTCATCAAAGGTGGGGAAGATGTCACTGGAGACTGTGGGGTGGGGGAAGAGAGTGAGAGAAACAGGGTGAGAGAGAGAAGGGTGGGGGAGTTCAGGAAAGAGTGAGAGAGAGACAATGAGGGAGGGAAGGAACGAGGGAGTGGGAAAGGTGGATGAGAGGAGGGAGGAGGGTAGCTGGGTCAGGGTCAGGGTGGTAAACACAGCACACACAGCAGGGGGTCTGAGGAAGGTGAGGGGCATACGCTGAGCCTTCTCTGGCCAGGCCAGGGAAGCAGGGAACCCAGATATCATCCGTGATTTCACTCCACGCTGGCGGCCCCCACCTAAGGCACCTGCCTAGCTGCACCCCCAGTGGGGTCCCTGTAGGCTGTCACCCCCAGGTCCAGTGTCCTGCCCAGGGCTGTGTGGTGAGGTAGGGCTGAGGTTGAAGGAGCAGGTCCTCCATGGATTCAGGGCCACACTTCCAGCCCACATGTCCCCTGCAGTGCCTGCTACTGACCTCTGTGGCCCCCACAGGACCGCCCCCTGCCAGGGAGAGGGGCTGAGCTCTGACCACAGTCCCTCCAGCCCAGTAGGGAGCTCCCCAGCCAGCCCAGTGGCCCCAGCAAGCGTCCAAAGCTGGCATGGTGACCGAAGCTTCAGGGGCGGGAGTGCGACATGTGGGAAAGTAGATTTGAAAATAAGTTCATTTTGGTGCAAAAAAGTTAAAATCCACACAGACTCAGGACACCAAATTTGCATTTGCCCCAAATGTGGTTTCACTTCTCATTCCACCTGCCGGGGACAGGGCTGACCCACAGGCTCCTAGGGGTGGTAGCAGCCCCCCCGGCTTGGTCTCCTGAGAGCCGCAGAGGTGAGACAGGGCCCTAGGCTCTGTGGGACGCAGGTCACTGCCGGAAGGTGCAGCTAACCCACCTGAGGGGGCTCCTTGGTGCCTGGGGAGGGGGAGCTCCACACCCCCCAGCCCTGCACACACACAGCCCTGCACACACACAGCCCTGTACACACACAGCCCTGTAAACACACAGCCTGCACACACACACAGCCCTGTATACACACAGCCCTGTACACACACAGCCTGTACACACACAGCCCTGTATATACAGCCTGCACACACACACAGCTGCCGGAGTCCAGCTCCAGCCTGGGTTTCGGAACTCGGGAAGGGTGCGTGGACGAGGCGAAGAAAGAAAGAGACGGACCACTAGGATTCCATGATGATAGTGGACACGGCAATAAAGCCATCCGCTTTATTTATACAGAATCAGTTAAACTCTGGCTCAGACTTTCCACGTCATGGTCAAGTGGGTGTTTCTAAGGACAACCATGCCATCTGCTTTATCCAAAAACAATAGAAATTCCTGCTACGATTCTTATCCTACAACCTAATCTTGTATTACAAAGAAAAGGAGAACCTAAAGATTAAGGAAAGAATGAAACCCTAAACACAGGTCCTTTGATTAGCATAAGGTCAATGGGGACACCCAAAACAGCAGGAATAATAGAAGGCCCTTTTGTAAGACATTATCATTGACATTAACCTCCAAGCTCACATTGTGTAAAAAGCCAGCCTCACAGTAGCAAAAATGCCTGGACAGATTAGAATTCTTCTGCTGAGCCGGCATAGTAGGCACGGCGAATGTCCAAGCGAAAAGCACCGACACACGGAGACCATGATGGTGGTAGAAGTGCTGGGAGCCATCTGCTCCTAAGCCTCTTTGTTACATATTATCTCCTCTTTCCCACAAGTCCACCAATGAGTCTGCAAAGGCCAGGTGCTACTGCCTTAGGCCTGATTCCTGAGTGCTCAGCTAAAGCAATGAAAATCAGCTCCACAGCCCACAACATATTCCCCCTTCTGTATTAAAGCAGACTTGAATGCGCCTGTCTTAGGTTGTGGACTCTCAGGTTTGACAGCCTTACCCGTCATGGGGAATCTCCGTAGCATGACGGAGTCCCTGTCTTAGGTCGGTCCGTTCCTGTGTCCATCTTACCCGTCACTGGCTGCCTTTCAACGCGCTGTCTGCTGCAGCTGCTCAAACCATACTTGGGGAGGCTGGCAAACCTGTTCCAGGGCTAGGAGTGACATCAACTCAGTAGCAATGAGCAAACACCAGTTCCCGGGCTTGGGAAAACAAAGCACTTCACAGGTGAAACATACATAAAAGGCACAATGGGAGACAAGAGGCCATGAACTTAGGAGTAACTTAGCTCAGTAGCAATGAGCAGACAGCAGTTCCCAGGCTTGGGAAAACATTTTGCACTTGCACAGATGATACACCAGAAATGCATACAATACAGCAGAAAGGCATACGATGGGGTACATGAGGCTTAGACCAAATCTAACAATATCTGCTATTTCTTTTCCAACAAGTCAACCCACAGTCACAGCATAAGCATTCTCACCCGCTCATGTTCATCAGTAAAGTCCTGTTGTTCCATAACTCTGGTAGTCTGTTCTGCGACCTTGTTCACTGTCACCACGGTAGCTGGTTGTGGCGGCTGTTGATGCACTGGCTATGATGGTCGCCGTTATGCCAAAGTCTTTTTTATTCTTATTCAGTCCCAACAGGCACAGGCAGGATTCAGGGCAGCTGCAGGATAACAGCAGAATCGTAATTGCCATTCCAGCATGCTGTCAGGGTGCACCGGAACTTGGTGTCATTCACTTCAGAAGTGTCTCCTGTACAGTCAAGGGGTCCTTCCACATAACATAACCCTTCTGCTTCTGGTATCCAAGCAAAGGAAGGTGGAGCTGCATCCAGGTGACTGTAGACATCCGCCGGGCCCTGCCTCAATGGAAAGTTCCTTGTGGCCCTGCCTCATTGGAACAATGTCCTCACATCCTTGTGTCTCCCACATCCACTGCACGGACCCCAACATAGCACGGAGGATGACTGGGCCGGAGAACAATACGAAAAGGAGAATAATTAGTGCAATTCCTAAATTTATACAAAATGAAAACTGTAGCAGTATCATACCATAGTTCAGGCAAATTTACAGCTAACATTACATATGAGGACCTTCTCAAGACAACAAAAGTATCAGGCATCAAGTAACAATTAACAATGCAGTAGTACAAATTACAGTGTATACAGAACCATCTCAGGGAAGCTGGAAGGAGCTTAAGGCTCCATCTTGTAAGGGAGGAATGTTACTTATCAACAGTCCTTTTGGAAGTGGCTTGAGTTCTGTGCAGAGATGTCTTCCGTGGTAGAAGGTAGTCAGCAGATGTACGCATGACGTGTCCTCATGGCAGGTGTTGATCTTCAGACTCAGCCTTTAAAACAGTTCCGGGTGGAAGTGTCTGTCGATCCCAGCAAGCGTAGCACGGAGGCTAGAGAAACTCTTTCCGTTGTTATGGCCACAGGGAGGCAAGGAGGAGAGATACCACCCTGGTACCTAGCTTGCTATTCTTCCTCTGGGCCTCTGGGAAAGTGAGCTGCAGAGGCAATCCTTGGGATTTCAGGTCCATAAGTTAGCCACACCTATATAAACTCTGGAGATCTAACTGTATATTCTGAGAGGCCCTTTGGAGTTTTTGGAGAGGAAGTATAAGAGAAGTGAAGGAAAAGTTAAAATAATTAAAAATAATTATATAGATCACTCTCAGTAACAATATCAGGTGAAAACTATCAAAAAACAGCCTTAGAAAATATTTGCCCAAAGGTCCAATGTTTGCTATAAATTTAAAATAAAGGCACATACCCAAGTAACACATTGAAAAAGGCAATGAGAGTATAACATGAGAAACCTGGCCATAAGTGAACTTAAGCAAAAGCATACGGCTGACTAAAAAACATTTTCAATGATAGTCTGAGATTTAAATTAAGTGAGCCAAAAAACAATATTAGCTTAGCACAATAAAGTAGCTTCAATAATAATCTAAGAGCTTTAGACATTTAAAATTATAAATTGGTTAGAATTACCCTATTGTTTGTAGTAAAATAAGTTTGCATGGTTATTCAGATGGTTTACAAATATAGAATAGAAAATGGATTATAGTAAAAATTTTACCAAGATGGCTTAGGAAACATATATCAGACAAGTATATCTGTTCTTTAAATAATTTTTGTTACAAAACCTTTAAGAGTTAGTTAAAAGTATAGTATTTCCCAAATAGCAAATGCAGTAATGTATAACAGCAATTAAAAATTGTTCTGTAATAACTAGCTAGGAAAAATGGCATAAAACTAAGATCTATCATGTACCCATTTCTCATCTGATCTCAAGGAACATTGAAGACAAACAATAAAACAAACACACGTACATATATACATTCTCCCTCTTTTTTTTTTTTTTTTTTTTTTTGAAAACTATAGAGGATTATAAGAGTAAAATTTCAAACAATTTTAACAAAAAGACGTACAGCAAGACAGACATACGTGGCCACCACACTCACTCAATTTTAAATAGCTAATGAGCCATGACTTCTCATATCCTGACTCAGGAAGTTGTGTTGCATCCAGTCCTTTCAAGTCCCAGATGAGTACTCAAGACAAGCAAATTTGGATGATGAGATACCTGTATACAGGTAGAGGTCAGTGCAAATCCTGTGAGCCAGGAAGCCAGGGCTGGCAGTGGGGCCGTGTTAATCATCACGGTGGCCTCCCCAGACTACCGAGTCAGGCTCTAGAACTCAGGATGGCTACTACCTTCTGACTGAGGCCTTCAAAATGTTACAAAGTGCACAAGAGATCATGTCAGATAAATTTAGGATTAACTAAGGCGCCTTTATAAACCAAGCTTGGTGATAGCAGTACCCATTAGAAAATTACTAAGTAAAAGTCAACAATGATAATTCAGTCTGAACTGAAACCCTGAGAGGAAAAAATTGGTCATTACCGAAGACCCTAATTTTAGTTATCTGAGCAATATAAATTAGCCTAAGAGATAAGCAGTCAACAGCTTAGACATATTTATAAAACCGTAAATATTTATCCTTTTCAGGCTTTTTTTGTTGTTAAGCATTACCTGTCCTGGAACTCTTGGAAATACAGAAATTTGAATTAACTTCTGTAAAAAAAAATTGTTTTATAGTAGTATATTGATATGACAAAATTTTGCCCCACTTGGCATCTGGCAGCATCTTTAATACAATCCAAGTGCTTACTCAGTTGCATCTATTAAATAAAACTTTTGAATTTTTAAAATGCATATCAAGGATGTCAAGATCTATAACATCTAGTTGAAACAAAATCTTTATATAACACAATATAGATTAGATGTAATTATTGGCATTAAGTGATCTCTTTAAATACCTATAAAATAAGTACATAACTTTTATCAATCTTAAGCAATGTGAGCATATTGAAAGGCAGAAAACACAAAGATTACTTCAATATAGAATCTTATCATATTCTGAGACGCTTCAGCAAGGTCAGGTTTGGAGTTCACTGGAGCTAACTAGAAAAATTTAATCATTAATTATATAAAAACAATTAAGAAGATGTTATAATATTTGGGTTTAAAACTTTGTTGTTATGACAGAGGATCAGATTTTAATTCCATGTATCAATGATGAATATTTTAGAAAATGCTGCAAACAGTATTTTAAATACTATAGATCTAAATTAAAAACTAGCAGATATAAGCACGGGTACATCCCATACCTGGAAAAAATTTAACAGTGAATTAAATGTTACTCTTTCAAAGCAACGCCTTAACCAATAC